>NC_090928.1:1102480580-1103154330 GCF_040938575.1 Ambystoma mexicanum
AAGCCCAAAGTGGGTTTATCCCTCCTGAGGATCTGCCACACAATGGAAAGGCAGTGAAACACGTGTTGAGGGCAAGTCATTTTTTTGATTTTGGACCACTAATAAAAAAAATAAAAACATTTCAAAACCAAACAAGGAGTCTTGTTTGAAATGTACACATCAAATGAAAGGGGATTGTGAATTTAAAGGCAGAAACTAACAACGATAAACGTCAGCGCGCACTAACAAAGGTTCATATATTTGTTTAATTTAATTCCTCTTCTGATCAGCCTTAGAACACAAACTCAAGTGCAGCACCTCTACAGAAAATGCTCTAAGTGCTTCAAAACAAAAAAACAAAAAAACACAAAAGTTCAAATTTAGTTGAAAAAACAGTGTTCACCAATTTGTTATACAGCAGGGGGGACATCTAACTACAGGGTTCAGGCACACTGGCACATGCATCCAGCAGAGGGAGGCAGTTAGATATGGTGTTCAGGCACACTGGCACATGCATACAGTAGGGGGGCAGCTAGATATGGGGTTCAGGCACACTGGCACATGCTTACAGCAGGGGGAAGCATCTCTCCTTGGGGCATCCTGGTAGCAGACAGGGGGCAGACAGGGGCCTTAGGATTGTGCCTTTGGTGAGGGGGCCGTCCGAAGCCTGCCGGTCCCCAATAGGCTGTTTAAAGAGAGGAGACTCCCAATGGGCGAACAATGAAGCTGGGCAACCAAAGTGCACAAAGGGTGCGGCCATCTTGAAAATGCCATGGCATGGCACTGTAGAATACCCATAAGTGAGGAACACATAGCCCCGGGGGGCAATAGGGAACAAGATGAGTTCAGGAAGCTCGGAGAGCGGGCTGATGATCATAAGGATTGAATTGCGATAATAAAATGAAATGCTTTTCTTTTTCATTATTTTTCATTTCGTGTCCGAAAATGACAAAGAACATGCTGCAGTCAATTCCCAGTATGATCCTACCTCAGTGCAGAAGTAAAAGCACAGGCACGGTCTCCGGCCGTGTAAAATCCATTGAAGATGGAGCAGAATGTTGCAGGCTCCCTTGATGTCCGGTGGAAGAAACTAAGTGAGGGGGCCCAGGAGTGGGCCTTTGGTGATGGGGCTGGCTGAAGCCAGCTGGTCCCCAATAGGCTGTTTAAAGAGAGGAGACACCCAATGGGTGAACACTCAGGCTGGGCAAACAACGTGCACAAAGGGGGTTGACATTTGTGGAATGACATTTGATTTTTTGATGGGCATCGATGAAAAGGCAAGAATGTTAAGTGTTATCCTGTGGCTCAATTGGTATTTTAAGGGCAGTCAGTCTAGCCATTTCCTATTGTGGCTTGACATTTGTTTCTGGTCCTCTTTGATAAAGCAAGCATTATATCTGTTATTAACCTGAATTTACTGATATTTGGTGTAGCCATTCTAGCTGTTAGGACACCTACCCACCAGAGGAGACCGGGGGGATCTACATGTCAGGTCCGGACCTGGAGGTTCTACCCCCGTAATCGCTGGTGGGGTCCCCGCTCCTTGGCGTCCTCTGTTGCTAGGGGCAGCGCTTCAGGCATGCGCATTCTGCCGCGTTCCATCCGCCGCGCATGCGCCTGGGTCAGTGACTCTTCGGCTTGCGTTGCAAGCCTTGTTTTCACACCCGTTGGCTAGCGCCAATTTGCGGAGGCACGTTGCGTTCCTAGCTTTGGTTTCCCGACGGCTTCCTTATCAAACAGTCGGGTCAGGAATTAGTTGTGTCTCAACGTGGCTTGTTTCCTGACCCTCCGCTTCACTCCTGGCTACTTGCTGCTCACTGTTTGGCTCTTTGTTCCTACTCCTGGGTTCTTTCTGGCCTGGCCCCTCTGCTTCTGGGGTTTTGGGTCCCTGGTTTCTCCTGGCCTGGCCCCTTTTGCCTTGGGTTGTTGGGTCCCTGGTTCCCTGGGCTTTCTTCCTTGGTTCTCCCCTTGCCCAGACCTGAGTCCTTTTTCCCTGGCTTTTGGTTCCTAGTCCTGGGTGCCTTCCAAGCTGCCTTGCCTTCTGATTACCAGACTCTCCTCCTTGCCCTGGGTTGTGTCCCTGCCCCAGTTTGGAGATTCTCTGCCTGATCTTGTCTGCCTCCTGCCTCTGGCTTGGGTGCCTGCTCTTCGTGGATACCTATGTTCCTCCTCGCCTCATCACCCAGTTACAGTCCTCGACCAGCTCAGCACACCAGTTGGAAACGGACATCCCTGCCAGTGCTTGCACTGTTCTGGTGCCACATTAAAACACAGGGAAGTGCCCATTCGTGGCGTCAGGAGTTGGTTCCCCTTCAACCCTGTGCAATTAGGGTCGAAGTGGGGCTGATTCTTTGCGCTACCTCTCATCGTGCCACCAACCTACTGATAGACTAGCTTCACCTCAACACGCACCTCCTGGAGGCTCAGGTGCGCAGCGTCCCCGGGACACACATCTTAACACTAGCTATTTCATTGGGATGGTATTTTTTATTACTGAATAAAAACAAGAATGATAAGCGTTATTACATGTCGAGACTGGCCTTTTGGTGCAACCAGTGTAGCTATTTCTTTGACAAGGCATTTTGTACAAGGCATCTATAACAAAGCAAGCATGATCAGTGTTAGTTACTGGCTAGACTGGCATTGGTGCAGCCAGTTTCAATATGTTTTCATACTGTGGCATTGCATTCTTAATGGCAAAGCCAACAGGAGTATATTTCTGAGTGGGGACACTTGCTTATATTGGCAGAACCAGCATGGATAAGTTTTCTTATAATATCATTATTGGCTTTATATGCAAAACAAACATGAGTATGTTCTTACATGGGAATACTTGAATATATTAGTGCAGCATGGAAAAGTATAGGCAGAGCCAATGTGAACATGTTTTTATACTGGCATTTATTGTGGACAAGGGCGTCATTAAAATGCGTTCGGAAATACCTTACAATGTTGGTGACTTGCATCTATTGCCTTTTTGGATAGGAATTTCCCCATAAAATAATTTCCAAACTGGCTTTTTATCAAATATTTCACAGAAAGTCTGTTATTTAGAGCACCATTTTAACACATTATTCAAAACAATCTCTCAGGCGAGAACCTCCCCGAAACCCACTTGGTTGATAGCACTCCCTCTGTCACTTTGGCATTGTTTTGGGAAATATTTACGCACCGCCAATGCAAAAATTCACCAGCCGCCACTTCAATGCAGCAAGACAGCACATCAATACATTTTAGCTACTAGCAATTATTTAAATCGATGTTTATGGCAGTAAAAAAAAGTGGGAGAAAATTGGGACCGAGCGGAATAAAAGGAAGAAGGACTTTATTAATTGGAGTAGACCAGGAACTATGACTCACAAGGGGAAGGAGAAATGATGATGGAATGAATAGTTCTAATGAGAACAAAATATGTGTTACTGCTAATAAAAATAAATAGGATTGAGGAATGTGCAATAGGAAGCATGCTTACCATACCAAAGCATGCATCTTAAATAATGTTAAAATTATAGGCTTAAATGTAGTAAACATCACATGACCTTCAATTAATCTGAAAAGCATTTATGAGCGAGAAGTCGAAATAACATTAATGCAAACTATTCCAGAATGCATACAGGAAGAAGAGTGCCAGGTCGCAAAGAGGGAGTTTAGAAGGTGTATCTATATGTGTTTGCTCTTAATACCAAAGTCATATCTGCTCATTAAAAAATATGATATAGAATTAATGCAGGATACTTTAAAGTGACACATCAAGTGAGCACCATAGCATTATTTCAGGCCACTCTTTCTTACTTTTTTGTTTGATTATTATACTGATATACAGTTAAAATTGACACTTTTAACACTAAAGCATTACAACAAATAACATGTACACCACAATGCAAATTTGAAAAGAAAAAGAAAATACAACATAGAAGAAAATACTCATAAGTGCACATATGAAACATCCCAACAACTGTAAAACCACTAAAATCAAGTTATTTCCCCCCCAGCACGGAGTACAGTAACTGCTTGATGATCCTGCACCATTGGTAAGCCAATGGTGCTGAATAACCAGAAATTACAGTTAACCACATATCAGCTGTCTGGGCCATACACCAAAGTAACCATGCTGGATTGCCAAGCTTCCTGGACTATTTACACTGTTATTCCACTTCAAAGCCTTGCTACACGCATCTTCTTAACAGCAAACACTACAATTACCAGCAATGGTGATATCGATCAATAGAGCTTTTCGGTTAGTTAGGGGCTAGATAAAAAAAAAACATTTACGGTAGTATTGGGATATTGCAACAGTTTCAAAAACTTCCCGAATATTGTATAATGCAGCTTTTTTAGATTTTGACCCTCTACAAGTAAATGTCCCAGTGTCTCGATCTTAGAGGTTTCACCATAGCCACATTTCTTTTGATTATGGGATACGCTGCTATGAGGGTTCTTAGCCGATAGAAACATAGTATCAGAACCAGATGCATCTTAACTAGCATGCATAACTTTCCTAGATACATGCCTGGCATATGTTCATTAGTGAGGTGATGTGCATATTCAGCAACACTGTCCTTAACATGCACTCCCTGCTCAATGCGGGTCCAGTCCCAATCAACCATCGCAGACTTCAATACTCACTTAGAGACAGACTGATCATGAGTATTAGCATAAATACCAAGACCATACATAGATGTTGAATTTTTTGGAACGTCCCATATACGGGGTCTGACAGAAGAATGACTTCCACTCTGAATAAACAAACAAGCTGATCGTTGTGTTTGAAAGAAAAGTTCTGAGGAAAATAATATAGAGTCACTGTTAATTACAAGCAACACAGTTCCTCTGCGTAGGCAGATACTGAAACCCACAGATGTTCCAGTTTGGTCTGTCTCAGTCTTTAGAGCGGGACACTCTTTCTAGCTTACCAATGTAGACATCCCTGGGCCACTAGTAAAGTTCAACTTCCACCCCCAGCACAGAGACTTTCCAATGAATAATAATCTCTAAAATGATTTTTCAATTCAATTATTTAGTAGTCTTTAGTATGCTTGTGGTGCTAATTGGACATTTTATGACAGTGCCAACATAATAGTATAGAGTGGAATTGGCTTTGTTGAGAGACAGATGAATTTGTCATCCATAGCTTGTGCCCCTCCCGCAGTTCGATATTGCACAGGTGAGAAACGTTACTCATTAAGACAACTGTACCGCCCTTATCCAAGGCTGGTACAGCCGGAGATGGACACAGTCTAAAACTGAAGATGGCATGTGTAACCAAACTAACATTGTAAAAATATATGTGCATGCATTAGACACAAAGCAAATGTGCACTCAACATGAAGAATGCGAACACTAGGTAACATGTGCACTTATACATGAAGAAGAAATCCATAAAACATGAAGAATACTAACAAAAGCAATGTATATGCTCAATGCAACAATAACGACATGCAAATATAGCTTACTAACATAGAAATGCAACAGTAATGGGCAGCCATCTTTTCCAAAATGGAAGCCACAACATGCTTCTAAGAAAAAGAAAGGCCTCAAGGTTTCACGAGAACTAAAAATGCAAAATAACAAAATGCAGATCCGTGCAGAGCCCAGACAGTTGCTAGCAAACCATGGCAAGGATACCATGAACAAGGGAGGATAGGAACATCAGAGAGAACGCATGAGATAACTGTTCCCATGACACAAGCCATATATTGTCAGAATAATTAAGAATACAACCAGCCTTTGTAAACCAGGAGCAGGACATTTATAATCCTAAAGTCTACATGAAGAATAACTTAAGAATGTCCACAGATGTAAAAGAATCCATAACACTCTCATTAATATTAGCTAAAGTCCTAATAAAAGCAGGTTGAAATAATTCCAAACATGGTCGTATTACATGTGACCCATAAGTAACGAACACTGTCTATTCATAAGCAGTGCACACAGAAAAGACACCGGCCTTACTACTTACACGTACCTTCAGACACAAGATGCCTTACAAGGCCAATATAAAGAGTTCCCCCTGGATCATGGCCTACAAATGAGGGATGGTATCTTCTTTAATTGAAAGGAAAGCAGTCAGTTGACCTCTCTCCCTCTACTTCTGTCCATTTCATGTCTTGGGGCCTGTCAGTTGTCCAAGGTTGGTTAGTAAGAAGCCAACCAGTCAGACTCTCTAATGTTATACCGCCCATGAAGGTGCCAGCCAATTACATATTGTAGAGATGATGTCTTTTACTGTTATCAATTTAGAGGTGGTCTCCGTAGGAGCCATCAGACAAGCATTACACAATCAGAAATGTAACCCCTATAAAGGGACTGATTCACACAAAATTCTGCGTGCCAAGAATTACTCTACACGAGGCTGCACGCAGATGTTTTCTGCGAGCTCCGCATATTCATGGAATTGTTTGTGCAAAGTAACCTTATACGCAAGTCGGGCCGTAACACACCCGACAAGCCCCCATACAAAGTAAACACAGCCAGAAATGGCTACCTTTGCGTGCTCCCTGGGCACGAATACATGCACCCTGAAAACACTGCATGGGGTCCCCCGCAAGCAGGCCTACATCACTGGGACTTTGCACGGGGTCCCCTGTAACTGTTACCGGCACCCCGACAACATGCGTACAATTTATCGTAACTCTGGGGAAACTCCGAAAATCTGTGTGCAAACCCCTGTGAACCATTCCTGCATCCCGCCACATTGTGCATGTGCACCCCTAAGTTAGATCAAAACCCTGGCTGCATGCACCTGACTTCGGGTGGCGGATAGTATGATGGCTTTGCATGGCCATTTCCCTGCTGGGAGTTTGCGCGGTGGGATCCCTGAATAAGTATTTTTCTGCACAATAGCGGGCATGCAATGGACTGCCTGTGGGCCGTCCCTTGTAATGCCCACATTTTCTCCTTGTTCTTCCTTATTTTTCGAGTTCCGCCCCTTCCCTGCACTCTGCGCAAGCCACGCTGACGCTCTCTGTGGTGTCTCGTGCAAGGCACTCGAATGCTCGCAGAGACATGCAAAGCCTGTGCTGCGCAGTCGATTCCATGAATCGACAGATAGGATTTTGCAGGCAGTTTGGCGCACAATATCCCAATTTACCACGTAATTATTTCCATTAATCGGGCCCAGAATGTATATGTAGTCACCACTGCTAACCAATACCCATACCCAGTAGGTTTTGGTAACTAATATTACAGTATTATGTCAGTTATGACAAAAATGTAATATATATTAATTGTTGGTTTTGATAAGCATGTTGAGAGCACCAATAATTATGCTTGTATGCTGTCCCTGCTTTATTTTGATGATAATACAGCTGGGTTTTGGCTTGCATTTTGTTTATTTCCTTTATTGAGTCCGGTTTGATCTTGTTCCAGAACCTCTGTGTGATTTGGGACTTTCCAGTTTCCAGGCCATAATAACAGCTTTTACACATCAATTATAGCCTGGACTATGTAAAATAGTGTAACTGTTGCCTTGAAACTGTAGAAGTATGGCCACCGAGTCTCTGATAGGTGAGTTCTGCCCAGTTTTCACAAAGTTCTTGGTTCTCTGGAAGCAATGTCAAAAGCTTGAAATTGCTTTGGAAATGTGTAAGCAATTCCAGAATACATATATTTTTTTTTATATAGGACTTCTCACCTCCAGTGTGCCATTTTCTAGGCACTATAAAAACAAACAGGCACTGTCAGTGTACAATGTAAACGTCCTAAATCCATCTGATTCAGAAAGGCTGAGTGAGCCCTGGTGGGATTAGATCATGTGACCTGCAGTTACTATATCAGAGAATTGATTCTGGACCCATTCACCGAAATATAAGTGACACATGCTATGCCTTTTTCACATCATGTTTTCAATGGAACAGCTCGCAAGCTAACACATTATGTTTATTAAACCACATTGAGGCACCTACAGACAATTTCACAAAGAACTAAATATACCCATTGCTTATGAATTATTTAGCACATTGGTATTTATCAGAAGGCAAATGTAGCCCTTATATCATCATCATTATTATTATTATTATTAGTATTATTATTATTATTATTAGTAGTAGTAGTAGTAGTAATAATAATAATAATAATAATAATAATAATAATAATAATATTCTATAGCACCTTTTTCCAGAGCCCCGCGCTTCTTAGTAGCAGGATGGCATCTCCCAGCTTAATCACCACACTGAATCTGTTGGCTGTCTTCATGGCCATCAGTCTGGCTTCAGAGTAGCCAGAAGTACGGAAACTGCTCTCCTGAACATCCGTGAAGACCTGCTCTCCACCCTTGACTCTAATACCCACTGTGTCCTCATCTTACTTGATCTCTCCTCTGCCTTTGACACTGTCAACCATGCCATCCTGCTAAATTGTCTCTGTGATAACCTGGGCATCACCGGTACATGAGTTTCACCAGTGGCTGACTTCCTTCCTCTCTGACCGACGCCCCCAGGTCCAACTTGGGTCCTTCCTCACTGCTATCTCTTTCTCTACCTGTGGTGTCCCCCATGGGTCTAACCTCTCTCCCTGGCTGCTCAACCAATACCTGGCACTCCTTGCCCACCGAATTGCCGCTCTCTGTCCCAACTTTCAGTGCTATGCGGATGACACTCAACTCATTTTCAGGCTACCTTCAGCCACCTCTTCTCTGTATCTCATCTCTGACTGTCGGTCTGCTATCCAGGAGTGGTGTGCCGCCAATGACCTCTGCCTTAATGCCAGTAAGACTGAGATTCTCCTCATCGGCTCACCCACTCCATCCTTTCCTGTAGCTCTCTGGCCGGCATCTCTTGGCCCTCTTCCTGCTCCCACCAGCAAGGCTAAAAACCTCAAAGTCATCTTGGACTCCACACTCTCCTTCTCTCCTCAGATCTCTGACATCTCTAAGAAGTCACACTACCAGATGCACCTCCTCAGAGGTATTCTTCCTTTCCTCTCCTTCCCCCAGAAGATCACTGTCTCCAGAGCTCTGGTTTTCTCTAGGTTGGACTATTGCAACAGCCTCTTTCTAAATCTGCCTGCTTCTACTCTCCGCCCACTGCAACTCATCCAGAACAGAACCGCAAGACTTGTCCTTGCCCTCAAGCCCAGGGATTTTAGCTCTTCAGGACTGAAATCTCTGCACTGGCTCCCACTGGCTGCGAGGATTAAGTTCAAAACCCTCTGCATCGTCCACAAGGTCTTCTGGGGCCTCAATACCTAAATATCTTCCTTCTCGTGCTCTTTGCTCATCCTCCTCCAACTCCCTCAGGGTCAGTCGCTTCTCCAAGCAACCAG
Organism: Ambystoma mexicanum; assembly: GCF_040938575.1. NCBI lineage: Eukaryota > Metazoa > Chordata > Amphibia > Caudata > Ambystomatidae > Ambystoma > Ambystoma mexicanum. The sequence goes on from NC_090928.1 coordinate 1,102,489,821, forward strand.
TTGGTGGTAGATATCTCGCCACGGCTGGGGCTTCCCTCTCAAACAGCCTCCCTACCTCCCTGAAACTTGCGGAGAATCATCTTCGGTTATGGAACCACCTAAAAACCTTCCTCTTTGCTTTTGCTTTCTCTCCCCCTCGCCACTGCTGAATTCCTGGCTGATAATTAGACTGCACTGGTTACCTGGCTACCCTACTGTTCTCGAGCCCAAGCCCTGCCTGTTGCACACCTAAACTGCCTCCCTAGCAACCCATGCACTTGGGGACTGTTTTCTGTATCCCTACAGTCCCCCCCACCAGCACTTATGTCTACACTCACCCTGCACTTGCCACCAGATGGCCGTTTTTATTTATCTCATTATTTTATTATCACATGTACTGCACCTTCCCCTACCCCCCCGCATTGTTTCCCTTTCCCCCTTCCCTTGCACTTGCGCGATATGAATGACACCTGGCCTAATAAGATCGCTGTCTGTCTTCCCTCTGTTCCCCCTCCCTGCCTCGTCGTGCCTTGGAACACTTGTGTTTAGGCGCGTTATAAATACCATATCATATCATATATCATGTGTTCTCATTAGTGGACTACATTTATTATAACCACACAGAGGGTTCGTTTTATATGATCCTTATATTTCCCAGAGAGGACTGCGGCCCTAACACACACACATGTCTATGGCCCTCTGAATACAACAATAATTGTTTGTGTGAAGAGGTATACTTAAGGCATGACTATCACACACCTTCACAGAAACACCTGCAAAGTCTGTCTGCCAAATATGTGCAGTGCAGCCAGTCTTCATCTGAATCCCTATGGATTCCGTCTGGTTTTGCAGATGCAAAAAAGGATTCCAGCATCTCAGCCCGCGTGAAAATTAAGTGCAGGTGGACAGGCATGATGACCATGCATGATGATTTGCTGCTCTAAATGGGTATGGGAGGAGGAATCAGACTGTACAGTCTTACCCGAGATCCACGTGGTCACTATATGAGCACTACACAGATTGAAATATCAGATTGAGTCACAACTCTACCCACCCACATAAAAATGACCCTGATTCTGGTATGGATACATCTCCATTTCCTTTTTTTGTTAAAGCTGAAGCAAAATACCTAGCAAAAACCCCCATAAAATGTGTGACATGCAATGTAATATTGGGAGGTCTGATTTCTAGAGAACAATTTTTCCTAGTAGGACCTCGTATCCACATTGTGTGACAGATCCATTTCTTCACAATTTTTGAGCATTTTTCTCTACTTCCAATCCGTATCCAGAGGCGTTGTTAGGGGGGTGCTGAGGGGGCTATAGCCCTGGGTCTTTTGGTTGTAGCCCCAGATAGAAGCTCAGGGGATACAACCAAAAGACTATCTAGTCCCAAGGCCCGACATTCCCAACATTAGCCTAGCCCCTGATTTTTTCCAGAACTAGCAACACCCCTGTCCATATCAGTAACAATTTTCCAACTATCTCCCGTCAATGCATTCATGTTATTGTAGTCATCAGATAACCAATCAAGCTCCTGCCTCAGCCTTCCAGGTGCATGTACAGGAATGTCATCATAGCAGATCCTTGTCCCTGGAGGTCATAATCGTGTCCCTATATCAAGAAATTAGTTTCAATTACTATTTTCCCAATAAAAATGTAATCTGATCAAATACAGAAAATGCTTTGTTGACACTTTTGTTCGAAGAAATTCTACCAAATTGCTCTCATGAGTTTCTGTCTGTTTTAACATGTGTCTTAACTGACTTGTTTTCTTCCTATTCCTTCCTATTTCATTTCTCAATGTATATGCTATTTTACAAACCAACCTCCCAGCCCCCTTGGCCAAGTTCCCCTTTTGTATAAATGTTATTTTTCCCCCACTTGTTAACCCTTCTGTCATTGAGTATCTCGCTATGGAGCTTTTAATTGGTAAAATACCTTTTCCCTTTTTGATATTTATTTCTTTTTTTACTTCCAATATCAGTAGATATTTCATTCTTCGAGTTGTTTTTCCCATGTTTTTTTTTTTCCTTCAGATTTGTCCTTATATTAGTACTAGGAAAAAGTATGCGTGCTCTGCATGGGTTCTGTAGACAGACATGATAACACTCTCATCAGTTGTTGAAAATCAATGATCCTGTAGGTCGCTGTTCCGAGTCGCTTACCGCTTGATGTGCTTTGCACTCTGAAGTAAACTGCACTGAGAACAGGGGCATGTGGCTGGCTGACATACCCTGGAGAGGACGCGGAGGGGAGATGAGAGTTGCCGTGATGCAGCAAACTGACTGGGTCCTTCTGTGTACTCGCCCCACCTGTCGCCTCACCCTGGCACAGTGCAGTGCGTTGAGGTGCAAATATCTTCCAAACGGTGCATCCTAGGGGCTTGAAAGGTGTTTTTTTTATGGGACATTTGAGTTTGTTACTCACGTTAAGATGCTCAATATGAGCTTTGTCCGGTGCTTCTATGAACACATTGATTTTTCGCTGATTTCAGGTAACCGTCTCTTGCATGAAGAGGCTGAAATCTGGGGGAAGGGGCGGGGCATCCAAATGTCACGTAGCCAGTAATGTCCGGAGGGTCCTAACAGATAATTAATGCAAAATTTTCGCAGATTGATGGAACGGTGTGGAGTTGTATAAGGAACAAATTAACAGATTTTCTGCTTTATTTATATATATATAGATTTCTACGTTCTATTTCTTTGCACTGTCATTATCCCGAAATAACTAATTACGACTGGAAACTAAGTCAATAAATTCAATAAAAATATTATTTTATGCCTGGTAACTTGCTGGTCGGGCTTCCGAAGTTTCCTATTCAGAGTGTATGCAGAGCTTTCTAATGGTCCAATGGTGTTCGGCCAGTATGGTGTCTTCTATGGTGCATAGTCTAATCTTTCTGATGATTGCACAGTGGTTCATACATTGGATGTTAAATACCTGTATGTTGATTTCAAATGGTTATCACTAAACATTGACATATGTTCAGCTAATGATCCATACCTTATAACACAAGCCACTGGCGTTCAATATGGTTAAAATATAAAATGCCGGGATGGCCAGAAATGGAAACTCCATAAGTCTCTGTCTCGTTCTTGATTTGTAGTGATACCCCGTTTTTGCCAACCCACAAGATATAAAAAATTGTTCCAACTACTTTTTATTTGTTGGACTATTCAAATATATGTATGATAAGTCTGTGTTAGAAAACAGTGTCCTAATATCGTCCAGTTAATATAGACTTATAGAGCGAAGTAGGGGTCGTTGTCACGGGATAATGACCCGACACAAGAAATCAGGGAAGGGTCATTATCCCAAGCTATAATGACCCCTTCCGAGGTCTTTAATGCCATTAGCACATAGTGGTTGTAGCAATACATGTTTTGGAGTTTAGTGGTAAAATAAAACATTTTACTTTAATACTGGGTAAAATCAATATGCAACTGAGTTGGGAAATTAAATGGTGTTTTATTTTATTAAACCCATGGGTGCCCACTTCGTCAAAAAGGCCCCAGTCTTCTTTTTTTGCCATTTCTTATTAGAAAGGTCCTTTTTGAGACTTACTCTGCGCGCCAAGCCAAGTTTGGTCCCTTTGTTCATTTTGTCTTTGGCGGGATTCATGAGTGAAGCCCGCCTCTGGCTGCAAAATGTCTGGCTGGGGGAGCAAGTGAGAGAGGTGCATGAAACTCCCAGTGCTGAATCCCCTTGGTTACAGGAATACACCCAAAGGTGATTGGACGGTTGGCTGTCCTTGGAGGACAGCAACCCTGCTGTGTGATTGACAGCTAGGCTGGAATGAATGGGAGAAACCTGCATAAAAGGCGAGGCTGTTTGGCTTGGAAGGCAAAGTCAATGACCGGACTATGGAATCCGAAGAACTTGGAAGAGACACCTGCTGCAACTCCTGGACTGTTGGCTTGCCCGGTGAAGCCCTACTGCTGTGCTGAAGCTCTGAATTCGCCTTGACTAGAGAAGCCCTGCAAGGGTGTCTTCTCCCATTGGGTTGGTGGGACCAATCAACCCCAAAGTGAACTCATCTGGACATCCTCTCGTAGCTGGCTGTACTTCCACTGCTGCTGCTGCTGGGACCAAAGTGCCAGGGAGAGGAACACCAGATCGAGTGCATCACTTTTAAGTCTGACCCGAGTGCCAGGAAGATCCTCTGGACTTCCCTGAAGTAGGACTAACCAAGCCTGAGCCACCTCAACAGAGTGCTGGACCCCAAATGTGAGGAAGGTCTGAAGTGGAACCCGAGAACTGCGCTGTTGCTATTTGCTGTAGACACGAGGAGCTGAAACCGCAAAGTGCCACTGAATTGAAGTTTGCCCATTGCAGCCGTTGACCTTTCTATTGCAGTGCAGGAGTCCCCAGACGTCCTCCCTGTTGTCCCCACAACTGAGGCCCAGGAACACCAGAATATGCAGAGCTGTACAGAAACAGAAGCCAGCTGGAACCATTTCTTCTAACAAAAGGTACTCTAAAGTTCTAACCAAAGGTACTGTCAAGTTAAGAGAACTTACCTCCTGTGGTGTAGCCTTATTTGTTCTCAGTTGAGACTTGTCTTGGTTGCCCTTGCAGAGTTGCTTGCAGCTTTGCCCCTCACAAGCATCACAGCTGCTGGCCCTTCAAGTGATTTTATTTCTACAATCATTTCTAAAAACATTGTGCAGGACTTTTACTTACCTGCAAAGAAATCCCCTAAGCTTTGTTCAACTAACATTGACTGTCCTGGCTCCCTGAGAGCCTCTTCTACCTCAGACTTTGTGCTTTTGCCTTTCCTCCAGGAAAGGGTTAATTTACTTTGCATTTGAAGGTTTAAAAAGTACTTACCAGTTTATGAATTATTTGTTAACCATTGTTTTATTCCTCTATTCTATCTTTTGCACGCAAAACTCAGTATTGCTCTAAATGCACCAGTGATAAATCAATGTCCACGGTCTCCTAGCTATTTAAGTCACCTGAGGGTGTAGGAAGTGTATGTGTGCCTTCCCCAATGGGTATCATCTGATTTAGAGAAACAGAGTGTGTTTTGAAGTATGTTATAATTGTTACATGCTTTCCTCCCTTTTGAAGAAGGCTTATATAATTAACTGTTAAATAAATTAATAATTGTTTACTCAAGAAACCTTAAGTGTAAGGGCCTCATTACGAGTATGGAGGTAATGAAAAAAGGAAGGAGGAATGGCATTACCGGCATTGTTAACGGGTCCAGCTATTACGAGCCGACAACCCGCCAATACCGCCACCACCCATACCGTGCCCCTTCTTACAGGAATGCGCGCATACACGTGCCCCTTCACGGCACCAATACCAGGATGCTGCTAACAGGAGGACATCACAAGTTACGCAGGCATGCACTTACCGGCATCCTGATGCCGGTAATTAGGGGCTGCATGACGGTGGCAATACAGGCATCACGGACCACCCGCAAATAGCAACCTGCAGTGCAGGCAACTGCCACAGGTGGAGTCAATGGAGCCTGTCTGAGTACAAAAGGAGTACACCCACACACCACACTCCTTCCTACACCAAAATGATCCCACTAGCTGTTGCAATCATGAGGCTGGAGGACATGCCTGTACTGCTACAACAACAGCAACAACAGCAACAACAACTACAGCTACGACAACAGGCAGCACAGAGGAGATGCAGGAGGAGAAGGAGGGTGAGACAGGCTCAGCAAGTTCCACCAGTGCAGCCAGTGGTATCACATAGGCAGCCACCAATCTGTTGCATCAGACCCAGTCCATTCAATCTAACCCCTGAGCAGATCCACAACCTGTACCGGTTGGACCGGGACACCATCACCACCATAGTGGACATGATACACGATGACATCGTCAGCCTGATAGAAATCCGCACTGCCATCCCCCCTCTACTAAAGGTGGTGTCTGTGCTCCACTTCCTGGCCAAAGGCACCTACCAGCACACAGTGGGTCAGCTGCATGGCATATCACAACCACTCTTGTCCCGCATGCTGACCCAAGTGCTTGATGCCCTCCTGAAGCATGCAAGCATCCAAATTTACCTACCACGGACTGGCCAGGAGTTCGATGACACCAAAGTAGGCTTCCATGCACTGGCAGGCATGCCCAATTGCGTCGGTGCCCTCGACTGCACCCATGTAGAATTGGTGGCCCCTCATGCCAATGGGGTGGTCTACTGCAATCACAAGAAATACCACTCCATCAATGTGCAGATGGTATGTGACTCCATCAAGATCATCACACAGTATTGCACCCGATATCCCGGATTTACACATGATGCCATGGTGCTGCGTAACTCCACGCTACCCTGCTACATGGAGCGACATGCTGGACGACGTGCCTGGCTGCTTGGTGAGTTGCATGACTGGCCCATGGAAGTGCATTGGGATTGTGAGGTGGGGGATGCATACTCCACCTGGGTGGGATTTGGTGGAGGGGGATGCATACTCCACCTGGGTGGGATTGGGGGGATGCATACTCCACCTGGGTGGGTTTGGGGGGATTCATACTCCACCAGGGTGGGATGGGGGATGCATACTCCACATGGGTGGGAATGGGCAGTGAGTGGACAATGCACTCAGAGCTAAACACTGTTGACCTGAACATCCCAACCCGAACATGACACATCAATGCCATACATAAGACTAATGCCATACATCAATGACAACATGCAAGATGCACAAGCCGGTCATATTGCAGTACACAATGCATCAAATCAATCTGTGTGCATACATACAGGGACATGTGCATGTCAACACCAAATAGCTGCGGCCATGGTCGTGAATCCTAAAGGTGTCAGCTCGGATTGACTAACACATACCTCTTTGTACTCCCATGCAGGTGATGGAGGCTATCCCTTGAAGCCGTGGCTACTTACCCCTGTGCAGAACCCACGTAACAGGCACGAAGAGGAGTACAATCGGATTAATACCCGTACCCGTGTCGTGATTGAGCAGGCCTTTGGCCTGTTAAAGGCACGGTTCTGCTGCCTAAGCAGGTCTGGTGGAGCACTCCATTATGGCCCTGAGAAGGTGGCAAAGATCACCATGGTCTGTGTCATGCTGCACAATATGTGCATCCGGAGAAATGTACCACTGCCACCTGACATTGACATGCATGAACCAGGTGAGGATGATGAAGATGATGGAGGAGAAGCAGCACCCCTGCCAGTACGTGATGCACAAGATGGCTGTGCAGTACGCCAATCACTGATTGATGATTACTTCTAAACCACAGGGATGTGTTGATGGTTATGTGTCAGTGCTACACTGAGCACTGGGACCGTGTATACATGGACACATGGTTTGTGGGGAGTTGGGCACTGTGCACTGTCATGAATTGAATGGACACACAAGAAATGAACAATGTCCAGACATTAAATGATTTTGCACACAACGGGTGTATTAATGAAAATTACAAATTAGTGTTTCCTCCCTCCACCACTCACACGCCCTCCCTCCTACCCCCAAAACACCCAAACATCCCATACCCCCCAATAAACACCCCATCGCCCCCAATAAACACCCCTACCCCAATAAACACCCCATACCCCACAATGAACAACCCGTACCCCCCAATAAACACCCCCTTAATCCCCTCTACACCACAAACACCACCTCCCCCCTCACCCATTGTCATCCCCCACTATTTCCAGGATTTTTTCGTGTCCGGGGGCAGCATTTCGGTCTGCCTTACACTCCGCCTTTTCATCCACACAGGGCTGGAGCGGAGGATGCAGGTGTGGACGATGGGGTGGATGCAGATGGGATTTGCCCAGCCGATGCAGGTTGTTGGCGCTGCATGTGTTGGAGCATGCTGGTTGCGTGACGGCCCCCAAACTGTCACGGATCATGGTTGCACTAGAATTAATGGCCGCAATGGTCTGAGCATTGGCCTCACGGATCTCTCGGCGTGTTTCCTCACCATCAGCCACATATTGGCGCACCAGCTCGAGCATTGGGTCATGCCGGGCCTCCACCCTTGACAGGCGTGCCTCCATTTCAGTGGGGGCTGTGGAGGTAGAGGGTGCTGCAATTGGGTGGGCCATTGCAGGGCTGGCCTCTGGGGTGGTTGTGATTTCTGGACTGTGCAGAATCCAGCATGGGGCTGGACAGTGTACCCTGAGTGGCGTGTTGGGGGACTGGCGGGGGGCTTGGAGTGTGGGGACATTCCACATGGATTTTTCCATCAAGGTCCACATATTCCTCCACTTCAACATCCACATCACTGAGTGGGGCTGTGACTGCTGCCTCACCCACTGAACTTGTGGCAGCGGATTGGGTGCCATCGGCCTCCCCTTCAGCTGTTTTTGGCAGCTCATTAGCCGCAGTCTCATCCGCTGCTGTCGTTTCCTCATGTGCGTGCCTGGCCTGTGCATGTGCCCTGGGTTGCATTCTGGGCAGCAGTGCTGCCCTGGAGGTGGAATGGCCAGTGCCCTGTGGTCTGGCCCTGGATGTAGATGGCCTTGGGCCAGGGTCCTGACTTTCACCTTCTGCATCAGTGCCTGTGGGGGAAGAAGAGATGCAGGGCATCAGTGATGGTGTTACATGCAAGATGCATGAGTTGGTGCTGTACAGTTTTCATTTCTCATGCATTGCAATCTTATAGATGTGTCACACAGGGTACTCTCAATGGGGGGGCATATTGGCATAAGCCATGGCATCTCCATTCGGCACTGATGCGTACCAGGTTGCATGCCATTGTATTGAGGTTTGTGTGATGTATGACATGCAAATGGTCCCTGTGTGTTGAGTGTCTATTGGTAATGAGATTGGCACACAGCATGAATTTCATTGTGGCAGGGTTTGGGCTTCCATCTGGACATGGATGAAGCGATAGCTATTTCTAAAAAGGTAGAGCATACAATAACTTTCAGCAAAGCAATCAAGGACCTAGAGAAAGACTTTGTGACTCAATCTGTCAAGGTGAAAGCTGTGAAGCCTAAGAAAATGGCAAACATCAGGAGCAAGGACTGGAAGAGCAAAGAATCGACAAGGCCTAGTGCTAGCACAGAATGTGTTGGAGATGATAATGAAAAAAGAGTTCCTTAGGTAAAATATGTGCAATGTGGATAAAGGGGACATTATGCACATTCTCAATTTTGCCCTGTGCTAAAAAAAAAGTGTTCTAATTTTGGGATTAAGGGTCATTTCAATACAGTGTGCAGAAATAAGAGACCCAAGAAAAAGATTAAATGTGTACAAGAGAGGGATGATGATGAAGGGCAGGGAAATGAAGTAGAGGTGGTTACTATGCTGAGTGAGAAATAACAGCAAGAAGTCTGCCCCCAAAAATACATTTTGCATTTATGGTATTAATTGAGAGCTTACGGTAGACTCAGGTTCATCGTACATTAATATAACAAAAGAAAAATGGCAAGAGCTATGTAGAAAGGGTCACAATCCTATTTTAAAGAAACCAGACATTAGGAATCCTGGTGCCTATGAGGACTCAGTGATCAAAATATTGGGGTGCAGACTTGCTTTACTTGAATTCAAAGGCAGGTTTGCTAAAGTCATGGTATACATGACGTCTAGAGGTGTGAATGTTCTTGGCTGGGAAATCAGGCCAAACTTCAAATTAAACGTATTCCTGGTTGTCAGGAACCTATTTCTATAGTTGTGGCTAACAATAGGGATGATGTGTTCAATTATGTGAGAGGGAAGCACCAATAATTATTCCCTAATGTATTGAAGGAGAGTATTGGTACACTTCAGGGCTATAAACATAAACTCCAGTTGATATCTGGAGTTAAACCTATGCCACATGTAGTAAGGCACATACTTAAAAGAGATGGTGTGAAGGGAGAACTGCAATGATTGAAGAGTGAAGGGGTGATTGAAGAGGTGGATGTATCTGTATGGGTGTTCCCTATATTGTTTGCTAAGAAACAGAATGGTAAAGTAAGAATGTGTATGGATCTAAGAGAATTAAATAAGGCTATAATAGTGGACAAATATCCTTTACCTGTGATTTCTGAAATGCTAAATTTAATTGCTGGAGCTGATACCTTCTACACAATGTACCTTTCTGCTGCACATGACCAAATACAGTTACACCAAGAGTCTTAAAAATATACCACCTTCATTACGCGATTTGGCATGTATGGGTATGTCAGAATGACATTGGGTTTGCTTCAGCTGCCACTGTATTTCAAAGAGTTGTTATGCACTTATTGGATGGTATGTCTGGTGTATATGCTTTCTGGGATGATACAAAATTTGTTGGTTATGAGTTGGATTACTTGGGACACACACCGCCCAAGGGAGGCAATAGACCAAAACATAAAGCAATGGAAGCCATTGAGAAGGCACCTTAGCCTCGGAACAAGGAATAACTACGGTCTTTCTTAGAGTTAGCCGAATATTACAAAACAATTGTGGAACATTTTTTCTGAAGTTACCCAACCATTAAGAGAACTTATAAAAAACAATTTGGAGTAATGTGCATGAAAGAGTGGGGGACACTGTAAGAAGGTGTATTGTTGAAGCACAATTAGTAGGAGGAAGTACGTCCATTATTACTGTAGATGCAAGTGGAAAAGGTTTAGGTACTGTTTTACCCCAAATTGAAGGGGATTGTGAAGGAATTGTGATGTTTGCCTCAAGAGCCATAACTGATACTGAAGCATGCTATTCTGTGATTGAGAGAGAATTGTTGGCTTGTTTTGGGGTGGGGGTATGAAGCATTTTAAACAGTGTGAATGGGGAGAGAGGTGTATTATAAAAATGTATCACACATTTTTTGCAGAGGTTTTAACTGTTAAGGGAATGTGCAGGGCTAAGCCAAGAATTGCAAGATTCATGGAATTAATGTGTGCCAAAAAACTCTGCGCAAGCGTGCGAAAGCGTGCGATTTGCAGCGGAAGTGTGAAAATTGCAGTGCAAGCGTGCGAAAGCCGCGCACATCGATTCATGGAAGTCTGTGCGCTTGTAAATTCTGGGATGTGTGCTAAAATCCTGCGTGGCGCACGCAGGCGCACACGTCATCAAACAGCGTGTGCTATGCGCACAGCGAAAGCGCACATAGCGCGGCGCACAAAACAAAAGTAGGTGGAACACGGGGCGTAACAGGTGGAATGGGGAACAATGCGTGAAAATGTGGGCGTTATGGGGGAAGTACAGGAGGCAAATGCGCGGAACGCCCACACGCGTGCCTACAACACATATTCATGGATCAAACAGGGCAAACGCGTGTGGCAAAAAAACAGGAAGCAGGCTTATGCGGACCCGCGCAGCATAAAAGTGCGTGCAAACAACAAACAAGCTCAGACGCTACGATGAATATACCGTTCCTCGCAGCAGTGGTCTGGGGACACCGCAGGAGGAGGAGGATAGTCAGGGCCACAATTTTTACACCCAGGACCAGCCTTTTTGGGATGCCTGATGACCAGTTGTATGGGAGGTACAGGTTTCCACCTCACATAATACTTGACCTGGGGAGTGAGTGGGAGGATGACCTCACATCACCCACCCTGTGCTCCCAAGCACTGAACCCCTTGGAAAAGGTGCTCAATGTACTGCACTTCTTGGCCACTGGTTCATTTCAGCGGGAAGTGCCATAGTTGGGTGGGTGTCACAGGCCACGCAGTCACGCTGCCTACACCAGGTGTTGGCCATCATGACTGCATGCCCATCAGTCCGCAGGCACATATACCTGCCCAGAACACCTGCAGAAAGGCAGGCTGTCGTCCAGGATTTTTACGGGGTGGCACACTTCCCCAAAGTGCTAGGTGGCATTGATTGCACCCATGTGGCTCTACGTCCTCCCAGGGCAACTGAGCACATCTATAGAAACCGCAAGCACTGGCATTCCATCAATGTGCAGGTAGTATGTGATGCCAAGGGAATCATCACCTCAGTATATGACAACTATCCAGGGTCCACCCATGACAGTTTCATTTTCAGAATGTCAACCCTAAACCGGGACCTAGAAGCTGGTTGGCATGGCGATACATGGTTGCTTGGTGAGTATAAATGCCTCTGCACATGCATGCATTTCAGATACTGAGTAATGTCACAACCCTACTAATAATACCCATCATCACCTCCCCAGGGGACAGTGCCTACCCTCTGAGCACCCACATGATGACGCCAATTCGGAACCCCACCACACCACCCGAGGTAAGATACAACACAGCCCATATTGCAACCCGAGGCATAGTGGAGCGCACATTCGGAGTGCTCAAGTCACGCTTTCGCTCCCTTGACAGCTCTGGTGGGCAGCTGCTATACGCGCCCCCAGTAGTGTGCATGATCATAATGGCAGCATGTGGTCGCACAACGTTGCAACACGCCAGGGCCTGCCGGTGGACATGGTGGTACCCCCACATCCCCAACCACATGCATGGCCGCTGCGCATGGGAGGGGAAAGGGCACGTAGTGAGGAAGCACGTACGCAGCTGGTGGCTAATTACTTCACCTAAAATCACCCCCCTGTGGAGTGCACATAGCCCTGGCATATTCCAGCTGACAATCAATGATGATGACATAAGGGACAGTCAACTATCACAACCATACCAGCCTCAGATTGGTCACCTGGAAGTGTTACATTGTGTGCATCCCTACCTACCGAAAGACAACCAATGCAGTGTCACACAAAGACACACATTTATGCTGCATGAATGACTACCCCCTTGCAAAATACAACATGAAAATAGCGCCATGTCTTCCCACCCCTCCCCATCTCCGCCACCCAACACACCATGGCATGTCATGCAATGTGAAAACAAAAAAAAGGAATGCACACCACATGACACAAGTGTCACAAAGTGCACTGTCCCAAATGGAAACAGGCCACAGACAATATGCTCCCAGTAATCAATAACTAACAGCAAACATGACCAAACATTTACCAGCAACATAATACAGCAACACAGCATGGAACATTGCCAAAATATGACAGTACAAACTCAAAGTAGTGCAAGTCTTACAACCTGAATAAGCCAGCACATCGACCCGTCCAACTACAGAGTGTTGCTGTCAGGCAAATGTGTCAGTGTACTGCATACAACATGAACTGCATCTGCAAAGGAGACGACCTTGTGAAGACATGAAGAAGGTACCTGCGAATAAGGAGGAAGACATGAATGCACAAGCACATATCAATACACCATGCAGTGTTCAATACAAAAACATACCCCACTAGGGATGTCCACACAGTGATGACTACAGACTGCCCACACAGCTCATGGGAGCCCAATGTCACTGTGTAAGTCACTGTCACTTGGTCACACCCTTTGCAAGCCCATGGAAACGGGAAGCAGGAGGGGTGTGTGTGTCAGGAACCCAAGCATCTAACCCAAACATAGGACAAGCCTGAATGTGCCCAGCCGGAATACACAGTGGATGCCCACGGGAGCCACACAAGGAAACACACTGTAAAAAAAAATGGCCATGTGGGGATCAGGGGGGGAGGCCACCCAGGAGGTTTGAGGACAGGGTGCACACCAACACCCACCTGCGTGGAGGTTGCGGAAAAAAAAAATACTTCCATGGGCGCATGGCCTGCACGGCTACGCTACAGTGGGAGAACTGCTGCTGTTGCTCTCTTCACCCTCTGCTGCTGCATCAAGAAGTGGTGGTGCTATGGGTGGCAGCCCATGCAAAGCCCTGGTATGGTCCTCCATGGCAGCAAGCATGCGGGTGTGGAAGGTCTTGTTCTGGAGGATGATAGTACGGAGATCCCCATGCAGCACCTGACGGTTGCCTGCATTTCTTCACGCATGGTGTCGCGTGATGCCCGGATCTCCTCCCGAGTTGCCTGCAGCTCAGCTGAGAGCGAATGTGTGAGCTGCTCCAGCTGCTGTTCTGACCTAAGATTTCGGGAAGCCTCAAGTTCACCCAGAGTATCCCTGAGGTTATGGAGGTCTACCCTCAGGGCTTCCCTGTGGCCCTGTGACTCTATAGATATGGCTTCGCACAGAGTCTCCAGTGCCTCCCGTCGGTCCCTGTTGGACGCCAACATGTCTTCCCTGTGTGATTGGCAAATGGAATCTGTTGCCTGCTGTTGTTGCTCCATCTGCCTTTCAGGGGGGAGAATGGAAGTAGCCACCCTCTCCATTGCCTGAGCCATCATTTCAACTGATGCTCCCTGTTGGGCTGCTATACCGTAAATGGAGGTTCCCCATACAGTATTGCCTGGTGGCGTATGGCCACCGCGTCGGCGGGCACCACACCTGTTCAGGGCAAGGCGATCTGCACCTTGCTGTGCTGGCACTGCCTGAGGCTGCAGGACTGCATTCCCCCTCTGATCTGCTGGCCCAGGAAAAGGATCAGATGTTGTGGAGTGTGACCCTGCATCCATAACCGCCAAAGGCGGACTTACCAAAACTGACATCCCCATAGAGGGTTCTACCCCTGGTGCAGGTGGGTTGGACAGAACAGAATCCCTGCCAGAAACACTCACCTGCGACAGCACATAAGTCTCATCATCTGATTCAGCACCTGAATAGAGGTCTGGGAGGGGTGCCCAGAGACACCCCTGGACAGTATGGTCTGCAGTAAGATTGGGTTTTCACCCACCACAACACCACGTCCTCCACTGGTGCCCGGTCATGCCTGAGATTCCTCTTGGGTCTGCACCATCTCCTCAACCTCAACAGCATCAAGTGCGTCATCACCTGCAAAAACATGAAAGACAACAAATGGAAACAGACATGAGCACATAGCACACACATAGGCCTGACAAGCCAGAGATCCAGTACATGAATTACACATGTCCCACATAACAATAACCCTGGCATGCATGCACTGTCAATGAGTTGGAAGGGGAGGCAAAAAGCAGACACTGAGGACACCAAGATGGAAAAGCAACACATTTGCTGCATGCTGGGTAGCACTGGCATCACACATTAGCCTGTGAGTGGCATGTCTAATACACATACATGACACATGCCAGCACACAGATGGCATGTAGCCTAGCCATGGTACATTTGACAAATACAGCCATATGTCAGTGAATGGGTACTGTCACCCATCCATGTGAGATGGACATGATGAGATGAAAAATGCTAAATAGTGTGACAAAATACGCATGTGCCACACACCGCAACACATCCAGTGTACAATAATACAGTGATCGCAGGCTGATGTACACATCAATGGTTGGTCAATTCAACATGACAGGAAACAACTATCATGTTCCACATTCAAACAGGCCCCAAAAAGTAATGTGAGCAGGCCAATACTCAATCAGCCTGAATGGTCTAATCATTCACATAACAAGGTAACAAATGTGGCCCAATGTGGGGTGTAATCCATGACAGAAGCATGTCACATATGTGGCATTAGGGCTGAAAAATGTGTTGCAAAAATGGGACGATTGAAACAATCAGCCTGAATGAACACTGAAAAATTCAGAACAATGTTGTTGCAAGATGACAGTTCAAGGGCAACTGCAGTAATGTGGCGCTAATTGGCTACTGTGGGCAGAAGGGATACTGTCATACCCAAATCCAAGGCCGATTAATGTTTTGGAGGAAGCAGATGGGTGACCCATACCACTCAGGAGTACACACCCTTACCTGGCACTCAATCAGAACCCGTCACCCAAACAACATACACATGGATTACACACACATGCATGGGCACTCACCGGAAAATGCGTCGCAATCTGGTAGGTCTCCCACGCCTTGGATCTGTTCCTCTGTGACGAAGGTTCCAGCAACAGACTCATGTTCAGTGAGTTGGGTGTCCTCTGGTGGAGACCACCGCCAGTCACCAGAGTAGAGGCATGATTTGAGGCCAGCTTGTTCTTTGCTCTGTGTTTCAGGTCATTCCACCGCTTGTAGCAATCATCAGCTGTGCGCCTCACAAATCCAAGGGCACTAATGTGGTCTGCGATGGTCTTCCAGTGTGCGTTGTGGTCTTGCACCCTAGTCACCACCATTTTGCGGCTATGTGCCGACACATAGGCCACAAGTGCATCAAGTTCAGCGTCATTAAAGCTAGGCTTCCTTGACGTTGCAGAGTGTGTAGCCGTGTCTGGGGTCTCAGCCTGTAGTGCCAGAGCACCCTTCCTCTTCTTTTCAAAAGTGGTGCGGATCCTGAGTGGCTTACGCCGCTTTGGTCAGTAGGGGCAGAAGCGCAGGTGGACTGGGTACTAGAAGTGTGCGAATGCACAACGACCATAGGTCTTAGTGCAGGCATTGGCTGCAGGGTGATGTTGGCAGGCCAACGTCGGTTTGATGGATCTGGACTGACACTGTCCCGGCTGGGAGACTCAGAGCTGGGGTGGATAGAGCTGCAGCTGCCCCTGCAGCCTCCCCACACTGCCTACTTGGGGCAGCAGATGACATTGCTGCCCCAGATCCACGTGGCCTGGTGATAGCAACTTGCACCGCCACACATGGCTTGGACTTGCTGACCTGGAAGTCAGCCTGGGAGTCATCCTGTGCCGGTTCAGGTGCCAAAATGGGCCAGTCCAACAAGGGCTGAGCTGGGATGGTGTCAACTATGTTTCCCACAACCATGGGGGGGCATGGGTGTCCTTGATTGGTCCTCCACACAAGGGAGTCTAGGGGCATCCTGCAAATCCTGGCCACATCCCCTACCACGGCCACCACGCCCACCTTTTGGAGGTCGGCCACCTTTGCCTCCCTTTCTGCTTGGTCGCCTCCCAACCATGGCACTGATGTTGTTGTGCGTATGGGAGTTGCAGTAAAACAATTGTCCTGGGCAATTGGGGTGAAAGGGGTAGGGTACTAAATGGAATTTGTACCCTAGCTCTAGCAAAGATGTATGTGACACCTGGGGGAAGATGACGGGTCATGCAACGCACCGGCACCCCAAAAACAAAAGCACATGTGCTCGCAACCCCTGGTAGACCACGTGCGTGGAAAAATAAACACGCACTACGCTGTGGCATCCAGAAAAACAAAAATAAGCATACGCGTGTTACATGCAGCCTACAATGACCTCTGAAGGGGTACGCGACACATGGGGGCAACCACAGTTGGAAAATACGTGCATTACTCACCGTCTGCCTTGAAAAAAGAATATGAAAAAGACGCGCGTGTGCGCGTAGGCAACACCCCCGCCAAAAGAAGAAAAGAACGCAGTCTGAGGAACCAGGGAGTACGAACTGGAAATGTTGTGAAGTAATTGCGTGTGAACCGACAAGAAGTACAAGATACACCCGCTCACTCTCCACAAAAAGCACGTACAAGGAAATAGAGTGATACTCGTACCTTTTAAGCCAGCCCACACATGAAACGTCACTTACGCGCTTACGCGCTAAGGCCCTTTCCTCCAATAGCACGGTGACGTGCAGTTTTCTCACATGCTGATTCACTATGCACCCGTGTTGTGGGCAATGCCTGCATGGCTAACGTCACTGATGCACTTATGCGCTAAGGGCCTTTCCTCGAATTACACACTGACGTGCAATTTTTTCACGTGCCAAATCACTCCGTATCAAGCTGCCCACGCGAATACACACAGAAGACCACGTTCCTGCCCAAAAGGCCTTTTTCCGGCCCCCCAGTGCCCCGAGCACGCTCCCACCTGCCATCTGCTGCTTCCTGACTGCCTGCTGCCCACGTGCCCTGCTATTTGCTGCCTGCACGTCAGCCAGGGGTGCAGTTGCTATGACCACCCAAGCTGGAACTGAAGACTCCCGACTGGGATAACATCGCTCCAAAGCCCAGCCCCAGGACCCAGTTGCCCACCCACACCTGCCTCTGGGGTTGCCATGTCGGGCAAAACACCATCTGACACCACTGGCAACACCCAGCCAGAGAGGCAGAGGGCCACCAGCTTCGGTCCCAGGGAAGTTGGTGTCCTGGTGGAGCAAGTCATGGGGCAGTATGATGCCCTCTTTGCAAGTTTGCGCGCCGACAATGAAGGACGGACCAGGATCTGGATGGACATCGTGACTGCCATCTACGAGGAGGGGGTGGCAGTCCGCAACATCAAACATGTCCGGAAGCGCTGGGAGGACTTCAGGTCCAGGACCCTCGACAAGGCCCAGCGCCTCTTGAAGGCAGCGGATGCCAAGGGGCACCGGGGCCACCTGTCGGACCATCAAATGAGGGACCTGGAATGCACATGCCCAGCGCTCCACGTCCAGGTCCTTGAGAGGCAGACCCGTCTGGAGTCGAGCAGTAAGTGTACATGCATACTGATTGGACGCTGTGCGTGTTGTGGTGTGCCAGTAGTGTGCAGGTTGCACAGGTGTTTTTGTAGGGCCATGTATGGATGTGTATGTACAGGGGCGTGAGGCTGACACATGTGAGTCCTCTCATGTGTGAGACACATGGATGGTTTATGTGTTGGTAAGCATGCAGGCCAAATGCAGGTGTGGGAGCACACATGTTTGGATTACTGTGTATGTACGTTGGCATGGTTGTGGTGTTACACATGGATGGTGGTTCCAGCTGCATGTATCTGCCCTGTGTACATGTGCATGTGTGTGTATTTGACAAGTGTGCAACTGTGATGCAATATGGATGCATGTGACACTGACATGTAGAAGGCTGAATGACAGATGTGACATGGATGGCGATCTCATCACTGCTCACTGCGACATTTGGTGGAGATGTACACATGCATGTAAGTGTGGTGGCCTGTGTGCATGTGTTGTGCACTCCCCGTATTTCATGTGACATCAGACTCACCTTCGGCTGCTTGTGCTGTTGTTTGTGCATGGATGGTGCTACCTGGTGCAATAATGCTGATGAATTGCTCATGTGTTTGAGTTGAAATGACATGTGTGTTGGGGAGTGTGATGCCATGTCTGAGGTTTGACACTGGCACTCATGTAGAACTGTCATGTGTGTTGTAGAACTGTCATGTGTGTATCAGTCCATTGTCCAGTGCCCTGATGCCTGTGTTATATCTTTCCCTGTCTGCAGCGTCAACTGTTGAAGAGGGCGGAGAGGGTGCTGTGGAGCAAAGTGGCAGGGATCGCACCACCAGCCGGAGACGCATTGAGACGCAAGGCCCGGCTCCCCTCCCAGGTTGCCATCTTGTCAGGGAGTGAGGAGTCTGGTGCCACATCCCAGGCCGCAGAAGGGGCAGCTGAGATCCCACAGGGTCCGACGGAGGAAGATGGCACGGAGTCATCCAGGTTGGTGGGGGGTTTGGTGGAGGAGGAGGCCGTGGAATGGACACACACGGGGTCTGGAGGTGGGGATTCCACTGGTGCTAGTGGTGCAGGGCAGGGACAGGAGGCAGCACAGGCCGCCGCGGAGGTGCTCGTGTGTTTAATCCTGTGACTCCATCATCCCGCACCAGCAGGGATGCCTACGTCCAGACCCGTTTTCAGGGAGGGGATCCACTTGCAACAACTGGCCTTCCTCTCCCTGCGTACGTGGCTATCCGGGACCGTGTTGAGCCTGTCCTGAGTGGAATGGCGTTGCGTCAACGGGGCATGTGAGGTGACATGCAGTGTTTTCGTGAAGACACTGCATGTCATCTCGAATGCCTCATTGACCGCGTTGACCTACTGGGACTGGTCACCAGGGCTGGACTCCTCCGTTTGCTGGACCTTGTTTGACCCCCTCCTCACCGAACACCCTACGCGCCAGTCTTCCTCCATGCCATCTTCCCACCCATGTATCACCTGGTTACCCTGTGGACCTGCCTCTGACCCAGCGGCCAGGCTGGTGGGGGACACATCCCTGCCACAGTCGGGAGTCGGACGTCCAGCAGGGGTGGCCAACAAGACAACTGCACCCCAGCCAGAGGAGGACGTGCAGGCAGCAAGAGCAGGAGCACAGGCACAGCAGCAGCAGCAACAAGGTGGGAGCCATGATGGCGCGGGGCCATCGACATCGGAGGGGCAGGCATCGGCCAGAGGGCAGGAGGACCCAGGATTACAAGTGTCTTCCGTGTGGCAGTGGTTGGGCCACGCCATAGATGCAGAGCGGCGGCGGGCGGAAGAGGCATGGCTCACAATGGTCAGGGTGGAGAACTCCATGCGGAGGGCACTGAGGCGGGCCAAGTGCGTCGAGGCAATTCGCAGGGAGTTGGAGGTCAGCATGTCATCATCCCTGCGAACCCTCAGGGCCATGGAAGAGGACCGCTTCCAGGACATCGAGCAGGAGTTCCCTGACCCAGGAAATCGGGAAGTGAGCCGTTGGACTAGCACTCCGCCATTGTATATAGTTTGCAGTTTTAGGTTTCCTTTATCTTTTTCATTCATTTGGGGGGCTTGGACTATGCCCCGCCTTTTTGTATAAAGTTCTTTATTAGGCAGTTTTTTTGGCTAGGTTTCATTTCATTTGTTGGGCTCATGGACCCTGGATTACTTCTTTGTACATAGTGGATTTATCTATTATTATTTTTCTCACCATGGATCAATGGATTTTACTGTTTTAGTTTCCTTTGGATTTGATTTGTTGGCCGGAGACTTTGGACACATTTTCATTTCGATTGGTTTGGATTCAGACTTCATGATTTTCTGTTTGTGTTTTGGACATGCTGCATTTCATCTTTTTTTGATACATTTTTTTTCATGTTTTCATTGGATTTAATTATTTTTCTGTACAATACATTTTGTTTTATTACTTGTGTGGTATTCTCTCATTGGTTTCATGCATGTCACGGTGTAGGTTTTCACACACACCAGCATCCATTGTGGGTTTGTGACAGACATGTGTTGATGTACATTCTTGCCATTTGGGTTGTATCATGTAATGGGCATTTCAATGTGGGGTGGATGGGATGCTTGGTTGGGTCGTTGCACAGGGGTGGCGTGCGGTGGGATTTGGGAGGCCATGAGGCACATGATTGTGGATCATGATGACGTGTTGGGGGGACATGAGTCCGGGACTGAGCCTCACTGCTGGGTGGATGGGGGTCCTGGGCGACATGCGTCGGGACCTGCTGGCAGGTGCCATCACTGCTGGGTGAGTGGGGGTGCTGGGGGACATGAGTCGGGGCCTGCTGGCAGGTGCCCGCCATTGCTGGGTGGGTGGGGGTCCTCGGGGACATGGGTCGGGGACTGCTGGCAGGCGCCCGTCACTGCTGGGTGGGTGGGGGTCCTGGGGGACATGAGTCAGGGCCTGCTGGCAGGTGCCTGTCAATGCGGGGTAGGTGGGTGCTGGTCCTGGGGGACATGAGTCAGGGCCTGCTGGCAGGTGCCTGTCAATGCGGGGTAGGTGGGTGCTGATCCTGGGGGACATGAGTCAGGGCCTGCTGGCAGGTGCCTGTCACTGGTGGGTGGGTGGGGGTGCTGGGGGACATGAGTCGGGGCCTGCTGGCAGGTGCCCGTCACTGCTGGGTGGGTGGGGGTGCTGGGGGACATGAGTCGGGCCTGCTGGCAGGTGCCCGTCAATACTGGGTGGGTGGGAGTCCTGGGGGACATGAGTCAGGGCCTGCTGGCAGGTGCCCGTCACTGCTGGGTGGGTAGGGGTGCTGGGGGACATGAGTCGGGGCCTGCTGGCAGGTGCCCGTCAATGCTGGGTGGGTGGGGGTCCTGAGGGACATGAGTTGGTGATCACTAATGCAAGGTGACATGTGGGCTGGCTGGGGGCCCTGCCCATGGTGGATGGGCTGTGTGTGGAACATGACCAGGGGTGCAGGGTAGTCCCCTGTGGTGTGGACTGCCTGCAGGGGCCGTGGAGGGGGTAGAGGCACACCTGGGAGGACCCACACTGCCAATTCACGTGTGGGACTCCTCGCGCAACCCACTGGATACAAGTACCCCGCTCTGACAGCGAAATTGCGTGTGAAACTCCCCGCAAACCCCAGTGATACACGTACCCCGCTCGCACAGAGCCAATCGCATGTGAAACTCCCCTCGAACCCCAGTGATACACGTACCCCGCTTGCACAGGGCCATTCGCGTGTGAAACTCCCCACGAACCCCAGTGATACACGTACCCCGCTCTCACAGACCCAATCGTGTGTGAAACTCCCTGCGAACCGCAGTAATACACATACCCCGCTCGCACAGGGCCAATCACGTATGAAACTCCCCACAAACCCCAGTAATACACTTACCCCGCTCGCCCAGGGCCAATCGCGTGTGAAATTCCCTGCGAACCCCAGTAATGCACGTACCCCGCTCGCACAGGCCCAATCGCGTGTGAAACTCCCCGCGAACCCCAGTAATACATGTACCCCGCTCGCACAGGGCCAATCGCGTGTGAAACTCCCCGCAAACCCCAGTAATGCACGTACCCCGCTCGCACAGGCCCAATCGCGTGTCAAACTCCCCGCAAACCCCAGTAATACATGTACCCCGCTCGCACAGGGCCAATCGCGTGTAAAACTCCCCGCAAACCCCAGTAATACAAGTACCCCGCTCGCACAGGGCCAATCTCGTGTGAGACTCTCCGCGAACCCCAGTGATACACGTACCCCGCTCGCACAGGGCCAATCGCGTGTGAAACTCCCGCAAACGCCAGTAATACACGTACCCCACACGCACAGGGCCAATCGCGTGTGAAACTCCCCGCGAACCCCAGTGATACACGTACCCCGCTCGTACAGACCCAATCGCATGTGAAACTCCCCGC
This sequence comes from Ambystoma mexicanum, assembly GCF_040938575.1. Classification (NCBI taxonomy): domain Eukaryota; kingdom Metazoa; phylum Chordata; class Amphibia; order Caudata; family Ambystomatidae; genus Ambystoma; species Ambystoma mexicanum. Next base: position 1,102,512,254 of record NC_090928.1, read on the forward strand.
GAACCCCAGTAATACACGTACCCCTCTCGCACAGGCCCAATCACGTGTGAAACTCCCCGTGAACCGCAGTAATATACGTACCCCGCTCACACAGGGCCAATCACGTGTGAAACTCCCTGCGCAGTGGTGTACATGTATTCGGAGGGGTCCGCGGGGAGTTTTACAGGCGTTTTTGTGGTCGGGGGGCTGTATGCTGGTCCACTGGCCTGTGGGCCATGTACGGGATTTGTGCGCTGTGCATGGCGCATGGGGAGGGGTTTGGGGCGTAACTGGCACTGCTGCAGGGTCGCTGCGCCACTCTGCGCCACGGCTTGTAATGGATGTTGAAATCCATGAATACGCTGTGCGCGGAAATGGATTTTGGCGCACGCAGCTGACGCGGACTGTCGCACGCGCACACTGTGCGCCAGCCGCGTGCACCACTTATGTGCTGAATTCTATGAATTACCCCCTAAGTCTTAAATTGTTGGACTATAATTGTGAGGTTGAATATTTTCCTGGGAAGAGGAATTGTATTGCAGGTTTCTTATCCAGAATGTTCTTTGAGGGATGTATTGAAGATGTTTACACTGATGCTGAATTTGAAGCGCATGTCCATGGAGTTATCAATGCTTTGAGTCTGAAGGAGTGGAAAGAAGACAGTATGGAAGATGAGGTTTTGATCCAAGTTAAAGAGTGGATAGTGAAAGGGATGGCCTGAGAAAGATAAGGTGAAGCTCACATACACAGGTTATTTCATGGTTAAGGATGAGTTGACAATTAAAGGAGAGTGAATTCTGAGAAGAATTAAGATAATACAGCCTGAGATGTTGAAGGAGAAAATTATAATGTTGCCTCATGAAGCTCATATTTATAAGGGGAGAGAAGGGAAGGAGTTCTGAGTGTGGGTATGAGCGATAATGGTTCCCAATTTAAGAGGAAGGAAATAAGTGATTTCATTAGCAAGATGGGTGTTTACTGTAAGTTTTCATCAGTGTACCACCCAGAGACTAACGGCATGGTGGAAAGTCTCAATAGAGTCATAGGTGATTGTGTACAGTTAGCTTTCGGCATGGTGTAAAGTCTCAATAGAGTCATAGGTGATTGTGTACAGTTAGCTTTGGCAATTAGGTTAGACTTGGAGGAGAATTTGTGCGATTTGCTGTGCAACATATGAATAATACCACATTTCACTGTTTAGATTGATGAGAGGTAGGGAGTCTAATAACAAATTGTCTCCATTTGGGTTACATTTTACCTTAGGGATTCCCCAGATGGATAAGGATTTTGTGGCTAATAAGATGGTGTTAAGAAAACTGTGATCTAAGAAGAATCATGATGCAAATTCAGAGGTAGCATTGTTTGGAAACGCGATAGGTTTCAAGTGGATGATGTGGTGGTAGTGAGAAAGGGTAAAGCAAGTTGTAAGGGGTGATCTAAATATTCTAATCCTGTGAAGGTCATTGAATGCTTTAAAAAAAGTTGTGAGTGGAAGGTGGAACTGTATGGAACTTCAATAGTGTTTTCAAGCTGTCAAAGGAAAGGATGACCGATTGTAATGATATTGGTGAGAGACAGTGGGATCTTTGAGATAACTCTGTTTTGTAGGAGATCAGGAATTACCTCAATCATGGCAGGACAGAGAATGTGGAAGTGAATGCACATCCTATCCATAATGAGGTTAGGAAAGGTTCCAGAGTGTGTAAATTACCAAGCAAGTTTCAGGAGTTTGTCATGTGTAAAAAAATAACTTTTTTTGCAGGTTTGAACAGTATATTTGTTCTGTTTCATCTTATGGACATTATTCTATTTCATGAACATGTGTTATTCTTGTGATTTCATTTTGTTTTAATTTTCTTATATTATATTGTATATAGTTTGTTTTTTGTCTCATGTTAATGGAAGGCGGATGTGTTCCATTTGGCTGTGTGTTGTTTGGAATGTAGGGTTGAGAGGTGGAATGTGGGGTATGAGAGGAGTTTAAGGTTGACTGCAAGTTTAGAGGATCATTGTGAGGCCTTTAATTACTACAACTACTTCAGGTTATTACAATTAAAAAAGATAACTAACCACCACTGCCTCCTACGTGGTTACTTCAGTTATGCTTGACAGTTACAATTTGGCAATTGTCAAGTAACATATCTAATTCCCATCCAACACTAGCCACAAATATATATGGAGAAAAGTAGATTTCTTTATGATCAGATATAAGATGTTACTCTTCTAAGTATTCACTATGCTAAATATTTATTCAAACAGATAAGGAGTATGCAAACATTGGGTCCCAAGATTGTTGGACTTCTATAATCCCTCACCATTGGCTTTGTGTGCTGACCAGGGCTGATGGGGGTTGTAGTCCTAAATCATCTGGAGAGCCATGGGTTGCAGACCGCTAGTGTAAGTCAGAAAATGAAACAAAGGACAGACATGTATGATCAGTAAGGCGAGAACTAATATTACTAACTTTTACTTTCATTTGACACAAAAGAAAGATATATATCAATGTAGAAAATAAATGTCTAATCATTTAGAAACTTTTTAAGTAATATTGACAGATCTCCCTGACATTGTGAGAAGAATTGTTCTCAATGAAACTCCTCATACATGTATATATTATGTGTGTTCAACTTTCTTTCCCAATTTTTATTTCAACACCAAAGCTGCATTGCTGCATTTATTCTAAAACAAGTCCTTTGGGTATATTTTCACTTGTACGTAACTTGTCCTTATCAGGCTTGATGAACAGGAAATCAACTAATCTTTACTTGGCAGAAGGAACCTGATAACTTTATTGACACTTCTTTTATTTATTATTAATTTATTGTGTTTTATATGAGCCCTGCATGAAAGAATATTCGCTTCTTAAAACTAATATCATTGAAAAACAAAAAAGACATTTACAATGGTACTGTGGAAAAATATAACTAAGTGAGAATAATTTCAAAAAATTGCTAATTCTTAGTTGTTAAAGTATCAGCTATGAGCATGTCATGGTGTAAAATTGTGGGGAAAAGTACTATTGCCCTGCAGGAGTAGAAGGTTGAGTAGTAGCTAAAGCACCTATTCAGTGCTCACTCTACTAGAAACCATCATTGAGTCAACTACAAAGGTGAAATAGGCACAGTCAAGGGTTATACCCCCTTCACCTTTTGTGGCATGGTGGGCAGAGGGCAGGCTTTACACTTAAGAGAGGTGTGAAGGTGATTACAGTAACATCCCAAACAGGAAAGCAATAATAAAACAGTTACACCAAATTTGTGGCAGGAGCGGAGGCTTGCTCCCGAAAGCTTTTGCAAATTTGGTGTAAATCCGTCCAGTAGTTTTTTTTAAATGACCAAAATGTAAGGCAAAAAAATTAGTGATAGCTCCGTTCGCTTCGCGGACGGACTTCCCGGTTTGCTCCGCGGACAGTGCCCCGATTGGCCGAGCTGCTTGCGCGATGTCCGCGGACATCCGACGTGTTCGCTGATTGGACAGGGTGGGGCATGGAGCGCGTAAGATTTTTGGTGGCGCCCGACATCTTGCATTCGCGGATGACCGCGGACAGCGAGGTGAAACTTGGTTTAAAAATTGTATTTAGTGGAGTGTGTTGGTGTGTAAGAGTGTTTGGGGAAGGTGGGGGAGTATGAGATAGGTTCAATGTTCTGTTTTTTTTATGTGCTAGATGCTTTTGTTGTGTTCGATTTTTTTGCGGACAACACGGCTGTTCTGAAATGTTCGTAAATAAACACAATGGATTTGGTGTCAAGTTGAAAGTGTTCTGAAAAAGACTCGTGGGGTCCTGGAATGTTCGCAGGGGGTGTCCTGAAGACGTTGTCTGTATTGGTCATTGTCAAGCTGAAACTGTTCTAAGAACACTCGCTGTGTCCTGAAATGTTCGTACACAAAGAAAATGGGGGTGTTCTGAGGATGTTGTCCGTATTGTTCGCTGGCAAGTTGAATGTGTTCTAAGAACACTCGCGGTGACCTGAAATGTTCAAAAATAAACAAAATGGGGGTGTTCTGAGGACGTTCTCTGTATTGTGTGCCTGCTTAGCTGTATCCAATGAGGGAATGGCACAGAGAGTGAAGTGGAAATAGTAGAAGGGCTGTCTAAGAGTTACGCGGTCCGCGGACAGGGCGTGCTACATCGGGGGTTTTCCAGCAAATCCAGCATGGAAAGAAGACTATAGGGATCAGCCAATCAGATGTTGAGGTTGTGGATTTGTGTTCAAAGAGACTGTGTGTAGTGAAGATGGCAGAAGTGGAGAAAGTCAGGGTGTTGGTGCTTGGAGATATGTTTGTGCATGGTTTACAACAGTATGCTCAATGCAGGCATGTTGCAAATAATTTTGATGTTAAAGGAGTGGAGGTGGTGTGGAACACTGTGCCTGATTGCAATGTACAGGGAATTGTACAAGTTTGTGAAGATATGGGAAGGATGAACAGCCCCCATGTGGTAGTTTTGCACTATGGTGCTTTCCATTTGGGCTATGTCAGTGCCCAAACTTTGTTGGCAGATTTGGAACACTTGGTTCAAGCAGTAATGAACATCCTTCCAAGTGCCAAAGTAATTTTTTCTGGATTAGTACCTAGGGCAATATGGGACAATAGTTCAGTTTTTTGTCCTCAGCAAAACAATGCTAGGTGTGTAATCAACCGAGGCATGTGTGCCTTCAAGCCTGTGTCTTTCGCTATATATATATATGTTTTATATGATATGACTTGACCCTAAGTCTACAAATATAGTACCTTTTCAATTTTTACTTCCTGACTGTTACTGAAGAAAACTATGTGGCTTAGATATGTCAGTAAAGGAAATAAAGGGAGAGCCAACCATGTGCTGTCATCAGTGATGTCATCAATGACATTTGTGATGTCATCTTTGATGTCCTGGGTGTTAGTGTTAGCAGTGCACGGTGGCGCGATTTATGGTTGCTTATCTTACCATAACTGCCGAATTTCAGGGGTTTTTCTGTTTTACTTTGAAGCATAACGTCCCTTTAACAAAGTTTTTTTACTGAATTTGATAGGTTTTTAGTAGCGCAACTTAACCAAAACGTCCCTTTTAACAAAGTTTTTTCATTGAATATATATATATATATATATATATATATATATATATATATATATATATATATATATATATCACCAGAAAGGTTATGTTTTTTTTTGAAGATTGAAAAAGAAACCTTTTACTTGAAATGTGTGAGTAGACCATTTTAGCCAAGTCACACATGCCACAGCACCACAGCTTGAAGCTCACACTAGTTTGAAGCCACATCAGCAAGGCACATTGTGTGTGCAAATTAGCCCAAGTGTAAACCTTTTGCTCCAGAAAATTGGCTTTGTTGTGCAGGGTAGTGTTTTTTTATACATAGATCCATCAATCCAAGACATGCATTTCTCAAGTATGTTGACAACTATGTCCATGTTTTCACATGTATTAGGGAAAATCAGCGCAGTACAGTCTGACAGCCTTGTAGTGGGAGCATAGGGGCATGTTTAGCAAACACCACCAAAGTTATGGTGAATTTGAAAAGGCTTTAAAAAACCCTTTCACCTGAAATGTGATAGTAGAATAATCCATGTGAGTGTAGCAACTGTAATAGCTGCTGTATTTTATAGTGTAGAAAATAAACACAGTGTCCATAGCTCATGGACACTCCCGTCCCCTGCACACCACAGTTTACCGCCACCGTTGTTTCCATACCGGGCGAATTATAATGAGGCCCATTGTTCACTTACTGACCTTGATTGTAAAATTACACAACAAGATACAAGGTTCTTTAAAATACTGACTGAACATATTTTTAAGTAAATGATGGTGTGCAGGGGACGGGAGTGTCCATGAGCTATGGACACTGTTTATTTTCTATATATGTTACTGACTTTTGGTACCAGAATCAGCTATTTCTACCTTGCACCCTTAACATACATGAAATTCCAAATGAGCTAAGCTATACACTTCTGAAGTAATATTATATGAATTACTTAATGTGGTGTGCTTACCACTTTACAGTTTTGTATTGTATTTTATAGTGTAGCCACTGTATTACATTTAGCTGCATTTTTTAGTGTAGCCAAAATATTAAATTTAGATGAATCTTTGAGTGTAGCCACTGTGTTGCATTTAGCTGAATCTTTTAGTGCGGCCAATGTATTCAATGGAGCGGAATTTTTGTGTGTAGCCACTGTGTTGTGTTTAGCTGAATCTTTTAGTGCAGGCAATGTATTGAATGGAGCTGCATTTTTGAGTGTAGCCACTGTGTTGCATTTAGCTGAATCTTTTAGTGTAGCCAATGCATTGAATTGAGCAGAATCGTGAAAGTTTAAACTGTATTTGTATTTATAGTAACTTCTGAGTGTAGCCACTGTATTGAATCAAGGTGCACTTTTGAGCGTAGCCACTATGCTGAATCTGGGTGCACTTTTCAGTGTAGCCAATGAGCTTTAACCCAGCAGCATTTCAGAATATAGCCCCAGATTGAATAGGGTACTGTTTCCCTTTGAATCCTGCCTCTGTGTTGAAAGTGTGCTGCACTCTGAAGTTTGTACTAACCACCCCTGCTCCTCTCCTGCATACCTCCAAAGTACCACACAGGCATCAAAGGGCAGGCCGCACTACACACAAAACACACAAATCACACATCCACCACAATAAACATCCACAAACAAGAAACAACTCAGATACTGGGCCTTACCCCTCTGGAAGCAGCCAGCCAGTGCACACAATCAAAGCACAATCAGAAAGAAGACGCACACAGACAACAGTTTCTCCAGGGTCTGCACACATTCACAGAAGAGCACAACGCTTCACGAGCTTTGGCTCAATGATGACGAGATGTAATTACTTATTCTGGGCTCACACCAACGTATCAATAAACTTGACCCGTCCTTTAAGACTTTCATCATCGATGGCAACGTCATCAAGGTCTCTAAGGACACCAACACCTTAGAAATCTACCTAGATTCTACACTATCACTATGCAGACAAACCAATGTTGTCAGTTCAGCATCGGCATATACATGCAAATTTATCGCTGCCTGCAGACCAATCCTGAGTACTCCAAACTGCATTAGCTTTGCGAGAACACTTGTCATGTCCAAGATTGACTATTGTAGTGTCCTTTACCTAGGGACTAGTCAATCTAACCTCAACAAACTGCAAGTTATCCAGAACAATGCAATTAGAGCAGCATTAAACTTACAGAGAAACCACCATATCTCGAACCACAGGCACGACCTAGATTGGCTCCCTATCAAACAGAAAATTTCCCTGAAATCACTTGCCTTGACTCACAAGTGGCTGTCCCACCAGGCACTGACCTATTTAGCCAACCAACTTACACCACACATGTGCACCGGGCGCATGAGAGCAACCCAGGTGTACAGTTTACACATCCCCAGGCTTAAACTTCAAAAAACGGGTGGCGCTAGCTTCACGGTCCTTGCCTCTAAGCTGTGGAATACCCTTCCTAATGCTATTAGAGCCAAGCCTTCATTCCAAGTCTTCAAGAACAAAACTAAAGGATGGTGATCTGCACAAAACATATGACACTTCTGGTGTCACTATCTGGCTTTCACCAGTCTGTCACACACCCCAGAACTTTGATGTATATATATAAAATGCGTGGATTCCATCTGCATCCATCTCTTGTATGATGATTATTTAACTGGCATGTATACTCCCTGTTGAAACTTCCTGTACTGCTATGTTCCATTGGTTAGCAGATTTGTGTGCATATCTCTCGTGTCTGTTCATGTTATATTACATATATTGATGTCTCACCTGAGTCCTACCTGCATGTTTATTGTAAGCGGGTAAAGTCTGCTATTCGATGTATGTAATGGTAACTTTGCCTCCTATGTTATGTGCCCAGATGCCTGAGGGCCCAGTGCGCTATATAAATAAACCAAATACAAATACAAATACCTTTATCCTATCCCTCTTCGCTCTTTAACCTACACCCTCATTCTTACAGAGCCACGTGAGCACCTGGAGACCATGCAAATGGTAGCGGTGCACAGTATATATCAGCATAACCTAACACTGCTGAAAGTTCACCTCCAGTTCAGAGCCACATCAGCAAAGTATTGTGGTTATGCAAATGAGCCTAAATGCAAATCTTTTGCTCCAGAATATTGTCTTTGTCTTACAGGGCAGTGCTACTTAATACATAGCTTTAGCAACCCAAAGCAGACATTTTCTAAAAGCTGCAGAATACATACCTGGTTCACCCTTATTAGCGATCATAAGTGCAGTGTAGTCTGATAACCTTGTGGTTGGAGCAACTCCCATCTTCCATCAGACCTACTTAATAATCAGTGGAGAAGGGTCAGGTCTAATCTTCTCTACATTTGGTTAGAACACTTGGAGATTGCTTTTGAGTAGGTGGTAATGGATTTGTATGTGTGTTGTGGGTCAGAGGATTCTTTGTTAATAACAAAGAGTTTTATGGTTGTCTTTTTCGCATCAAAGATCCTTTGAATGCTTTACTGACTAAGTATTTTGGAGTTAAACTTCTCCAGCTCAACTCAATTTGTACCTTTTTGGGTGTTTATTGGACCTATTCCCCAAATCTGTCCATCAGTTTATCATATATTGATTGTTCTCACTCGCTCATATATATATTGATATTTTATCCATCAACACTTCTTTTTCTGCTTTCTATCTCAAGTTGCAATGTGACAGCCTTGATTCACAGTTCTATGATTTGCCTCTGGGAATTCCCCTAGGTTTTCCTCACTCCAGTCCTCTTAAGAGAGGAACGCCTACATTTATCAACCCTTTATATTTTTGAAACAATACACTGTTGCTACATCGTGACCATCTCCAGATAGCTGTTCACTTGTATTTTCCTAATGGATTCCAATTAGCCCAAAGACACACTCAACATTAATTGAGAATATAAAAGCAACACTCTACTATTTTTAATGAAATATTAACTTCTCCGTAGTCACTTGTACAAAACACGTTCTCACAAGTCCTCTGCCATTATTGTAGCAAAGCCTTTGCTGACTAGAATAGTAATTTGCACGCAGTATAATTCGTGTTGCTGAAGAATGTCTTTGAGAAATGTGTTGAACTCTCTCCCTTTATATGACTGAAGCATACATTTGCTTTTTGATTCCTAACAGTGGAAACGTTTTATAACTTTAAATCTGTTTCAAATTTCACAGTAATTTCCAAGTAGCATATATCTGTCAACACATTTATCTATTGTGCATTTGTTAAGCACTTATTCAGTAAGTTAATTCTGTTTCAAAGCGCCCACAGGGCAACAGGGTGGGAACATGGGATTGAAACAATAATACAGTGGAGGATAAAAACGAACCTACTATGCCTTGTGAGTATTCAGAACATACAAGTGCAGCAAGAAGTGGGTAAGTGGGAGACGGGGTGGGTGCTTGAATGACCGTGCTCGTGGATGAGCAGCAGATGAAGCGCATAGTATGGTAAGTGCTATGCAGCCTGGAGCCACATTGGGTAGATGAGTGCAAGCCTACAGGATGAAGGCCGGTGGGTGCCAAGGCAAGTGCTGAGAGGAAGGCAGAGGCTGGGGCAATTGGCTGTGGAAGCCCAGGACCCCAAACATTACATAAGAGCCCGGGTCACCAATCAGTGTGACTGTGAGATTGGAGAGGTGGGAAGAAGGGAAGGAGGAAATGAAGAGGAATGTCATCAGGAGTTTCCGTAATTTGAGGAATGTCAAGCTCAAGACGAAAAGGAAGGGGGAGGCTGTTCTATAATGTTAATGTTAATGTTAATGTTAAAGGATATTTTTACCACGCACTATCACCACCGGAGTGGTCCCCTGCCGCTCTGGCGGCTCTGAAAGAAGAGGGAGCCAGGATGAAGAAAGAGATGAGTCTCCGGCCCTCTGTTTAGCAAAAGGTTTTACACACAGAGAGTTGGTAACAGAGGAATGAATGTAGAGGTCTAGGGGGAGAGTATTTAGTAAGAGAAAGCTGCAATTAGCGTGGTCCCTGGCCCCAGACAGCCTTGTGGATGATGCAGAGGGATATGAATTTGATACATGCAGCAACTGGTAGCCAGTGAAGAGTTTTTAGGGCAGGAGAGATGCAGTCCCTGGGTTTAAGGCCAAGGATAAGTCTTTTCCCTATTGTGGATTAGCTGGAGGGGTCATAGTGTGGAAGACGGTAGAGTCAGAAAAAGGCTATTGCAGTAGTCAAGCCTAGAGAGAACCAGGGCTCGGGTAACATTGAACCTCTGGGGGAAAGTAAGAAAAGGGAGAATTCTTTTGAGAAGGAACAGTTGAAAGTGGGACTTCTTGACAATGTCCTGAGTGTGAGGGAGGAAGGAGAGTGAAGAGTTGAAGATGATTCCAGGATTTCTGGCTTTGGTAGAAGAAGCATGGGAGAGCCCATAGCGGATGGCCAGAGTGGGAGGAAAAAAGAGGGAACAGGGGTCCTGATGGGATGGATCTCAGTCGTGCTGGCATTGAGGCAGATATCGTTAGAGGTACACAAGGAATGCATGGCAGATTGGCAGTCAGGGATGATGGAAGATGCAAGAGGGTCAGCAGGAAGTTTGAAAAAGAGTTGTGTGTCATCTGTGTACCACTGGAAGTTGGCGGAGAAAGGGGAAAATGAGGAGAGCCAGCTGAGCAAGGTAGGTGTTAAAGAGCCAGGGAGAGAGGTTTGAGCCCTGGGGGACACCACATGTGGAGAAGGAAGTAGGTGAGGAGAAGGTACTCAAAAAGACGTGAGACAACCAGTCAGTTAGGAAGGAGGTCAGCCAGTCCAGTGCCCGTGCCGAGATACCAAGTGTATCATGAAGCCGTTTTGTGAGGATAGAATGTTTAACCTTGTCAAAGGCAGAGGAGAGATAGAGCAGGATGAGGACAGTTGGAGAGTTAGAGTCCAAAGATGTGAGCAGTTCTTTAAGGATGTTCGGAAGAGCAGTTTCTGTACGTCTGGATGCTCAGAATCCAAATTGATGGTCGTAAAGACCAGCAACAAGTTCAGTGTGTGAGGTAAGTTGTGGAGAGGCCCCCTTCTCCTGCAGTTTCCCAAGGAAGGGGAGATAGAAATAGGGCAGTAGTTGGCTGGACAAGTAGGGTCTGTTGAAGGTTTTTTCAAGGAGGGCGCGCACAAGGGAGTGCTTGAGGGAGGAGGGGAAAGATCCAGTGGCAAAAGAGTGGTTGCAGATATCAACAAGTGCGGGGTCCAGGGAGCCAATGGTGTCCTTGATGGTTCTGAAGGAGCAAGGGGAAACTTGTTTGGAAGAGACCTTCATGGAGCGGACAACCCTGGTGACATCTTCAGGAGTGACAGGGGAGAAGGAGGGGAGAGAGGAAGATAGGGGCTGAGAAGCAATATAAGGCAAGGGAGTGAGGAACGGGTTGACGGGAGGGAAGCAAGGGTGCTCAAAATGTCCAGAGTTTTAGTGGTGAAGTGAGTGGCCAGTGCATTGCAGAGGGCCTGGGACAGAAGAGGGGAGGAGGAAAATGCAAAAGGGTTGGGTAGATCCCTGCAGATTTTATAGAGTTCAGCTGTGCGATGCACCAGATACCCGTGCCTGGATGTGGGCCCTTTTCTTGGCACTGATGGAGAGTCTTTATTGCCTTTGGAACAGGCGGCAGGCCAGTTTGTCAGAAGGTGAGCCTGATGTTTGCCACTTCCGTTACCCAGCTCTGCACTTGTGTTTCAGGGATGCAAGATCGGACTCATTCCAGGTATTATGTTGAGAGGTGGGTTTCAGCAGATTTTCATGACAGGGGCAAGAATGTCAACGGTGTTGGTAATGGCCAAATGGAGGTTGCTGAGAGCAGAGTCGGTGTTAGAGTCTGGGGTGGGAAGAGAGGGGGGTTGAAGGTGGATGCGAAGGCATCAGCTGACACTCGTTTCATCGGACGGATGTTCGTGAACGAGTTTGGCAGGGCTGGAGGATGTGCAGTTAGAGGGCCGAGGGGACTCAGGTGAGAGGAGAGAATGGTCTAACCTAGAAACTTGAGAGACCAGAGGTAGGGAGAGAGAGAGGCTAGAATGAATGATGTCATCCAGAGTGCAATCCGCCAAGTGGGTTGGACCAGAAGGGAGAATAATAGAGAAGTGCAGAGTTTAAGAAAGAGAGTCAATTGAAATCGCCAAGAAGAGGCAATTGGAGGTGGTTGAGAGAAGAGAGGAACAGAAATCAGCAAATTCAGAGGGGAACAGGGTGGTAGCCCTGGAAGGTCTGTAGATGGTAGCAATGGCCAGAGAGCAGGAGGGAGATATGACCAACTTGCAGACCAGGCTCTCAAATGAAGAGTAAAGCTGGGTGGGTATGACAGAAGAAGGAACACACTCAGGAAAGATTAAGGCAACCCCAGCACCAGCACAGTGAGGTTGTGGCTTGGAAATGTTCTTGAAGCCATCAGGTAGAAAGGAGTCAAAAGCAGTGACTGGCTGGCATTAAACCATGCCTCGGTAAGAGCAAGAATGTCAAGGTCAGTGTCTTCAAGAAGGGGGCAAATGTTGGCAGAGTGTTTGTTTGCTGAGCAGGCGTTGAGAGTAGCAAGGTGAAGGAGGTCTAGGCCTTCAAAGGTTTTCTGAGGTGGAGTACAGGGGCATGGTACATCAGTCAGAGGGGAAGGGACAGGGGGAGAGGCAGGTTAAGGAAGGAATTAAATGAGGGACGGCAGGTGCCAGTCAAAGAGGAGGAGTTTGGGTTGAGGAACCTGAACCAAGCTAGTGCCTGTGTGGTAGACAATAATGATGCAGCATGATGATGAGAAGCAGCTGGCCAAGAGGACTTCACACTTGGTGCTACCATTAATGGGAGAGGAAGTGAACGGTAGGAGGGAGAGTGGAGATGAGATGAGGGTCCATAGAGCTGGAGAAGGGACATAGAAAAGGATCTCAGTGAAGACATGTCTGGAAGGTTTACTGACATACATGTCTGCGATGGGTAAGCCAGGGTTGGCTCTCAGTATGTTTTTTTTGTGCTTTTATCTTCTGGACTGAGAAAGAGAGGGAGAGTAGGTGATAGTGTAGCAGTTGGAGAAGATAGGAGAGATGGTGAATGCGATCAGGGTAGCAGAGGATAGTTGAAGAAAAGAGGAGAGGCTCCACTGCAAGCTCTGGCCCAGCTCACGAGGCAATCTAGTGGTTGCAGGAGGGGTACAAGATGCAATGCAATCTGGAATGCATGATGTTAAAAACACAACACCTAGGTTTGAAAATGGCATGGATTTGAGGGTACTGTGCCTATTAATACAATAATATTTGGTTTCTACATTAAATAAGATATGTTTATTTACCACCCAATTCTGAATTGCTAAGAGTCATGGGCTTTTGTAGCAATTTCTAAGTGTGTCCGTGTTTATGCTGAATACCAGTTGTATGTCATTTGGAATGTGTCTGTGTCGATACGGGTGATATCCACAACAAGGTGTTTGTATGTGTCATACCGTCACAGGGATTTGAAGAGCTTTATGGTGTGGGCTGAAAAGTGACCCATTTATTTCTGCAATATGCTGTTGCTGAAGAAGGATTACAACCGACGGAGAACTTGGCCTCCTATAACCTGTTCTCTGTGTAGTCCAATTATGAGCATGTGATGATCCACAATATGACAGGTTTGTGAAGTGTCTATAATGGAGGCTTCCATAAACGCTGGCTATCCAGATGCTTTGGATTACGACTCCCATGATTCCTCAACATTGACTATACTGCCTAAACCTATGGGATTTGTAGTCCAAAACATCTGGAGAGCCAAAGGTTGCAGACCCTGGTCTAGAGTTACTCGGCACATCAGTGTCATGGGTGCCTTTTTAAAGTATATAGTTCTTCAAGGCATGGACCCACTCTGTGAATGTAATGTGTTAACACAGTGGTCAGAAAACGTTTCCATAAAGGTGACTAATTGTTTGTATTCTCTCTTTCTGTTAAGTATTTTATACATGTCATAGCCAGTGTGAAGGTCTTGTGTTTTTCAAGTCTGATTCTGTGTCAGTGATGGGCAACATGCAGGCCTCCACATGTTTGGGTCTACAACTCGCATCAGCTTTAGGTGTTATGGTCAACAATGTTTCTGCAACCAAAGGAGAACTAGGCCTCTTATAGCCTGTTCTCTGTGTAGTCCCTTTATGAGCATGTGATGATCCACAATATTGCAGGTACCCGATACGTCTAGAATGGAAAGGACTGCATCCTCCTTCCTACGAAGCTTTTGTAGGAGGGTTACTTTGGTGTTCGTTAGTGTAGTTTCTTTATCCCGATTTGGTCGGAATCTTGATCAATCATGTACAAAATCCAATTAGTTATGGACCAAAAAAAGGAGGGGTGAGGGAAGACACAGATTGTCCATCACTGTTCGATGTAATCTGTGTTTCTCGTCTAAGGAGTTCAATTATGTCTATATTCAGTTAGAAAACGAGGAGATTGCTTTTGAGTAGGTGGTAAAAGAGTTTTTATTTGCTGTTGGTCAGATAGTTCTTTGCTTATAACAAAGACTTCTCTATTTGTGTTTTCTACATCAAAGATCCATTGAATGCTTTACTGACTGTATTTATTTTAGAGTTAGCCTTTTCCAGCTCATCTCAATTGTTACTCCGTTTGGGTTATTATTGGATTATTTCCCTCCAATCTGTCCTGCAGGTTATCACATATTGATTTTGCTCCTTACTCATATATATTGATGCTAGTCAACACTACTTTTTCTGCTTTTTATCTCTCAAGGTGCAATTTGACATCCCAAATTCACAATTCTATGATGTGCCTCTAGTCATTCCCTTAGGTTTTCATCACTCCTATCCTCTTAAGAGGGAAACTCCTACATGTATCAACCCTTTATATTTTTTAAAAAACACGCTGTTGTCATATTGTGACCATTTCCAGATAGCTGGTCGCTTGTATTTTCAAATTGGATTGCAATTAGCTCAAGGATGCACTCAACATTATTTGTGAACATCAAAGCAACACTTGGAAAGCTAGCCAAGGAAAAGGGCCATCATATTTCCTCCACTCCACATGCAAGCAGACAAAACTCTTCATTACCGGTGTGCTGCCGCTAACCACATTCTCTGCCACTGGCTTTCCTGGATTCTAGTATGTTTTCTTCTTTTACCCTAACACATTTTCTGCTTAGTAGTCATGACCTCCTATGTTACTGTCATTTGATATTAGGATCCGGCTGAGGTGGCGACCTCCCAGACAATGAGGAGGCTCAGAATGGGGGGAATACCAGACGGTAAACCGCTGCCTTGAGCCTGCTCAGGGCTGTAGGTTGTCATATTCCCAGCCAGGGAACAAGGTAAGTGCTTCCTTCCCCCATCCACAGATTTCCCTTCCCTCCCTTACCTTCTTTTTGGTTATTCTTCGGGAGCAAATGCGCTGGGAATACTTCTGTCGCCAGCACATCCACTCCAGATCTGTGCCTCTGCACCATGGGAAGGACTACGTGTAGGCCCTTCTCACTTTGAATGACAGCCATTTTGTTTGTTTACTTTTGTTTACAATTCACAATGGCTGCCATGTAAACAGAGAACAGACTTTGTTTCCCCTTCCTTGGTGGCCATTTATTTTCATTTTTTTTTCAGTTGTAAAACGCCAGAGCGTTTCGCAAATGAAACAAAAATAGTTTTAGTACCCTGGTCTTACAGGCCGGGGTACTAATAGCAATAAGCCCCTAGAAGGGGGGCATTACCTACACACCCCCCCAATGATGAAATATAACTTTGTAGTTTAGAATTGTGGCACTATGCTTCGAAAGGTATCTATGCAAACACAATTTTTAAAAGAAATCTTCAAAATCTTCAACACTCTGGCATAAAGGTGGAAGGGTGGGATACACAGCTTTTGGGTGTTGTTTGATTACTTACCCACCCACTGACAGCTCATCACCATGGTAATTCCTATGCCCATGCCCACCTATTACCTGCCTCTCCAGCCCTTAACTCAACCTCCTGGAATCTCCTTAAGATCACTCTATCAAGCAGTAATGTCACACTTTGGCCTGTCAGTGTTTTGTTAAGCTAGTTAATGGCTTAATTGCTGATATACTACTGTAATCAAACTGTCTTAACGAAGTGTCCCTTCAGTCACTTGATCTATATTTCTTCCATGCACGGAAATGTTACAGTAAGCAAGGAGCAACAAAGCCAACAGCTTTGAATTGCGGTACCAGATAAGCATTTACCAGGTTCTGACATCATATGCCCAGATTTCTGCTCCATTCTTCAGCTGTTTAAATTTTATGGGCAGGTAGTACCATTAGATCAGTGCCTAGCAACTGTTTATCCCATTCCTACATTGAAGGCCATACTATTGCCTTTGCAATGCTTGTTTTAAATGTAGTTATACATTCCTGCAATGTTCAGGCCAGGATCCCCAAGGTACCAGAGCACTGTAAAACAGATACTATGGGCTACAATGTCAGGGTAAATCATGCATAACAGTGTTTAAGCTGAACCTTCCTGAGGTCTGCATGGGGTGCAGGAATGGAAAGACCCTTCGAGCTGGCAAGGGATCTGAATGTGTATGTGTATTGTAGTTGTGGGTCAACCACAGAGCCTGAATAATTGCCTACCTCAGGAAGCACAAGATACAGAGTAGCCTTTTGCAAAGGTTGCTCAGTGCATACTGCATGGTTGTGTTCGGCAAGCCTTGCTAAAACCTTAAACTAACATGCTCATTTCAAATTAGCTCCAGAATCCTTTGGGGGAACCACCAGCGTGACCAGATGCGGGGTTTGATGGCTACCTGGTTAGAGCCATATTTTTGCATGGAAATCCAGGCATTCCCAAGTTCCTTTGCCTTTCACCACCACAACCAGGAATAAATGGTAATTCCGCCTCCATTTACACTTGCATCGCAACTTGAACTGCAATGAAGGGTATCAGGTAATATTATCCCCAACAAAAATATCGCCATATATATGGTCATCGGGAACGGTCAAAGGCAATGTTTTTAGTGGGAATAATGTTTGGGGTTATTGGGAGCAGGAGAGGTTCCATGGCTCCCCCAGAGGTTCCATGGCTTAATATTACCCCAGAAATAAGTTGATATTTTTGAATGGCGATATTTTTGCGGGGATATTAGCACATGGAACCCAATGAAGTCATATGTTTTCCATTTGCATTCTACAAAAGCAGGTGTGAGTCCAGGGGATGGATTCAAGCCTCTCTGTCCACAGGAAAACTATATCTGAATTTGTGGCTTTCCTGCATAGAGTGTGGAAAAATATAGCAAGTGCAAAAATGAAAGTGTAAAAGCAAGGCATAATGCTTTAATTCCTTCATTGTAGCTCATGTTGCCCCAATACGTAATTAGACGGCGGTGACCTAGGATGTTTGCATTCAGGCATAGTCAAGACCCTGCAACCGAATTGCCATCATATGCACAGCAGAATACAAATGTGCAAGGCAAAAGGCTGCATACACGTGCCTCGCATGCAAGGCAGTGTTTACGGCTCTCCAAATATAATTGAATGTTGGACAGGTGTTTCAGTTGTGCATGCTGCAAACATAGCAGGCAGCATGTACAATGTATCCCTATAGGGTCTGCTTGCTTTATGCTGGTGCATAAAGCTGGCATACCCCATATGGATATTCAGCATTTCTGCTGCATGAAAATCCATGTTGGCGCAAATGCTAGAGAATTTGTTTGGCAGAGAGAAAGGGAGGCGGCAGAAACTAAAGTTGCATTCCGCCTCTCCTATCTGCCATACAAATACATGAAAATTAGCCCTGATGCTAATGCAAGGAGTAAAGGCCATATGCAAGGCTTTTACTCCATTCATTATCGTTGCGACTCTGATGAACATAAGCCCCATTTTGTGCTCCAGCTCCTTTTTGTGCCCTTTCAAAAATTAGCAGTAGCAAAAAGGTGTTATTTTATCCTCCGTCTTGGAAGAACATCATGTGTTATGCCTGCATGACATATTCATCCAGGTGTAAAACAAAGGAGTCATATTAAATAAAACTTGAATTGAATTCAGAGGACCACCAACATTAGCACGTATATCCTATTGGGTCCCGTGCATGCAATTTTAAACATTTGCAAAATTGACTGCAAAACTAAATAGTAAAACCAGGCAAAAGTGACTTTACTCTTTAGTTTCACTCTCCACTTTGTACAAAGGTTCCTACAAATTACACTTTGCAGGTGGTGTTTACTGATGCAATACAATGGAATCTGCCTGCTCATTAGCATGTGCTATTATGAGGTGGATTCCATAGGAATCTATTTGTTTTAGTCCTGCATGAAAAACGTGTACAGGCTTAAAACAATGTGCTCTCCCAAGACGGGAAGGAAAGTACAGCAGAGATGCATGCTCTACTTATTGCCCCTCCTCCGCTATGTGAGGGCACAAAAATGTGCTGCAACACTAACTGTAAGGTTGAAAACGTTACGCCTTGTTTTTGCACTCTCATTGTGCACTCCACTTATTGCAAAATGGCCGTCATGTCTTCCTATTGAATCCTCCTCAGATTAGCACCTTCTAATGAGCAGTTGGATTCCACTGGGATCCATTAGTAAACTGCTTCTATAAAACCAAATTTGCAAGTGGAATTAGCTTTTTCTTTAGAAAACAGAGAATAAAACTGAAGAATAAAGGCACTGTCACCAGTTTTAATTTGCAGTTTTGCACTACACTTTGTAAATGTTTGAAATTGCATGCAGTTAACCCCAAGCATGCAAGTTGCCAACTTTGATGGCCCCATACATGCAATAAGCATTTTGTTTAAAATGACCCGATTAGGTGCATTTTCCATTTTGTGAACCATTCCATCTCAGAAATCTGATTCAAAATGGCACGAATGCCAAAGTACATGCGGGAAGCTGATCTATGCCTGGGTTTACACTGTGTTCAAAATTAAGTTCTCAGTTGTGTAATTATGCTAACTTCAGAATGGCTCATCATGAGTTTGGCCTGAGCCCTTAAATGCGGCGGTAACAGTTTTACCGCTGCATTTAACTGCTGGCCAAATCACGATTTGGGCAGCAGAACTTTTAGGTCAGTTTTCTGTAATAGCACTTGGTAATACTGCTCCCCAACCTCATTGGGTCCTATCCCCAGTGGGGAATGGGTATTTAGCGCACTCTTGCAACTCATGATCCAGCTCAAATTGCACCAGACCAAGTTGTGGTAGCGCTATTAGCATTGCTGCTGGGATACCCGCCCAACTCGTGATGAGACCGAAATCTTTATTTGCAGTTTTTGTGTGACGTTTGAGGCACATTTAAAGTTATTGATATTGATATTCTATTTCTATCGCAGTCGTACAAAAGTGTTTCGGAGCATGACAAGGCAGGTGAGGGGAACAGGGGAGAACAAAACAATGATCTTACGAGGCCCAGTGACATTGAGAATGCAGAAGTGCATGGGAGAGGGGGAGGGGAAAAGTGCATGGAAGGGGGTAGAAGTGGAAAGTGCGGAGCAAAGGAGAAACAGATAAATAATAAATAAATAATAAAGGCAACAAACAGTGGTAGTGCAGCCAGAAAATGGCAAGTGCTGGGCAAGAGACAGGGAAGGTCCGATAAATGCAGAAAGAAAAGGGGGGGCTGTATGTTTACAGATACAGACCCCAGTGCAAGGGGTGGCCCGAAGGCAGTGCGGGAGGGTGGCAGGGTGAGCAGGTACCTGGCCCTGGAGGACAGAGGAGGGCCAGGTGCACGGTGCCAAGAGAGAACAGATCAGCAGGGGAGAGGCAGAGCGAAGGCAGAGGCAAAGAGGAAGGTCTTGAGGTGCTTCCGGAACCAGAGATGGTTCTCCTCAAGTTTTAGAGTGGCAGGGAGGCTGTTCCAGTGGGAGGCCCCAGCCGAAGACAGAGATCTACCCCTAGCTTGTTTCTTTAAAAAACGACTGACCCTGAAGGAGTTAGAGGTAGAGGAGTGAAGAGCTCAAGAGGGGAGGTATTTGCGGAGGGATAACTGAAGGTATTTTGGATCCAGGCACCAGAAAGCCTTGTGGAAAATGCAGAGGGTTTTGAATTTAATCCTGGCATCCACTGGGAGCCAACAGGGAGTTATAAAACGTTATAAAACTGAAGAAATTGAAAGTTATAAATAGTTTGCACCTTTAGGAATCAGGAATAGTACTTTTTAAAGATAGCCACCATCTTCATAATTATTATATTTAAAGAAAATGCATGAAATAGTGAGTTGCTGATGTCCACTTGTAAGTGCTTGGGAATACCAGAGTAGCAAATGTATGCTCCAGTCCTACATAGCGACAGAGTTCGATATATCTTTCAAAGACATTTCCCGAAGAGTTGGCATGCAATCTGTTGGCTAACAACATGAATTATGCTGCTTGCAAATAACTGTTCTTGGCAACAAAGGCCATGCTGCAATAATGGCAGAGGACTTGTTGGAAAGTGTTTTGTACAAGAGACTGAGCAGAAAAAGATACAAAGTACACATTTTATAAAAAAGTAGAGTGTGTCAAATCGTAAATCTAAATTCCGATCCAGGGTTAAAAGAGGTAACCAGTGCCAGACTCCATGAAATTGTAATAGTATGGCTCTGCCGCCAGTAAAGCTGATTGCAAAGGATGTAAGTAGTCTTTAGTGCATGGAAACTGGGAAATTAAGGATTTGGGAATGGCATATCATCCATGTAGTTTATAGCACTATAATATAGAAAAAGCATACCAGGAACAAGACAATGGCCCTCATTACGACCCTGGCGGAAAGGTGAAAACGATGGCGGAAATGCAATTCCGCCATCGAATAGCGCTCGTTGCGACTATGACCCGTCACCGGAAAGTACGAAGCCATTAGCGACACCGTAGTGAACGCCAACGCTAACTGCACCAAGCACGCGCGCGCGCGCCATGCCAAACCGCAAAAACCACCATGGCGCAAGGGTACGCCAATTCCGACCCTAGCGGACATGTACCTAACGCCATCAGGCATGGCGTAATGTACCATTCCGCCATGGCGAGAAGTACGGCATCGCGAATCAACCGTAAACGGCCCCACTGAGTGCCTGTACACCGCTCCCTGCCCACAAAGTACAACTCCCCGTAGGTGCAATGAAGTCACAATGCAACCATTGAAATGTACAAGTCACCCATGCATGGCAACGAACAAAAGAAACACAAGAGGGGCCAATGGGAGCTGCAGGGCACAGATGGCACGAATACAGAAGCCATCCCAATGGACATGACCACAGTCCCCCACCAAGAAACGCACGCAAACACAGACACCTGTGACCAGCAATATTCCGAAAAACACATCATTCCACCAGTCCACCTGGCTGACCGGCATCTGTCACCCAAAACCCAATCCCCCGCCCCTGAGCATGACAACATTCAAACAGTCATATTGGCAGCCCCCATCCCTGACCTCACTGTGCTACGTAGGCAGACGCGCCCAGCACAGTACCACGCAACTAAACCCCGAAGCTGGAACCCAATGCAGATCTCCTCACAATACATCGCCCCACAAATAGGCATATGCCACATCACTTGCAAAGAAAAAAGCTACACGGGCCAAATCAGAATTGAAATTTAATGCACATCAAAGTCACCAAGCCCATACAGCCATCAGGCCATGAACTACAAAACACAAATCACCATTGTGGGCTGCATCCGCAAGAAATGACCAGCCACTACCTGAGTGTCGCCCTGTTCCCCCATGGTACACAGAGCCACATTCACGTACGAAAAGGCAACATGGAAGCGCACAGAACCGCAGGGCCGACCCAATGGGGAGGCACTAGTCCAGCTGAAAAGCCGAAAAGTTGCTCCGAGCCACCAGTACTGCGTAAGGGCATGTGGGCCACTGGCGATCGTCCCATAAGATCGTAATGCTGCTCCACCGATTAACACGAAGCAGCAGGTGTCGGGAGTAAAATCCATCTGCAGGAGTGGCATACAGATGGCAGTGGCAAAAGGGGAGGAGATACCTGTCAACCAAAAGAAAAGAACAAGAACAGAATGGCCATCAGAACTGCATTCGAACAACTCACTTCAATGATCACACGAAATCCACAGCCATATGCATGCTAGCCCACTCCAAAGGATCATCACCACCCCAAAGCCACTTGCGACTCATAACCATCTATATCGAGGTGTAAACACCATCACGAACGAGTGTACCTGTGCATGCGTCTGCCAAAACAGAATCCATCAGATGGGAATGTTAACGTGCATGGACACAAGTGTATGAGGGCGCGTCGAGACAGGGAGGGCTCAACAAGGCCAGATAGACGATGGTCCCACTATGGCAGCCCTGCATCACATAGCGTAGGGGAGGCGGATAGATCCCAAGAAGCCCTGTACATGGCAAACTCTGTATCAAATCACCTGCCCATGCATCCATTCATCATTCCCTCATCCCGGGATCAAAACGCCTGAATAATTACTCACATGACATTAGAAACATCCATTGAGTCTGTGCGTAATGCAGCCTGCTAAATCCACAGTGCCCCAGCCCGTAAATCCAGTGTTGTGAAGTAACATGTATTTGGGAATGGCCGGCCTCATCGCCCACGTAGCTATTGCGCATCCCAAACTATTCATATCAATCATTGCTCCCTCGCCATGGGCCCTGTCTCAAGGACATAGAACAATAGAACGTTATATTTGCAGTCAGACCTGTGGGCATCTCCTCGCCGCTAGCTGGAAACCGAAAGCGCCGCCCTTCGAATTCCTCATTTGCAACATCACGTCGAGAAGGCATCTGTGGCCGTTTGAGATCACTAATTATTCCATCGAGTGCGGCTGTGTGTGAAAATGGCAACTGCCTTCACCCACAAATGGGAAGCCACGCCCGTCGTTGCAACTCGGTACAGTGATGCATGAGGGCCCACCGTTACTCGAGTACTACGTTCCACTGACCCTTCACAAGTCCGTTCGCGACTGCACAGATAGTATGGGAAACAATGGGACCACAGCAGAATGAACATATCAACCAATCTTACACGCCCATCGGGTACAAATACATGATTGCAATAGCAAGATACCATTACCCGATTTGCAGCGTTGTGCGCGGGACGTGCTCGGCCAAAGGGTAGAGCAGTTTGCACAGGTGGAATCAATCACCACAGGTGGAGGCCATACAGCCTGGAAACACATAAATTGCACACCCAGTCTCCTCCCACAACCACAGCGAAATGCTACCGGCAGGACTCGCGATGTTGGCCCTGGGGGACCTGATAGCACTGCAAGTGCTCCGACTCCAAGAAGAAGACGAACAACAACTACAACCAGCCGCACGGAGGAGACGCAGGAGGAGGAGGAGGCCAAGGCAGGGCCAGCAAGGCCCAGCAGCACAGCCACTACCACCACGCAGGCAGCCCGCAATCCCACGCCTCCGAGCACATCCGTTCAACCTCACTGATGAGCAGATCCACACCCTCTACCGTCTGGACCGGGACACCATAGCCACCATTGTGGACATGACACAGGCTGACCTAGTCAGCATGATAGATAGCCCAACCGCCATCCCACCCCTACTGAAGGTGGTGTCTGTACTCCACTTCCTGGCCACAGGCACCTACCAGCACACAGTCGGACAGTTGCATGGCATTTCTCAGCCACTGTTCTCACGGACACTATTCCAAGTGCTCGATGCCCTCCTGCAGCACGCAGACGACTACATCTCTCTACCACGCTCGGAGCAGGAAATAACCAACACAAAAGTGGGATTCCATGCACTTGCCGGCATACCGGGTTGCATTGGTGCCATCGACTGCACCCATGTTGAATTGGTCGTCCCACATGCCATGGAGGCCCAGTACCGCAACCGTAAACAATTTCATTCCCTGAATGTACAAATGGTGTGTGACTCCAACAGGATCTTTACGCATTGTTGTGCCCGATTCCCTGGATCAACCCATGATTCCATGGTCTTGAGGAACTCTACAATACCACGCTACATGGAGCGACACGCAGGGAACAGATCCTGGCTACTCGGTGAGTCTCATTACATGCATGATGATGTGGGGTATGTGATTTTGCAATGTACTGGCAGGAAGGGGGGGGGTGTGCGTACGTATCAATGGCATTCCACATCCTACGTTTCTCGTCCACATACAGGTGATGCTGGATATCCACTGAAGAGATGGCTCCTCACACCAGTCCGGAACCCACGGGACCAGCATGAGGAGGACTACAACCATGCCCACTCACGTACCCGTGTAGTCATTGAGCAGGCATTCGGCCTACTGAAGTGCCGTTTCCGCTGCCTCAGCAGGTCTGGCGGGGCACTCCTGTACCGCCATGAGAAGGTTGCAAAGATGGTGATGGCATGTGTCATGCTCCACAACATGTGCGTACGTAGAAATGTGCCCATGCCCCCTGACGCAGAACTGCAAGCACCTGATGATGGTCATGATGAGGGTGGGGATGTGGCAGCACCTCATGGAGTCTGCGAGGCACCGGAGGCCCGTGACATTCGTCAGCATCTCATTGATGTATGCTTCTAGCACTCACGCCTGGTGGCTGATACATGGACACGGGACTCGTGGCACTGTGTGTGTCTGGAACATGCACAATATGGACTGTACGCCTATGATGGCCTAGTACACAAAGATCAATGTCCACACATCTCATTGGTTGATCGTGCACTGTTTATGGCATATGTGATATAATGTTGAACACCCTATCGACCCGCCACCCAAGTGAGCCCAACACACCCCCTCCACCCTCCTACCTCCCACCCGAACACCAGTGTCCAAAGATGCTCATTGTCAGTGGGCTGTCGCTATTGCAAGCCCCCTCTGCGGGTATCAGGGGCACCCCTGCCTGTGGAGCGCAGGTTCCTTCCAGATCTACGTTGGGGGCTTCCCTGGACGGAACTTGCAACGGATGATGTGTCTGCCTGCTCACGTCCATGCATGTCCCTAAGGGTTTGCGAGAGCTCAGTGAGCACACGGCGCACTGCGGCAAGTTCGGCACATACGTCTTTGGACGTCGCATGCAGTTCCCCCCTCAGGCTCTCGGTGCTTCTCTCAATTTGTGCCCTTAGCGTCTCTGTGCCTCTCTCCATTTCTGCCCTAAGTGTCTCAGTTGATGTTTCTATGTCTGCCTTGGTGCCCCCACATTCATCGGCATGCTCCTTGAGGAGTGTGGCCAGTTGCTGCTGTTGTTCGATCAACTGGTCGAGGGACTGTTGCCTCTGCTGGGCCATGGCCATTTGCGGGGGTGTCGCAGAGGGGCTGTTGACCTCATGTTGCCTTGCCACAGGGCTTGGGGGGGATGGCCAGTCGTCGTCTTGTGGGTGCCCCTGCGTGGTATCCTCATGTTGTACGGGATGGGACAGACAGGGGGATTGGGACAGGTCATGGATGGATCTGACTTCGGCATCCCCGTTTTCTGTGTCGGAGCATGCTGCCATCAATGGGGTGTCGCCTATGGTGCTGCTGCCACCTGAGGCAGTGCCTTCTGTGGCATCCATTGGGGGGACCTGTGGTGGTGGTGTTGTGGGCATGCTGGCTGCTGGGGTGCCTGTTGATGTTGCCTCCTCTGTGCTGCCACCTGATTTGTGCTGCTGCCGTGTCTTGATGCGTGCAGCTGAGGTGGAGGGTCTCTGGCCATTGGTCTTGGCCCTCTTTGCAGGTGTGCTGGTAGGGGTGTCCTGTAGCTCGTCGTTTGGATCGGACCCTGTGGTGGAGTAAAGGAGGGCGAGGGTTATTGATGGGTCTGTGGGAATTGGAATGGCATTGTATCACATGCATTAGGGTGGTACCTGAGGGTGATTTGGGTCGGGGCCTTGGAGGTGCTTTGATTTGTGTGTGGAGTGAGGGTGCAGTTGTTTGGCAGCCTGCAGTTAGGGTGTGCCTGCTGCACGTGTAGTGCGTGTTTGAGGGGTTTTTAATTATTTATGTATTTATTGTGGGTTTTAACGTGCGCTATCATGCCGATGTGTGTGGACGTTCTCCTGGACATGTGTTTCTGTTGCACTATGTGGACGCATGGTACTTCACATGGATGGACTGTGTGGATTTGGCATTGTTTTATCTGGTCCACCTACCTGATTCTTCGGATGTCTGCACTCCTTTCTCCATCCCTCCGACTCCCTCTATGCTCTCCATTCCGATGGTGGAGGCACAGATTTCTTCCCAGGGGGTCAACTTGATGGGTGATTCAGGACCTCCCCCGGTGGCTGTGGCGATGTTGCGGTTGGCAGAGAGTATGCTGCGGACGCGTATCCGCAGGTCGTCCCATCGCTTGCGGCATTGCTGTGGGGTGCGGGGTGCGGTCCCCACCGCACTTACCCGCTGTGCCACCAGAGCCCATATGGCCTTCTTGTTTGCAAGTGCCGTCCTGGTCATTTGCGTGGAGAAGACGACGGCAGCATTCTCCTGGAGGGTCTCTGTTAGCACGGTGAGTTCCTCACGGGAGAAGTGGACCTGCCGCTTGCGGTCGCACGCTTTCTTCGCTACTTTTCCCATTTTTCTTGGTTTCGCTAGGGTGGTTGACGGGTTGGGGTGTGTTTCAGGGTGGTGATTTTAGTGGTTGTGTGGTTTTAGTGGTTTTATAGGTGTACGCCGGGATGTTTCCCGTTCCGGGCCCATGTTTTAACTTCCGTTTCCGTATATTTCCGGTCACGCACACTGCGGTGACCGCTGAGAGGGGTGGCGGTATTGCACCTAGGGCGCCGTACGGCGGCGGTGTGGGCCGTTTTGGGGTCATTTCTGCCATCGCGGACTTTGCACTTCCGCCGTGGCGTGGTGCTCGTGCCCGATGGGTCGGAATGGGCCGCACTTTGCTCCTTCGTGCAATGGCGGAAACGCTATTTACGCTGTGGCGCTCCGGTCAGTCGATTTCCGCAAGGGTCGTAATGAGGGCCAATGAAAATACAGTTTTTTTCTTATTTATTTACGTGAATTAAATATGTATTTTTTGGGCATGTTTGCTTATTTTAAATTGATAAAGTCAACCACAGGGACTGTCTTGCACATCTCTGTGAGCGTTGCAGATAGTGCTGAATGGGACACCGCAGGGAACATGCGATGCTCGCCCGTTTCGGGGACATGTGCACAGACCACTGCTGTTTTACTCTCTTGCTGAGTGGATGTTCCTTGAAATCATTACTTCTCTGTACCATAGTGGAGGATCGCTGACATCCTTTGAAAGAGTGAGCTGCATTGAACCTGGACATGCATATCTCCCCAAATGCCAATTCTGCATCAAATAGCCTGAGGGTTGGCCAAGATAGTGCACTTACATTTGCGTGTATGCATGAATGAAAAAATGGCATTTATAAAGTGCAAACATACCAATATATATACGCTATACTATCCCTGAACATCTTTCATTAGGTTCCTGAAAGTATCATGAAACCTATGAGCCCTGGAGTTCCATTATATTAATAGTTATACAAAATGCACTTGACTGCCTCATAAACAGTATCAGCCAAACTCACTGTGGCCATATCACCGCATTTGGCCAAGGGCTATTTTAGCACATTGTTTGCAGCCTTTTTACGTCGGGTGCGGGATCAAGGGATAGTTTGTTTGGATTTTTAGGGTAGTGAGGAGATGGCTTGTCCCCCATAATAAGTCCACAAAACATGGCGAGATGGGCACATGCAGTGAAGTTTTTACCATTTCCTTATAAACGCAAGAGCTTTGCAGAGGCACGCTTTTTACACGTTTATCATGATAGCTTTCATGTATGTGCATATTTCCTGGATTTCTCATTTTGCCAAGATTCGAACAATCGGTGACATTCCTAAAATTACTAATGAGAAATGCACTGTTCAGGTGCTGTTGGGGGCTGCTCCGGGTCACCGGGCAGCCCCGTGCTCGGGTCGGGTGGCACCCGACAGCATACACACTTCGGCGGCGCCCATGCCGCATACTCCGGGGTGGGGGCTCATCCCACCCGCTCCGGGACACCGGAGCTCCCCACATGGCCGGCTGGCAACCGGCTCACCGCGGCCCCGGCTCTGGGGGCACCCAGGCTGGGGTCGCCACCCTGGCCCGACTCACAGGGCCAGGGAAACACACATGGACGGCGCTGCCCGGCAGGGGCACCGTCCGGACGGCGTTGCCCGGCAGGGGCACCGTCCTGGAGCTGGGCCCCGTCCGTGGGCCCAGCACACGTGGTGGGGCGCCACCATGGCACCAACACAAGAACACACACACACCACGGAGTCTCGTTGGTCTCGACTGACGAGCCGGAAGTGGCTCGTTCTCTTTATTAACTTGGTCACGTGGTTGCCCACGTGACCAAGACAACACCCTGGAAGATACCATGTCTCCCAACAGGGGAGACATGTAACAGGTGCTACATTGTGAATAACTGCACTTGGCAGTGCACCAATGAAATCGCTGTCACCTGGTTTGCTACAGAAAGAAAACATAGTCTGAGCCACAGTCGCAAGCGTTAGTCCTTACACTTGTGCTGGAGATATATGCAATGATCCTGCCTGTTTTAGGGCAGTATCTGGATGCAGATTCCAATCTCTTGGCAGTCAAGATATGGGAAGCCTTTACAGAGATTTTTAAACCTATTTTACCACTTCATCAAGTGTTTTAAGAAAGGAGAATTCGAAACTAGGCACCTTGTTTGATTATGAATGTAGACTCTCCAAATTACAATTAAAGCACTAAAAGGAGTTGAAGGAAGAGAAACACCTACAATGAGGGTGCTGAGAAAGGAATACATAAAGCTAATATCTAATGTAATAATAATAATGATAATAATTACTAAGACATGGGAAGAAATGAAAAGTGCCTCTGCTGGCAGTAACTCTGAGCAGTTTTGGAATCTAGTTGCAAGAGGGACTATTAGGGATGCCGGTCATTTTAAAATTCATATCACTAGAGACATGTGGAAAAATCACTTTGTCGGGGGGAAATTCTGCCGGGGTCGGCCGGGCCGTCCGCAGACCTCCGGGCAGGGAGGCCCCAACTCCTCCCGTATATCCCAAAAGAGATAGAGTATGAGACACACACAAGAAGCAAGGTGACTCTGCTGTTTATTAAACACAAACGGCAGGGATGGGTCAAGGATCATACGCGTCTGACCTGACACACACACAATCGTGGGGCTCGCAGGCCCTTTTTACTGTAGTATGACGCGCTACTTGCGTCACTTTAGAAAGTTAACAAAAAACCTATCGCCACTCTTAATTGGTTGCTTGAGTGGTAGGGTTAGTATAGCATACGTATAGAGAATAATATGAGTGGAAAGGGTTAGTCAGGTGATATATCTGGGTTATCCCTACAATTAGATACATGAGAATTGTTACATGAAGACTCCTAATGATTGGTTAATGTTAATGGCGTCAGTGATAAGAGCCCCATGTTATGATTGGTGCGCCCGTGAGCTTCCCAGCCTGGGACCATCGCTGTTCCCAGCTCTCGGTGTACCTGCAATTTGCAACAATGTTTCACTATGGGTACATGCAGACAATGAAGACTTATTCATGAGCTGGACGGCCGACTACTCCCACTGGCGCAGATGTCCATTGATCCTTTCAAGTGTATCTGCCTGTGTCTTGTAACGAGGGATCCAGACGCCTCCTTCCTCCTGAGCTTGGCATCTTGTCAGGTTCGGCTTGGTCACGTGAGGTGGGACCGTGTTTGAGGCAGAATTCTGCACAATTAATATTGTTTTTCCACTGTGTGCCTGGTTTAATTTGCAGGTGCGACTTTGATGTTGGTGCACGGGGTGCGAGGTTGCAACATCGTGCCCTTGATGGTCTGCTTTTGGAATGTGGGTTTGCAACATTACGACCTTGGCTGTCTGCTTTCGCCAAGCTCATTCTGCAGGATCAGCAACCTGACTCTTGTCTGTTAACGTCCACGGGAGCTCTTGCTTGCGGCCTACTTAGGCCTGGTGTATAGGTGGAACCGTTTGGTGCACAGGCGCTTTAGGTTATAGTCTCATATTGTCTTATGACCAGTATCGTGTCTTCGTTATAATTCTCATTATGGCACCTAGGTTTAGAAGAAGCATAAGCAAGCTCTTTAGATGAGTTCATGGTGCGTCTTGCGTTTCTGCATTTTGAGAGCCTATGTGGAAAATAATAAAGATGCACGTCCGTGAGTATGTCTGTCGCCTACGTCATAGCACTGAGTATATTCTTCATGTAGATTGGTGCGGGAGTGTCCAGTGTGTATATTGGCACAGGTGTGCTATCTGTTGGCTAGGTCGTCATGGCATCTCTAACGACGTATAGGTTTTAGTCTAGTTGATCCATGCCGCAGGCATCGGCATGGGCAGGGCGGGCTGCTGGGCAGGCAGATGGACACATCCTTATGTTCCTGTACCAGGGTATCTGGTCGTCGGGTAGATGGGCAAACTCTTCTCGTGGCGGGTGCTTGGGCCGTGAACCTTTAGGCCAAGCGCGAGAGGGGGAAGATGGGAGCCTGTTTTTCCATTTTCCCACTTCAGTCCCCCCTCTGGTCGACTTGTCGACCACAAACATATCCTTTTCGTTATCTCCTCTTACTCTCCATATTTTAGTTATTCCTCCTAAATGTCCATAATGGTTGACATGATCTTCAAATGACCAATACATATATTCACAGGTTCCTCCAGGAGTACAGTATACCCATTTCCCTATGTAACTCCTGGGGTTTCTTGGGTTCTCGACCTTCACCGATGGTGGGTCCAGGTGGTTGGTGACGATCTGGTTGCGTAATTTCTCTCTCTCTTGTATGATTATGCCTGTGTGTTGGCCGTCATCTGCTGGCATCAGTGGGTGCATACCGACCATTGCAAGCAACTCGTCAGTGGTGCGTGCCTTCCGGGCTTTCCAAAATCTTATTATGATCAATGTAGCTCCAGCCAAAATAATACAACCAACTATAATTTTCAGTCCATCTGACAGCCAAGATGGCAAACATAACCATAATAGCGAAAACCAGCTCTCATCCTTTTTCACACCTTTACTTTCATCCACCATTTTGGAGTGCAACTGGGCCAATTGTAAAACTGCTTCTGTCAGTCTACCGTTGTCAGCATCGTTGGCAGGAATGAATGTGCAGCATGATTGTCCTATCTTTGCGCAAACTCCTCCTTCCATGGCAGTGAGGAGGTCCAATACATATCTGTTCTGCAGTGCTACCATCCTTATTGCTCGCAGCTCCTCTTTTATCGCGTTGAATCCGTTTACTGTAGAATTGATGGTCATCATAAGTTCCCATCTAGTTATCTGGAGCCATTTTGTGTTTGCGTAAGCCTGTAGTCCTGGATGTATTATTGAGGAGAAGAACATTGCTGCTCCGCTGAATAGTCTGTGTTCTGGCGGGATTGAAGTGAGTGCCGTTTCCGACCTTCCCCATAGGTAATTTCCTGTCAGAGGTTCTCCTTGTCTTTCCGTCTATTTAGGACAGTATCATTGCCGCTGGTCCTGTTCCCTGGCTCCTCCTGAGATGGTGCAGATCTCTTATTTCTCTTGTCCCCTTCATCCATTTTGGGAAAGTTCGCCACATACACATGCTTCTGGGGTACCACTAGCGATGGTACATTGACGTGCACCATCGTGCATACACCATTCCGGAGTGTGTGATATGCCTTTTCTCCACAGGCCCAGTAATGATCCATTATCACTGCTGTTCCTGCTCCCCCCTCAGGTAACTCCATCACGCTTCCACAATTGGTGTTGTATCCTACGTCCACCTCTCCTTTATGTTGGTAGCAAAGTTTAGGCGCAGTTAGCGGCAGTATTGTTATCGGGTCTTCATCCGTTTCTATCCATGTGAGCATAGGCACGTATTTGATCCAAGTCGTCCAACATCTGTGGTTGTGTGCATTTATAGTTGAAATAGTTTCTTTTGTTACCATGTTGCTGCCAACCACTCCTATCTCCCATTTGTTGTCCAAGTACACTTTCCCCATTATCGTCACCAGTGGCCTCTCCCAGCATCCTAGTTTACCAGGAACTTCAGTGGCGTACCAATCACATGATAAATACTGCAGTGTTACTTTCTTTGTTTCTCCTTTTGCAGGACCACTTGTTATGTATCTGAATGCTTCAGCATGTAAACTGCTCTTGTGGTAACTCAAAGAAGTCTTGAGGAAGTTGTTTTCGTATGGGTATGAGTCTCGTGTTTTCCACGTCATATGCACCACTGTTCCTTGAAATCTTCCTTTCGTTTGGAACAGTGCCAAGTATATTATGCATCGTGCTGTTTTTTCGTCTATTTCTGTGGCAACAAAGGTTCGAGAAGCGCTCATGGCGTATGGTATTAATGAGCAAACGTAGCAGCTGTCTTCTGTTGTCTGCTTACCAATGCGGGTCATGTGTTGATACCATATGTTGTTTGAGACGTGTGCTGAATCTTGTATATAATTGTCAATACCTTTATTATCTGAGTATGTGCTGCGTTGAACTCTATTTTGCTTGTGCGCAATTTTACTAATATCACCTGACGTAACACCTGTTGCAGCTGGGGATGGGGGTGTGTTAGGTTTTGGTACAGCAATAATATTGATAGCACAGCTGTACTGCCATACAGAGGCAGCTACGAACCCGGTGATTATCAAAATCCCTATTACTTTTATTACATATGCTCATTTCACCGGCATTTTGCTCTTTCCTTGCTGCAGTCCGGCAGCGTATTCTTGCAACTTTAGAGTTGCCCGCCTGAAAATTCTCAATATGCTGGTTATTAAATGTTAGTTGTTGTTCTTTAAGCTCTCCCTATCAAATAGTCATTCAGTGCCCAGGCGAAGAGCTGTTCCCACGCTAATCTAAGCGATCTATCTCTTAGGGCGGGCAAGTATGGGTGGAGGTGGGGCATCGAGTATTCTATGGCCAAGAGGAATGCTGTGTAGTAGACACGTACCCTTTTCCTTTTCAGGTACGTTGGCCTTTTTATTTCATATACAAATTGGTGTGACAATTCTTCTGGGTAATTATCGTCTGAGGGTACCATCTACTCCTGGGCAGTGAATTTGTTAGTTATCTACTTTCTTAGTAATACAATAATACGCGGTTCCTGCATGTGCGAGAGAAAAGAAAAAGAGAGCATTCACGTGTTTACATGTGTATTTGTGCAAGGCAATGTCCTTTAGTTCAGTTACTACTGTAATGGGGACAGGGGTCAGTGGATGGTGGGCAGGGGGTGTTTGGGCTCAACTGGTGGGCGTGGCTTTTACTCTTTGAGCGTGTGATCATGGGGTGGGATGTATGGGGATCACCCCTTTCTTCTTCAGTTATTGTCTCTGGGGAGTCTGGGGAGTGACAAGGTATGGGAATACTTGGGCCGCTGGCTGTGGTAGAACTTCCTTCCTCCGTTGTCGATGTTGTTGCTGTTCTCTCAATGGACCTGTCGGTGGCGCTGGGGCGGGTCTGTTGTTTGTAGATCTTTACGTCGTGTAGGTGGTTCCAGGCACGCTTGTCCTGTAGCTTTACTGCTCTTGTTGATACCTCCTCTACCAGATGGGGACCAGTAAAGCATGGGCTGTTCCACTTCCTATTGAAGTTGCGAAGTAGTACGTGGTCACCTTTAGCAATCTTACACAGTCCTTCCTTTTCCAGTTCTTTATCCGCGTCTTCTTGCTGGCTTCTATTAGACCCGCCCCGTGTGCGCTCGAGCTGTTGAGGCACAAACACTACACTAGTAATCAAAGAAGACACATATTGGTACATTTCATCACCAAGAACACTTGCAGTGCTTTCGTGGTCGGTAAATGCTCTTGACGTTGGTGTTAGGGGAAGGCGCATTTGACGTCCGGTAACCACCTCATGGGGAGTGAGGTGGTGGTCGGACCCTGGCCTATTCCTTAGCTCAAATAAGGCTAATGGAAGACAATATAACCAACTCCTCTTTGTTGTTTGCTGTATCTTTGCAATTGCCTCCTTTAATAGGCCATTCAGGCGTTCACATACACCGTTGGCCTGTGGGTGGTATGCACATGCAAATTTATGTTGCATGTTCAGCAGTGATGTAATGTGCTGAAACATCTTGTTTGCGAAATGTGGGCCATTGTCTGACCTTAACACCTCGCACACTCCCCTCCTGGGGAAGACCTCCCTCACTAGGAATTTAGCTGCTCTAAATGCATCTGGGTGTGAACAAGGCCCTGCCTCAATCCACCTAGAAAATGGGCATACTACTACAATCATAAAAACTATTTCCTTGACATATATTGATCATATCAACATAGTCAATATGGAGATGCCGGAAAGGCCCCTCTTGCCGGGGTATAGTACCTCTTATCACCTTTAGAGTGTGGCCGGCCGTAAACTGTTGACATGTGAGACAATTACTGATAAAATTTGACACATCCAAATTTAACTCAGGACAGAACCAATCTTCCCTAATTCGTGCTGCAATTACTTCCTTGCCTGTGTGGGCTGGATGATGTAGTTGGTTCAGGGCGGTGTTCAAAAGTGCCAATGGTATTACAACCTTTCCAGTGCCACCCTGGCGCCATAGTGCGTCGGTTGGTGACATTGTACATCCTCTTTTTACCCATATTTCTTTTTCGGCCATTGGTGCAGCCGCTTGTAACTCCATAATCTGTGTGGCTGGGAGATGGGTGTACCCTTCTCTTATCAACATCTCCTTAGCCATTCCCCTCCCTCTCCCTCTCTGTGACTCTGGGGGGTTCCATATCTCACCAAAGTATGCAGCATACTTCGCATGTGCGTCCGCTGCTGCGTTTCCCTTCGAGACGTGGTCCTCACCATTGGTGTGTGCGGTGCATTTCACTAAAGCTAATTCTTGGGGGTCATTAATTACTTCAATTAGTTCGGCCAATAAGAGGGCATGTTGCACTGGAGTGCCATCAGCTCTCCTAAACCCTCTTCTTCTCCATTTTGACAGCCCTGAGTGGACAGTGGATGTAACATATGCGCTGTCGGAATATATGGTCACCCGTTTGTCAAAGCTTTCCTTCAACGCCAAGATCAGTGCGACCAGTTCAGCTGCTTGAGCGGAGTAATGCTGTGGTAATTGTACACATTTCATTGCCACACACACCGGTACCTCCATCATTTTTACCACCGCAGCCCCAGTTCTCCTCACACCATCCTTCTGATCGATAGTTGATGACCCATCAATAAATAAGAGCTCACCCCCATCTAGTGCGTTTTCCTCAACTTTTCTAGTACATGAGTACATTTCAGTTATTTGTGTACAGTCATGGGCATAATCTCCCTCCTCAATTACTTCTGCTAGGAACCTTGCAGGGTTGACCGTGCTGCATCTAACAATTGATAGTTCGGGTCTGGATAGAATGATCTCATAACCTGATGCTCTTTGCGTGGTTAGGGTGGATTTAGGTTTATTTAATATCGCAAAAAGTGCATGTTCCACAAATAGTGTAGTCGGGCACCCCATGGTGATTGCTGATGCTTTTTCCACCGCAAAAGCAGCTGCGGCGAGACCTTGTTCGCAGGGGAAGTGGCCTAACATTACAGGATCTAAGTGGCCACTGTAAAATGCTACTGGTTTGTAGCCCATGCTTGTTTTTTGAGCCAACACTGCTTTCATTACTGCTGAGTCGCAATGTGAAAATATAAAAAATTGCCGCTCATAGTCTGGGGATGCCAGCACCGGAGCAGTTGATATTGCATCTTTTAATTCATCAAAAGCTTCTTTCATTTCCATCGTCCACCCCAGTTTTTTCTCCGCTTTATTAGCTTCCTGTAGCGCCTCAAGCAGGGGTCCTATGTACGAACTGTAATCAAGTACCCAAGCTCTACAGTAGTTGCAGAGCCCCAGGAACTGCTGCAGTTCCCTTACAGTTTGTGGCATTGGAGTGGTCGAAATAGCTTGTGCTCTTTGTGGTGCGATCTTTTTTCCATGTTGGGATATAAGCTGACCAATGTAAAGTACCTGTTCTTGACAGTACTGTATCTTTTCCATGTCTACCTTGTAACCTTTGTCAGCCAATATTGTCAGCATCTTTAAGGAGTCCTCTCTGCATGTTTTTTTGTTTTTACTGCAAATTATTATGTCATCCACATACTGCAACACCGTGCTTTCTACTTCAATGTTACCCAAATCCATCTGTATCACTCTATTGAAAATTGATGGTGATTCACAATACCCTTGTGGCAATCTGGTGTGCTTCCACTTAGTGTTTCTGTAAGTGAAGCTCGTCAGATCTTGAGAGTCTGGGTGTAATGGTATTGAGAAAAAAGCATTTTTAAGGTAGATCACTGTAAATCATGATGCTTCTGCTGGAATGCCACACAAGATTGTGGCCGGGTTTGCAGCTACGGGATATTCCGCTTCTACTATGTTGTTCAAGGGCCTGAGATCCTGTATAAAGCGCCAAGATCCCCCTTTAGCCTTGCGCACTGGGTACACAGCCGTATTACATGGTGATTCTGAGGGGACCAATATACCATTATTTATAAGGGCTGTTATGGTTTCATATATGCCCTCATCTGCCTCTTTTGATAGTGGGTACTGTTTTACTCTTGGGAATATTGCACCTTTTTTCAATTTTATTTTTACTCCCCCTATACTTTTTATGCAGCCCACGTTATAGGGGCCAGTAGTCCACAATGATTTGGGTACTTTTGACATATCGTCCTTAAAGAAAGGGACCGGGGTGCATGCGGGTGCCTCAAGTGCCATTGCAAATTTCTGTGCTACTTGTTTGTAGGCCACTCTTAGCCATATTTCCAAACACCATTTCACCTTCCTCCTTTTCATCTGAAAACAGCTCCTCATCTGACACCTGGGTGAGCCTACATCCTTCTGCTAATGCTATCACTGCCCTCCATGCTCTTCCTTCTCTGTCTTGGGCATGTACAGCAATATAATCAGCTGTTGCAATAATGCTCTCAATATCCATTGAAACCACCTTCCCTTCTTGTTCATTAACAGGTGTTTCTGGTCTGAACAGATAGGCTGCTGGCCTTCTCCATATTTTCCCTTCTATCCCTGGCATCCATGCAATTGCCATGTCCGTTCCATACTGGAAGAGTTCACCATCTACTGGCTCCGCCCTAATCGCTGTCTGTCCACAGTATGCTTGCATAATCTGTCGTGCTGTGAGCATGTTAATCCACGGAGTAGAGCAAATTATGCCGTTCTCAGTAAAGGAGATCGTCATATTCAACCTGTTCATTATATCTCTCCCCAGTATATTTACTGGTGAGGCACTATAATATAAAAGTGGAACTGACAGATCGTAATCTCCAATAGATAAGGGAATGTTATCAGTAAAGGGAACCAACCCTCTAGCCCCAGAGAATCCTTGGGTGTTCATGGTCTCGCCTGACATCTTAAATTTACTTTCCTTTATGCAAGACCGGGTCGCCCCGGTGTCAACAAGGAATGATAATTTTTTGTCACCTATCGTTACCTCTACGCGTGGTTCCTCCGCACTATTAGGTGTTACTGACAGGATGGGACACACCAAGGCCGTCTGTGGGCTGTCCTATTGGGGGTACAACGACTGGCCATTTCCGGTATAAGGGTTGTGTCCCAAAACCGTCGCCCTACCCAGTTGTGTTTGTGGTATTTGGGGTTGTTGTGTCATTGCTACCTGTTGTTGTGGCAGTGTTTGGGGCTGTTGTTGTCTTAATTGTTGTTGTTGTTCATTTCCTTGTTGCAACATTTGCTGTTGTGGTATGCCCTGCTGTACCTGTGAGGGCCTTGGTTGTCCCTGATCACTCCATGATGGTGTTCCTGGTCTAACTCTACACGTGCGTGACATGTGCCCCAATAGTCCACAGCTCCAACACACCGGTGGTTCCCTATTCTGCCATGGAAAGCTCCCTGTGTTGTCCTGGTATACTGGTTGCCCTGTGGGGTAGGAATTTCTAAGTCCTCCCACCTGCGGTTGGGTGCCATATCCGTACCCTCTCCCTCTCATAATTCCTCCTCTCCCCCGTAGTAATTATAATACCCAGCTCCTGGCATTGGGTATCCTCCTCCCATGTTGGGCGTGTATGGTTGGAGTGGCGGCACCTGTTGTGTTATAGTCTGTGAAGGTGGTATTTGGGAAGAATCTTGTGCAGCCACTACTTGTGTGGGGTTTTGGGTCATTGTTGTAGGTGTAGTTATTAATGCCCCTTCCATTGTGTATTTAGTAAGCTTTTTCTGTACTAATTTAGCCTCTTCCGTTTTCCTGTCCTCTTCCTTTTGCTTCATTTTTCCTTGCCATGTCCTACAATGATGCATTATAATCAGTTGTATTTCGGGCCATGGTTTTGCTTCCATTCCCACTACTTTCTTTAGTTGTTTCTGAACTCCTTCTGGGAGCCCTTGTACCAGTATATGGTAAAATATTGCTGGTGTTTTATCCCATTGTTCTCTAGTTTCCATGCGCCACTTCTCTTGGATTTCCTGGATATAATCAACAGGATCTTCGTTCTCATGCATCTTGCGGGATGTAATTGCTCCTATATCTGATGTGTCTGGGTACTGTACCCTCAGTGCCTGCCATAGTGCATGTCTGCAGTTTGCGAACGGTGCCCCATCGTGCAATGTATTTGTTATTGTTACCCCATGAAATCCCGCTCTCTTCCAGATGTCATCCGCTCTATCCCCTAATATTGATATTAAAAGGCCCTTTACATCTCCTACTGCCAGCTTCTGTCCTGCGGTGTGTTTTTCCATTTCATATATCCATTTACCCGCACCTCGACTTAATGATGGGAGCCTACATTTTATATTTTCTTTATCGGTATGCTTCCAAGGAACATACTGTGGTCTAACCCCACCTCTCTCCAAAAGTGGCATTAAATTATGTCTCGTTTCACCCTTTGTGTTCCATAATATTGAGTCCTCACACCCTTCCTCCTCTTCCCTTTCTTCCACATTTTCACTTTTGTTTGTATTTCCCCTGCTCATACCTCTTTCTTCTCCATCTTTTCCCCTTCTTCCATCTTTCTCTGTATTTAATGTGGGCATGTGTATACCTCTTTCCTGCCTGCGACTAGGGAGGTCTCTAAACCGCCATGTGTAGGGTGTCAGTTCGTCGGTGAAGGGCGCTAGTTTTATTTTGCGTAACGAACGTGAGGTGGTTGAGCATGTAGGGTGCGATAGGGGAGGGCGTGATGGGGATGGGGATGTTGCGGCCTCATGTGCCTGTCTTTCCTCTATTCCTTTCTTTCCCTCCTCACTTCTCTCCATCTCATCCTTTCTCCTACTGATCCATGGCGAGTCTATGTTGGTCCGGGTGATGTATAGTTTATCTAAGCTTTCCCTTTCACTGTTTCTTCCTTCATTTTCCACTCCCTCTTCCTCACTACAAAAGCTAGTCATAAATGGCACCCCCCACTCGGTCTTTTTCCCCTTGATCGTTACTGTTTGTAAATCTATTAGGTCCAGTTCTCCTCTTTCTCCTTTATCAACCGCTCCCCTTTGTGCTGATGTTGTTGCTACTTCTGTGTCATCATATACATCCCCCCACGTTCCACTCTCCCTTCCCCTATCTCCTCTTTCTCCTTCATACCTTTCCTCCATCTCCTTACTATTTTCCTCCCTTTTCCTTTTCAATTCCTCCATCACTTCACTTCTCATCTGTTCTAATAGTCTTTCATCCTCTTTCTTCCTTTCCCATTTCGCCCTTTCTTTTTCTACTATACTCTCCATCACCCTCCCTTCTTCGTATTTCTTAGTTGATTCTGATAGTAACCTCCTCCTCCATATTGCCATTTCCTTTTCTTTTTCTTCTTCCCTTTTCTTTTCCCGCAGTACTACTCTTGATACCCTTTCTGCTGCTGCTTTTACCCTGTCAGCTTCTCTCCTTTGCTCATCAGTTCGTTCCCTTATTTTTTCCAATTCGTTCTTACCTTCTTTCCTTTTCCTCGCCCTCTCTCTCTCCTCCCTCTGAAGCTGCTTGATCAATTCATTCTGTTCATCCCTTAATTTTGCTAATCGTTCCTCCAAATTCTCTTCTTTTTGTCTTAACAGCTCTTCCCCCCTCAATTCACTCTCCCTGGCATTATCCTCCTCTGTTTTCTTTACTACCTCCTTCTCTTCTCCTGTTAATGAACCTCGTAATTTTAATAATATCTGTGCAGCTACCCATTTATCATTTCCTATTTCCATAGTCTGGTCTTCTCCAGTCCTCCCCTCCCCTGCTGGCATTTTCCTATGAGCCACATATGGTGGAGGGCTGTATGCCGGGTTTGAGTATCCCTCAGCCGCCCTTAACTGTCCTCTTTCTATTTCTCCCAATTCTCTTAAAGGGTACAACCCCCCTCCCTCTGTTTTTACTCCCGTTGCTAGGGGCATATCATTGCTCGGTTCCTTTTTTATTTCATCTGCTTTATTATTCTTTTCTCCTCCCTCACCTCTGTTTCCCGTGTTCTTTGGGTCCTCATTCCCCTGTTTCCCATCCTCTCCTTCCTCTTTAATCTCTGTTTCTTCTTGAATTTCCCCCATAGTGAATATTCCATTTGGTCCTGGTCGGGACCCCTGGAACATCCTCCATAAGTTAAACACTTCCATGTGGTTTG
Organism: Ambystoma mexicanum; assembly: GCF_040938575.1. Lineage (NCBI taxonomy): Eukaryota > Metazoa > Chordata > Amphibia > Caudata > Ambystomatidae > Ambystoma > Ambystoma mexicanum. The sequence continues at coordinate 1,102,552,513 of NC_090928.1, forward strand.
CCAACTTCTTCCCTTTATATGTATTGTGCAGATGATTTAATAGTGAATGTTGGGCATATGGATCGAAGCTACCGTTAGGCGGCCACGGTGTTAGCATTTTGTTATCCGTCCCCTGGGTCCATTCTATGCTATACTTAATCAGTTTCTCCCTATGGGGTGGCAGTGTTGTGCATATGTATTGTAGTGGCGTGGTGAGGGTGTTCCCCCACCCTCCCGATCCTGTTCCGTATGACATAGTAGCGCTCCACTTGCTACCCTTCCCTAATCTGGTATCAGTTTATCCCACTAATAGTTTACAATATGCAGCCTTATATCGTTACCTGGCCCCGTAAGTTTGGGGACTTACGATAGTCCGCTTAAGGAAAATTATAAAAATATAGTATGTTACATTTGTAGATTTTCCACTGCCTTTCTTCCTTTATACAACACCCTTACAGCCCCCTGCGGCCGAGGCGTACGCAGCCCCCTGCGGCTGCGTACCCCTTATTGCGTTCTTATACAGTCGTCCTGTTTTCACGTGCTCCTCCCCCTCCGACACTTGCCGTGGCCGGCGTTCTCCGTGCGCAGTCACGTTCCCCGTTTCGCCTTTCCTCGATCAACTCGTTTACCGTTTATCTCCGTTTCCACTCCCTTACCACAGTTCTCTTCCCCACCACTCTCAAAACGAGGATGTCTCGTGCTTGCGATATCCTATTAAAACCCTACTGGTGACGTCACCGATCTGTTAGAGCTACTGGTAAGTGTTGTAGACTCATTAGATGTAAGTGGAGAGTGCCCTTCATTATGTTTCTCTCCTGTGTGCTGAATCCCAAGTATGATGTCATGGAATGTGGTGACACTGTTCCTGATGTGGGATTGTCTAAGGGTTCTAATGTTGTCAGTTGGAGAAAGAGCTGAAGGAGAGGAGTCTCTACATGTTGGGGGTCTTCTTCCTTTGTTAAATACTTATTAAAACCTTAATATATATCTTACCTGTCTGCGCCAGCTTCTTCATAACAATGGCGACGAGGATGGGATGTGTTGGCCACTGCGGATAGGTGAAAGGAGACCCCCGGCAGCCAGCTGTACCTGTTTGCTCCTGTAGGCCGCTGAGCGACCCATCATGAGTGACACCAGAACCCGGGCGAAGAGGAGCGTCACTCCCACCACAGCCAGCAGGAGCCGTGGTTCGCCGTGGGCTGCTCCGCATCAGCTGTGCGTCGAGCGGCCCCCCAGCGCGAACGACAGGACGACGTCGAGGTCCATCGGCGTGGAGCGGCCTGCAGAGGGACGGTCGGAGCTGCCCCAAAGCCGTGTGAAAGGAAGCAGCGGTCCCGCCCCAGCCAGCAGAAGCCGCGGGTCGCTGTGGGCTGCTCCGCATTCATCGAGCGTTGAGCGGCCCCCCCCCAGCGCCATTGACTATGCGACCGGCAAGCGGCCGCCTACCGTGGTAAGAGTCGCGCTGGCCAGGCACCATCTGTGCGGGGTGAGGTTGCTCCGCTGTTCCCTGGCGTTGAGCGGCCATCACACCCCTGCGGTCGCTGCCAAGTAAGTGCCCCACGGTTTGTTGTGCTTCAAGCGGGAAGGAACGCTGTTAGCCATTACCGTATTACTCATAAGAGAGGCATTAAAAAAAAAAAAAAAGGGGGCTCCAGAGACAGCAAAGGTGGCCCGGCATCAAAAGGAAGAATCCTGTTGTGACGGCAAGCGCACAGGGCCTAGGCTAATAGGGCATCAGAAGAAAAATAAAATAAAGGGGGAAAATAACCTCTGCTCAGAGATAGAATTGTGACTTTAAGACATGGCAGCTTTACCTGGCATATCCGGACCACCCACATTTATGCCCCTGGCGTGGGCGACCCTTCACACCCATCAACAAGCGATCCATAATTTTCTGGAACACTGAGGAGGCGGATGCTAATCCAACAGGCATCCTCCTGAATTGAAACACACCTTCATGCGTCACAAACGCCGTGAATTTTCTACATCCCTCCTCCAACTCCACCTGATGATAGGCTGACGTCATATCCAATTTAGAGAAGTACTTCCCTCCACCCACCATGGTCAACAACTCACCCATGTTGGGTAGTGGGTGCCTATCCACCAAAACGCACTTATCCAACTCGCGCATATCAACGCACAGCCTCAGATCCCCTGAACTTTTCTTCACAATGACAACCGGGGAAACCCATTCAACCCCCCCTGCTCTTTCAATCACCCCTGACTTAAGTAGTTTCTCCAATTCCTTCTTTACTTTGTTCCTTAACACAAAAGGGACAGGTCTGAGTTTAGCCACGGTGGGAACACTGCCTCTCTTCAACAATATCTGATGCTGAAATCCCTTCACTCTTCCCAATGTCTCGTCAAATACCTTCCCATGCTCTTTCACAAACTTGCTATATGTCGAACACACTTCTGCCACATTTAACACTTGATCAGGATGGTTTGGATCTAACCTGATTCCCAAATTCTTTTGCTCTCTCCACCCTAGCAAAGACTGGCCTTTCTTTGTCACATACACTTTCCCTTCACAGCATCGTCCTTTAAATTCAAACTTACTCCAGACATACCCCAGCAAATCAATCTTTTCTTGGTTGTACCCCCCTGGACTTATGTCTGGCACCGACAATGTCGACACTGCTCCTTTAATTTCATCCTCAAATGCGCTTTTCGATATCAAAGTGATCTTTGACCCCGAATCAGCCACCATCGACACTTTACATCCATTCACCGTCACAACAGTATATGGGCGCTCACAATCATCAGGGATATCATCTCTACCAACAACATTGATAGTGTTTACAATGACATTTTGCAAAGTCATTACGGTGTCATCTTCGGATGACCTCCCTTCTTCCTCTTCATTCACATATAGGACTTTCCTTTGATTCACTTGGCTAAACTGATAGTTCTTGCAGCACGTCCCAAAGTGTCCTCTCCTTTTGCATTTATTGCAGATCGCCTTCCGCCCTGGACACACCACTGAAAAAGCAAAATGGGTCGCACTGGCGCACCTATAGCACAATCTCTCATCCTTTTTATCTTCTCTTTGTGTTGATTCTTGATTCCTTCTTTCTTCTACATTACTCCTCTCCTTTTGTTTGTTTCTTCCCTTCCTCTTGTTCTTCCCTTCATTCACCTTCAACACTTCCGGCTTGGCTTCTTTAAGATCTCCTCCTTCAGCCTTCGATAACTTGGCAACACATGCCAATGAATGTTCTACGCGTTTGGCTAAGTCCAATACTTCGTCCAAATTCGGCTCGTCCTTCAACCACAGTTCTTCCCGTATCTTATTTGATCGACAATGCGTCATGAATTGATCGCGAATGTGCTCGTCAAAACCTCCTTGAAATTTACAATTTAGAGCCAGATGACGGAGGGCAGTTACATAGTCTTCCACAGACTCCCCTTGGGCTTGCATGCGCATGCGGAAATTGTAACGTTCCAAGATCGTGCTTCTTTTTGGGTTGAAATGTTTGTCTAATCTTATCAAAGCTGATTCGAAATCATTCAATTCATCTCCGCTTCCATCACTTGCTAAATGAGGGAGAGTCTCAAAAATCCTCTGGCCTTCATAACCCAGAAAATGAAGCAATAACGCTAATTTCCTTTCGCTGGAATATGCCGTTCCCCCAGCCGCCTTCATATAATGCATAAAACCCTTGCGCCATTTCTGTTTTCAGGATGATGTGTTGGTGAGTGGAGTGACATTGGAGGAGCATGACAGGAATTTGTGCAAGGTGTTGAAGATATTCGAGGAAAGAGGGATCACACTTAAGGAAGAGAAGTGCAAATTTGCTGTGACAAAAGTGGATTATTTGGGTCATGAAGTGTCGGGGAATGGTATTAAACCCAAGGAAGAAATGGTGAATGCCATAAAGAGGATAGAGAGACCGATTGATAAAAGTGAACTATGCTCTTTTTTGGGAATGACAGAGTTTTATCAGAAGTTTGTTGTGAATTATGCTGACAAAGTACATGAAATGAGAAAGATTCTGAGGAAAGGTGCTGAGTTTGTGTGGGATAGTCAATGTGAGGCGGAATTCAATGGTATAAAAGAAGAGATAGACTTAGCTCAACCCTTAGGTTGCTTTGACACAAGAAAGCCATCCATCATCACAGTGGACGCTAGTGAAAGTGGCTTAGGTGCGGTTTTATCCCAGAAAAAAGATGATGGGTCTGAGGAGGTGATTACCCACGCATCAAGGGGCCTCAAGGGAGCGGAATTGAGGTATTCCGTTCTCGAGAAGGAGGCGTTGGCATGTTTCTGGGCAGTGGAACGATTCAAAAACTTCGTGTGGGGTGTGGAGTTCGTAATTCGGACTGATCACAAACCACTTAAAACCATATTTGAGAACAAGGGCCTTGATAAGGTTTCCCGCAGGGTGGCGGGATGGGTCACCAGAATGCAAACCCATTGTTTCAAGATGGAGGTCATTCCTGGGAAGGAAAATGTATTGGCTGACAATCTGTCGAGGGTGAGAGTAAATGATTCTGGTGTTGTGGAAGATGAAGAAATGGAATTAGTGTTCGTCAACACGGATGGTATAGTGTCCAAACAGGAGTGGTTGGAAGGGATGAGGAGCGATGAGAACATGAATAAGATAGTTCCTTATGTTGTTTCTGCTGTATGGCCAAGGAAGGTGGAATTAGCGGAAGGCGCGAAGCCATATTGGGAAGTGAAGGATGAATTGTCAGTCATTGGTGGAGTATTGTTCAGATGGGGAAGGGCGGTGGTTCCAGTTGCATTGAGGAAGAGAGTGATAGAGTTGGCGCACAGTGGCCACATAGGAGTTACCAAAACCAAGGGTGTGTTAAGAGAAGACTATTGGTGGCCGGGTTTTGACAGGGAAATAGAAAATTGTTTGGAGAATTGTCAATTCTGTGTCAGGAGTGGAAAGGGATCTGTAGCTAAGAAGCAACCGTTTGTGGACGTGGGACTTCCGTCCAGGATATGGAGTGATCTCGCCATGGATATCCTTGGTCCTGTGGAATTGGGGTATGGACGTGGAAAATTCATAGTTCTGGTGGTGGATCTGTTCTCCAGGTGGGTGAATTTTAAAATTGTGAGAGATGTGACAGGAGAAAGCATGATAAAGACTTTGCAGGAGATATTTTCCAATGAAGGTCTGCCGGAGAGTTTGTTGATGGACAATGGTCCCCAATTTGTAGGGGGGAACTTCACCAGCTATTTGAAGAAGTGTGGAGTGCGTCACAAAAGGACTTCATTATATCATCCTGAATCCAACGGTGTAGTTGAAAGGATGAACAGGTGTGTGATGGAGAGTATTCGCATGGGGGAAGAGTGCGGATTGGATAAGTTGGCTGTGATACAGAATAGGATCTGGGCACTAAGGATGGCGCCTCATTCTACGACAGGTCTGTGCCCATTTGAGCTTATGAGAGGCAGAAAGCCATATTCCATGGCGTGTCCGCCGTGGCTGGGCAGGAGTAGGGAAACTGATCTGGTTGTTGATGAAGTAAGAAAGTCATTAGTGAGGAAGAAGTCTGAATGGGTGGCGCGTGAGAACCTGAAGAGAGGTAAGAAGGTGTTGCACGTAGAGTGTGGAGATTGGGTTAGGATCAAGAAGGGATTTGTGAAGAAGAAAGGAGAGTCTCTTTACTCGGATCCAGTCAGAGTAGTGGCGGTCATGAAAGGGGCCGTACGTGTGACTGGAGGGCAAGTGTGGAATAAAGACAGGATTGCTGCGGTAAAGAGAGGGCATATGTAGTATGTGTGTCGAGAACTGGACCAATTTTATGTGAGTTATCGCGGTCATCTACCTGACACCCTTAAGTTATTTAGAGTGATCGGATGTTGGATTATATGAGTGAAAGTTAAAAAAAAAAGGGGAGATGTGTTGTAGACTCATTAGATGTAAGTGGAAAGTGCCCTTCATTATGTTTCTCTCCTGTGTGCTGAATCCCAAGTATGATGTCATGGAATGTGGTGACACTGTTCCTGGTGTGGGATTGTCTAAGGGTTCTAATGTTGTCAGTTGGAGAAAGAGCTGAAGGAGAGGAGTCTCTACATGTTGGGGGTCTTCTTCCTTTGTTAAATACTTATTAAAACCTTAATATATATCTTACCTGTCTGCGCCAGCTTCTTCATAACAGTAAGTTCTTCATATATTCTTTAAATCCAAAATGCACTTGCAATCTACCCCCGTTAACCCCACAGCTGTCTTCCTGTCACTCCTGGAACAAGGTAATCAAATCAACAATATAATCGGACTGCGCACGCTGCGTCGCCTCGCGTGTGAAACGCCCCTCGACAGGAGGGCTTAACCAGCCAATTATCTTCCGTATTGGGCAACTGACTAGCTACCGCCTACAGGGAAACGTCATCTACCTATCGAGTGTCTTGCTAGAACAATAGGGATCCTCATCTACTCATTGATCAATAAATGCCAAATCGTAGGAAACCACACACACACACACACCCTTACACGTAGTCGCGACCTAGGCCAATCAGTGTCTACGAGCGGCCGCACGTGATGTTTTCGTGCTCCGCCCCCTTCTCTCGCGTTACGTAGCCAACTGCTCTCACGCTTGTTCAACTACCATTCATTCTATTTCTAACACTAAATTGTCAAACCTTCGCCGTTCACCTGTGCAACACCTCCCGCCTCCCGTATTTAATTCCTCCCCCCTCCCTCACAATTTCACATTGTTTGTTGTGCGTGGCATGCTCACCAAGTTCTCTTGATGCGGGGCCGCTCGACTGCGTGCACCCCTCCGAGCGGCTCAACACCTCCCCTCGTCTGGACCACGTCTGGACACTCGCCAACCGCGGGCGGGATACTTCTCAACCGGCTCCCGAGGGCCAATATCCGGATTGCGCTGTCCGGTCTTCTCGCAGTTCCGCGATGGTCCTGTAGTCCTCAGAAGGGGGCAACGGCAGAGGGGGCCGCGCCGCCGGGCCTCCTCGCAACTGGAGTGCTTGGAAAAAGTAAAAAAAATAAAAATGCCGATCTTAAACAGATCTCAGCAGTGCCTCCAACTTGTCGGGGGGAAATTCTGCCGGGGTCGGCCCGGCCGTCCGCAGACCTCCGGGCAGGGAGGCCCCAACTCCTCCCGTATATCCCAAAAGAGATAGAGTATGAGACACACACAAGAAGCAAGGTGACTCTGCTGTTTATTAAACACAAACGGCAGGGATGGGTCAAGGATCATACGCGTCTGACCTGACACACACACAATCGTGGGGCTCACAGGCCCTTTTTACTGTAGTATGACATGCTACTTGCGTCACTTTAGAAAGTTAAGAAAAAACCTATCGCCACTATTAATTGGTTGCTCGAGTGGTAGGGTTAGTATAACATACATATAGAGAATAATATGAGTGGACAAGGGTTAGTCAGGTGATATATCTGGGTTGTCCCTACAATTAGATACATGAGAATTTTTACATGAAGACTCCTAATGATTGGTTAATGTTAATGGCGTCAGTGATAAGAGCCCCATGTTCTGATTGGTGCGCCGTGAGCTTCCCAGCCTGGGACCATCGCTGTTCCCAGCTCTCGGTGTACCTGCAATTTGCAACAATGTTTCACTATGGGTACATGCAGACAATGTGAAGACTTATTCATGAGCTGGACGGCCGACTACTCCCACTGTCGCAGATGTCCATTGATCCTTTCAAGTGTATCTGCCTGTGTCTTGTAACGAGGGATCCAGACGCCTCCTTCCTCCTGAGCTTGGCATCTTGTCAGGTTCGGCTTCGTCACGTGAGGTGGGACCGTGTTTGAGGCAGAATTCTGCACAATTAATATTGTTTTTCCACTGTGTGCCTGGTTTAATTTGCAGGTGCGACTTTGATGTTGGTGCACGGGGTGCGAGGTTGCAACATCGTGCCCTTGATGGTCTGCTTTTGGAATGTGGGTTTGCAACATTACGACCTTGGCTGTCTGCTTTCGCCAAGCTCATTCTGCAGGATCAGCAACCTGACTCTTGTCTGTTAACGTCCACGGGAGCTCTCGCTTGCGGCCTACTTAGGCCTGGTGTATAGGTGGAACCGTTTGGTGCACAGGCGCTTTAGGTTATAGTCTCATATTGTCTTATGACCAGTATCGTGTCTTCGTTATAATTCTCATTATGGCACCTAGGTTTAGAAGAAGCATAAGCAAGCTCTTTAGATGAGTTCATGGTGCGTCTTGCGTTTCTGCATTTTGAGAGCCTATGTGGAAAATAATAAAGATGCACGTCCGTGAGTATGTCTGTCGCCTACGTCATAGCACTGAGTATATTCTTCGTGTAGATTGGTGCGGGAGTGTCCAGTGTGTATATTGGCACAGGTGTGCTATCTGTTGGCTAGGTCGTCATGGCATCTCTAACGACGTATAGGTTTTAGTCTAGTTGATCCATGCCGCAGGCATCGGCATGGGCAGGGCGGGCTGCTGGGCAGGCAGATGGACACATCCTTATGTTCCTGTACCAGGGTATCTGGTCGTCTGGTAGATGGGCAAACTCTTCTCGTGGCGGGTGCTTGGGCCGTGAACCTTTAGGCCAAGCGCGAGAGGGGGAAGATGGGAGCCTGTTTTTCCATTTTCCCACTTCAACTTCATCAAGTTATATGACAAACTGTTCAATGTAATTGATCCAGCCACGAATCCACCATCATTAGAGCACACATGAGAAAAGTAGAAAGAGCCAGCGCTCGAATGAAGCTCCCGTTCTAGACAGGTTACATGTTGAACTATTTCAATCAGAACTGGCTGTTTGGGTTCCATTATTACATAAACTCGTTAATTACATTCATTTTAAAGACAAGTCCCAGAGATTTATCATACCAGTCTTCAAGATGGGTGATCGTGCCAACAATAACAACTATCGCCCTATATCACTTACTAACCCTAGTGAAAAGGTGTATGCCAAGACCTTACTGCAACAGGTTCTTTCCGTGTTACAGGCTCGATTCATACAGCGTATAAGTACAATAGACCAAGTATTTTGGCAGTCTGCATTACTACACATTTATTTTTCTCTAACACCAACCACTTCAGCGCTTTTTTTGTGGATTTAATTACAGCATTTTATGCTATTCAAAGGGCTATGCTATGTGCCATCAAATTTGCTAGTCCCTATTGCGCCTTTGTATGGATGGAGAGAGAGCAGACCCACCTTTCTGGTTATGAGAGGGCTAACACAACAATGTGTCTCGACTCCCCTCTCTTTCCGATTATACATAAACACTCTAGCACAATCCTTGAGTGCCCTGAAGATGGATGTTCCCTGTATGGGTGGAGAGTCCTCAAGCATCCTATTACTCACTGTTGTTGCCGTCCTTAAAAGTAAGACCCCAACTGGACTGCAACAAGCTATTGCATGTTAAAACTCACATTGTATTAGAATGGGTTTCGAAAACATCAAAGTTAAGGCCAAGTATTTAATTTGGTCCAAAAGTCCAGCAAAACCTATCGACCTACAGTTGAGAGACTCAAAGCTTTAAAGGGCAGACCATGATGGCTACCTGGGAGTGAGAATTGATGAAAAGAGCACTTAGGAGAAAGCAAATTAGCAAGAGAAAATGAAAACAGAAAAAACATGGAGGAGCGATTAATCTTTTAAGTAATCAGTACGGGGTTCGGGTGGGGGGGGCTATGATCCTAACATTGGAAATGTACCGGGAATAGTAATCTAAAGAAATTGAAAAATACTGAAAACATATTTTAGTCAACCAATAAGCACCCCAAACCTTCCCCAGAGGCTAGAGTTGGGGATACATGGAATATCATATGAAGCTGTCCCGAGACACTTATTGTATGGGTTCAGACTCTGGACCATTCATAGCATAGGTGTTTATAGGGAAGAATGCCAAGATCTCCGATCACAAATGGACTCCCATAATTCACCACGGTTTCAAGATGTCCGTAAGCTATGAAAGACATGGATCTGGTTGAACTATGGGACTAAGTTCTGCAAAAACAGATCTGGAATCTTCCCAGTAAATTGCCCATAAAACCATGTGAAGAGTGGTTTCTAGTGTGTACATTAGCGACAAAACCTGTTAACAGTTTAGCAAGTAGTTACTTGGAAAGGAAAGGTTCCATGATTCTAGAGCCTTATCTGTCTGTAATATAAGATAATCAAGCAAAGCTGATGTTCCATAAGTTCTGTCTCGAGATACTACCCCTAGGAACATATGTAAGCAAACGGGGAAATGGACGCAAAAAGAATTGTAAATTAGTCGCCTGCCAGAAGAAAAATATACAGGGCCTGATTCATAGAATTGTTTGCGCACTGAAAAGTGACATTGTGCACTTTTCACCACGCACAACTCCTTCGTCAATGCATGAATATGACTTTGCATACTTTTCTGGGACCGTGCGCCGCGTCGGTCTGTCACTTCTTTGCGTGCAGTCGAGACTCCATGCTAAGTGTGGGCCGGGCCTCTGCAAGGAAGTAAATAGGGGACGAACATGCATATTCCCCATTCCCCATGCAGAATGAGGAATAAAAAAGAATTACGTGGGTGTGTAGAGGGACGGGCTACGCAAAGGAATCGAATGCCCAGCAATGCGCTAACCCAAGCATATTCATGGATCACAAAAGCATGTCGGAGAAAGATGCACGCAAAGCTTGCAATCTCAACTCCACATGAAAAGAGGCGCAAAGTCCCAATTGCATAGGCACCAACATGCAAATGTAATGTAATGCTGTCAAGGATTTAGGGGTGCCAGCATGCAGTTGAGGTGCTGATTGAAGTTAGGGGTGTTTGTGTGCAGATTACTGGTGTGCAGGTGTCATTTACAGGGGTTTGCACACAGATTTACCTGGGGGCCAACTTGAGTTACAAGACATTTATCAGGGTGCAGTTAGGAATTATCGGGGACCGTACACAGTGTCACTGGGGTGCTTCCTTGATTGTGGGGGGACAGCCCAGCATATGATGGCGGGAAGGCGGACTGCGCAAAGTTTGGTATATGTGGCTGGATCTGCTTTGCTTGTAGGCGTGTCGTGGGCATTCCAGCAGCAACACGGTTATCTTTGCGCATCAGGTTACTTTGCCCCTCAAATTCCATGAATACACATAGCGTGCAAAGAAAACTTTGCTCGCTGATACGCCATAGTCGTTTTCAGCAAGAGGGACTTTGCAGGATTTTTTACACATTCTTTGTATCAGGCCCACAGTGTTTTCTGTGATTATACCCCGCATATGACTCACTGAGAGCAAATATATATTTTTCCAGTTTTTAAAACATTTAATATCAGATATTTAAGCCTAACTCTCTCCCTATGTTTTCAGACAAAGCCAACATTTATTCTGTGGGGTACGATGCCATTTCTAAAAATAAGGCTTGTTTCTTAAGAAAGAAAATGCTGTTAAGAATCCCCTGTCAATAATAACAATAGCTCCGCAGACTGGAGAGGATGATAAAATTAGGCTATGCCACCTTTGATTATTGATTCCATTGGCTTGCCTGCCTCCTTCCTCTCCAGCCACACCCCTTGGGACCTTCCCCGTGCTCTGTTCCTCTCCCTTCCCCTTCTCTTCCCAACTCAACACCCACCCCGTCCCTGAGTTGGCTGGTGCAGCTCCCTGAGAAACTGAAGTTTAAAACGCTGCAGGGAGAAAACGTATCTTCTTGTCTCTGCTGCAGCCAGGTTTAGGACAGCGTGTGCACCATCCAGTGTGCAAGGTGAGGCCTTGTTTCCTCCAGGAGCCTCTCTCCCTGAGTGTACGGCCTGGAATTATTTACTTATTTTCTTCTCTATTTGGGTTGCCTGCCTGTTCCTTACTGCTGAAACTTCCCGTGGCCTTCCCCTCACTCCGTTCCTCTCTTTCCCTGCTCCTCCAAGCTCCCGCCCAATCACTCCCTGATTGGCTGCCACTGCTCCCTTGAAGCACTCGTAACTGAGAGTCCCAGGGCAGCCTTGCCCGTGCATCTAGCTAAGGGCCATGGCAAAGGGCAGTTCTCTAGGGCACCTCACCACTGACTGTTTGCCTGTTTGCTGTGAGTGCTGTTCAGCACACTCTACTTCTACAAACAGGTAAGGTGGTAGTAATTGATGGCATGACCAGTGCTGTGCTTCCTAAATCCTGCTACTGATTTAATACCGTATTATTACCATGCTATACCTGCCACTGTGTTGAATCTAGCTGCGCTCCAAATCTAGCCAATGTATTGCACTTAGAAGAATTTTGAGGGTAGCCAATATGTTGTATTTAATTGAATAATTAGAGCCTATGTATTAAACTTAGAAGAATGTTCAATTGAAGGCAATGTGTTGCATTGACCAGAATGTTTAAGTGCAGACACTGTATTGATTAGAGTACTCCGTCCCTGCAAATCCTACCTCTGTGCTAAAAGCTTACTACACCCTGGAGCTTGCCACTGTACTAATTACCTCTGCTTCGGCTCCTCTCCCGCATACCTCCCAAGTACCATACATGCTCAAACAGTCAGTCACACCACACACAAAACACACAAACCACACACCCATCCTAACAAACATCAGCAAACAATCCCAGACACTATGCCTTACCCCTCCGGACACAGCAAGTCATGCACACAATGAAAGCACACTAAGAAAGCCAACACGCACGGATACCAGTTTATCTGGGTTCTGCAAGCATCAACAGACGAGCACAACCTTTATTCTTTCCCTCTTCCCTAACTAACCCACCCGTCCTGTTGCCATTGTAACTTGTTGGTGAATGTATTAATGGTAAACCCTAAATGTATAGATGTATGAACTCGGCACAAACCCTAGATGTATTAAATTGTATCAACTTGTAGGTGGGCTGAACATAATGTTTTGGACAGTATAAAAGGTGCAACTATTCTAATGTACAGCCCCACTCACTGAGCACACCGAACAGGGCTGGAGTTTGCTGTCTTGTACTGAGGGCTGATAGCTATCTCTTGCTTTGTCCTTTGAAACTGTTCAGTATAGAATAAAGATCTTTGTATCTTTCTTTGTAACCAGTGTTTGGTGTATTTCCTTTTGGGGTACTCAGCCTCGATATCTTCTTTTTGATTTCACACATGGCGCCCGAATAGGGACCCTCAAGATTGATGCCAGCTCGTTGAAGGTTGACGGAAGCTATCGGACCGGGATCGGACGGTGTAACAAAAAAAGGAGGCCCCTTTCTGAAAGAGACGCGACATCTCAGCAGCGCTGCACGGCCCGATCCCTGGACGGTGAGCTTGCGGTCCCAGTCGGCATCTTGACGAGGGTCCACTTATCGAGGCGGGCAGATTTGCCGAAATCACCAAACACGAGGTACAATTCGGCTAAAATAGAACTTTGTAATCCGATTGTACCTCCTTAGGATTGATCAGGTAAGTCGTGACCCGATTCTTAATTATCCTGATAATTTGTTTTGGCGCATTGTATCTGCAAATACAATTATTGACCTGGTAACACCAGTATTCTGATATGCCTGGGAAATTGTCTACCTGCTGCAGGGGGTTATTCCGCAGCGATAGGCAATCTTTGGAATGTAGCCATCCGGCACCACAGAAGGGGTCGCTGACTTGTACTATGTACTGTAAGCATGGCATTGGTAGTATAGTGTTTAATGATATTTTGCACAGACAAACTAGACATGCTTCCGAGCTTCAGTAGCCAATCAATGGTAGTTTTGAAATCCCTCGTATTGAGTACTTAGGATCCATTTCATTAAAGAAAAAGGCTAGACCTGCAGCATTCGATGTCTTACAGAATTGGAAGAAAGAAGCTTTGCTGCAGCTTAAGAGTAGGGAAAAATATGCGTGCCGTCATAAGATGAACGCCGAAAAAACGTTGTTATATGACCAAGATAAACAGTCTGAGTCGGCTAGGAATATGGATAGGGCTTTCTCACTTGGCATTCAGAAAATCTATCCTTCTAAAGATTTTCATGTTTCCGACAAACTTATCGATAAATTGTTAAATGAACGAAGGCCTGGTGCCACTGCGCCCCCTCTGTATATTCCTCTTCCTTCTGCTTTGCCTCTTACTGCTGTTATTCCTGCTCCTCCTGCTCCGCCTGATGTTCCTACCATTCCTACTGTTCCTCTTCCTCCAGTCGTTGTTCCTCCTTTTGTTGCTGCTCCCCCACCTGCTCCTCCACCTTTTCCTATTGCACCAGTAATAGTATCTCCATTGAACTTGCCTGCTCTTCCTCTTCCACGTGGTCCTGCACCGCTTGTAGTCGATCAGGGAGCGGGATTGAGGGTTGTCACTCGCAATACTGTACCTCCAGAGAAGAAACGTAACTTGGTTGCGTGGCCTAAGCATTGTATAGAGAGGGATGATCGAGATAATGTTTTTGCCACACTTTCTAAAATGGACAATTTTCCTAAGAAAAATGTTTTTATTGAGGGATTAGGGATTCACGTATGTGTAATGTGGGACAAATTAAACAATACAGATCTCCCACAATAGTTGAGGGATCTGAACACTTTAGCGCTTTTTAGAGACACTGTGGAGAAAGTACAAGAGCATGTTGAGAGGGTATTTGAGTACAGAAAGGAGTTGGAAAGGTTACAGAATGAGGATGAAGATGAGGATAGTATGTATGTACAGAAGCAGTTCCTTCCTTGTCGTAAATTGATATCTGAGGAAACACGAATTTGCACGAAAGACGCGATTAGATGGATCTCAGGTACGTCGATAACTCCAGTTGAAGTATATGACACAGATAGTCAATATATGCCAGAAATGCAGAGGAAAGTGATACAGGTAATGGTAGAGTACCTACATGATGAGTGCGTAAAAAGAAAGATTTGTTGTCCCACAGAGTTATTGAGAATTTGTAAGAGAGCTTTATCGCTTGACACTTCTTCGGCTGCTTTTGCGCTCGATTTGGCTCTCTTGCTTAGTAAGCGTTCGGGGTTGCCTACTTCTCAGTTGCCTATGAAAGAGGTTCCTCCAACATTTGTCCCAAAGGTTGAGATCCCTGCTAATGTTGTAGCAGGTACAGCTGCTGTGGAAATTCCTGCATATTATGTGTCACAGTTCATTCACGTCCCATTCTCAAGACAGGAAGTGAACACCATTAGACAATCTATTCCTGACATTAGGAAAAATCCGACAGGGTTCTATAAAGAAATAGAGTCTGTCTTGCAATCCTCAGTATACACCTTAAGTGATATTGATCTGTTATTTCCTGTACTCCTGCCTGTCTATTTGTGGAAACAGGTTAGGACTATAGATGATGTAGCAGAGTTAGGAGATACATGGGCTAACATAATTAGACTCAATGGAGAAAGGCCAGCTGGCGAGAGACTGCCTCAGGTGATACTAACTTTACCTGACAGAATCATTGCGAAATTGAAATTTATAATTCCCGAAAAAAGAATTATTTGGGAAAAGCTTACGGCCTGTGTCCAAGGGAAGTCTGAGGGTGCTACCAAGTTCTTTAATCGTTTTGAACAGGTATTCCCGGTTTTCAGTGGACAAGACTTAGGCACAGAGTCTGGGAAAAGGTTATTCGTAGACAAATTTGTGCGTGGATTGTTGCCTGACATCCAGTCGCAAATTGTGTCTTCTGAAAGTGCTTGGCAAGCGAAGTCTCAATCAGAAGTACTGCACATGGCTCAGTACTGTGAGAATCGTGTCAATAATGAAAAGGAAAGAGTCGAAAAGAGAAAAGGTGATTTGAAGACAAAAGTATTATTACAGCAAATCGTTAGAGGCCCTAGAGGGGGTAATTCGCAGATTAGAGGTCAGTATGTTCCACAAGGAAATGTGCCCTTGGGTCCTGTAAACATTAACCTATTGTAGGCAAGAGGGTCATTGGCGTGCACAATGCCCGGTCCTTCGACAAAGGTCAAATAACACATTTGGAAATATGGGTAGATGATCCAGAGGTCGCCCGGGTCTAGGGGGCCCTGGTAGAAGTCAGTTTGTACATGATCCACAGCAACATTTTTCACAGGACAATCAGACACCAAGTTTGGATACCAGAAACATATTCAATCATCCTTCGGCCGCTTACCTCTCTGAAGAACTTCCTTTTGATAACATTTTGTTTCGTTAGGATTGCCGAAAGCAGGGTTTGGAACCGACGCCTATTCCCATTAATCAGAAATGTCCCTACGTTGAGATGATAGTGGGAAATAGGAAACATCTATTCTTGATAGATACAGGGGCACAAAAGTGTTCCATTGATCATTCTCGGGTTCCAAACATTCCACTGTCAGGGTAAACCAATGTTTTTGTAGGGTTTTTTGGCACACCAGTCGTTTGTCCGGTTTCTTCGCCGGTACCTATTTCTTTGGGTCCCTTTACGGACCACTGTCCATTCCTTTTGACTCCGAATTGTGGAGAGAATTTGCTGGGGTTGAATCTGTTGAAGGAATTAAATGCAGTAATTCATTGTTCATCTGACGGAGTGTGTTTGACGATTTCACCACAGCAACTTTCTGTCTCCCAATTCTTGACTAGACCTTTGCCGCCAGAATTCGGTGATGTACCAGAGTGTTTATGGGCAATTGACGACAATGATGTCGGCGTTTTGCAGATTGAGCCTGTTAAAATAGTCTTGAAACATGGAGTAAAGCTGACACGTATTCCACAATATAAGATGTCAGTCGTGGGTGAGTAAGCTTTGAAATGCATCGTCTCCGATTTTTTGCATCAAGGGATGACTGAGGAGATTGCAGGTAGTTTGTGTAATAGTCTGATTTTCCCCGTGTACAAAAAAGGCGATAATGCAATTCCTTTTCGTTTTATAATTGATTTACGTGCCATCAATAAGATCGTCGCTCCACAATTTCCAATTGTGCCTGATGTGACGACAATATTGAGTTGGATCCCGGCTTCAGCTACTCACTTTAGTGTTGTGGATAAGAAGAATGCTTTCTTTAGTATTCCTATACATAAGGACAATAGATATGTGTTCATGTTCACCTTAGGGGGACGCTCGTTTACCTTTACCCGTGCACCGCAAGGTTACACGGAAAGTCCTAGCATCTATAGTAGGGCTTTGAAAGAACAGCTTGATACCCTTGAATTGCCCTCTACTTGTACGCTGCTTCAATATGTTGATGACTTGCTTTTAGCTGCAGACTCAGAGAGCGCTTGTAAGGAGGGCACTGTGTTATTACTCTAGCATGTCTGTCCCAAATACACAGAAGGAAGTCAGAGCCTTGACAGGTATGGCTTCTTACTGTAGGCAGTGCATCCCCAATTTCTCGTTAACGATTAAGCCGATGTTGGCTCTGACGAAGAAGGGCATTTCTTCGCCATTGCCGTGGAACATGGAGCACCGGCGTGCATTTGATTTGCTCAAGACTGAATTGTGCTCGGCACCGGTTTTGGGCACACCAAACTATGAAAAGGCCTTTGTGCTGTTTGTGCATGAATGTGATGGATGTGCTTTGACTGTATTAAAGCAGGAACATGGAGGGAAGAATAGGCCATGCGGTTACTTTTCTTCCGACCTTGATCCTGTAGCATGAGCTTTGCCAAGATGTTTGCAAGCTGTCGATGCTGCTGCTGCATCTGTAAAACAGAGTGAGGGGAATGGTCCTAGGTCATCCTCTAACCCTGATGGTGCCTCACTCTGTAGATGTTCTGCTGAACAGAACTCAAACGCAACACCTCACTTCTGCATGGTTGACGAGATATGAATTGATCTTGTTTGCTCCACACATACAAATTAAGAGGTGTTGTGTCCTTTATCCGGCTGAACTCTTACCTTTCCGGCAAGGTACTGCTTGCAGTGACGAAGAGTCACATGATTGCCTGTACACTACCGAACAAGAGACAAAGGGTAGAATTGATCTGAAAGATACTCCTTTGAACAATCCACAAGGGGAGCTGTTTTGTGATGGCGCCCGCTTCAAACTTCCGGATGGTACATCCACAGCTGCTTATGCAATCACCACATTGAGCACGGTCGTGGAAACCAAGAGAATCACACATAACTCTGCTCAGGCCGCAGAGATTATAGCATTGACCCGAGCTTGTGAACTTACACTGTGTCAGTATGCCTTTGGGGTGGTTCACATCTTTGGTAGACTTTGGTCAGAAAGAGGGTTCTTAACTTCACATGGTACAAAGATCCAGCATGGCTCCCTAATAGTACAACTGCTCTCAGCGCTTGCACTCCCTACTCAAATAGCTGTCGTAAAATGTGCAGCACATCAAAAGATTGTAGATGATATAGGAAAAGGCAATGCTTTCGCTGATCAGATAGCTAAACAGACTACCACTGATCTCTCTGCAGACATATACATTTCAAGGGAGACCGTAAATGCCTATGCAATGGATGAGGATGTTGACTCTGTAAGGGATATCCAAGCCGATGCCACATTAGAAGAGTCCAAGAAATGGGTTGAAGGCTTGGGGAAACTCGATGATAATGGGTGTTGGGTGCACATAGTTGAAGGGAAATGGTTACTTCCTGACACATACATAATGATGATGGTCGTCATGGCTCATGGCCTTACACATTTATGTGCCCGGAAGCTTACAAAAATGTTGGAGAAAGTTTGGGCAAATGACAAAATCTCTAAAATAGCTGATCGATATGGTCAGGACTGTATGATCTGTTTACAGCACAATGTGGGAAAGGGAACGACAACTCCTAGGGGAAGTTTTGGTCCACCTTCTGTCCCCTTTGAGGTCATACACTTTGATTTTATCGAAATGGAACGGTGTAATAACTTGAAATATGTGTTAGTTGTTATTTGTGCTTTTAGAAAATGGGTTGAGGCTTTTCCTGTTAAAGACGCTACAGCCATGACTACTGCAAAAACTATGTTAAAGGAGTACTTTCCTTTTGGGCTACCAAGAGTCATCTGGTCGGACAATGGTCCATATTTTGTCGCTGCTGTAATTCTGCAGATATGGGCAGCACTACAGATCGACAAATGGTTCCATTCGGCCAGGCATGCTCAGAGTGCCGGACTAGTAGAAAGACACAGCGACATTATCAAGAACAAGCTCGCTAAGATGTGTGCTGGCACCAAATTAAAATGGCCGGACGCCTTACTGATCGTGTTGCTAGCTATGCGTACAACCCCGCAAACTAAGACTGGGCTCTCTCCATTTGAGGTGGTAATGGGGAGACATGCTAATATCTGGAACCTTCAAAAATGTCGTTCTTTGAGAAATGTTGAAAATGTACTTCTTTCAGATTACTGTAGCCAGTTGACTAAAAACTTGTATTTGATTTATCACCAGGTGCGAGAGGCTTTACCTGTACGATACGAGGGCCCAGGTCATAGCATTAGGCCCGGTGACTGGGTGTTGACAAAGGCATTTGAGCGATCCTCTTGCCTTGCACCTCGGTGGCGGGGCCCATTCAAGGTCCTGCTGGTCACACAGACTGCGGTGCGGGTGGCAGGCAGGAAAAATTGGATCCACGCGACCCACGTCAAGAGGATTCCACACCCGGTGCCATAAGGTACAGAAGAAACAGAACCCCTCACTAATACTGCAACCAACGATCCCGAGGCAGTAAACAGCATCGAGAGTGCATCGAAGATTCTCCCTGAGTCCGTAAGGGCTGGGGAAACAGCCATTTTGCCTCCACACTCTCCAAAGGTTTTGCTTCCAGAAGCTATTGTTCTGGATATTACATCTTCACTTGCTCTTGATACGTCGCTTCCAACGGGAAGTGACGACACGTTGTTCTTGTATCAATCAGTACTATGGACAACGAGGTATAATCTGCGTCCAAGGAAATAGTCTTACGGCACGGTTCGGCTGTGCATTCGAAGAAGAAAGAAAAATCCTCAAGGGCTTGCTTTTGGCCCAAGTAATTGTTTGAAAAAGGGCATTCTGTTGGCTAGGGTTGTGGAAGGACTAAGAAGCCGCCCGGCCAGGAGGTGGCCAGCAAAAAACACTGGGGTTTTCCGTTTGAAGACTGCAATGCCTGTAACCACTACCGCTCGTACAGGACTGATAAATGATCATGTGACCAGCTCTGAGAATGGACAAACTGATTTGACCCCGAAAATGTACTGCTGTTTTTTTATAATGTCAATTGGTTTTATAATAGTAATTGTTTTTAGCTTTTGGTACCTAGAAGAAGTACATCCACTTGAAACCTTGTTACCGACTGAAAATGTGCCCACTGTTTCTACTCCTTTCGTGCATCTGCACACTTTATCTCTTCGAAACTCTCAGCATAGACAGATAATACATCATTACTCATCATGAATGCTACACATGCTATTTTTAATAAGTCCAACTGTTGGGTCTGTTCGCATTTACTGCAACACGGGGATAAGGCGCTAAGTTGGTATATTCATCCTTTACCTTTGGCAACTGCTTGGTATGCTTCTCTTAGAGCACTGTTCTTTGACCGATGGAACGATAGCATCTTGGGGAACTTTGACGGTACTAATTTGAATAGTTTTGAGAAGCGTGTTCTTACGCCCCTGGGATGCTCGCTTTTCGCAAATAGGAGCAAGCTCAATGTTGCTTCCATTAGGCCTTCTGACAGACTATCTCGTCCTTTCCAATCTTTGATTTCTTTCAAGATGGCTCCTATAGGCAATAAGGATGCCATGCCTCCTTCTTACACTGTTAACCATAGCCCCGATTCAGTTTCTTTCTGCATACAGAGGAATGGTACTCAGTCAATGGGAAAGTTTAAAGGATGCGCCAATGTTGCGAATTTGACTGGGGAAGACAGAACTTTGTGCGTAGGCAAACCTGTCTACTTTGTTTGCAGTAATATAGCATTTCCATGGTTACCCAGGAATTGTCAGGGAATTTGTTATTTAGGGATACTGTTACCCGGGGTATTCATAGCCAGCACTGTAGAGGCAAGACGAGAATAGTGACACTCCAGCACATGTTCTGGGAGACGTAGTGAAATCCTTTGTGCCATTTTGGAGACAAATAGCGAACTTTGAAGACATCAGGAGACTAGCGAGAGTACTGGAGAGAACCATTACGCGGACCACAGACATACTCTATAATATGACATTAGAACAGAGAGCAATAAGATTAGTAGCACTTCAGAACCGGATGGCATTAGATGTCATTCTGGCTGAACGTGGTGGAGTGTGTAAATTAGTGGGGTCCGCTTGCTGTGATTTCGTGCCAGATTCCACCCCAACTATCTTCAAGGCAATACAGAATCTGAACATCCTTAGTTCAGAAATGCATGTTCCCGAGGGAAACTGGGATTTTAGCGCTTGGTTTTGGGACTTCTTGCAATCTTGGGGTTGGAAGGTACTTTCGGTCTTACTGATCATTTTGGGAATTCTGTTGTTCCTTTGTTGCTGTATACAGTGTTTACCTAGTATATGTTTGATGTTAGGGGGATGTTGTGTACAGGCGATAGGTACATTAGGACACAAGGTATACGCCCCAGATAAGAACTCCAAAGAATATGTGTTGAAAGAAATTCTGATAACCGATCTAATGGCAATATATATTTCCAACATTGATTCAGGGTGTATGGACGTTGAGACATGGAGTTGTTCGTAAAGTGATTAGAAGTAGTTTTAGCGCTAGGCATAGGCCAAAAGGGGGGTTTGTTGAACGGGAAATCATATACTATACTGTATGAATATATGTATATTGGCCTACGCCAAGCCACTTACGAAGAAATCAATTACAAGGTCTTGACCTTAGATCTGAGTAAGCCGACATTTTAGATTCTCTCTCTAAAGTCACCCTGTGTTCTAAGATGGTGGACACTGCCATTCCGAATGTAACATGGCCGTCTTGACCTCTGTGTACAAACTAATATGTAACTTGCCTGCAGGCTACAAGTAAGGGTCATGAACTGAGACCCTGTCTTTCGTTGACCTGTGTGTAGAGGATTACCTGTGCCAACTAAGCTAATCCACGAGTATATGTTAAACACAATGTATTCAAATACTGAAATGTGAACACTTGTTTAAACTGCATTGTATAAAGAGGTTTGAGAAGGTTTAACGAGAAATTTGAAGACATACTGTTGCCATTGTAACTTGTTGGTGAATGTATTAATGGTAAACCCTAAATGTATAGATGTATGAACTCGGCACAAACCCTAGATCGTGATGTATTAACTTGTATTAACTTGTAGGTGGGCTGAACATCATGTTTTGGACTGTATAAAAGGTGCGACTATTCTAATGTACAGCCCGACTCACTGAGCACACCAAACAGGTCTGGAGTTCGCTGTGTTGTAGTGAGGGCCAATAGCTATCTGTTGCTTTGTCCTTTGAAACTGTTCAGTATAGAATAAAGATCTTTGTATCTTTCTTTGTAACCCGTGTTTGGTTTATTTCCTTTTGGGGTACTCAGCCTCGATATCTTCTTTTTGATTTCACACAATTTGTCACACTACTTAAAAAGGTATTTATAAAACCAAAGTGAGCTGAATGTGATTGAGGGGTCGATTCATGGAACAAACGTGCGCCAAAAATCTATGCGCAAGCAGGCGCAAGCAGGTGCAAGCAGGCGCAAGCGCAAAAAAACAAGCGCACGCACACACGTGCGATTCCTGGAAGTCCCTGCACGTGTTTTCCTTGGGATGTGCGCCAAACCCGTGCATGGCGCACACGTCACTGAACCATCCCGAACGGCGTGCGTGACGTGCACAGTGAAAGAGCACAACCTCGGCGCACACACCAAAAAGGGGGTGGAACACAGGGCGTAATGCGCGGAATGGAGAAAAATGCACGAAAATAAGGGCGTAACTGGGATGTACTGCTGGGAAGCAGACGGAACGCCCACACGCACGCGAACCACACGTATTCATGGAATCGAATAGGGCAAAGCCGCGCACGGCCAAAGACACGCACAGGCCTAAACATTTCCGCCACACGAAGGCAGGCGGTAGCGTCCCTGCGCATCACAAAAGCACCAATATACAGCAATGATGAATGTCCTATACTGCTATTGTGCCTGGGGTTCGCGTGAAGTTTTTCACGCGATCGGGCCTGGGGGAGCGGGCTACGTGTATCACGGGGGTTTGCGTGAAGTTTTTCACGCGATCGGGCCTGGGGGAGCGGGCTACGTGTATTACGGGGGTTCGCGTGAAGTTTATCACGCGATCGGGCCTGGGGGAGCGGGCTACGTGTATTACGGGGGTTCGCGTGAAGTTTATCACGC
This sequence comes from Ambystoma mexicanum, assembly GCF_040938575.1. Lineage (NCBI taxonomy): Eukaryota > Metazoa > Chordata > Amphibia > Caudata > Ambystomatidae > Ambystoma > Ambystoma mexicanum. Next base: position 1,102,575,496 of record NC_090928.1, read on the forward strand.
GATCGGGCCTGGGGAAGCGGGCTACGTGTATCACGGGGGTTCGCGTGAAGTTTTTCACGCGATCGGGCCTGGGGGAGCGGGCTACGTGTATTACGGGGGTTCGCGTGAAGTTTATCACGCGATCGGGCCTGGGGGAGCGGGCTACGTGTATTACGGGGGTTCGCGTGAAGTTTATCACGTGATCGGGCCTGGGGGAGCGGGCTACCACTCACCATCTGCCTTGCGTGTAGAAGAACGCGTAGCCAACACCCGCTGTGAAGTAATAGCGTGTGAACCCCAACGGCTGCAAAACACACGCACCGCACCCCACGAAAAGCACATACAGAGCAATGTAAAGGCACGTGGGATATACAAGCCCTGCCAGGGAAACGCCCATGCGCGAAACATCACAGATGCGCTTACGCACTAAGGGCCTTTGGTCCAATGAAATAGCGTATGCGTGCTGACGCGTTTACGCGCTAAGGGCCTTTCCTCGATTTACACGCAGACGTGCAAGATTTTCACGTGCCAAATCACTCCGTATCAAGCTGGCCACACGTAAGCACACAGAAGACCACGCTCCTGCCCAAAAGGCCGAATTACAGCCCCCCAGAGCCCCGAGCAGCCTCCCACGAGCCATCTGCTGCTGCCTGCCTGCCTGCCTGCTGCCAACGTGCCCTGCCATTTGGTGCCTGCACATCAGCCATCTGCAGGGGTCCATTTGCTGTGTCCACCCCTGCTGGAACAGAAGACTCCCGACTGGGATACCATCGCTCCACAGCCCAGCCCCAGGACCCAGTTGCCCACCCACTCCTGCCTCTGGGGTTGCCATGTCGGGCACTGAAACATCTGGCACCATTGGCAACCCCCGGCCAGAGAGGCAGAGGGGCACCAGTTTCACTGCCACCGAAGTTGGTGTCCTGGTGGAGCAAGTCCTGGGGCAGTATAATGCCCTCTTCGGAAGTAAGCGCGCCAACAAGGAAGGACGGACTCGGATCTGGACGGACATCGTGACTGCCATCAACCCGGAGGGGATGGCAGTCCATGACTACCAACATGTCAAGAAGCGCTGGGATGACTGCCGGTCCAGGACCCTCTTGAAGGCCCGGCGCCTCGTGGAGGGGGGCCGGGGCCGCATGAGTACCATCCAGATGAGGGTCCTGGAACGCGTAGGCCCAGCACTCCACACCCAGATCCTTGAGTGGCAGACCCGTCTGGAGTTGAGCGGTAAGTGGCCAAGCATTGCTGTGTGAGACAGGGCATGTCGCAGTGTGCTGGTTGTCTGGTACTTGCCTGTATGTGTGACATAGGCCATGTATGCATGTGTGTGTGCAGGGACGTCATGCATGAGAGACCAGTAATGTGTGAACCACACGGTTGGTGCATGTGTTCAAATGCAACATGGGTTGCCCTATGCGGAATGGCCACATGAAAGCATGCCAGTCTCTGTTCCTGGACATGGGTGGGGGTGAGGGATGGGTGCTGATGCCATGTACATGTATGCTGTCCATGTCTGTGTGTCTGACCTGTGTGTCTGTGACTTGTGAATGCCAGGGATGCATGACACATGTCTGTCGCAATGTTCAGGTTCACTGATGCAGCCTAGTCATCCTTGTATCCACTGTGTCTGTGGTGTACGAGGCCAAATGGATGAAACTAGGGTGAAGTGTGTCCATGTAATAGGCATGGCCCATGATGCATGTGAGTCCCAAAACAACATTGTATGTTTCAAGAATCCCTTGGACATGTATGCTAATGTCCATAGCACGCGCCATGCCTGTTACCGCATGTGTTTTACCTGCACTGAGCCATGTGTTGTGGAGGGACATGATGGAAGTGATCTTTGACAGTGCCACTCATCTGCTATTGCTTCCTGTCTAGCAGATCATTGTACAGTACCCTGATGCTTGTGTTCTATGTCTCCCTCTACACAGCGCCACGTGAAGAAGAGGGCGGAAACGGCTCTGTGGAGCAAAGCGGCGGGGATGCCCCCACGGCTGTAGCGGAAGGGGTGGGTGAGCCCCCACAGGGGCTTGCAATGGCGGAAGACGGGGTGGAGCCATCCAGGTTGGTGGTTTCCACAGAGGAGGAGGAGACCGCTACTGAGGCGCACATGGGGCCTGGTGGGGGCATCCCTGCTGTTGCAAGTGTTGCAGTCCAGGGGCAGGGGCAGGAGGCAGCACAGGTCGCCGTGGAGGGGCCTGTGCATGTCACTGTCCCTGACACTGTGACTGCACCACCATGCACCAGCAGGGATGCCCCATCCCAGGCCCGTCCGCAGGTAACGGGGATGTTCATGTCATCTGACTCCCCTCCACCTGCGGACGAGGGGACCCCTGGCCGTATGGAGAAGGTCCTGATTGGGGTCGCGTTGCGCACAGGTGCAATTCGTGATGAGGTGCGTGCTTCCCGGGAGGAGCATGCACGTCATCACGGAGAGCACCGTGCCGACGTGGCCCAGTTGGGATCGGCCATGGTCAGGGGTTTCCTACATGTGGCGGCCAATCTGGCGACCCTCTCCTCCTCTGTGGAGACTATGCACCAGTCGTTCTCCATGCCGTCTTCCGGCCCAGATGCCACCAGGGCCCCCTTTGGACCTGCCCCGACCAATGCAGCCGGCTCGGTGGGGATCCCATCCCTGCCACAGTCGGGAGTCGGAGGTCCAGCAGGGGTGGACACACCAGCAACTGGACCCCAGCAGATGGAGGATGTGACGGCATCATCGGGCAGGGCACGTGCGCGACGGCGTCGGTGGATTCCATCAGCCTGGATGCCATCGTGCTGGCACAGGCAGTTGCGTCGGAGGCAGCGGCAGGCTCGACGTGGGAGGCATCATGGCTCGGGGCCATCAACATCAGGGGTGCAGGCATCGGCCGGAGGGCAGGAGAACCCTGGAATGGGAGTGGCTTCCGTGTGGGAGCGGTTGGGCCAGCAGATAGGTGCGGAGCGGCAGCGGGCAGAGGAGGAACGGCTCACAATGGTCAGGGCGGAGAACTCCATGTGGAGGGCGCTGAGGCGGGCTGAGTGCCTCGAGGGTCTTCGCAGGAAGTTGGAGCTGGACACTGCCTTATCCCTGCGAGACCTCGGGGCCAGGGAACATGCCCGCCTCCAAGCCATTGAACAGGAGTTCGATGATGGCCTGGCCCATGACAACATCCAGTGAGCCGTTGGACTAGCCCGCTGCCCATGTAAATAGTTATGTAGATAGTGTTAGGTTTCCTTTGTTTTTGCATTTTCTTTGGACCTTTTGGACAATGGGCCACATTTATTTATATAGTTATTTTGTATTAGTTAGTGTTGTTAGATAGGTTTCATTTCTTTTGTTGGGATCATGGACCCTGGCTTGTTCACCTGTACATAGTTCACTGTTGGATTTTCTTTTCTTTTTAAAATTTACCCATGGAGCAATGGCTTTCAATTATAATTTCCCATTGGATTTTCTTTTGTGGACTGTGACTTTGGACACCATTCCATTGGATTCTGATTTTTTGTTTTGCATTTTTTCACGGACATGCTTCTTTTCACTTTTTTTACAGTCCCATTTCTGTTAGTTTATTTTTGATTCAATTCATGTTTCCTTTAATACATATTTTTTGATCAAACTTCAATGTGTGGTATCATCTCATTGGTTTCATGCATATCATGACATGGGTTTTGAGATTCACTGACACCCATTGGGTGTATGTGAGGGACATGTGTTCGTTTCCAAACTTGCAATTGGTGTTCTATCATGTTATTGCCATTTCTAAGTGGGTGGATGCAATACTCGTGTGGGTGTTTTGCATTTGGAGGCTGACCATAGGGACCAGGGATCTAGATTGTGATGCCATGTTGGCTGGGGAACATTAGTTGGACATGAGTGGGGGCCTGCTGGCAGGTGTCCCACAGTGCTGGGGGGTGGGGGTGCAGGGGAACATGAGTTGGACATGAGTGGGGGCCTGCTGGCAGGTGCCCCACAGTGCTGGGGGGTGGGGATGCAGGGGGCAGGGGAACATGAGTTGGACATGAGTGGGGGCCTGCTGGCAGGTGCCCCACAGTGCTGGGGGGTGGGGGTGCAGGGGAACATGAGTTGGACATGAGTGGGGGCCTGCTGGCAGGTGCCCCACAGTGTTGGGGGGTGGGGGTGCAGGGAGACAGGAGTGGGGGCGTGGTGGAGGGTGCCCCTTACTGCTGGGTGGTGGGGGTGCAGGGAGACAGGAGTGGGGGCCTGGTGGAGGGTGCCCCTGACCGCTGGGGGGTGGGGTGCAGGGAGACAGGAGTGGGGGCCTGGTGGAGGGTGCCCCTGACTGCTGGGCAGTGGGGGTGCAGGGAGACAGGAGTGGGGGCCTGGTGGAGGGTGCCCCTGACTGCTGGGGGGTGGGGGTGCTGGGAGACATGCATTGTTGATCAGTAGTGCAAGGTGACATGTGGCTTGGCTGGGGGGCATGCCCATGGTGGATGGGCTGCCTGCGGGTCATGAGCAGGGGTGCAGGGTAGACCCCCGTGGTGTGGGCTGCCTGCAGGGGCCGTGGAGGTTGTAGAGCTAACACCTGGGAGGACCCACACGGCCAATTCACGTATAGTACTCCCCAGGACCCCTGAAATACACGTACCCTGCTGAAATCGCGTGTGGAACTTCCCGCGCACCCCTGAAATACACGTACCCTACTGAAATCGCGTGTGGAACTTCCCGCGCACCACTGAAATACGCGCACCCTGATGGTAACGCGTGTGGAACTTCCCGCGCACCCCTGAAATACACGTACCCTGCTGAAATCATGTGTGGAACTTCCAGCGCACCCCTGAAATACACGTACCCTGATGGAATCGCGTGTGGAACGTCCCGCGCACCCCTGAAATACGCGTACCCTGCTTGCACAGGGCCACTTGCGTGGGGAACTTCCCGCGCACCCCTGAAAGACACGTACCCTGCTGAAATCATGTGTGGAACTTCCCGCGCATCCCTGAAATACACGTATCCTGCTGAAATCGCATGTGGAACTTCCCGCGCACCCCTGAAATACACGTACCCTGATGGAATCACGTGTGGAACTTCCCGCACACCCCTGAAATACACGTACCCTGCTGAAATCGCATGTGGAACTTCCCGCGCACCCCTGAAATACACGTACCCTGATGGAATCGCGTGTGGAACTTCCTGCGCACCCCTGAAATACACGTACCTAGCTGAAATCGCATGTGGAACTTCCCGCGCACCCCTGAAATACACGTACCCTGCTGAAATCGCATGTGGAACTTCCCGTGCACCCCTGAAATACGCGTACCCTGATGGAATTTGCGTGTGGAACTTCCCGCGCACCCCTGAAATACACGTACCCTGCTGAAATCGCGTGTGGAACTTCCTGCGCACCCCTGAAATACACGTACCCTGATGGAATCGCGTGTGGAACTTCCCGCGCACCCCTGAAATACACGTACCCCGCTGAAATCGCGAGTGGAACTTCCCGCGCACCCCTGAAATACACGTACCCTGATGGAATCGCGTGTGGAACTTCCCGCGCACCCCGAAATACGCGTACCCTGCTCGCACGGGCCCAATCGCGTGTGGAACTTCCTGCGCACCCCTGAAATACACGTACCCTGCTGATATCGCATGTGGAACTTCTCGCGCACCCCTGAAATACACGTACTCTGCTGAAATCGCGTGTGGAACTTCCCGCGCATCCCTGAAATACACGTACGCTGATGGAATCGTGTGTGGAACTTCCCGCGCACCCCTGAAATACGCGTACCCTGCTCGCACGGGGTCAATCGCATGTGGAACTTCCCGCGTACCCCTGAAATACACGTACCCTGCTGAAATCGCGTGTGGAACTTCCCGCGCACCCCTGAAATACACGTACCCTGCTGAAATCGCGTGTGGAACTTCCCGCGCACCCCTGAAATACGAGTACCCTGCTTGCATTGGGCCAATCACGTGTGGAACTTCCCGCGCACCCCTGAAATACGCGCACCCTGATGGAATCGCGTGTGGAACTTCCTGCGCACCCCTGAAATACACGTACCCTGCTGAAATCATGTGTGGAACTTCCCGCGCACCCCTGAAATACACGTACCCTGATGGAATCGCGTGTGGAACGTCCCGCGCACCCCTGAAATACGCGTACCCTGCTTGCACGGGGCCAATCGCGTGTGGAACTTCCCGCGCACCCCTGAAATACACGTACCCTGCTGAAATCGCGTGTGGAACTTCCCGCGCACCCCTGAAATACACATACCCTGCTGAAATCGCATGTGGAACTTCCCGCGCACCCCTGAAATACGCGTACCCTAATGGAATCGCGTGTGGAACTTCCCGCGCACCCCTGAAATACACGTACCCTTCTGAAATCGCATGTGGAACTTCCCGCGCACCCCTGAAATACACGTACCCTGATGGAATCGCGTGTGGAACTTCCCGCGCACCCCTGAAATACACGTACCCCGCTGAAATTGCGTGTGGAACTTCCCGCGCACCCCTGAAATACACGTACGCTGCTGAAATCGCATGTGGAACTTCCCGTGCACCGCTGAAATACGCGTACCCTGATGGAATTCGCGTGTGGAACTTCCCGCGCACCCCTAAAATACACGTACCCTGCTGAAATCGCGTGTGGAACTTCCCGCGCACCCCTGAAATACACGTATCCTGCTGAAATCGCATGTGGAACTTCCCGCGCACTCCTGAAACACACGTGCCCTGCTGAAATCGCGTGTGGAACTTCCCGCGCACCCCTGAAATACATGTACCCTGCTGAAATCGCGTGTGGAACTTCCCGTGCACCCCTGAAATACACGTACCCTGATGGAATCGTGTGTGGAACTTCCCGCGCACCCCTGAAATATGCGTACCCTGCTGAAATTGCGTGTGGAACTTCCCGCGTACCCCTGAAATACACGTACCCTGCTGAAATCGTGTGTGGAACTTCCCGCGCACCCCTGAAATACGCGTACCCTGCTCGCACGGGACCAATCGGGTGTGGAACTTCCCGCGCACCCCTGAAATACACGTACCCTGCTGAAATCACGTGTGGAACTTCCCGCGCACCCCTGAAATACATGTACCCTGATGGAATCGCGTGTGGAACTTCCCGCGCACCCCTGAAATACGCGTACCCTGCTCGCACGGGGCCAATCACGTGTGAAACTTCCCGCGCACCCCTGAAATACACGTACCCTGCTGAAATTGCGTGTGGAACTTCCCACGTACCCCTGAAATACACGTACCCTGCTGAAATCGTGTGTGGAACTTCCCGCGCACCCCTGAAATACACGTACAATGATGGAATCACGTGTGGAACTTCCCGCGCACCCCTGAAATACGAGTACCCTGCTCGCACGGGGCCAATCACGTGTGGAACTTCCCGCGCACCCCTGAAATGCGCGTACCCTAATGGAATCGCGTGTGGAACTTCCCGCGCACCCCTGAAATACACGTACCCTGCTGAAATCGCATGTGGAACTTCCTGCGCACCCCTGAAATACACGTACCCCGATGTAATCGCGTGTGGAACTTCACGCGCACCCCTGAACTACACGTACCCTGCTGAAATCGCGTGTGGAACTTCCCGCACACCCCTGAAATACACGTACCCTGATGGAATCGCGTGTGGAACTTCCCGCCCACCCTTGAAATACGCGTACCCTGCTCGCACGGGGCCAATCGCGTGTGGAACTTCCGGCCCACCCCTGAAATACACGTACCCTGCTGAAATCGCGTGTGGAACTTCCCGCACACCACTGAAATACACGTACCCTGCTGAAATCGCATGTGGAACTTCCCGCGCACCCCTGAAATACACGTACCCTGATGGAATCGCGTGTGGAACTTCCCGCGCACCCCTGAAATACGCGTACCCTGCTCGCACGGGACCAATCGGGTGTGGAACTTCCCGCGCACCCCTGAAATACACGTACCCTGCTGAAATCACGTGTGGAACTTCCCGCGCACCCCTGAAATACATGTACCCTGATGGAATCGCGTGTGGAACTTCCCGCGCACCCCTGAAATACGCGTACCCTGCTTGCACGGGGCCAATCGCGTGTGGAACTTCCCGCGCACACCTGAAATACACGTACCCTGATGGAATCGCGTGTGGAACTTCCCACGCACCCCTGAAATACACGTACCCTGCTGAAATCGCGTGTGGAACTTCCCGCGCACCCCTGAAATACACGTACCCTGCTGAAATCGCATGTGGAACTTCCCGCGCACCCCTGAAATACACGTACCCTGCTGAAATCGCGTGTGGTACTTCCCGCGCACCCCTGAAATACACGTACCCCGATGGAATCGCGTGTGGAACTTCACGCGCACCCCTGAATTACACGTACCTGCTGAAATCGCTTGTGGAACTTCCCGCACACCCCTGAAATACACGTACCCTGATGGAATCGCGTGTGGAACTTCCCGCCCACCCTTGAAATACGCGTACCCTACTCGCACGGGGCCAATCGCGTGTGGAACTTCCGGCGCACCCCTGAAATACACGTACCCTGCTGAAATCGCGTGTGGAACTTCCCGCACACCCCTGAAATACACGTACCCTGCTGAAATTGCGTGTGGAACTTCCCGCACACCCCTGAAATACACGTACCCTGATGGAATCGCGTGTGGAACTTCCCGCGCACCCCTGAAATACGCGTACCCTGCTCGCACGGGACCAATCGGGTGTGGACGTTCCCGCGCACCCCTGAAATACACGTACCCTGCTGAAATCGTGTGTGGTACTTCCCGCGCACCCCTGAAATACACGTACCCTGCTGAAATCACGTGTGGAACTTCCCGCGCACCCCTGAAATACATGTACCCTGATGGAATCGCGTGTGGAACTTCCCGCGCAACCCTGAAATACGCGTACCCTGCTTGCACGGGGCCAATCGCGTGTGGAACTTCCCGCGCACACCTGAAATACACGTACCCTGATGGAATCGCATGTGGAACTTCCCACGCACCCCTGAAATACACGTACCCTGCTGAAATTGCGTGTGGAACTTCCCGCGCACCCCTGAAATACACGTACCCTGCTGAAATCGCGTGTGGAACTTCCTGCGCACCCCTGAAATACACGTACCCTGATGGAATCGCGTGTGGAAATTCCCGCGCACCCCTGAAATACGAGTACCCTGCCCGCACAAGGCCAATCACGTGTGGAACTTCCCGCGCACCCCTGAAATGTGCGTAACCTAATGGAATTGCGTGTGGAACTTCCTGCGCACCCCTGAAATACACGTACCCTGCTGAAATCACGTGGGGAACTTCCTGTGCACCCCTGAAATACACGTACCCCGATGGAATCGCGTGTGGAACTTCCCGCACACCCCTGAAATACACGTACCCTGCTGAAATCGCATGTGGAACTTCCCGCGCACCCCTGAAATACGCGTACCCTGATGGAATTTGCGTGTGGAACTTCCCGCGCACCCCTGAAATACACGTACCCTGCTGAAATCGCGTGTGGAACTTCCTGCGCACCCCTGAAATACACGTACCCTGATGGAATCGCGTGTGGAACTTCCCGCGCACCCCTGAAATACACGTACCCCGCTGAAATCGCGAGTGGAACTTCCCGCGCACCCCTGAAATACACGTACCCTGATGGAATCGCGTGTGGAACTTCCCGCGCACCCCGAAATACGCGTACCCTGCTCGCACGGGCCCAATCGCATGTGGAACTTCCCGCGCACCCCTGAAATACACGTACCCTGCTGATATCGCATGTGGAACTTCTCGCGCACCCCTGAAATACACGTACCCTGCTGAAATCGCATGTGGAACTTCCCACGCATCCCTGAAATACACGTACGCTGATGGAATCGTGTGTGGAACTTCCCGCGCACCCCTGAAATACGCGTACCCTGCTTGCACGGGGCCAATCGCGTGTGGAACTTCCCGCGTACCCCTGAAATACACGTACCCTGCTGAAATCACGTGTGGAACTTCCCGCGCACCCCTGAAATACACGTACCCTGCTGAAATCGCGTGTGGAACTTCCCGCGCACCCCTGAAATACGAGTACCCTGCTCGCATTGGGCCAATCACGTGTGGAACTTCCCGCGCACACCTGAAATACGTGCACCCTGATGGAATCGCGTGTGGAACTTCCTGCGCACCCCTGAAATACACGTACCCTGCTGAAATCATGTGTGGAACTTCCCGCGCACCCCTGAAATACACGTACCCTGATGGAATCGCGTGTGGAACGTCCCGCGCACCCCTGAAATACGCGTACCCTGCTTGCACGGGGCCAATCGCGTGTGGAACTTCCCGCGCACCCCTGAAATACACGTACCCTGCTGAAATTGCGTGTGGAACTTCCCGCGCACCCCTGAAATACACATACCCTGCTGAAATCGCATGTGGAACTTCCCGCGCACCCCTGAAATACGCGTACCCTGATGGAATCGCGTGTGGAACTTCCCGCACACCCCTGAAATACACGTACCCTGCTGAAATCGCGTGTGGAACGTCCCGCGCACCCCTGAAATACACGTACCCTGCTGAAATCGCATGTGGAACTTCCCGCGCACCCCTGAAATACACGTACCCTGATGGAATCGCGTGTGGAACTTCCTGCGCACCCCTGAAATACACGTACCCCGCTGAAATTGCGTGTGGAACTTCCCGCGCACCCCTGAAATACACGTACGCTGCTGAAATTGCATGTGGAACTTCCCGCGCACCGCTGAAATACGCGTACCCTGATGGAATTCGCGTGTGGAACTTCCCGCGCACCCCTAAAATACACGTACCCTGATGGAAACGCGTGTGGAACTTCCTGCGCACCCCTGAAATACACGTTCCCCGCTGAAATCGCGTGTGGAACTTCCCGCGCACCCCTGAAATACACATACCCTGATGGAATCGCATGTGGAACTTCCCGTGCACCCCTGAAATACGCGTACCCTGCTCGCACTGGGCCCAATCGCGTGTGGAACTTCCGGCGCACCCCTGAAATACACGTACCCTGCTGAAATCGCGTGTGGAACTTCCCGCGCACCCCTGAAATACACGTACCCTGCTGAAATTGCGTGTGGAACTTCCCGCGCACCCCTGAAATACACGTACGCTGATGGAATAGTGTGTGGAACTTCCCGCGCACCCCTGAAATATGCGTACCCTGCTCGCACGGGTCCAATCGCGTGTGGAACTTCCCGTGCACCCCTGAAATATATGTACCCTGCTGAAAACGCATGTGGAACTTCCCGCGCACCCCTTAAATACACGTACCCTGATGGAATTGCGTGTGGAACTAGCCGCGCACCCCTGAAATATGCCTACACTGCTGGCACGGGGCCAATCGCGTGTGGAACTTCCCGCGCACTCCTGAAACACACGTACCCTGCTGAAATCGCGTGTGGAACTTCCCGCGCACCCCTGAAATACACGTACCCTGCTGAAATCGCGTGTGGAACTTCCCGTGCACCCCTGAAATACACGTACCCTGATGGAATCGTGTGTGGAACTTCCCGCGCACCCCTGAAATATGCGTACCATGCTCGCACGGGGCCAATCACGTGTGGAACTTCCCGCGCACCCCTGAAATACACGTACCCTGCTGAAATTGCGTGTGGAACTTCCCGCGTACCCCTGAAATACACGTACCCTGCTGAAATCGCGTGTGGAACTTCCGCGCACCCCTGAAATACACGTACAATGATGGAATCACATGTGGAACTTCCCGCGCACCCCTGAAATACGAGTACCCTGCTCGCACGGGGCCAATCACGTGTGGAACTTCCCGCGCACCCCTGAAATGCGCCTACCCTAATGGAATCGCATGTGGAACTTCCCGCGCACCCCTGAAATACACATACCCTGCTGAAATCGCATGTGGAACTTCCCGCGCACCCCTGAAATACGCGTACCCTGATGGAATCGCGTGTGGAACTTCCCGCGCACCCCTGAAATACACGTACCCTGCTGAAATCGCGTGTGGAACGTCCCGCGCACCCCTGAAATACACGTACCCTGCTGAAATCGCATGTGGAACTTCCCGCGCACCCCTGAAATACATGTACCCTGATGGAATTGCGTGTGGAACTTCCCGCGCACCCCTGAAATACACGTACCCCGCTGAAATTGCGTGTGGAACTTCCCGCGCACCCCTGAAATACACGTACGCTGCTGAAATTGCGTGTGGAACTTCCCGCGCACCCCTGAAATACGCGTACCCTGCTCGCACGGGGCCCAATCGCGTGTGGAACTTCCGGCGCACCCCTGAAATACACGTACCCTGCTGAAATCGCGTGTGGAACTTCCCGCGCACCCCTGAAATACACGTACCCTGCTGAAATTGCGTGTGGAACTTCCCGCGCACCCCTGAAATACACGTACGCTGATGGAATCGTGTGTGGAACTTCCCGCGCACCCCTGAAATATGCGTACCCTGCTCGCACGGGGCCAATCGCGTGTGAAACTTCCCGTGCACCCCTGAAATATATGTACTCTGCTGAAAACGCATGTGGAACTTCCCGCGCACCCCTTAAATACACGTACCCTGATGGAATTGCGTGTGGAACTAGCCGCGCACCCCTGAAATATGCCTACACTGCTCGCACGGGGCCAATCGCGTGTGGGACTTCCCGCGCACTCCTGAAACACACGTACCCTGCTGAAATCGCGTGTGGAACTTCCCGCGCACCCCTGAAATACACGTACCCTGCTGAAATCGCGTGTGGAACTTCCCGTGCACCCCTGAAATACACGTACCCTGATGGAATCATGTGTGGAACTTCCCGCGCACCCCTGAAATATGCGTACCATGCTCGCACGGGGCCAATCACGTGTGGAACTTCCCGCGCAGCCCTGAAATACACGTACCCTGCTGAAATTGCGTGTGGAACTTCCCGCGTACCCCTGAAATACACGTACCCTGCTGAAATCGCGTGTGGAACTTCCCGCGCACCCCTGAAATACACGTACAATGATGGAATCACGTGTGGAACTTCCCGCGCACCCTTGAAATATGAGTACCCTGCTCGCACGGGGCCAATCACGTGTGGAACTTCCCGCGCACCCCTGAAATGCGCGTACCCTAATGGAATCGCGTGTGGAACTTCCCGCGCACCCCTGAAATACACGTACCCTGCTGAAATCGCGTGTGGAACTTCCCGCGCACCCCTGAAATACACGTACCCCGATGTAATCGCGTGTGGAACTTCACGCGCACCCCTGAACTACATGTACCCTGCTGAAATCGCGTGTGGAACTTCCCGCACACCCCTGAAATACACGTACCCTGATGGAATCGCGTGTGGAACTTCCCGCCCACCCTTGAAATACGCGTACCCTGCTCGCACGGGGCCAATCGCGTGTGGAACTTCCGGCCCACCCCTGAAATACACGTACCCTGCTGAAATCGCGTGTGGAACTTCCCGCACACCACTGAAATACACGTACCCTGCTGAAATCGCATGTGGAACTTCCCGCGCACCCCTGAAATACACGTACCCTGATGGAATCGCGTGTGGAACTTCCCGCGCACCCCTGAAATATGCGTACCCTGCTCGCACGGGACCAATCGGGTGTGGAACTTCCCGCGCACCCCTGAAATACACGTACCCTGCTGAAATCACGTGTGGAACTTCCCGCGCACCCCTGAAATACATGTACCCTGATGGAATCGCGTGTGGAACTTCCCGCGCACCCCTGAAATACGCGTACCCTGCTTGCACGGGGCCAATCGCGTGTGGAACTTCCCGCGCACACCTGAAATACACGTACCCTGATGGAATCGCGTGTGGAACTTCCCACGCACCCCTGAAATACACGTACCCTGATGGAATCGCGTGTGGAACTTCCCGCGCACCCCTGAAATACGCGTACCCTGCTCGCACGGGACCAATCGGGTGTGGAACTTCCCGCGCACCCCTGAAATACACGTACCCTGCTGAAATCGTGTGTGGTACTTCCCGCGCACCCCTGAAATACACGTACCCTGCTGAAATCACGTGTGGAACTTCCCGCGCACCCCTGAAATACATGTACCCTGATGGAATCGCGTGTGGAACTTCCCGCGCAACCCTGAAATACGCGTACCCTGCTTGCACGGGGCCAATCGCGTGTGGAACTTCCCGCGCACACCTGAAATACACGTACCCTGATGGAATCGCATGTGGAACTTCCCACGCACCCCTGAAATACACGTACCCTGCTGAAATTGCGTGTGGAACTTCCCGCGCACCCCTGAAATACACGTACCCTGCTGAAATCGCGTGTGGAACTTCCTGCGCACCCCTGAAATACACGTACCCTGATGGAATCGCGTGTGGAAATTCCCGCGCACCCCTGAAATACGAGTACCCTGCCCGCACGAGGCCAATCACGTGTGGAACTTCCCGCGCACCCCTGAAATGTGCGTAACCTAATGGAATTGCGTGTGGAACTTCCTGCGCACCCCTGAAATACACGTACCCTGCTGAAATCGCGTGGGGAACTTCCCGTGCACCCCTGAAATACACGTAACCCGATGGAATCGCGTGTGGAACTTCCCGCGCACCCTTGAAATACACGTACCCTGCTGAAATCGCATGTGGAACTTCCCGCGCACCCCTGAAATACGCGTACCCTGATGGAATTTGCGTGTGGAACTTCCCGCGCACCCCTGAAATACACGTACCCTGCTGAAATCGCGTGTGGAACTTCCTGCGCACCCCTGAAATACACGTACCCTGATGGAATCGCGTGTGGAACTTCCCGCACACCCCTGAAATACACGTACCCCGCTGAAATCGCGAGTGGAACTTCCCGCGCACCCCTGAAATACACGTACCCTGATGGAATCGCGTGTGGAACTTCCCGCGCACCCCGAAATACGCGTACCCTGCTCGCACGGGCCCAATCGCATGTGGAACTTCCCGCGCACCCCTGAAATACACGTACCCTGCTGATATTGCGTGTGGAACTTCTCGCGCACCCCTGAAATACACGTACCCTGCTGAAATCGCATGTGGAACTTCCCACGCATCCCTGAAATACACGTGCGCTGATGGAATCGTGTGTGGAACTTCCCGCGCACCCCTGAAATACGCGTACCCTGCTCGCACGGGGCCAATCGCGTGTGGAACTTCCCGCGTACCCCTGAAATACACGTACCCTGCTGAAATCGCGTGTGGAACTTCCCGCGCACCCCTGAAATACACGTACCCTGCTGAAATCGCGTGTGGAACTTCCCGCGCACCCCTGAAATACGAGTACCCTGCTCGCATTGGGCCAATCACGTGTGGAACTTCCCGCGCACACCTGAAATACGTGCACCCTGATGGAATCGCGTGTGGAACTTCCTGCGCACCCCTGAAATACACGTACCCTGCTGAAATCATGTGTGGAACTTCCCGCGCACCCCTGAAATACACGTACCCTGATGGAATCGCGTGTGGAACGTCCTGCGCACCCCTGAAATACGCGTACCCTGCTTGCACGGGGCCAATCGCGTGTGGAACTTCCCGCGCACCCCTGAAATACACGTACCCTGCTGAAATTGCGTGTGGAACTTCCCGCGCACCCCTGAAATACACATACCCTGCTGAAATCGCATGTGGAACTTCCCGCGCACCCCTGAAATACGCGTACCCTGATGGAATCGCGTGTGGAACATCCCGCACACCCCTGAAATACACGTACCCTGCTGAAATCGCGTGTGGAACGTCCCGCGCACCCCTGAAATACACGTACCCTGCTGAAATCGCATGTGGAACTTCCCGCGCACCCCTGAAATACACGTACCCTGATGGAATCGCGTGTGGAACTTCCCGCGCACCCCTGAAATACACGTACCCCGCTGAAATTGCGTGTGGAACTTCCCGCGCACCCCTGAAATACACGTACGCTGCTGAAATTGCATGTGGAACTTCCCGCGCACCGCTGAAATACGCGTACCCTGATGGAATTCGCGTGTGGAACTTCCCGCGCACCCCTAAAATACACGTACCCTGATGGAATCGCGTGTGGAACTTCCTGCGCACCCCTGAAATACACGTTCCCCGCTGAAATCGCGTGTGGAACTTCCCGCGCACCCCTGAAATACACATACCCTGATGGAATCGCATGTGGAACTTCCCGTGCACCCCTGAAATACGCGTACCCTGCTCGCACTGGGCCCAATCGCGTGTGGAACTTCCGGCGCACCCCTGAAATACATGTACCCTGCTGAAATCGCGTGTGGAACTTCCCGCGCACCCCTGAAATACACGTACCCTGCTGAAATTGCGTGTGGAACTTCCCGCGCACCCCTGAAATACACGTACGCTGATGGAATCGTGTGTGGAACTTCCCGCGCACCCCTGAAATATGCGTACCCTGCTCACACGGGGCCAATCGCGTGTGGAACTTCCCGTGCACCCCTGAAATATATGTACCCTGCTGAAAACGCATGTGGAACTTCCCGCGCACCCCTTAAATACACGTACCCTGATGGAATTGCGTGTGGAACTAGCCGCGCACCCCTGAAATATGCCTACACTGCTCGCACGGGGCCAATCGCGTGTGGGACTTCCCGCGCACTCCTGAAACACACGTACCCTGCTGAAATCGCGTGTGGAACTTCCCGCGCACCCCTGAAATACACGTACCCTGCTGAAATCGCGTGTGGAACTTCCCGTGCACCCCTGAAATACACGTACCCTGATGGAATCGTGTGTGGAACTTCCCGCGCACCCCTGAAATATGCGTACCATGCTCGCACGGGGCCAATCACGTGTGGAACTTCCCGCGCACCCCTGAAATACACGTACCCCGCTGAAATCGGGAGTGGAACTTCCCGCGCACCCCTGAAATACACGTACCCTGATGGAATCGCGTGTGGAACTTCCCGCGCACCCCGAAATACGCGTACCCTGCTCGCACGGGCCCAATCGCATGTGGAACTTCCCGCGCACCCCTGAAATACACGTACCCTGCTGATATTGCGTGTGGAACTTCTCGCGCACCCCTGAAATACACGTACCCTGCTGAAATCGCATGTGGAACTTCCCACGCATCCCTGAAATACACGTGCGCTGATGGAATCGTGTGTGGAACTTCCCGCGCACCCCTGAAATACGCGTACCCTGCTCGCACGGGGCCAATCGCGTGTGGAACTTCCCGCGTACCCCTGAAATACACGTACCCTGCTGAAATCGCGTGTGGAACTTCCCGCGCACCCCTGAAATACACGTACCCTGCTGAAATCGCGTGTGGAACTTCCCGCGCACCCCTGAAATACGAGTACCCTGCTCGCATTGGGCCAATCACATGTGGAACTTCCCGCGCACACCTGAAATACGTGCACCCTGATGGAATCGCGTGTGGAACTTCCTGCGCACCCCTGAAATACACGTACCCTGCTGAAATCATGTGTGGAACTTCCCGCGCACCCCTGAAATACACGTACCCTGATGGAATCGCGTGTGGAACGTCCCGCGCACCCCTGAAATACGCGTACCCTGCTTGCACGGGGCCAATCGCGTGTGGAACTTCCCGCGCACCCCTGAAATACACGTACCCTGCTGAAATTGCGTGTGGAACTTCCCGCGCACCCCTGAAATACACATACCCTGCTGAAATCGCATGTGGAACTTCCTGCGCACCCCTGAAATACGCGTACCCTGATGGAATCGCATGTGGAACATCCCGCACACCCCTGAAATACACGTACCCTGCTGAAATCGCGTGTGGAACGTCCCGCGCACCCCTGAAATACACGTACCCTGCTGAAATCGCATGTGGAACTTCCCGCGCACCCCTGAAATACACGTACCCTGATGGAATCGCGTGTGGAACTTCCCGCGCACCCCTGAAATACACGTACCCCGCTGAAATTGCGTGTGGAACTTCCCGCGCACCCCTGAAATACACGTACGCTGCTGAAATTGCATGTGGAACTTCCCGCGCACCGCTGAAATACGCGTACCCTGATGGAATTCGCGTGTGGAACTTCCCGCGCACCCCTAAAATACACGTACCCTGATGGAATCGCGTGTGGAACTTCCTGCGCACCCCTGAAATACACGTTCCCCGCTGAAATCGCGTGTGGAACTTCCCGCGCACCCCTGAAATACACATACCCTGATGGAATCGCATGTGGAACTTCCCGTGCACCCCTGAAATACGCGTACCCTGCTCGCACTGGGCCCAATCGCGTGTGGAACTTCCGGCGCACCCCTGAAATACACGTACCCTGCTGAAATCGCGTGTGGAACTTCCCGCGCACCCCTGAAATACACGTACCCTGCTGAAATTGCGTGTGGAACTTCCCGCGCACCCCTGAAATACACGTACGCTGATGGAATCGTGTGTGGAACTTCCCGCGCACCCCTGAAATATGCGTACCCTGCTCGCACGGGGCCAATCGCGTGTGGAACTTCCCGTGCACCCCTGAAATATATGTACCCTGCTGAAAACGCATGTGGAACTTCCCGCGCACCCCTTAAATACACGTGCCCTGATGGAATTGCGTGTGGAACTAGCCGCGCACCCCTGAAATATGCCTACACTGCTCGCACGGGGCCAATCGCGTGTGGGACTTCCCGCGCACTCCTGAAACACACGTACCCTGCTGAAATCGCGTGTGGAACTTCCCGCGCACCCCTGAAATACACGTACCCTGCTGAAATCGCGTGTGGAACTTCCCGTGCACCCCTGAAATACACGTACCCTGATGGAATCGTGTGTGGAACTTCCCGCGCACCCCTGAAATATGCGTACCATGCTCGCACGGGGCCAATCACGTGTGGAACTTCCCGCGCACCCCTGAAATACACGTACCCTGCTGAAATTGCGTGTGGAACTTCCCGCGTACCCCTGAAATACACGTACCCTGCTGAAATCGCGTGTGGAACTTCCGCGCACCCCTGAAATACACGTACAATGATGGAATCACGTGTGGAACTTCCCGCGCACCCCTGAAATACGAGTACCCTGCTCGCACGGGGCCAATCACGTGTGGAACTTCCCGCGCACCCCTGAAATGCGCGTACCCTAATGGAATCGCATGTGGAACTTCCCGCGCACCCCTGAAATACACATACCCTGCTGAAATCGCATGTGGAACTTCCCGCGCACCCCTGAAATACGCGTACCCTGATGGAATCGCGTGTGGAACTTCCCGCGCACCCCTGAAATACACGTACCCTGCTGAAATCGCGTGTGGAACGTCCCGCGCACCCCTGAAATACACGTACCCTGCTGAAATCGCATGTGGAACTTCCCGCGCACCCCTGAAATACACGTACCCTGATGGAATCGCGTGTGGAACTTCCCGCGCACCCCTGAAATACACGTACCCCGCTGAAATTGCGTGTGGAACTTCCCGCGCACCCCTGAAATACACGTACGCTGCTGAAATTGCATGTGGAACTTCCCGCGCACCGCTGAAATACGCGTACCCTGATGGAATTCGCGTGTGGAACTTCCCGCGCACCCCTAAAATACACGTACCCTGATGGAATCGCGTGTGGAACTTCCTGCGCACCCCTGAAATACACGTTCCCAGCTGAAATCGCGTGTGGAACTTCCCGCGCACCCCTGAAATACACATACCCTGATGGAATCGCGTGTGGAACTTCCCGTGCACCCCTGAAATACGCGTACCCTGCTCGCACGGGGCCCAATCGCATGTGGAACTTCCGGCGCACCCCTGAAATACACGTACCCTGCTGAAATCGCGTGTGGAACTTCCCGCGCACCCCTGAAATACACGTACCCTGCTGAAATTGCGTGTGGAACTTCCCGCGCACCCCTGAAATACACGTACGCTGATGGAATCGTGTGTGGAACTTCCCGCGCACCCCTGAAATATGCGTACCCTGCTCGCACGGGGCCAATCGCGTGTGGAACTTCCCGTGCACCTCTGAAATATATGTACTCTGCTGAAAACGCATGTGGAACTTCCCGCGCACCCCTTAAATACACGTACCCTGATGGAATTGCGTGTGGAACTAGCCGCGCACCCCTGAAATATGCCTACACTGCTCGCACGGGGCCAATCGCGTGTGGGACTTCCCGCGCACCCCTGAAATACACATACCCTGATGGAATCGCATGTGGAACTTCCCGTGCACCCCTGAAATACGCGTACCCTGCTCGCACTGGGCCCAATCGCGTGTGGAACTTCCGGCGCACCCCTGAAATACACGTACCCTGCTGAAATCGCGTGTGGAACTTCCCGCGCACCCCTGAAATACACGTACCCTGCTGAAATTGCGTGTGGAACTTCCCGCGCACCCCTGAAATACACGTACGCTGATGGAATAGTGTGTGGAACTTCCCGCGCACCCCTGAAATATGCGTACCCTGCTCGCACGGGTCCAATCGCGTGTGGAACTTCCCGTGCACCCCTGAAATATATGTACCCTGCTGAAAACGCATGTGGAACTTCCCGCGCACCCCTTAAATACACGTACCCTGATGGAATTGCGTGTGGAACTAGCCGCGCACCCCTGAAATATGCCTACACTGCTGGCACGGGGCCAATCGCGTGTGGAACTTCCCGCGCACTCCTGAAACACACGTACCCTGCTGAAATCGCGTGTGGAACTTCCCGCGCACCCCTGAAATACACGTACCCTGCTGAAATCGCGTGTGGAACTTCCCGTGCACCCCTGAAATACACGTACCCTGATGGAATCGTGTGTGGAACTTCCCGCGCACCCCTGAAATATGCGTACCATGCTCGCACGGGGCCAATCACGTGTGGAACTTCCCGCGCACCCCTGAAATACACGTACCCTGCTGAAATTGCGTGTGGAACTTCCCGCGTACCCCTGAAATACACGTACCCTGCTGAAATCGCGTGTGGAACTTCCGCGCACCCCTGAAATACACGTACAATGATGGAATCACATGTGGAACTTCCCGCGCACCCCTGAAATACGAGTACCCTGCTCGCACGGGGCCAATCACGTGTGGAACTTCCCGCGCACCCCTGAAATGCGCCTACCCTAATGGAATCGCATGTGGAACTTCCCGCGCACCCCTGAAATACACATACCCTGCTGAAATCGCATGTGGAACTTCCCGCGCACCCCTGAAATACGCGTACCCTGATGGAATCGCGTGTGGAACTTCCCGCGCACCCCTGAAATACACGTACCCTGCTGAAATCGCGTGTGGAACGTCCCGCGCACCCCTGAAATACACGTACCCTGCTGAAATCGCATGTGGAACTTCCCGCGCACCCCTGAAATACATGTACCCTGATGGAATTGCGTGTGGAACTTCCCGCGCACCCCTGAAATACACGTACCCCGCTGAAATTGCGTGTGGAACTTCCCGCGCACCCCTGAAATACACGTACGCTGCTGAAATTGCGTGTGGAACTTCCCGCGCACCCCTGAAATACGCGTACCCTGCTCGCACGGGGCCCAATCGCGTGTGGAACTTCCGGCGCACCCCTGAAATACACGTACCCTGCTGAAATCGCGTGTGGAACTTCCCGCGCACCCCTGAAAT
The DNA here is from genome assembly GCF_040938575.1 of Ambystoma mexicanum. Taxonomy (NCBI): domain Eukaryota; kingdom Metazoa; phylum Chordata; class Amphibia; order Caudata; family Ambystomatidae; genus Ambystoma; species Ambystoma mexicanum. Next base: position 1,102,596,884 of record NC_090928.1, read on the forward strand.
ACACGTACCCTGCTGAAATTGCGTGTGGAACTTCCCGCGCACCCCTGAAATACACGTACGCTGATGGAATCGTGTGTGGAACTTCCCGCGCACCCCTGAAATATGCGTACCCTGCTCGCACGGGGCCAATCGCGTGTGAAACTTCCCGTGCACCCCTGAAATATATGTACTCTGCTGAAAACGCATGTGGAACTTCCCGCGCACCCCTTAAATACACGTACCCTGATGGAATTGCGTGTGGAACTAGCCGCGCACCCCTGAAATATGCCTACACTGCTCGCACGGGGCCAATCGCGTGTGGGACTTCCCGCGCACTCCTGAAACACACGTACCCTGCTGAAATCGCGTGTGGAACTTCCCGCGCACCCCTGAAATACACGTACCCTGCTGAAATCGCGTGTGGAACTTCTCGTGCACCCCTGAAATACACGTACCCTGATGGAATCGTGTGTGGAACTTCCCGCGCACCCCTGAAATATGCGTACCATGCTCGCACGGGGCCAATCACGTGTGGAACTTCCCGCGCAGCCCTGAAATACACGTACCCTGCTGAAATTGCGTGTGGAACTTCCCGCGTACCCCTGAAATACACGTACCCTGCTGAAATCGCGTGTGGAACTTCCCGCGCACCCCTGAAATACACGTACAATGATGGAATCACGTGTGGAACTTCCCGCGCACCCTTGAAATACGAGTACCCTGCTCGCACGGGGCCAATCACGTGTGGAACTTCCCGCGCACCCCTGAAATGCGCGTACCCTAATGGAATCGCGTGTGGAACTTCCCGCGCACCCCTGAAATACACGTACCCTGCTGAAATCGCGTGTGGAACTTCCCGCGCACCCCTGAAATACACGTACCCCGATGTAATCGCGTGTGGAACTTCACGCGCACCCCTGAACTACATGTACCCTGCTGAAATCGCGTGTGGAACTTCCCGCACACCCCTGAAATACACGTACCCTGATGGAATCGCGTGTGGAACTTCCCGCCCACCCTTGAAATACGCGTACCCTGCTCGCACGGGGCCAATCGCGTGTGGAACTTCCGGCCCACCCCTGAAATACACGTACCCTGCTGAAATCGCGTGTGGAACTTCCCGCACACCACTGAAATACACGTACCCTGCTGAAATCGCATGTGGAACTTCCCGCGCACCCCTGAAATACACGTACCCTGATGGAATCGCGTGTGGAACTTCCCGCGCACCCCTGAAATACGCGTACCCTGCTCGCACGGGACCAATCGGGTGTGGAACTTCCCGCGCACCCCTGAAACACACGTACCCTGCTGAAATCACGTGTGGAACTTCCCGCGCACCCCTGAAATACATGTACCCTGATGGAATCGCGTGTGGAACTTCCCGCGCACCCCTGAAATACGCGTACCCTGCTTGCACGGGGCCAATCGCGTGTGGAACTTCCCGCGCACACCTGAAATACACGTACCCTGATGGAATCGCGTGTGGAACTTCCCACGCACCCCTGAAATACACGTACCCTGATGGAATCGCGTGTGGAACTTCCCGCGCACCCCTGAAATACGCGTACCCTGCTCGCACGGGACCAATCGGGTGTGGAACTTCCCGCGCACCCCTGAAATACACGTACCCTGCTGAAATCGTGTGTGGTACTTCCCGCGCACCCCTGAAATACACGTACCCTGCTGAAATCACGTGTGGAACTTCCCGCGCACCCCTGAAATACATGTACCCTGATGGAATCGCGTGTGGAACTTCCCGCGCAACCCTGAAATACGCGTACCCTGCTTGCACGGGGCCAATCGCGTGTGGAACTTCCCGCGCACACCTGAAATACACGTACCCTGATGGAATCGCATGTGGAACTTCCCACGCACCCCTGAAATACACGTACCCTGCTGAAATTGCGTGTGGAACTTCCCGCGCACCCCTGAAATACACGTACCCTGCTGAAATCGCGTGTGGAACTTCCTGCGCACCCCTGAAATACACGTACCCTGATGGAATCGCGTGTGGAAATTCCCGCGCACCCCTGAAATACGAGTACCCTGCCCGCACGAGGCCAATCACGTGTGGAACTTCCCGCGCACCCCTGAAATGTGCGTAACCTAATGGAATTGCGTGTGGAACTTCCTGCGCACCCCTGAAATACACGTACCCTGCTGAAATCGCGTGGGGAACTTCCCGTGCACCCCTGAAATACACGTAACCCGATGGAATCGCGTGTGGAACTTCCCGCGCACCCCTGAAATACACGTACCCTGCTGAAATCGCATGTGGAACTTCCCGCGCACCCCTGAAATACGCGTACCCTGATGGAATTTGCGTGTGGAACTTCCCGCGCACCCCTGAAATACACGTACCCTGCTGAAATCGCGTGTGGAACTTCCTGCGCACCCCTGAAATACACGTACCCTGATGGAATCGCGTGTGGAACTTCCCGCACACCCCTGAAATACACGTACCCCGCTGAAATCGCGAGTGGAACTTCCCGCGCACCCCTGAAATACACGTACCCTGATGGAATCGCGTGTGGAACTTCCCGCGCACCCCGAAATACGCGTACCCTGCTCGCACGGGCCCAATCGCATGTGGAACTTCCCGCGCACCCCTGAAATACACGTACCCTGCTGATATTGCGTGTGGAACTTCTCGCGCACCCCTGAAATACACGTACCCTGCTGAAATCGCATGTGGAACTTCCCACGCATCCCTGAAATACACGTGCGCTGATGGAATCGTGTGTGGAACTTCCCGCGCACCCCTGAAATACGCGTACCCTGCTCGCACGGGGCCAATCGCGTGTGGAACTTCCCGCGTACCCCTGAAATACACGTACCCTGCTGAAATCGCGTGTGGAACTTCCCGCGCACCCCTGAAATACACGTACCCTGCTGAAATCGCGTGTGGAACTTCCCGCGCACCCCTGAAATACGAGTACCCTGCTCGCATTGGGCCAATCACGTGTGAAACTTCCCGCGCACACCTGAAATACGTGCACCCTGATGGAATCGCGTGTGGAACTTCCTGCGCACCCCTGAAATACACGTACCCTGCTGAAATCATGTGTGGAACTTCCCGCGCACCCCTGAAATACACGTACCCTGATGGAATCGCGTGTGGAACGTCCTGCGCACCCCTGAAATACGCGTACCCTGCTTGCACGGGGCCAATCGCGTGTGGAACTTCCCGCGCACCCCTGAAATACACGTACCCTGCTGAAATTGCGTGTGGAACTTCCCGCGCACCCCTGAAATACACATACCCTGCTGAAATCGCATGTGGAACTTCCCGCGCACCCCTGAAATACGCGTACCCTGATGGAATCGCGTGTGGAACATCCCGCACACCCCTGAAATACACGTACCCTGCTGAAATCGCGTGTGGAACGTCCCGCGCACCCCTGAAATACACGTACCCTGCTGAAATCGCATGTGGAACTTCCCGCGCACCCCTGAAATACACGTACCCTGATGGAATCGCGTGTGGAACTTCCCGCGCACCCCTGAAATACACGTACCCCGCTGAAATTGCATGTGGAACTTCCCGCGCACCCCTGAAATACACGTACGCTGCTGAAATTGCATGTGGAACTTCCCGCGCACCGCTGAAATACGCGTACCCTGATGGAATTCGCGTGTGGAACTTCCCGCGCACCCCTAAAATACACGTACCCTGATGGAATCGCGTGTGGAACTTCCTGCGCACCCCTGAAATACACGTTCCCCGCTGAAATCGCGTGTGGAACTTCCCGCGCACCCCTGAAATACACATACCCTGATGGAATCGCATGTGGAACTTCCCGTGCACCCCTGAAATACGCGTACCCTGCTCGCACTGGGCCCAATCGCGTGTGGAACTTCCGGCGCACCCCTGAAATACATGTACCCTGCTGAAATCGCGTGTGGAACTTCCCGCGCACCCCTGAAATACACGTACCCTGCTGAAATTGCGTGTGGAACTTCCCGCGCACCCCTGAAATACACGTACGCTGATGGAATCGTGTGTGGAACTTCCCGCGCACCCCTGAAATATGCGTACCCTGCTCGCACGGGGCCAATCGCGTGTGGAACTTCCCGTGCACCCCTGAAATATATGTACCCTGCTGAAAACGCATGTGGAACTTCCCGCGCACCCCTTAAATACACGTACCCTGATGGAATTGCGTGTGGAACTAGCCGCGCACCCCTGAAATATGCCTACACTGCTCGCACGGGGCCAATCGCGTGTGGGACTTCCCGCGCACTCCTGAAACACACGTACCCTGCTGAAATCGCGTGTGGAACTTCCCGCGCACCCCTGAAATACACGTACCCTGCTGAAATCGCGTGTGGAACTTCCCGTGCACCCCTGAAATACACGTACCCTGATGGAATCGTGTGTGGAACTTCCCGCGCACCCCTGAAATATGCGTACCATGCTCGCACGGGGCCAATCACGTGTGGAACTTCCCGCGCACCCCTGAAATACACGTACCCCGCTGAAATCGCGAGTGGAACTTCCCGCGCACCCCTGAAATACACGTACCCTGATGGAATCGCGTGTGGAACTTCCCGCGCACCCCGAAATACGCGTACCCTGCTCGCACGGGCCCAATCGCATGTGGAACTTCCCGCGCACCCCTGAAATACACGTACCCTGCTGATATTGCGTGTGGAACTTCTCGCGCACCCCTGAAATACACGTACCCTGCTGAAATCGCATGTGGAACTTCCCACGCATCCCTGAAATACACGTGCGCTGATGGAATCGTGTGTGGAACTTCCCGCGCACCCCTGAAATACGCGTACCCTGCTCGCACGGGGCCAATCGCGTGTGGAACTTCCCGCGTACCCCTGAAATACACGTACCCTGCTGAAATCGCGTGTGGAACTTCCCGCGCACCCCTGAAATACACGTACCCTGCTGAAATCGCGTGTGGAACTTCCCGCGCACCCCTGAAATACGAGTACCCTGCTCGCATTGGGCCAATCACATGTGGAACTTCCCGCGCACACCTGAAATACGTGCACCCTGATGGAATCGCGTGTGGAACTTCCTGCGCACCCCTGAAATACACGTACCCTGCTGAAATCATGTGTGGAACTTCCCGCGCACCCCTGAAATACACGTACCCTGATGGAATCGCGTGTGGAACGTCCCGCGCACCCCTGAAATACGCGTACCCTGCTTGCACGGGGCCAATCGCGTGTGGAACTTCCCGCGCACCCCTGAAATACACGTACCCTGCTGAAATTGCGTGTGGAACTTCCCGCGCACCCCTGAAATACACATACCCTGCTGAAATCGCATGTGGAACTTCCTGCGCACCCCTGAAATACGCGTACCCTGATGGAATCGCATGTGGAACATCCCGCACACCCCTGAAATACACGTACCCTGCTGAAATCGCGTGTGGAACGTCCCGCGCACCCCTGAAATACACGTACCCTGCTGAAATCGCATGTGGAACTTCCCGCGCACCCCTGAAATACACGTACCCTGATGGAATCGCGTGTGGAACTTCCCGCGCACCCCTGAAATACACGTACCCCGCTGAAATTGCGTGTGGAACTTCCCGCGCACCCCTGAAATACACGTACGCTGCTGAAATTGCATGTGGAACTTCCCGCGCACCGCTGAAATACGCGTACCCTGATGGAATTCGCGTGTGGAACTTCCCGCGCACCCCTAAAATACACGTACCCTGATGGAATCGCGTGTGGAACTTCCTGCGCACCCCTGAAATACACGTTCCCCGCTGAAATCGCGTGTGGAACTTCCCGCGCACCCCTGAAATACACATACCCTGATGGAATCGCATGTGGAACTTCCCGTGCACCCCTGAAATACGCGTACCCTGCTCGCACTGGGCCCAATCGCGTGTGGAACTTCCGGCGCACCCCTGAAATACACGTACCCTGCTGAAATCGCGTGTGGAACTTCCCGCGCACCCCTGAAATACACGTACCCTGCTGAAATTGCGTGTGGAACTTCCCGCGCACCCCTGAAATACACGTACGCTGATGGAATCATGTGTGGAACTTCCCGCGCACCCCTGAAATATGCGTACCCTGCTCGCACGGGGCCAATCGCGTGTGGAACTTCCCGTGCACCCCTGAAATATATGTACCCTGCTGAAAACGCATGTGGAACTTCCCGCGCACCCCTTAAATACACGTACCCTGATGGAATTGCGTGTGGAACTAGCCGCGCACCCCTGAAATATGCCTACACTGCTCGCACGGGGCCAATCGCGTGTGGGACTTCCCGCGCACTCCTGAAACACACGTACCCTGCTGAAATCGCGTGTGGAACTTCCCGCGCACCCCTGAAATACACGTACCCTGCTGAAATCGCGTGTGGAACTTCCCGTGCACCCCTGAAATACACGTACCCTGATGGAATCGTGTGTGGAACTTCCCGCGCACCCCTGAAATATGCGTACCATGCTCGCACGGGGCCAATCACGTGTGGAACTTCCCGCGCACCCCTGAAATACACGTACCCTGCTGAAATTGCGTGTGGAACTTCCCGCGTACCCCTGAAATACACGTACCCTGCTGAAATCGCGTGTGGAACTTCCCGCGCACCCCTGAAATACACGTACCCTGCTGAAATTGCGTGTGGAACTTCCCGCGCACCCCTGAAATACACGTACGCTGATGGAATCGTGTGTGGAACTTCCCGCGCACCCCTGAAATATGCGTACCCTGCTCGCACGGGGCCAATCGCGTGTGGAACTTCCCGTGCACCCCTGAAATATATGTACCCTGCTGAAAACGCATGTGGAACTTCCCGCGCACCCCTTAAATACACGTACCCTGATGGAATTGCGTGTGGAACTAGCCGCGCACCCCTGAAATATGCCTACACTGCTCGCACGGGGCCAATCGCGTGTGGGACTTCCCGCGCACTCCTGAAACACACGTACCCTGCTGAAATCGCGTGTGGAACTTCCCGCGCACCCCTGAAATACACGTACCCTGCTGAAATCGCGTGTGGAACTTCCCGTGCACCCCTGAAATACACGTACCCTGATGGAATCGTGTGTGGAACTTCCTGCGCACCCCTGAAATATGCGTACCATGCTCGCACGGGGCCAATCACGTGTGGAACTTCCCGCGCACCCCTGAAATACACGTACCCTGCTGAAATTGCGTGTGGAACTTCCCGCGTACCCCTGAAATACACGTACCCTGCTGAAATCGCGTGTGGAACTTCCGCGCACCCCTGAAATACACGTACAATGATGGAATCACGTGTGGAACTTCCCGCGCACCCCTGAAATACGAGTACCCTGCTCGCACGGGGCCAATCACGTGTGGAACTTCCCGCGCACCCCTGAAATGCGCGTACCCTAATGGAATCGCATGTGGAACTTCCCGCGCACCCCTGAAATACACATACCCTGCTGAAATCGCATGTGGAACTTCCCGCGCACCCCTGAAATACGCGTACCCTGATGGAATCGCGTGTGGAACTTCCCGCGCACCCCTGAAATACACGTACCCTGCTGAAATCGCGTGTGGAACGTCCCGCGCACCCCTGAAATACACGTACCCTGCTGAAATCGCATGTGGAACTTCCCGCGCACTCCTGAAATACACGTACCCTGATGGAATCGCGTGTGGAACTTCCCGCGCACCCCTGAAATACACGTACCCCGCTGAAATTGCGTGTGGAACTTCCCGCGCACCCCTGAAATACACGTACGCTGCTGAAATTGCATGTGGAACTTCCCGCGCACCGCTGAAATACGCGTACCCTGATGGAATTCGCGTGTGGAACTTCCCGCGCACCCCTAAAATACACGTACCCTGATGGAATCGCGTGTGGAACTTCCTGCGCACCCCTGAAATACACGTTCCCAGCTGAAATCGCGTGTGGAACTTCCCGCGCACCCCTGAAATACACATACCCTGATGGAATCGCGTGTGGAACTTCCCGTGCACCCCTGAAATACGCGTACCCTGCTCGCACGGGGCCCAATCGCATGTGGAACTTCCGGCGCACCCCTGAAATACACGTACCCTGCTGAAATCGCGTGTGGAACTTCCCGCGCACCCCTGAAATACACGTACCCTGCTGAAATTGCGTGTGGAACTTCCCGCGCACCCCTGAAATACACGTACGCTGATGGAATCGTGTGTGGAACTTCCCGCGCACCCCTGAAATATGCGTACCCTGCTCGCACGGGGCCAATCGCGTGTGGAACTTCCCGTGCACCTCTGAAATATATGTACTCTGCTGAAAACGCATGTGGAACTTCCCGCGCACCCCTTAAATACACGTACCCTGATGGAATTGCGTGTGGAACTAGCCGCGCACCCCTGAAATATGCCTACACTGCTCGCACGGGGCCAATCGCGTGTGGGACTTCCCGCGCACTCCTGAAACACACGTACCCTGCTGAAATCGCGTGTGGAACTTCCCGCGCACCCCTGAAATACACGTACCCTGCTGAAATCGCGTGTGGAACTTCCCGTGCACCCCTGAAATACACGTACCCTGATGGAATCGTGTGTGGAACTTCCCGCGCACCCCTGAAATATGCGTACCATGCTCGCACGGGGCCAATCACGTGTGGAACTTCCCGCGCAGCCCTGAAATACACGTACCCTGCTGAAATTGCGTGTGGAACTTCCCGCGTACCCCTGAAATACACGTACCCTGCTGAAATCGCGTGTGGAACTTCCCGCGCACCCCTGAAATACACGTACAATGATGGAATCACGTGTGGAACTTCCCGCGCACCCCTGAAATACGAGTACCCTGCTCGCACGGGGCCAATCACGTGTGGAACTTCCCGCGCACCCCTGAAATGCGCGTACCCTAATGGAATCGCGTGTGGAACTTCCCGCGCACCCCTGAAATACACGTACCCTGCTGAAATCGCGTGTGGAACTTCCCGCGCACCCCTGAAATACACGTACCCCGATGTAATCGCGTGTGGAACTTCACGCGCACCCCTGAACTACAGGTACCCTGCTGAAATCGCGTGTGGAACTTCCCGCACACCCCTGAAATACACGTACCCTGATGGAATCGCGTGTGGAACTTCCCGCCCACCCTTGAAATACGCGTACCCTGCTCGCACGGGGCCAATCGCGTGTGGAACTTCCGGCCCACCCCTGAAATACACGTACCCTGCTGAAATCGCGTGTGGAACTTCCCGCACACCACTGAAATACACGTACCCTGCTGAAATCGCATGTGGAACTTCCCGCGAACCCCTGAAATACACGTACCCTGATGGAATCGCGTGTGGAACTTCCCGCGCACCCCTGAAATACGCGTACCCTGCTCGCACGGGACCAATCGGGTGTGGAACTTCCCGCGCACCCCTGAAATACACGTACCCTGCTGAAATCACGTGTGGAACTTCCCGCGCACCCCTGAAATACATGTACCCTGATGGAATTGCGTGTGGAACTTCCCGCGCACCCCTGAAATACGCGTACCCTGCTTGCACGGGGCCAATCGCGTGTGGAACTTCCCGCGCACACCTGAAATACACGTACCCTGATGGAATCGCGTGTGGAACTTCCCACGCACCCCTGAAATACACGTACCCTGCTGAAATCGCGTGTGGAACTTCCCGTGCACCCCTGAAATACACGTACCCTGCTGAAATCGCGTGTGGAACTTCCCGCGCACCCCTGAAATACACGTACCCTGCTGAAATCGCGTGTGGAACTTCCCGCGCACCCCTGAAATACACGTACCCCGATGGAATCGCGTGTGGAACTTCACGCGCACGCCTGAACTACACGTACCCTGCTGAAATCGCCTGTGGAACTTCCCGCACACCCCTGAAATACACGTACCCTGATGGAATCGCGTGTGGAACTTCCCGCCCACCCTTGAAATACGCGTACCCTGCTCGCACAGGGCCAATCGCGTGTGGATCTTCCGGCGCACCCCTGAAATACACGTACCCTGCTGAAATCGCGTGTGGAACTTCCCGCACACCCCTGAAATACACGTACCCTGCTGAAATTGCGTGTGGAACTTCCCGCACACCCCTGATATACACGTACCCTGATGGAATCGCGTGTGGAACTTCCTGCGCACCCCTGAAATACACGTTCCCAGCTGAAATCGCGTGTGGAACTTCCCGCGCACCCCTGAAATACACATACCCTGATGGAATCGCGTGTGGAACTTCCCGTGCACCCCTGAAATACGCGTACCCTGCTCGCACGGGGCCCAATCGCGTGTGGAACTTCCGGCGCACCCCTGAAATACACGTACCCTGCTGAAATCGCGTGTGGAACTTCCCGCGCACCCCTGAAATACACGTACCCTGCTGAAATTGCGTGTGGAACTTCCCGCGCAACCCTGAAATACACGTACGCTGATGGAATCGTGTGTGGAACTTCCCGCGCACCCCTGAAATATGCGTACCCTGCTCGCACGGGGCCAATCGCGTGTGGAACTTCCCGTGCACCTCTGAAATATATGTACTCTGCTGAAAACGCATGTGGAACTTCCCGCGCACCCCTTAAATACACGTACCCTGATGGAATTGCGTGTGGAACTAGCCGCGCACCCCTGAAATATGCCTACACTGCTCGCACGGGGCCAATCGCGTGTGGGACTTCCCGCGCACTCCTGAAACACACGTACCCTGCTGAAATCGCGTGTGGAACTTCCCGCGCACCCCTGAAATACACGTACCCTGCTGAAATCGCGTGTGGAACTTCCCGTGCACCCCTGAAATACACGTACCCTGATGGAATCGTGTGTGGAACTTCCCGCGCACCCCTGAAATATGCGTACCATGCTCGCACGGGGCCAATCACGTGTGGAACTTCCCGCGCAGCCCTGAAATACACGTACCCTGCTGAAATTGCGTGTGGAACTTCCCGCGTACCCCTGAAATACACGTACCCTGCTGAAATCGCGTGTGGAACTTCCCGCGCACCCCTGAAATACACGTACAATGATGGAATCACGTGTGGAACTTCCCGCGCACCCCTGAAATACGAGTACCCTGCTCGCACGGGGCCAATCACGTGTGGAACTTCCCGCGCACCCCTGAAATGCGCGTACCCTAATGGAATCGCGTGTGGAACTTCCCGCGCACCCCTGAAATACACGTACCCTGTTGAAATCGCGTGTGGAACTTCCCGCGCACCCCTGAAATACACGTACCCCGATGTAATCGCGTGTGGAACTTCACGCGCACCCCTGAACTACAGGTACCCTGCTGAAATCGCGTGTGGAACTTCCCGCACACCCCTGAAATACACGTACCCTGATGGAATCGTGTGTGGAACTTCCCGCCCACCCTTGAAATACGCGTACCCTGCTCGCACGGGGCCAATCGCGTGTGGAACTTCCGGCCCACCCCTGAAATACACGTACCCTGCTGAAATCGCGTGTGGAACTTCCCGCACACCACTGAAATACACGTACCCTGCTGAAATCGCATGTGGAACTTCCCGCGCACCCCTGAAATACACGTACCCTGATGGAATCGCGTGTGGAACTTCCCGCGCACCCCTGAAATACGCGTACCCTGCTCGCACGGGACCAATCGGGTGTGGAACTTCCCGCGCACCCCTGAAATACACGTACCCTGCTGAAATCACGTGTGGAACTTCCCGCGCACCCCTGAAATACATGTACCCTGATGGAATTGCGTGTGGAACTTCCCGCGCACCCCTGAAATACGCGTACCCTGCTTGCACGGGGCCAATCGCGTGTGGAACTTCCCGCGCACACCTGAAATACACGTACCCTGATGGAATCGCGTGTGGAACTTCCCACGCACCCCTGAAATACACGTACCCTGCTGAAATCGCGTGTGGAACTTCCTGTGCACCCCTGAAATACACGTACCCTGCTGAAATCGCGTGTGGAACTTCCCGCGCACCCCTGAAATACACGTACCCTGCTGAAATCGCGCGTGGAACTTCCCGCGCACCCCTGAAATACACGTACCCCGATGGAATCGCGTGTGGAACTTCACGCGCACGCCTGAACTACACGTACCCTGCTGAAATCGCCTGTGGAACTTCCCGCACACCCCTGAAATACACGTACCCTGATGGAATCGCGTGTGGAACTTCCCGCCCACCCTTGAAATACGCGTACCCTGCTCGCACAGGGCCAATCGCGTGTGGATCTTCCGGCGCACCCCTGAAATACACGTACCCTGCTGAAATCGCGTGTGGAACTTCCCGCACACCCCTGAAATACACGTACCCTGCTGAAATTGCGTGTGGAACTTCCCGCACACCCCTGATATACACGTACCCTGATGGAATCGCGTATGGAACTTCCCGCGCACCCCTGAAATACGCGTACCCTGCTCGCACGGGACCAATCGGGTGTGGAACTTCCCGCGCACCCCTGAAATACACGTACCCTGCTGAAATCGTGTGTGGTACTTCCCGCGCACCCCTGAAATACACGTACCCTGCTGAAATCACGTGTGGAACTTCCCGCGCACCCCTGAAATACATGTACCCTGATGGAATCGCGTGTGGAACTTCCCACGCAACCCTGAAATACGCGTACCCTGCTTGCACGGGGCCAATCGCGTGTGGAACTTCCCGCGCACACCTGAAATACACGTACCCTGATGGAATCGCATGTGGAACTTCCCACGCACCCCTGAAATACACGTACCCTGCTGAAATTGCGTGTGGAACTTCCCGCGCACCCCTGAACTACACATACCCTGCTGAAATCGCGTGTGGAACTTCCTGCGCACCCCTGAAATACACGTACCCTGATGGAATCGCGTGTGGAACTTCCCGCGCACCCCTGAAATACGAGTACCCTGCCCGCACGAGGCCAATCACGTGTGGAACTTCCCGCGCACCCCTGAAATGCGCGTAACCCAATGGAATTGCGTGTGGAACTTCCTGCGCACCCCTGAAATACACGTACCCTGCTGAAATCGCGTGGGGAACTTCCCGCGCACCCCTGAAATACACGTACCCTGCTGAAATCGCGTGTGGAACTTCCCGTGCACCCCTGAAATACACGTACCCTGATGGAATCGTGTGTGGAACTTCCCGCGCACCCCTGAAATACGAGTACCCTGCTCGCACGGGGCCAATCACGTGTGGAACTTCCCGCGCACCCCTGAAATGCGCGTACCCTAATGGAATCGCGTGTGGAACTTCCGGCGCACCCCTGAAATACACATACCCTGCTGAAATCGCGTGTGGAACTTCCCGCACACCCCTGAAATACACGTACCCTGCTGAAATCGCGTGTGGAACTTCCCGCGCACCCCTGAAATACACGTACCCTGATGGAATTGCGTGTGGAACTTCCCGCGCACCCCTGAAATACGCGTACCCTGCTCGCACCGGACCAATCGGGTGTGGAACTTCCCGCGCACCCCTGAAATACACGTACACTGCTGAAATCACCTTCCCGCGCACCCCTGAAATACATGTACCCTGATGGAATCGCGTGTGGAACTTCCCACGCACCCCTGAAATACGCGTACCCTGCTGAAATCGCGTGTGGAACTTCCCGCGCACCCCTGAAATACACGTACCCTGATGGAATCGCGTGTGTAACTTCCCGCGCACCCCTGAAATACACGTACCCTGCTGAAATCACGTGTGGAACTTCCCGCGCACCCCTGAAATACACGTACCCTGATGGAATCGCGTGTGGAACTTCCCACGCACCCCTGAAATACACGTACCCTGCTGAAATCGCGTTTGGAACTTCCCGCGCACCCCTGAAATACACGTACCCTGATGGAATCGCGTGTGGAACTTCCCGCGCACCCCTGAAATACGCGTACCCTGCTTGCACGGGGCCAATCACGTGTGGAACTTCCCACGCACCCCTGAAATACACGTACCCTGCTGAAATCAGGTGTGGAACTTCCTGTGCACCCCTGAAATACACGTACCCTGCTGAAATCGCGTGTGGAACTTCCCGCGCACCCCTGAAATATACGTACCCTGATGGAATCACGTGTGGAACTTCCTGCGCACCCCTGAAATACGCGTACCCTGCTTGCACGGGGCCAATCGCGTGTGGAACTTCACGCACACCCCTGAAATACACGTATCCTGCTGAAATCGCGTGTGGAACTTCCCACGCACCCCTGAAATACACGTACCCTGCTGAAATCGCGTGTGGAACTTCCCGCGCACCCCTGAAATACACGTACCCTGATGGAATCGTGTGTGGAACTTCCCGCGCGCCCCTGAAATACACGTACCCTGCTTGCACGGGGCCAATCACGTGTGGAACTTCCCACGCACCCCTGAAATACACGTACCCTGCTGAAATCGCGTGTGGAACTTCCCACGCACCCCTGAAATACACGTACCCTGCTGAAATCACGTGTGGAACTTCCCGCGCACCCCTGAAATACACGTACCCTGATGGAATCGCGTGTGGAACTTCCCGTGCACCCCTGAAATACGCGTACCCGGCTCGCACGGGGCCAATCACGTGTGGAACTTCCCACGCACCCCTGAAATACACGTACCCTGCTGAAATCGCGTGTGGAACTTCCCGCGCACCCCTGAAATACACGTACCCTGATGGAATCACGTGTGGAACTTCCCGCGCACCCTTGAAATACACGTAGCCCGCTTGCCGTGCTGGTACAGGGTTAGCACAGCCCTTTGCGCTGGATTGGGGATTTTGATGGCTTTTCACTGCGCAAGAGGCGTTCTTGGGGTCGTAACTGGCACTGCTGCAGGGTCGCTGCGCCACTGTGCGCCACGGCTAGTTTTGGTAGCTGGAATCCATGAATACGCTGTGCGCGGAAAGGGATTTTAGCGCACGCGGCTGGCGCAGGGATTCGCACGCTCACACTGTGCACCAGCCGCGTGCGCCACTTGTGCGCTGAATTCTATGAATTACCCTCTAAGAGTGTAGTTTCACTTGGTCGCAATGGAATCTTTCTAGATTGAATAAAGGGTTCTATGTCATTTCATCGACAGTCTTTTTTCAATGTTTTTTTACAAATATTTGTTTACAAAAAAACTCCTCGAAATTGATGTTTCTTTTATTTTTAGGGGTTCCCCAAATCTCCAGTCCCAGATTCTTCTTTCACTATTCCTGACCCCTACCTCTTATATATCCCCCCCTCTATATTTTTTCAATGAGTTTTTTCGTTGAATAACCCCATCGGAAAACTGTCGATGAAAGGATGTTGTACCAAATAGAGAATATGCCTGCATGGCAGTAACTGTTATTTTTCTATTGGATAATAGGAAAGTGTGGGCAGAGGATAAAGTGGGGTGGAACTAAACAGTACAGAATTGCTCTATATTTTGGGAAATTCACCATCTTTCCATTACTTTTGTTACCCATTCATGGATGGCAAGATTTTTTTCTTCTCCTCTACTGGGGATTCAAACCAAGGTTCTGCTGGAAAAACTCTAGCGTCAAAGCTGTCTACACTATCTTGCAGATGCTGGCTTGTGTTTCTTTATTTCAGGAGAATGCTTCCTCCATAATGACCATTCCTGAGCCACCACACAGCTCTACACCCAAGTGATCAGAATTTGTCTTCTGTATTTAAAAACAAATAACTTGAAATTGCTGAAGACACTGCTGTGTGTGTGCAGCTATTGGATGGTGTGATGAATTGACATCTGGCAAGGGTGCAAAGCCCTGGCTTTCCTAATTTCTAGCACCTAAAATGATGCAGGTGATTCCTTCTCCAAAAGGATAATCTACTTACCAGATCCCGCGCTGTCACAACTCAATGTGAGAAGCATAGTGCACTTGTGCCCTGCTGCATCAGTAGTCTGATCTGCAGCACCTACTCTGCTCATGGAGTTGAGCAAGTACAAAGGTCATACGATGGCCACTCGACTGTCACAGTGGCAGCAAAGTCACTGCAGCACAGGGACGACATTTAACATATGCCACACATACCAATCTATAGCCATCATGAGTACTCCATGGTGGTGGCAGGGTAATCGCTAAGAATAAGCTATGCCTGAGATTAGGCACAGTGCATGGAAATACTTATGATTGTGGCCACCACAAGCCAATTGATATTGTACATGTATCAGCTTCTGTGAGTCAGCTCTGCTATGGAAGGGAATGTGTTTTGGGGTCAGGCGGGCCGATAATGCCACTTGGCAGGACAAAAACCCAGAGGACCCACCTGTCTTTGATTCTCTTTGTGAGGGCCGGTAACACCCTCCCCGAGAGACTACCACACAGCAGGCAGTGTCCCTGGGCACAGGTATCACAGCAACACAGTCATTCAGGAGGAGTAGCCTCACACCAGGGGGCTGCATGTCTAAAGGTATTTTGTTATAAGCAGTAGGTAACAGGGTGGGAATAGGATAGGCAGGTGTGCTCTGGACAATGGAAGAATCCGTCCACCATCTTGTTTCTTGCTGTCTCTCTTTCCCTTTCCTGTCTCCATTGCCTCCTCTGGAGCAAAGCAGTTTTCGGGTGCAAGATCAAGAGGGTAAAGTCTACTCCCACCACAAGCAGGGTTTGGGCCCCTAAAGCAGACTAGCTTTAGACAAATAACCTGAGGACTTATGCCCTTAAGAGAAGGAGTTTTGCACCACTTCAACAGAATAGCTTCAGTTCCTCAAGAATCTTTTAAGGGCAAACAGACGTTCTGGGGACTCTCACATGGACTTCCTTTAGAACAGTTGAATTTTCCAAAGCCCTCTGCCGGAGTTGAAGAAGGAGCCGTCCAAGACAGAAGGAAGATCTGCCCCATACCCACTCCAAGGGACTATCATGAGTGACCAATGCTGTTTACCTGGCCCTGAACAACACATTTTCAACTGATCTTTTGTGCCAGAAGAGCAGGCCCTGATGTGGAGTATCCTGCCTTCGAACCCTGTGCAAAGGCCTCACAGCAACCCAGAGGCCCAGACCAGCCAAAGACCCCTGTTCACCCACACTAAACCGGTCACACCACAATTCTGTAGTTTAAAGCACCTTACAAATGCTCAATAAAATAAAACTAAAAAAATATTCCTCACATCCTGAATGAGTGGGAAAGCACTGGTGATGGTATCTGTGTTCCTCCAACCAGTCGAAGGATTGCACTTCACCTCCATCAGCCTGATACGGAATCACATCATAGCAGAGCCCATCATCTGCCAGGCACGAAGCATCTGCTGAATGCCAGAAACTGAACCAAATCTCTGCAGGATCACTCACCAATCCTACCCGGAAGTTACCACGCAGCTCGGGCTAGCTAGCTCGAGATCCTCCTCCTCATTGCTTTCCCCTCAACACCCCTTTGATCACTATTCAATGAATGCCGCCTGCCAACTTGACCCACTGGAGTGTCACTCACCGATCTCTCTCAGTGACTAAAGCGTGACTCGGCTGGGTCAACATTGTAGCGTTATTGGGACAGCCCTGACCTGCACTTGAGCCGCTGCAGTTTGGCCGCACTGACCACCCGCATTCGCCCCTGCTCAATGCCTGCTTGCTGCCAGGGCCTCTGCGATCCTACTTGCCCAACTGAGCCTGATCAGCTCCCATCAACTTTCAACCCGGGTCTGATGTGACAGTCCACCAAGAACCGAATACAAGAACCGAATACAGATACTGTTCCACTGAACTGCGCCCATGGTCCACTTCGCCCTAGAGACTGGTGAGGTGACAATCATCCCTGTCTTCACCAAGATTTCCCCTTTGGTTTAACCTTTCCTGTTTTGGTTTAACCTTACCTACCACCCCTGGAACTAAGCTCCAAGTGCTACCTTCTCCAGTCTCTTTCATCATCTTGGTCTTTTGTATGGGTTGGGTTTTTGTACAGTAATCTCTTTTCGTTCTACTTGCAGATGGTGTGTTTTATTAAAGTGTTTATATTTTAATATAACTTTGATTGCACATTCCCCTTATTTTGGACTGTGATACTGCGTTGCTTAGGTCACCACTAGCTCATCTTCACACTGCTATTAGGAGTACAGCCTGCCGTTGGCACACTTTACTAGAAATGTCAAAGGCGGTATATATCTTAACTGTCCTTGTTTTACCTTTATGATTGCTTTGGTTTGCAGAAGAGTGAGGGCTGAGCGAGCGATTTTGTTCTTGCTCACCGTTGTACTCATGTGAGGCATATTCCAATTCATCACAGATCCTTGGTATAGTCCTTCACATGTCCCTTTAGGGATGTGAATGGTGGGTGATTAGAAAGGGGAGGGTGCGTAAAACTGCATGAAATGGGTGAAAATGATTAAAAAATAACAGTGGTCATTTAAGATCCATTCCCTTTCATTGAGTCTCTTTCAGTCGTGATAGCACAGTGTTAAAACCCAGATAGCGTGAGAGTGGATATTCCAGTGGTTGGCAAGCAGGGGAAGCCATGGAAATGGGGCAGGGCTCAGAGGAACATAGTCCCACTACTTTATTTTTTACACTTTAGCCCCTGGAGGTGGGTAGCTAAAATCCCAGCATCACTGATGACAACGAGTTGAAATTGTTGAAACCACCACCAGGAAAACAAAGCCCCTGCTAACAAACGATGTTACAAGTGGAAGTGACAACATTGAATCTACCATCACTGTGAAGACGGTGAGCAGAACTATATACTTTTATAATGCAGATGAAATAACTGTGTAGTTGGACCCAGCGCTTCTTTTTGAGAGACTGTGTCCCACACATGGTTTTGGACATAAAGACCCATGACAAGTTTTTGAAAAATATATTTCTCTACCAGGTATCAGCTTAACACACTGCTGAAACTTTGAAAATCTAATAAGACATTAGATCCCACAGAATTCTTTCCAGTTTCTATTGGATACTATAAGGACACAGGTCAGTTCTTTGTTTCTAAATACCAAGTAGTCATATACTAAACTATACAGACATCCTAAATTAAAGCATAAGTCTTATATGACTTTACTTTATTTATTTACAGGAAAGTCAAAGCTTGAAAACTGTACCTGAAGAAGGGCTAGTCCCGAAACACGTTGTACATATGCTTTGTGACAAATTGAATTACATGTTTCTGGACAATGTTAAGGAAATGAACCCTTGTGTTCTCACAAAATGATGACTGATTGTCGAAATTGTTTACTTTCTAAACTCTTAATGTATTCACTTTACCTTTAAATATTTTCTGTTCTAATTTACAAGTGAAATCTTGGAGGCATATATGTTCAAATCATACCAGTATGTTATCTTGAAGTAAAGTAACACATTATTTGTTTTATTAAGGAATTTCTTTATTGCAATTACTGACTCCGGTCAGACAAATGTGTGCCTTGTGTCTGACCACCAGGTTTGTGGTGGACCACCCGTCTTCCTACTCACTGCAATGGTCTCTAGGGCAGGATGAGTCATTAAATGTTCTGTTCTACCAGTCTGGGTAGGTTTGGTGCCAATGGCAATCCTTGGTCCTCAGCAAGTATCTCCCAATTTGTAGGGGGAAGATCTTGCCTCTGCCTTGGAACACTCCTTCTTCACTTTAATAGTTGAGGACTTTGGAAAGATAATACCTTCTCCAAAAGAGGTCCTGGTAGATTCTTCCTTATGTTCAGGATGGTCCAAAAGTGAACAAAGGCAGGAGTGGTAGAGCCCTGTTTTATAGGCAAATGGCCACAAGGGATTGGTGGGAAGCAAGCCTGCTTTAAGGAGTCCAATCCCCATCCTTGAGACCACTATGTTGTGAGGTCATACCCAGAGTTCCTTGTTCTGCAGTAAGTGGCGTGAACTGGAACAAAAGAAAATCCCACAGAAAGATGGAGGAACCCTTCTCCCAACTGACCTTTGTTTCTGGCTGTCCTAACTCTGAACCATTCTCAGCCTGCAACTTCAAAGGCTTTATGTTGTGCAACTCCCTAGTGTGAGGCAGGCATTTGCCATGTACCCAGCTCTTTGGTGCCAGGCTCTTCTTTGTCTCTGGCTGGGAGATCCCAGGTCTGATAAATGGATATTACCTTCCATTGTAGAGAATGAATAGAGGCGGGCATCTTGCTCTATTGTGTTGTTCACTGGAATGCAGACAGACAGGTCCCTGGGTTCCAGACAGCCTTCTAGAGCTCTCTCTGAGATCTCAAGGTTGCCACTGGTGTGATATGAATCAGATGTGACATTAATAATTAATAATTATGTGAACCTTCAGCCTCTATAATATAGCTCAGATGTGGCTTATGTTTATGGTTAAACTGCTGCCAGGAAGAGGGTTCATCATCTGGAATGCAGCACCGCTGCTGTCACAGTGCTATAAAGCCGGGTACATGTATCAAAAATAAAAAGGCCAGGGCTTGTACAGCCTTGCTAGATGGCAATCCACCACACAAGGGACTCTAGCAATGATATCCACCATGGGAGGCTCGCAGTTGTTGGTGGGCAAATCCAACTAAGGAGATTTGCAACTGTCACATCCCTTCTTAATCCTGCTGTACGCCTGTGTGCTTTCAAGGCCTTAAGTGTATTTCTATATTTGTTGGCCATACAAGCACATTATGCCAGCATTACAAACATAATTACTCTCTGAATTTAAATTTATACACATATTGCACATTTTGCAATGACACATTTAAGGAAATGTTTATTTCTAGCTGGTATTTTGTTCTACTCATGACAGTACAGTCACCACCCAGTACTATCTTCCATATTAGGGATATTAACACCATCCAGGGCAATAGCTCAAGGGCAATCAATCACTTTTGGGAACAGGATGATGCCGCGTAACATGGATTCAATTCCCAGTCTGGAGCTTAGATGTTGGAGGTGTCACTCAATATCACTCAATATAATCAGCAAATAGTGCTTCTATTTGATATTGTGTGCGCAGTGTGAGAGCAAACCCAGTCCTCTTTTATTGATTACTCTGTGGGTAATTTGGCAGGTTCCCACTATCGCTCTCATCCGCAGCCCACAGCAAGCACCTAAACTTGCCATCCATGCGCTGTACCTTTTAGGGTCTTTTTTCTGCCACTTTTCTTGTTGACATAAATCATCAACAACAACAACATTAATATTAATAATAATAAGAATAATAAGAATAATCTTCACGCATGAAGAAAATGAGTAGCATGTCAATGACTGCAGATGGTTTGTCGTCTGCTCTAGTTGAATGCATAAACGTAACAGTGTGCAGTGCAATTTGAACACTCCTGTGTCCTTCTCAGTGCCAATTAACATTTGCTGATTTGTAGGGCAGCAGATGGATAGCATTGGCCTTTCAATAGCTGCAGGGGCTTGTTTCCATTCTTGTAGTTTACCAGTGTCTGTGAGGCACAGTAGTGTAAGGAAAACCCTGTGCACCCCCTTTGCCATGCATCCTCTGCTCAGGACCACGGGTGGGTAAAATCCACTCCTACCACATTTGGTTACTACACCTTACCTCAATGCCATTTGAGAATGTCAGGAAGGAAATTATATGAACTTATAATATGTGGACTCTGCACAGATATGCTTTGTGCTGTATTCAGTAGTGGGGTATGTTAGTGGTTGATCTATTCACAAACACCTCTTAGCGGAAGGGAGTCTTTAAAGTCATGGTTGGACAGTACTGCTGTGCTGATTTCGAAAGACTAGCATTGGCAAAGCCAATTTGCAAAGCCAGACCAACAAGCATTTCCAATGGTTGTTCTCCTTCGAACATTCAGGGGGGAGATGCCAACAGATTTACTTAAACACCTTAACTTCGCCTCCAGACAACGGATATTGCAATGCTTGACAAACAGAAGTTGCAGCCGTCTCTCGAGGAAGTGATTTAAAAAACGAAGCATACTCCGCTTTGAAATGTGGGGTGAAAAATAGCATATTATCCAAGACAATGTTATCGCGCATACATATATCTTCCCTCACCTCAGAGTTAAGACGAAATACCCCATCGCATCTGAATGGGCACAATACCCAACCAAACGCATAATATTTCCCAGCCCTTGATATTTACATTGAGCTAATTATTCCAGATTCTCACCAGCCAAATGCAAGGCATACTGGACTTTTTCTCAAAGGACAGAATCCGCGCTTCAGTTATAAATGATTAGTGTTACAATTCAATTGCCACCCTTACATGAGTAACATTACCCTGGCCATAAACATGCAACAGTTAACCCAGTGAACTGTACTTTGAGTCACAAGTGAGCATTTCAGCCAGAATAGCTGAGAGAACAGTTAATTTCAAACTAAAGAGAAGGGCGCAAGAGCCTATAGACTGTTTTTACATATTTTGTATTGTTTCTTTGTTGTCCAACAATTGTCGTACATGCTAGTAATTAATGAAAGGGTTCAAAGTACATGTTCACAAGCAGTGGGCTGCCTGGCTCACAAATATGAACTTATCTTAAACTCCAACAAATATTGATCTGTACTACCTGTGGGATGTTTTTACCCATGCATCAGAGCCCTACCAAAACAAACTGTGCATTACTGGCATTGAAAACTTCATGTTGGCCAGAGCTTCCCAGAAAATGCACAGGGAAATGCATGAAGAATAGGCTGCCACCCATTTTTGCCGATGTTATGGGCACAGAAGGGCACTGCCTAAAACCACCATGGGCTACCCACACAGTAGCCTGAAACCATAGGGAATGGCAATGCGGATTGCCAAAAGCAACCTAGAACTGTGGGGAATTCATTTTCTTAAATCCCAAAAATGGTTGCATTACCAGTACTCTCCACTATCAGAAAGCCGGCGTTTTAAAACAACATCAGACATTTGTGTAAAACTGAATAAATGAACCCAAAGCAGGCCAAAGAAAGACTTACTGAGAGGTGGATACAATGTAAAGTTATATTCTGAAGTGACTTGAAGGTTTATAACAAGACTGGCTGAGCTCTGCAGGTCTGCAGCGGCTTAAACTGAAACTGGATTTAAAATTACCAAAAATCGAAATGTGTAAATAAACTGAGGGACAGACTTGTGACTGCCACATAGTTTGTCACTGTTAAAATGTCATAGTTTTGAACTTAGAATCAGCATTCCAGCTGCATGTGTAAAAATTGTTAGTTTTATTTGAATGCAGAAAACTGGGTAACTAAAAGTGACAGTAGCTGGGGCCTGGTTTAAGGAACTGGATTCTGCCCGACAACTTCCCCCCAATTGGAGTGAAACTGGATCCACAGCAGTTCTCAGGCCTGGCTGCTTTCTGAGGGGAGGTCACCCCTCTCTGATTGAATTACCAAGGGACTGCTAGAGACTAAACAAAGGACCCAGGCAGAGGGTTTATTGGGGGGAGGCCATAAATGGCTTCCTCTTGAACAACGGGCCTTCCAGGGCCCAGGCAGATGGTTTATTAGGGGGACCTTAAAATAGCTTCCTCTTGGCAGAAGCTGGGAGGGGCAGGGTCTCTGAGCTTGGCAAAAACTGGATGAACTGGTTTCTACACCATGTGACCTGAAAAGACACACCCCTGTTGGCCAGAATATGATTCTAAGAAAGATGTATAACTCACAGTGCGGACTTGTCAAAATTATTTAAATGATACCATAATTCTTGTGAATTTTCTGTGTACGTTTTAAGACGCGTTGGGAATTTGTGTGATGTTCTGGGGCAAAACCCCGCTATTTATGGATACTACAGACTTTGTGTTTAAGCTAGAGACATGGGAATTTACTGGAGTATGTAAGGACAGGCCGTGTATATGTGTATAATTTTTAATGAAGAACCAAGGTTGCATAACCCACTAAAATCGAAAATAAGTTGCCATTTTTTAATGCAAGCCCTCAGGAAGAGCAGAGTTTGAACAGAGTATACCTCATGTGATAGGTAATATGTACATGCAATGACAAACCACTATGTATTTGAGAAATGTGTATTTTGATCAAATATAGATTTGTGTGCAATTTGACAGGGGAGCGTCCTTTCTGCAAGCCATTAAATGACATCATTCTGACACACAATCCTGCTCTCCAGTGAGAACGCAAAGAATTCTCCAACCTATCAGAACTCTGAAGGGGTTGGGCCTAGAAAGCTAGCCTCTCCACCCACTTTCAAAACACATAAAAAGAGACTGCTGGGACAGGTAGGGACATTCAATTCCATTTGCTGCGGAGCATGCTGACCGACGACTTCACATCCAGAGATCCTACACTTAGACTTCCAAGCTAAACAGAGACTACAGAACTTTGAACCAAGAAGGCCCACTGCAAGCAAAAGTATTTGTAAGCAGGCCCAAAAATCATTTGCAGACTATTCATAGCCGGACCCAGGTGCAGAAAGACCCAGAAGCAGTGCTGTACCCAGAGAAAGCAGAGCAGTATCCAGAACCAGAGGCCAGAGATCCAGAGTGACCCAGACCGCTGTTAGAAGAACCAGAGAGCTGACCCAGATCACTGTGAAGTGCCGAGACCAGAACCGGAGTCCAGTCCAAAACCTGACCAGATCCGTGGGGAGGCCTATTTCAAAATATATTGTGAGTACCTAGCAGAACTGCGCAGAACCAATCTCTTAGTTAAAATAATATAATTCAATCTATTTTAATCTAACCAGAACTGCCTCCTAATTGTCACCTGTCATTTTCAAAGCTGTCACCTGTCATTTTTTAGCTGCAAGCTGTAACCTGTCGCTTTGAACTTTTAAAATTTCAAATCCGAAAAAACTACCTTTATTTAATGGTCCGTATCTCTGGAACCGTTTGGGCTAGGAACTTGGTTTAACTTTCCTCTGAAAGCTTAGAATCTCAGCTTTTCAACAAGCTTATACTTATACTTTTTCCGTAATCGTGATTCACGCATTCGCGAATTTTGTCGCGATTCGCGATTTGGTTAAAAATCCAGCCACGTGTGAAAACAGCAGCTTCCTTGCTTTCCTTTGCCAAAAATTCGTTTAACCTGCTAGTTACTCCTAGATCCTTGCTAAAGTGACCCTGAACTCATCCCAAGTATATTTCACTCACCCTGAACCTCCTAAAGGGAATCAAAGCATTTGCAGCATATTTCTCACTGCATTGTCAGCATATTCAAAGCATTTTGCCTGTGTTTCAAACTTCTGTAGTCTAAGCTTGCTGGGGTGAACTGAATTACATTTGATTGCATTTCTAAGATCTGTGTGCTCTCCTCTTCATTAACTTACATTGCATAAGGGGGGGAGTGGATTGCCAGAGAAAAGTGATTACATTGTTTTGTTGAAATCATATTGAGTATTTTCTGTATTGCATTTTCATTCAACATTGCATCCATCTGAAACTAGATAAAGCATTCTCTACCACCTTATTCTTCTGTTCCTATTCCCAAGCGTGCTACCTCATCCTTTATACTACTCCTGGGTAATCAAATCAGTTTGTTAGTAGAACATTACCCATTGTTGTTAACTGCTCATGTTCTGAAGTGTGATATTAATTATTAATTTATTATAAAGTGTGATATATATATATATTGTTTACATTCTCAAATAAACCATTTAAACTTGCAAAACAGAACTACTTCTTGGCTCAGTGGGTTCAGGGGGGTTCCAAGAGAGGTGTGTTATATTGGGGTAGTCATCCAGAACTCATGAACTGGACATAAAGATATATCAATAAGGGTTTCCATTCAGTATCCCAGACTAGGCATTGACTTAGCTGTAGTGCTGGATTGAATCCTCTTACAAATTGGGGGCTCGTCTGGGACGTTTGGGTTAGATCTATCACTTGTGCAGATTAATACAGTGTGCCAGCTGACCAGATACACATATCCGGTCGGATCACCACGCTGTGTTACGCTGTAAAGCACTCCTCAAAGGAACGCTCTAAAGAAAAGGTCTGTTTTGCAAAAATAAAATACAAACTTCTGTAAGTCAGGAAGGAACTCAAATTCCAGAATGACGACCTTGGTAGTTATGAAAATAGCCAGAGAGCACTTCTTACATAAGCTATTTGTGAGAGGTGAGTGGACTCATCAGGACCAGACGGTCTGGTTGCAGGCAATCGCACCCCAGATCACTGAAACAGGGTCAGATACATGGAGAGACCAGGGTCCCTTACATGTGGCCCTGAGTTAACTATACATGTCCCCTAAGGCCAAGGATGAGCACAACAAGATTGCCAGGGTAGCGGCATATTTATATTTACATATGGGAGCCGTGCAGGACAAATGTGCTGAAGGCCAAGATCTGGCGAGTAGGCAACTGCTGGCATTACACAAGGCCCAATCTGATCTGGACTCTTCTGAGCAGAGGCAGCAGAGGAGCCAGGAGTCAGAAAATGATAGTAGGCAGTATATCATTAAAATAAAAGAGGACATGGACATACTGCAACAGGAAAAGGCTGACCAGGATACCAGAATTCTGGCCTTGCAGAAGGAACGCCAAGACAGTTTGGACTCCCTACTGCAGAGCCAGAAAAAGCTGGAGCAACAGATCAATTTCAACAGGGCATGCACAGAGCAGGTAGCCACCCTGCAAATCCAACTAGACAGAGAGAAAGAGGGGAGCAATAAACTGATCCTGAAAGACCTGGATACCCAGGCAGAGTTTGATCAGGAGCGCCAGAAAGCTGGTGCCTTCCAAAGGCAAAGGGACGACCTGACGGTACAGATGCAGACTCTTAGTCAGGAAAGGGACACCTTAGGCCAGGAAGTCTGCCACTTAAAAAGAAAAATGGAAGAAAATCACCTGGCCCACCAGGGACTGGGTGACCTCCAAAAAGAACACCAGGACTTGCTAGAGCACACCAGGAGGGTGGAGGAGGCTCTGGCAAGACAGGAGCAGGCCAGTAGGGATGGGACTCAGGAGGTAACCCTCCTGCAGCAAAGACTGGCCCAATGCTCCAGGACCAATTAGGAAACGCAGAGAGAGAATGAGGCTCTCTGCCAGCACAATGATAGGCTCCAACAACAGGTAGCCATGCAGGAGAGACTGATAGAGTCTAGTAAGGCCTTAACTGAGGAACTGAAGGTACAGGCTCTTGCATTGCAACAGGGAGCAGGGGCGGATAGAGACCAGGTTCGCTGGGAAAGGGAAACTCCTGAGCATAACCTCAGGAGCCCTAGTACCAGAGGCCTTTATCTCTCTCAGTCCCTGGACTCTGCCACCCCCATGTCCCCTGGCGCACATGAGCACCGGGCCACAGGGATGGCAGATTACTATCCAGCCAGAAGCATGGGGCTCATAGGCCAGTACCTCCCAGGAATGGATGGGCGGGCATCCGGGTATGGGCACCCAAGCACAGTGCAATTTAGTGGGGAACCCCAGGAGAATAGGCCCATTAAGGGAATCCTGAAAACTTCTGCCCAGTTAGGTCAGTGGGGGGGTACCCATCGAATCCTGGCAGCACGGAGGAATCTGAAGACTGCTCTGAACGGCGCAGGACACAGGAGACCAGGTCCCCACATTCTGCCAGCCAATCCCAGGCTCGCAGAATCTGGGAAAACCTGGAAGATCAGACAGGAACCTCTGGGAGCAGTGCCTCTGAGTCAGAGGATGAATGGACCAGGGTTACCCGAACCAAAAAGGCCAATTAGGCAAAAAGGGCCTTGCTTAAGGACCCATTGAAGCAAATAAAGACAATAAGGAGTGTCATCACGCCTTATCACAAGAACGCCAAGTACTCTGTTTGGGAACACTTGGAGCTCTATGAGCAAATGATGGAGACTTTTCATTTGAAGGACAGCCGAAGCTGTATCCAATATGTAAAGTGGACATTCTCCCTAGAGTACTCCAGTTTCTTTGCGGGGCTGGAGGACCAAAATCATTCAAGGTGGTCCACCTATAGGGCGGCCATATTAAAACATTTTTCTGTTCACAGAAACCCCCAAGAGGCTCGCAAGGCAGCCTACAATTTGCAATGTGGGGAGGATCAGGCCCCACAAGAATTCGTGCAAGAACTGAAACGTGCCTTTGCGCAGACCACCAGAAGGGTGCGCACAGACAGCAGAGAATTTGTCAATACATTTTTCCATGCCTTGCCCAAATACATCATGACCCAGCTCGTGAGAGATTTTCACGAGAAAAGATCTTTAGACTGGGTCATTGAACAGGCTACCCGGATCTATGAGGTGCAGAAGCCCATAGAAAATAAAAATAATGCGCCCAAAAACCCCAAAACCAACAGCACTCCTGCTGCTGCCAAGGTTGCCCCGGTTTTAGACTTGGAGATGGGGGGGCCTAAAAACCTACCTGCACCTATTAATCCTAAACCCAGAAATCCCTCGGGCCAGTCACAGACAGGGAGTCGAGGAGGTAGTCCCACAAATGGGGTCCCCCGCTCCCCTGACTATGTAAGTCCCCGCTACAAGGGAAACCGACCAATCCTGGGTTATGTGTGGACTCCTCCAGCCCAAGGGGGGGGATCCAGCCAAGCACCTGACCCGGGGAACTTCCCTCCTACCTTCCCCCCCGGAGGGCAGAAATTCTCCAAATCCTGGGCAGAACTGTTTCCCCAGGTATCCACCCAATTTCCAGCCCCAAAATCATCCATCCTTCTTTCCCCAATTCCCTGAGCTCAGACAACCTAATCCGGAAGAGGGGAGGCCAAGGGTGGAGGGGTACCAAAATCTTCCCAACCAGGGGTACTACCAGAGAAGGGATAGCTACCCTTCCCGGGATCAGTCCAGGGGAGAAAATAGAGCCCCATATCAACCTGAGCGGGTTTCCCAGTTAGAGCGCCAGGTCCAAAATATGGCACGGGATCTGGGTCACATACTGAGGGCTCAACAGAACCCTCAGATGAGCGTGCCACCGCAGAATGCCCCAAACTCTGGACCTGGTACTCCAGAACAATGACGGGGGCAGCACCCCGATAACACACCGGTTCTCAGGGAGGAGGCACAAGGGGAAGGGGGGTGTAAAGCCTTGGAGGAAGCTTCCTTCCCAACTTGTAAACAGCCCCTGGAAAACCAGGTACCGGAAACAAAATCTCCTGCCCCTGAAAGCCCGCCTCCCAAGGAGCAGAGGGGGGGTAGGAGAAACAAAGGACCCAAACAGACCCACTTTGTGGAGGAGGTACAGATCTTCCAATTTGAGGGAGAGGGATCCTCAGAGGATCCTGGGGAAAGGACCTTCTCCTTCAGAGATGGGGGAACTCCTCCCAAAGAAAAATGGGTCCCAAGGGATTCCATCCAGACTGGGGAGATATGGAGACTGAGCTACCGCCAACCATCATCTCATCCCAGAACCCACAATACCGAAATCCCCTGGTTCAAACCCATCCTGGTGACTGCCTCCAAGAAGGGGGGGGCAGCCCAGAACCGGAACCAGGGGAACCCACAATGGCTCTGATCTCCAGTTGCCAACTTTTTCTTTCAGATTCCCAAGGCTCTCTGCAGAATTCTGCCCAAATCTCTTCTCTAGCAATGTCCAAAACCAGAAAGTTAGCCCACCAGTTGTCCAAAAATGTGCATTATCTGTGCCCCCTTGAGGAGCAGGAGGGAAGATACTTTGCCCCGGTACAAGTACAGGGGCAGGGTACAATTTTGGCACTGGTGGACACTGGATCCCAAGCTACCCTTCTGTCCAAAAGGGCCTTTGAGGAACTAAATGCCGGAAGGGGGGAGAATTACCGTATTCCTCTCACCTCTCTTCCTGGACAACTGCAGAACTTTGACGGGAAGGAAATTCCTGTTGAGGGGACTGCAGACTTGGACATTAAAATTGGGCGACACAAGTTGAAACACCCGTTCATAGTAGTGACTCCAGAGGGCACCCCTTGTTTACTAGGGAATGACCTCCTGAGAAGGTTGTCACCTCTAATAGATTGTGTAAACAAGGTCCTCTGGACCCAGACTAGCCGACCAATAAAATTAAAACAGAGTGTCAACCATGTTAGTTTAAACGGCACCTGCCACATGGTTGAACAAAAATCTGACCAAGTAGAATTTCACTTCCAGAACAACCATATTCCAGACGTGACAGTAATCGCAGTAGGACAACAGACTGGTGATGGGGGGTCATCTCTGTTTCTGAAAATCAACCTTCCTTCCAGTTTAAAGTGGTACTCCACGCTGGAAGGAAACACTTTGAAATTCTTTACTAATCCACAATCAGAAACTCCCACTCCTATAGTCCAGAAAGATGTGAAATCAGCTCAGAGCCTGGCTGATATTCAGCAAATTGGAGAGCAGTTGTTCATCCCTGTTCAGTTAAATGATGGGAAGGACTCTGTTCTCGCTCGAGTGTGTGTGAACAACGGTAAGAGCTTCATCAGCGAAGCCATGTTCCGCCAACTCCCAAAAGATCCAGCCATTCCCACATTCAAACTGATAGACAAATGGGAAATGGACCTGGAAGCACCCAATTCCAAACATCTCCTGCCAAGCAGGTGTATGCTCAAAATCTCCATTGGCAACAAGAGCATAGTCCATAATTGTTGGGTCGTGCGAGACGTCACTGCCGCCTTTTACTTAGGCAGTGACATTCTCAATCACTTTGCCATTAGTTTGGACCTAATAAACTTCAAAGCTTGGTCCCGATTAGCGGATAATCCCATGGGTTTTGATGATCCAGAAAAAGCATTTAGGTCAGCTCAATTGCTACCTTATGCAGTTGAAATTCAGATTAAAGAGGAAGTCACCATCCCAGAAAGGACCCGACAATTCTCCATGGAAGTGAAAGTTAAAAGAGGACAATATTTGCAAAACCCTGATGCTTAAATACATCTAAATGCTTCTCTCCAACAGCAAGGGTTGGGGGTAAACCCAACTCCATTAGTCAACATAGAACATGACACCATTCCAATAGAGGTGGATAACAGCGACTTAAAGAGTATTACTCTAGCCGCAGGCACCATTATTGGAATGGCGGTTAATGACCAACATTTTTCCATTGATCTAGGAAATGAACTGTTAGGACCAATCCCCAAGGACTGTTTTGACAGTGACAGTGAGGACAATACAACACCAGACAGGATTTTTACCCGGCATGGGGGGAACTTCCTGGTGTACACTTCCTGCCCTTATGGTAAGGAAGATGTGACTTGTGACTTCAGGAGGGATGAGGTGATTTTCCAGGTCCATGAGGGTTGCTTTCCCACCTGAAGCCTCCAGTCCAAATCAGCACTCTGACCAGGGACATCTCCACCCAGCTGGAGGAGGCCGCTGAGATAGCCAAACCAGAAGTCTTTCCAGGCTTCAGGCAGATGGTGGAAGAGAGAGTGCACCTAGCTGATGCCTGTGTGACTCTGGAACAAAAGCCAAAGTTGAAACAAGTTTTCTTGGATTTCCAAGATCTCTTTGCGGTAGACTCATATGACTGTGGCCGCACTGACATCCTCACAACAACAATCCCCACGGACCCTGGCATGACTCCAGTGTTTGTGAAGCAATATTGTTTGCCTCTCGCATCCATGGAGTCCCTTACTGAAATAATTAAGAACCTTGAGTCCCGGGGAATAATCCATCCAGTTCACAGCACCTTCAATAATCCGGTGCTGGGAATATTGAAACCAAACGGCCAGTGGAGACTCTGCGCCGAACTCAGGGAGCTCAACAAACGGGTCCATACTTCCCGATGGCCTCTGCCCTACATTGACCAAAGGCTGGCCCAGATCCAGGGGTCACAGGTATTCACTGCAATAGACCTGACCAATGGATACTGGACTGTGCCTGTCAGTAGGGAGGACCAATACAAGCTGGCTTTTACCTTTGGGGGCCAGCAGTACACATGGACCCGGACTCCCTTCGGATACCTCAACTCCGGCAATGAATTCAACATTTTCCTACACAAGGCCATGCCCGACCTGCGTGCAAGGGGTAACCTGGCTTATGTAGATGATGTCCTCATCAAAAGTTCATCTGTGGAGGAACACATAGCGGAGATCTGTTATGTTCTGACCCAGTTGAGGGCCGCCGGAGCAAAACTTTCCTTTCAGAAATCACAGTGGTGTACAACCCGTGTTAATTTCTTGGGGCATGAGATTACTCCTCAGGGTCTCTGTCCCCAGGAAAAGAAAGTGGAAGCACTTCAGAAACTGAAAGACCCCACAACTCTGCGGGAACTAAGGAGACTCCTTGGACTGACTAATTACAGCAGAAAGTTCATTGAGGGCTACGCAGAGATCACCAGACCCCTGATTCATCTCCTGAAGGGGGGGGGTCAAGTGGGAATGGGGTCCAGAACAAGCCGAGGCAGTAAGACAACTCAAAAGAAGCCTCTCTCAAGCGCCCTGCCTAGCTTACCCTGTCAGAAACAAGGAGTTCTTCCTGGAGACGGGGTTCTCTAATACGTGCTTCACGGCAGTATTATACCAAAAGCATGACAAGGTCAATAAAGTAATCTCCTATGCGAGCAAAACTTTATCCCCTGTGGAGGAAAAATTCAACGATTGTGAGAAGGCACTCCTGGCAACGGTGTGGGCATTGAAGAATTACCGCCCGTTTATCCAGGGAGAACACATCATAGTGGAGACTCCACACCAGCCTCTGCAATATCTCCAAAGTGACAGAATCCGGGCCGGAAATGTGAGTAATTCCTGAATTACTTCCTGGATTCTGTCAAAGCAAGGCTTTCCTGTGGAGGTCCGATATGCCCAAAACAAGAAGAGTCCCCTCGCGCAAGGTCTGGCTGACTTGCATGATTGTGCCAGAGAAAACTGTCTCGAGGACGAAAGTCTAAAAATCAAGGACAACACGGAGGCATACCTTAATTCCCCACACAAAGTCTTTGAAGAGGACAAGTGTGAGGGAATGCCCACTGTCTATGTGGATTGATGCTCTTACCATGTTGACAACAACGGGGAGAAAGAACTGGTGGCCGGCGTAGGGAATGCATGGGTGAATGAGTCCCCAGAACCCTCCACTGGATACAAAATTGGTCCCCGAAGTAGTCAGGTGGCAGAATTGATGGCTGTGCATCAGGCCATCCTCACTGCTGTCCAGCATC
This sequence comes from Ambystoma mexicanum, assembly GCF_040938575.1. Lineage (NCBI taxonomy): Eukaryota > Metazoa > Chordata > Amphibia > Caudata > Ambystomatidae > Ambystoma > Ambystoma mexicanum. The sequence continues at coordinate 1,102,629,529 of NC_090928.1, forward strand.
AACTCCACGAACTGGTCATAATCACAGATTCGGATTATTTACGGAACAGGTTCGTGGAGCACCTGGTTAATTGGAAAACCAGAGGCATGTTATGTGCTAACAACAAACGCTTGAAACATGGGAAGTTGATCCAAAACATTGATGATATGGTCACCTCGAATGAGATGACCATCTATTGGAAAAAGATCAAGGGTCATTCCAAAGTAGAGGGACCAGACAAAACTGGAAATTACTTAGCTGATCAGCTGGCCAAAACCGGAGCCATCCAAGGGGATCTAATTGAGATTGAGTCCCTGTTGGGGGAAATCCAGGTAACTGCTATCACTAGGTCCCAGACAAATGCTCACAATTATCTTTCAATTGCACAATGGAGTAAGGAGACCCCTGATGCTGATTTGATTACCGCTCAGAAGGGGAGATCCAATAATTGGTAAATTTTACCAACACATTGAGGACCCTGAGAACTTTCCCCTGACGGATACCGATTACAACGGGAAAGAGGACCTTAGAGTGTTGATGAAATGTCCAAAAATGATCCGGATCCAAGACGGTTTGTTGGTAAGGAAATCCCAAGTTGGCCATGATCAGTCGGTGGGTGCCTACCTCCTTCCGAAGCCTGATGTTAAGTCACGACCATGATGTGGCTACCGCTGGTCATAGGGGGTTTCATACAACACTTGAGATCTTAAGAGAGGTTGCCTACTGGCCACACATGGGCCAGGACCTCAACCAATATTTGAAGGGTTGTCTTGTGTGTGCACAATTTCAGCCAACATCCCTCACACACCGGGCGCCTCTCCAAAAGAGGGGAATGACACTTCCATGGTCAGATTTACAAATCCACTTTGTAGGCCCCGTGATTCGCTCTGCTAGGGGGAATAAGTACATGTTGGCTGTGACATGCTTGTTTACCAAGTGGGTGGAATGTTCCCAGCCCCAAACTGCAAGGCAGAAACGGCAGCTGCCTTGATGATTAACCACATCTTTTCCCGTTTTGGTCTACCTCGAAGGATTGAGTCAGACAGAGGTAGCCACTTCACCAGTGAAGTGATGACAAAGATGTGGGAGATACTGGGGGTCAAAAGGAAGTTGCATATTGCTTACCGGCCAGCTTCTTCTGGGGCAGTAGAGAGATATAACCGAACCATTGTGAGCATCTTAAAAAAGTTTGTGGCAGATTCTGGGCCAAGTTGGGATATCCGATTACCTCTGGTCCTAATTGCCATCAGATCTACCCCTTCATCTGCAACCAAAATGTCACCATTTGAGTTGATGACTGGACGCAAGATGGTGCTTCCTCAGCATTTGCTCTACAGGACCCAAGAGCAAACGTTGATAAATGCCTCCACACCTCATGAGTATGTAGAGAATTTAAGGAAACACCTTCAACATGCTTTTGCCTATGCTCAGCGGAATCTAGAAAGATCAGCCGAGAGTATGAAGACCCACTATGACCTGAAAACTTCCAGGAAGGAATATCAGGTGGGGGATCGGGTCTTTATATACCACTTCCAAAGAAACCAGGCAAAACAGCGAAAATTCTTGCCTACATGGATGGGACCCTTTGAAATTATAGACAAGATCACCCCTGTGGCCTACAAGATCTGCATCCCCAAAGGCGGTTTGGCAGAGGGGGAAGACAAGTGCGTCCACATAAACCAGTTGAAGTGTTGCCATCCCAGGCACACTTTGCAGCAACTGGAGGAGTCCTCGGTAATCCCAGAGGGTACCGCTCCAGAGTAATTCAATTCGAAACCTAAAATATCCTACATATAGCCTATCAAATTCTGAGAAGGAGGGAAGATACTATGCCCCGGTACAAGTACAGGGGCAGGGTACAATTTTGGCACTGGTGGACACTGGATCCCAAGCTACCCTTCTGTCCAAAAGGGCCTTTGAGGAACTAAATGCCGGAAGGGGGGAGAATTACCGTATTCCTCTCACCTCTCTTCCTGGACAACTGCAGAACTTTGACGGGAAGGAAATTCCTGTTGAGGGGACTGCAGACTTGGACATTAAAATTGGGCGACACAAGTTGAAACACCCGTTCATAGTAGTGACTCCAGAGGGCACCCCTTGTTTACTAGGGAATGACCTCCTGAGAAGGTTGTCACCTCTAATAGATTGTGTAAACAAGGTCCTCTGGACCCAGACTAGCCGACCAATAAAATTAAAACAGAGTGTCAACCATGTTAGTTTAAACGGCACCTGCCACATGGTTGAACAAAAATCTGACCAAGTAGAATTTCACTTCCAGAACAACCATATTCCAGACGTGACAGTAATCGCAGTAGGACAACAGACTGGTGATGGGGGGTCATCTCTGTTTCTGAAAATCAACCTTCCTTCCAGTTTAAAGTGGTACTCCACGCTGGAAGGAAACACTTTGAAATTCTTTACTAATCCACAATCAGAAACTCCCACTCCTATAGTCCAGAAAGATGTGAAATCAGCTCAGAGCCTGGCTGATATTCAGCAAATTGGAGAGCAGTTGTTCATCCCTGTTCAGTTAAATGATGGGAAGGACTCTGTTCTCGCTCGAGTGTGTGTGAACAACGGTAAGAGCTTCATCAGCGAAGCCATGTTCCGCCAACTCCCAAAAGATCCAGCCATTCCCACATTCAAACTGATAGACAAATGGGAAATGGACCTGGAAGCACCCAATTCCAAACATCTCCTGCCAAGCAGGTGTATGCTCAAAATCTCCATTGGCAACAAGAGCATAGTCCATAATTGTTGGGTCGTGCGAGACGTCACTGCCGCCTTTTACTTAGGCAGTGACATTCTCAATCACTTTGCCATTAGTTTGGACCTAATAAACTTCAAAGCTTGGTCCCGATTAGCGGATAATCCCATGGGTTTTGATGATCCAGAAAAAGCATTTAGGTCAGCTCAATTGCTACCTTATGCAGTTGAAATTCAGATTAAAGAGGAAGTCACCATCCCAGAAAGGACCCGACAATTCTCCATGGAAGTGAAAGTTAAAAGAGGACAATATTTGCAAAACCCTGATGCTTAAATACATCTAAATGCTTCTCTCCAACAGCAAGGGTTGGGGGTAAACCCAACTCCATTAGTCAACATAGAACATGACACCATTCCAATAGAGGTGGATAACAGCGACTTAAAGAGTATTACTCTAGCCGCAGGCACCATTATTGGAATGGCGGTTAATGACCAACATTTTTCCATTGATCTAGGAAATGAACTGTTAGGACCAATCCCCAAGGACTGTTTTGACAGTGACAGTGAGGACAATACAACACCAGACAGGATTTTTACCCGGCATGGGGGGAACTTCCTGGTGTACACTTCCTGCCCTTATGGTAAGGAAGATGTGACTTGTGACTTCAGGAGGGATGAGGTGATTTTCCAGGTCCATGAGGGTTGCTTTCCCACCTGAAGCCTCCAGTCCAAATCAGCACTCTGACCAGGGACATCTCCACCCAGCTGGAGGAGGCCGCTGAGATAGCCAAACCAGAAGTCTTTCCAGGCTTCAGGCAGATGGTGGAAGAGAGAGTGCACCTAGCTGATGCCTGTGTGACTCTGGAACAAAAGCCAAAGTTGAAACAAGTTTTCTTGGATTTCCAAGATCTCTTTGCGGTAGACTCATATGACTGTGGCCGCACTGACATCCTCACAACAACAATCCCCACGGACCCTGGCATGACTCCAGTGTTTGTGAAGCAATATCGTTTGCCTCTCGCATCCATGGAGTCCCTTACTGAAATAATTAAGAACCTTGAGTCCCGGGGAATAATCCATCCAGTTCACAGCACCTTCAATAATCCGGTGCTGGGAATATTGAAACCAAACGGCCAGTGGAGACTCTGCGCCGAACTCAGGGAGCTCAACAAACGGGTCCATACTTCCCGATGGCCTCTGCCCTACATTGACCAAAGGCTGGCCCAGATCCAGGGGTCACAGGTATTCACTGCAATAGACCTGACCAATGGATACTGGACTGTGCCTGTCAGTAGGGAGGACCAATACAAGCTGGCTTTTACCTTTGGGGGCCAGCAGTACACATGGACCCGGACTCCCTTCGGATACCTCAACTCCGGCAATGAATTCAACATTTTCCTACACAAGGCCATGCCCGACCTGCGTGCAAGGGGTAACCTGGCTTATGTAGATGATGTCCTCATCAAAAGTTCATCTGTGGAGGAACACATAGCGGAGATCTGTTATGTTCTGACCCAGTTGAGGGCCGCCGGAGCAAAACTTTCCTTTCAGAAATCACAGTGGTGTACAACCCGTGTTAATTTCTTGGGGCATGAGATTACTCCTCAGGGTCTCTGTCCCCAGGAAAAGAAAGTGGAAGCACTTCAGAAACTGAAAGACCCCACAACTCTGCGGGAACTAAGGAGACTCCTTGGACTGACTAATTACAGCAGAAAGTTCATTGAGGGCTACGCAGAGATCACCAGACCCCTGATTCATCTCCTGAAGGGGGGGGGTCAAGTGGGAATGGGGTCCAGAACAAGCCGAGGCAGTAAGACAACTCAAAAGAAGCCTCTCTCAAGCGCCCTGCCTAGCTTACCCTGTCAGAAACAAGGAGTTCTTCCTGGAGACGGGGTTCTCTAATACGTGCTTCACGGCAGTATTATACCAAAAGCATGACAAGGTCAATAAAGTAATCTCCTATGCGAGCAAAACTTTATCCCCTGTGGAGGAAAAATTCAACGATTGTGAGAAGGCACTCCTGGCAACGGTGTGGGCATTGAAGAATTACCGCCCGTTTATCCAGGGAGAACACATCATAGTGGAGACTCCACACCAGCCTCTGCAATATCTCCAAAGTGACAGAATCCGGGCCGGAAATGTGAGTAATTCCTGAATTACTTCCTGGATTCTGTCAAAGCAAGGCTTTCCTGTGGAGGTCCGATATGCCCAAAACAAGAAGAGTCCCCTCGCGCAAGGTCTGGCTGACTTGCATGATTGTGCCAGAGAAAACTGTCTCGAGGACGAAAGTCTAAAAATCAAGGACAACACGGAGGCATACCTTAATTCCCCACACAAAGTCTTTGAAGAGGACAAGTGTGAGGGAATGCCCACTGTCTATGTGGATTGATGCTCTTACCATGTTGACAACAACGGGGAGAAAGAACTGGTGGCCGGCGTAGGGAATGCATGGGTGAATGAGTCCCCAGAACCCTCCACTGGATACAAAATTGGTCCCCGAAGTAGTCAGGTGGCAGAATTGATGGCTGTGCATCAGGCCATCCTCACTGCTGTCCAGCATCAACTCCACGAACTGGTCATAATCACAGATTCGGATTATTTACGGAACAGGTTCGTGGAGCACCTGGTTAATTGGAAAACCAGAGGCATGTTATGTGCTAACAACAAACGCTTGAAACATGGGAAGTTGATCCAAAACATTGATGATATGGTCACCTCGAATGAGATGACCATCTATTGGAAAAAGATCAAGGGTCATTCCAAAGTAGAGGGACCAGACAAAACTGGAAATTACTTAGCTGATCAGCTGGCCAAAACCGGAGCCATCCAAGGGGATCTAATTGAGATTGAGTCCCTGTTGGGGGAAATCCAGGTAACTGCTATCACTAGGTCCCAGACAAATGCTCACAATTATCTTTCAATTGCACAATGGAGTAAGGAGACCCCTGATGCTGATTTGATTACCGCTCAGAAGGGGAGATCCAATAATTGGTAAATTTTACCAACACATTGAGGACCCTGAGAACTTTCCCCTGACGGATACCGATTACAACGGGAAAGAGGACCTTAGAGTGTTGATGAAATGTCCAAAAATGATCCGGATCCAAGACGGTTTGTTGGTAAGGAAATCCCAAGTTGGCCATGATCAGTCGGTGGGTGCCTACCTCCTTCCGAAGCCTGATGTTAAGTCACGACCATGATGTGGCTACCGCTGGTCATAGGGGGTTTCATACAACACTTGAGATCTTAAGAGAGGTTGCCTACTGGCCACACATGGGCCAGGACCTCAACCAATATTTGAAGGGTTGTCTTGTGTGTGCACAATTTCAGCCAACATCCCTCACACACCGGGCGCCTCTCCAAAAGAGGGGAATGACACTTCCATGGTCAGATTTACAAATCCACTTTGTAGGCCCCGTGATTCGCTCTGCTAGGGGGAATAAGTACATGTTGGCTGTGACATGCTTGTTTACCAAGTGGGTGGAATGTTCCCAGCCCCAAACTGCAAGGCAGAAACGGCAGCTGCCTTGATGATTAACCACATCTTTTCCCGTTTTGGTCTACCTCAAAGGATTGAGTCAGACAGAGGTAGCCACTTCACCAGTGAAGTGATGACAAAGATGTGGGAGATACTGGGGGTCAAAAGGAAGTTGCATATTGCTTACCGGCCAGCTTCTTCTGGGGCAGTAGAGAGATATAACCGAACCATTGTGAGCATCTTAAAAAAGTTTGTGGCAGATTCTGGGCCAAGTTGGGATATCCGATTACCTCTGGTCCTAATTGCCATCAGATCTACCCCTTCATCTGCAACCAAAATGTCACCATTTGAGTTGATGACTGGACGCAAGATGGTGCTTCCTCAGCATTTGCTCTACAGGACCCAAGAGCAAACGTTGATAAATGCCTCCACACCTCATGAGTATGTAGAGAATTTAAGGAAACACCTTCAACATGCTTTTGCCTATGCTCAGCGGAATCTAGAAAGATCAGCCGAGAGTATGAAGACCCACTATGACCTGAAAACTTCCAGGAAGGAATATCAGGTGGGGGATCGGGTCTTTATATACCACTTCCAAAGAAACCAGGCAAAACAGCGAAAATTCTTGCCTACATGGATGGGACCCTTTGAAATTATAGACAAGATCACCCCTGTGGCCTACAAGATCTGCATCCCCAAAGGCGGTTTGGCAGAGGGGGAAGACAAGTGCGTCCACATAAACCAGTTGAAGTGTTGCCATCCCAGGCACACTTTGCAGCAACTGGAGGAGTCCTCGGTAATCCCAGAGGGTACCGCTCCAGAGTAATTCAATTCAAAACCTAAAATATCCTACATATAGCCTATCAAATTCTGTGTTTCTCAAGTTTATGTGTTCCTGTCTCTTAATTTAAAAAAATGTGCATGTTCATATCTGTTGAGTTCTAAAATATAGATGCCACCCCACTATATCAATGGTGGGAGAGAAATGTCCATGAATAGGTATTGCCGCTCTTCCTTTGTCGTCCTAGGAGAAAGAAAACCTGGAGACTGGCCAAGGAGGACGACCCGGAGACTGGGAGGACATCTGAGGGGCCCGGGGTACCGCCCAATCTTCCCATCAGGACCGGCGAGGAGAACCGATCGATCCGACCGGATGGAGAAAAAGATGCTGAACTGTGCCATCTACCGGAAGAAGATGAGGAGAACATCCCAGATCTTGCAAGTTCCATCAGTGAAACAGAATGGCCATCGCAAGAGGGTGGCTTGTGGGATGTTTTTACCCATGCATCCGAGCCCTACCAAAAAAAAAACTGTGCATTACTGGCATTGAAAACATCATGATGGCCAGAGCTTCCCAGAAAATGCACAGGGAAAAGCATGAAGAATAGGCTGCCACCCATTTTTGCCGATGTTATGGGCACAGAAGGGCACTGCCTAAAACCACCATGAGCTACCCACACAGTAGCCTGAAACCATAGGGAATGGCAATGCTGATTGCCAAAAGCAACCTAGAACTGTGGGGAATTCATTTTCTTAAATCCCCAAAATGGTTGCATTACCAGTACTCACCACTATCAGAAAGCCGGCGTTTTAAAACAACACCAGACATTTGTGTAAAACTGAATAAATGAACCCAAAGCAGGCCAAAGAAAAACTTACTAAGAGGTGGATACAATGTAAAGTTATATTCTGAAGTGACTTGAAGGTTTATAACAAGACTGGCTGAGCTCTGCAGGTCTGCAGCGGCTTAAACTGAAGCTGGATTTAAAATTACCAAAAATCGAAATGTGTAAATAAACTGAGGGACAGACTTGTGACTGCCACATAGTTTGTCACTGTTAAAATGTCATAGTTTTGAACTTAGAATCAGCATTCCAGCTGCATGTGTAAAAATTGTTAGTTTTATTTGAATGCAGAAAACTGGGTAAATAAAAGTGACAGTAGCTGGGGCCTGGCTTAAGAAACTGGATTCTGCCCAACAACTTCCCCCCAATTGGAGTGAAACTGGATCCACAGCAGTTCTCAGGCCTGGCTGCATTCTGAGGGGAGGTCACCCCTCTCTGATTGAATTACCAAGGGACTGCTAGAGACTAAACAAAGTACCCAGGCAGAGGGTTTATTAGGGGGAGGCCATAAATGGCGTCCTCTTGAACAATGGGCCTTCCAGGGCCCAGGCAGATGGTTTATTAGGGGGACCGTAAAATAGCTTCCTCTTGGCAGAAGCTGGGAGGGGCAGGGTCTCTGAGCTTGGCAGAAACTGGATGAACTGGTTTCTACACCATGTGACCTGAAAAGACACACCCCTGTTGGCCAGAAAATGATTCTAAGAAAGATGTATAACTCACAGTGCGGACTTGTCAAAATTATTTAAATGATACCATAATCCTTGTGAATTGTCTGTATACGTTTTAAGACGCGTTGGGAATTTGTGTGATGTTCTGGGGCAAAACCCTGCTATTTATGGATACTACAGACTCTGTGTTTAAGCTAGAGACATGGGAATTTACTGGAGTATGTAAGGACAGGCCGTGTATATGTGTATAATTTTTAATGAAGAACCAAGGTTGCATAACCCACTAAAATCGAAAAAAAGTTGCCATTTTTTAATGCAAGCCCTCAGGAAGAGCAGAGTTTCAACAGAGTATACCTCATGTGATAGGTAATATGTACATGCAATGACAAACCACTATGTATTTGAGAAATGTGTATTTTGATCAAATATAGATTTGTGTGCAATTTGACAGGGGAGCGTCCTTTCTGCAAGCCATTAAATGACATCATTCTGACACACAATCCTGCTCTCCAGTGAGAACGCAAAGAATTCTCCAACCTATCAGAACTCTGAAGGGTTTGGGCCTAGAAAGCTAGCCTCTACACCCACTTTCAAAACACATAAAAAGAGACTGCTGGGACAGGTAGGGACATTCAATTCCATTTGCTGCGGAGCATGCTGACCGACGACTTCACATCCAGAGATCCTACACTTAGACTTCCAAGCTAAACAGAGACTACAGAACTTTGAACCAAGAAGGCCCACTGCAAGCAAAAGTATTTGTCAGCAGGCCCAAAAATAATTTGCAGACTATTCACAGCCGGACCCAGGTGTTGATTCTGGCCTGAAACCCTGTGCAGAAAGATCCAGAAGCAGTGCTATCCCCAGAGAAAGCAGAGCAGTATCCAGAACCAGAGGCCAGAGATCCAGAGTGACCCAGACCGCTGTTAGAAGAACCAGAGAGCTGACCCAGATCACTGTGAAGTGCCGAGACCAGAACCGGAGTCCAGTCCAAAACCTGACCAGATCCGTGGGGAGGCCTATTTCAAAATATATTGTGAGTACCTAGCAGAACTGTGCAGAACCAATATCTTAGTTAAAATAATATAATTCAATCTATTTTAATCTAACCAGAATTGCCTCCTAACTGTCACCTGTCATTTGCAAAGCTGTCACCTGTCATTTTCCAGCTGCAAGCTGTAACCTGTCGCTTTGAACTTTTAAAATTTCAAATCCGAAAAACTACCTTTATTTAATCGTCCGTATCTCTGGAACCGTTTGGGCTAGGAACTTGGTTTAACTTTCCTCTGAACGCTTAGAATCTCAGCTTTTCAACAAGCTTAGAACCGACTTGCTACGTCCAGCCACGTGTGAAAACATCAGCTTCTTTGCTTTCCTTTGCCAGAAATTCATTTAACCTGCTAGTTACTCCTAGATCCTTGCTAAAGTGAGCCTGAACTCAGCCCAAGTATATTTCACTCACCCTGAACCTCCTAAAGGGAATTAAAAGCATTTCCAGCATATTGCTCACTGCATTGTCACCATATTCAAAGCATTTTGCCGGTGTTTCAAACTTCTGTAGTCTAAGCTTGCTGGGGTGAACTGAATTACATTTGATTGCATTTCTAAGAACTGTGTGCTCTCCTCTTCATTTCCTTACATTGCATAAGGGGGGAGTGGATTGCCAGAGAAAAGTGATTACATTGTTTTGTTGAAATCATATTGAGTATTTTCTGTATTGCATTTTCATTCAACATTGCATCCATCTGAAACTAGATAAAGCATTCTCTACCACCTTATTCTTCTGTTCCTATTCCCAAGCGTGCTACCTCATCCTTTATACTACTCCTGGGTAATCAAATCAGTTTATTAGTAGAACATTACCCATTGTTGTTAACTGCTCATGTTCTGAAGTGTGATATTAATTATTAATTTATTATAAAGTGTGATATATATATTGTTTACATTCTCAAATAAACCGTTTAAACTTGCAAAACAGAACTACTTCTTGGCTCAGGAGGGTCAGGGGGGTTCCAAGAAAGGGGTGTTATATAGGGGTAGTCATCCAGAACTTATGAACTGGACATAAAGATATATCAATAAGGGTTTCCATTCAGTATCCCAGACTAGGCATTGACTTAGCTGTAGTGCTGGATTGAATCCTCTTACATACCAATGTAGCGTTAACCTCAGGTTGAGGCTGCCAACGAGAGCAGAGACATCTCTCTCTGCTTGTGGGGGATCATTGTGGGGGTAGAGTGAGGTATCATGCGCAGGCACAGCCACGGATTGGACAGTGGGTCAGCGCAAAAAAGGGTGGTACAATGGTACAAAGGAAATTGCAGTGTAAGAAGTGACTCCCAGTGAAAAGGTTATAGTGGCCACCATTGCTGTATTTAAAAAGGCTTGGAGAATGTTGAGAGAGAGTGGAGGAGCGGGAGGACTGATTAAAGAAAACATGCGGGGTCCAGGGAATCTGGGAAGGAGAGTGGCCTCTGATGCCATGGCTGCAGCAGGGTGGGTCTGCAGCTGCCAAAGAGAAGAGGGGTCGGTGGGGGAGAAGGGATGGAGAAAGCTAATGATTGGGGGTAGGAGAGAGAGTTCAAAGGATGTAACTTGGGGAAGAGCCAGATCTGAAGGAGAGGGGAGAAGGGCTGAGGGGCTTGCTGTCCGCGGTAAACAAGAGAAGGACAGCAATAGCAGAAAAGGTCACAAATGGAAAGTCTTGGACAAAAGAGGTGGGGAAAGGGCAATAGGTCAGGTTAGGAAAGAAGGGGAGTAGTGAGTGAGCTGGTGAGACACGGACAGGGGTCAGAGGAAGAGGTAAGAGGAGTGGACCTGGTGCTGTTGAGAGGAGAAGGCTGACAGGCAGAGGAGTTAGGGTTGACTACGGAGGACCGGCTTATTGGAAAGGGTGAAAGGGGCAGTGACCATGTCACCAAAAAAATGTATGTTACCGCCACGCGGCAATAAGTGGCCTGTTTGTCCAAGAGGGGGGCTGGAGAGTAGGGTTTATCCCAATGTGCAGGAAAGGGAGAGTAAGGCCCAGAGAAAGACACTGCAGTGGAGGGGCTAAGTGGCAGATATGGAGAGGTATCGCCGGTCCAAACAAGGGGAGTGGTAACTGGGTTTAGGGGCAGGATAACGATCCTGTGTGTGGGGGTTTTGGTGAACAAGAATGAGGGGGAAAATTGGGTATGGGAGGAGTCAGGGGAGAGTAGTCACTGTAGCAGCGTGATGGGCCCACATATAAAATAGCTTCTTGAGATAAGCTTGGGAATGTCACACATACCAGCAGCGGCCGCCCGCCAGAAGGTCAAAGTAATGATAACGTGACTAAGAGAAAGTTGTAGAATCTGATAGGGCCAAGCTGTGGAGCAGGGATGCAGGATGATTGGAAGATATTGGAAATGACGGGGAAGAATGCTCTTGGTACAAGACTGGGGCGGGGCAAGAAGAAACAGTAAACAGAAGGATTAATGGAACAAACAGATTAATTGGTCAAGCTCTTGAGACGCGTTTCTGAAAGAAGACAGGTTGAAGAAGATAGGTAATGGAAAGGATTTGGGGATAGCAGAGAGGAAGGATTTAGGCGCAGAGGACAGAGGTAGGAACACAAAGGTTTGAGCTCTGCAGGTAGATAATGGGGGTGTGGAAAAGGGGAGGATGGTAGAAGGGCCGGGGCCCACAGCTGAGGGCGGGACCACATAGCAAGTGTTGGAAAATGGTACTGAGGAAGTTGGAGAGAAGAAAGCGGGTGGAGGAGGGTTGAACAAGGCAGACAGGATGCAAGGTGCCGTATATGGCCATGCCAAATCCATTGACTACACCCTTAACGCAGGCTACGAAGGAGAAAATATGTAGCAGGGAATTTGTAAACGTGTTGAAGTTGCAGCACAAGGAGACCAGATGTAAAGAAGGTTAGAAGGAGGAGGCAAGGTTTAGGTCAGATATCCTGCTTTGGGCAATTTGTTCTGTGAATGGTCCTCTGACCAGAAAATGGCATTGTTGAAATACATGGCCATAATTAGTAAGTGACAGGTGGATTGTGAAGGTTTTTGCGGTTACGATACGATGAGAATTTTTGATCCAGGTGGCTGAATGACCAAGGGAAACATGGCAAAGAATCAATGTGACGCTTTGGCTCCAGTGGATAGTGCCAATCCGATCAATGATAGGCACAGATCCGGCTAGTGGGATGCCAACACCTCACATCCACTTTCAAGGACAGCCCATCAAAAGGGAGTGGGGGCAGAATAGAGTGGGGTGTGTGACAGGTGGAGCTTGCTGGCATTCCACCGAGGGACATGACTCCAAGCTGCATGAAAAAACCAGCGCGAGATGCGCTCGATGGCATCTGAAGGTACAGTAGACAGGGGCAGGAGACAGGGACAGGAGTGACAATAGCAAGAGGAGGTTTGGTGGTTACAGGGGCGTGGAAGAAAAGATGTGTATTCTGGTTAGAAAGGGAGGAGATTGGCCAAACCCAAGCCAATTCTGATCCCCATCACCTAAGAGCGTTGCCTCACTTATTATAGTGTCAAATAATGAACTATGTCATTGTATTGATGTAACAACACTCTCTTCTAGGCTGCAGGCTCTACAGATGGAGGGAATGGTGGCTGGAGACCCTGAGCAAAGTCTCCCTTGCTCGTGATCAGGCAGATGGTGGCTATCAACCAATTTGAGTGTAGGAGATGCCTAGTAGAGATGGCCAGACATAAGTTCTATTTCATTTTGCTTGGGGTGGGAGAGAGGCACATTGAACTTGGGGTGCGAGAGAGGCACATTGATTCAGAGTGGAAGGCATAGAGACTTGAAAGAGGCAAGGTATACATCTAGAGAATAGCACCCGGGCCCTTTCAACATTGTGGGCCTCATTACGACCCTGGCGCTAATGGGTTAACGGCGCCGTAAAAGGCTGCGGCGCCGTTAACCAATTAGTGCCTGATTACAAGGTCCCTTTGCAGGACCCGACCTTAACAGCTGGTCTACACCAGCCGTTAAAGTAGGGACCCGCAAAGGGACCTTGGTGCTTAGCGCCTTCCCCATTCCCATAGAGCCCTATGGGGCGAAAATGGGAATGGGGAAGGGCCATGGTTCAATGGGGAATTATCGCCCCGCCAACCTTGGAATGGGGTTGTAATACCCCATTGAACCATGGCGTACCCGTTACAACACCGGCACCAACCATGGTGCTAATAGCGCCATGGCTTAGCGCTGATGTTGTAATGGGGGCCTATGACTCTAAGGCGTCTTATGGCTACAGTGGGCCTTATTATGAGGTTGGAGGTAGCCTTGCCGGTAAAAGCGGTAAGGCTACCTCCAAACTCGCATCTGGGTACGGCACCTGCGAATGGGCAATTACAGGCTATTCCAGCCCAGCCGGACCCGGTAATTGCCCTTTCATGGGTGCCGGGCCCGGTACATCCCCATTCCCATTTGAGCCCCATAGGACTCAATGGGAATGGGGACGTCGGCTGCACCAGCACCATTTACAACGGTGCTGGTGCATCCGACTTGCTGTTCTTGCGGGTGCCGCACTGCCCGCCAGGTCAGACCTGGCGGGCTGACAGGCACCCGCGAGCAAAGCTTGTAGTATGTCGGTACCGGTGTTGCCTTACCACCATACTTCTAATGAGGCCCAGTGTTTTGGTAAACTGAAGCAAAATGGTGGTTGTGCTTTCTAAGGTAAATGGGTTGTCAGTGCTTGGTTCTCCACTCTCTTGGCTGACTCCTTCAACCCAAACTTCTCTGGAAATCCTCCTGCTGCTCTTGATAGATGTATTGCCCATCACTTTTGTACCAGTACAGAACTTTACTCAAGGAGTGTATTAGGAGTAAGCAATGCTTGTTTTACTTCTGTCATATCTGAACAGATGTCATTGCTTTAATGTACAGTGTTAGCTTTTCCAGTCTTTGGAAATGTGATGTGGGGACTAAGCCACTGCACATCTAACATTCTGACAGGGACTTGTTGATACTTTAAGATTGCATTCCTAACATGCTTTACTGTTCAAAGGATTCCATTGACATACTCTCCAGACATCTTTCGATGGCTGTCAATACACTAGATGCGGCCTCATTACGAGTTTGTCGGTTAATCAGTGGATTATGAGGGTTGGAAGTCCATAGGACTTCATGGGGGTGTTGGCAGATTTCTACGAGCAGTAATTCAGCTGCAGGAATTCTGATGAATGTTGGAGGTAAAGCCTCCTCTTCAAGGGCAAACCCCATGTGGTGGTGTTGGAAACAATGGCATCATTCTGTTTTCTTGAAAAAAGTGTTGGTAACAGAATTGCCACCACTTTTCTACTCCACAATGAACTCATAATGAGGTTCCTGGTGTTTACTACACCCTTTAAAACATGGTTCACAGCATGGGTGGCACGTGAATCTCCATGCTCCTTGACTGGCAGAAGACCCAGGGGCAGATAGAGAGAAACATGCAGGGCACCTGAAAGAGTGGTGTGAAGACAGGTCTCGATGGCATGTTGACTGTGACTGCAGAGCTGCATACAAGATTATGACATACAATTGTGAGCATTATGCACCAACTCCACATATGCGGGGCATTGGCTCACTGCACCATTTTAAGCGTTGTGACATCTGTGCATGATTACAGTGAGTGGCAGTGATATCAGACAGGAAAGTAGCTGCTGGCGTTAAAATCTTGAGGCAAGGCACCTGAAAAATAGATTATGAAGGACAGCTGTAGTGACGGATTTGTGCAGACACTGATTCCAGGGACTTAGGTAGCATTGTGGCTTGGCATTTCTCTCATGAGTAGAGCCTTCGAGTGTGGCACTGTTCCCAATTTGTGGTGCAAGGAGAATCGTGAAAGGAGCCAGAAACACCAAAGGTGAGATCTTTCAGAGGGTCCAGAAGAAACAGAGTCACCACAATGCTGAATGCACTTCCAAACACATTTGACTATGCACCTGTGCTACGAGCACTGCGCCCAATTTGGACTGTGAGTACAATCATGGAAGGAGCTAGGAATGCCAAAAGTGAGTTTCTTTTGATGGTCTAGAACAAACAGAGTGACCACATTGCTGACTGCACTTCCAAACACACTTGACTGCGCACCAAGTATTTATATGTAATTATATGACTTGTGATGAAGATCTTACTAATACATATCTATATAAACACAAAACAATACATAAAACAGTGCAGGGTAGTCAACAACCCACAAACGATAAAAAACCAATGCATACCGGGAAACACAGAAGTAACACTTTAGCATCAAAATGCATTTAATTCGGAGGACCACTCCATAAAATATTACTTAAAGTCTACTTGGATAAATAGCACAGAGAAGACGCCGTTCAAAAAGATAAGCAAATCCTTTGTAAAGTAATTAATAAATGAATGCCACATCAAATCATATTTAGGAAATGCAGCTGGAGTATTTGCAATATATGTTTCCATTCTATGAGCATTGCAAAAATGTGTACACCAACCTGGATATTCTGATTTCTTAAAAAAAAAGAAAAAAATCAATTTCATGTGATCAGAGTATTCTAAGGATCCGTGGGCAGGTGAAAAGCCTACAGGTGTCCACTAGGACAAGGAATTACAAGGAATCCACCCCCTCCTCCCATCCCTTCCCACTCAGCGAGACACAGCCATGAGTGTGTTCTGAATGGTACAAACTGACTTTTTCAGGGACATTAGTAGGTGATCTAAAAAACATTTGATGATAGAGAAGCAAAGTGACCCGGATAGGAAAATGCTGCAATGATGAAATCACCCACGTCGCTCTCTACGCAATTGGCTGCTCTTGGGGGAAAAGGGGTTCTGGTTAGCCTATAAGCATATGATATGTAAAAAACGGTCTGGGAGTCCCTCTACCTTGAATAAACACTTCCAAATAACATGTTCTATGGGAAGGTGCCCACTTGCTGTTAGTACTCTTGCTCGGAGGAGAATTGCCTAGCATGTTAGTGCTCGTCTGCCCTTGTGGGTGGGACAAAGACTGGTATGCAAATTGATATTTCTCCTCTGTGAAAGGTACAGTGAAGCTAAAACATGGCTGTAGAACTTCCCGCGGGGGCACCTTCCCATAGAGCAGGTTATTTGGCCCATGTTTGCTCTCGGTAGAGGGGCTCCCAGACATTTTTGTGCATTTCTAGTAACTTTGGGTTTCACCCTAAATTACGCAGGGTAATCCGGACTTGGACCCCTTTCTCACTGTGCTTAAAGTGGCTCAGCTTCACCTCACTGATGAAGCCCGACTTGGCCGAAACACTTGTCTGGGGTTGCTGTTGGTACTCTTGTTCAGAGGCAAATTGCCTAGCATTTCGGTAATGGAATGCCCTTGTCAGTGAGAGAAAGACTGACATGCAAATGGATAGTTCTCCTCTGTGAAGGGTGCATTGAGGTAAAACGTGTTTGAAGACCCTCCTGAGTGGAAGAAATTCCATAGAACAGGGTAATTAACCCATGTTCTTTCTCAGTAGAGGGGCTCTCACACTCCTTTGTAACTTTGTAAAACTTGTAGTTTCATCCTATGTAACCGAGGGCAATCCAGACATGGACCCCTTGCTCACTGTGTTTTAAGAGAGGCTCAGCTTCACCTCACTGATGAGACCCGACTAGCCCGAAACACGTTTCTGGGGTTGCTGATGGTACTCTTGTTCAGAGGCGAATTGCCTAGCATTTCGGTGCTGGACTGCCCTTGTGGGTGGGAGAAAGACTGATATGCAAATGATTATTTCTCCTCTATGAAGGGTGCAGTGAGCTAAAACATGGTTGTAGACCCTTCTGAGTGGAAGAAATTCCATAGAACTGGGTATTGGACCCATGTTCTTTCTCGGTAGAGGGGCTCCCACACTCCGTAGTAACTTTGTAAAACTTGGGGTTTCATCATAAGTAACCAAGTGTAATCCAGATGTGGACCCCTTGCCCACTGTGTTTTAGAGAGGTTCAGCTTCATCTCACTGATGAAGCCCGACTAGGCTGAAACACGTGTATGGTGTTGCTATTGGTACTCTTGTTCAGAGGAGATTTGCCTAGCATTTCGGTGCTGGACTGCCCATGTTGATGGGACAAAGACTGATATGCAAATGAATACGTATCCTCTGTGAAGGGTGCAGTGAGTTAAAACATGGTTGTAGACCCACTTAAGTGGAAGAAATTCCATAGAACTGTGTATTTGAGCCATGTTCATTCTCAGTAGAGGGACTCCCACACTTCTTTGTAACTAAGCACATGGTCTACTTTCACTGGAGCTGGGAAACCTGCCTCCTGGCAGTTTCAATTATTCTTTACCAATTTTGTTGTTAGTGTGCACTAGAACAACCGGATTCTAGATCATAAAGGACAAGAAAGCATAATATCTATGCTGAAAGTGCCATTCAGTTGAAAGTGTGATTTGTCAACTTATAGGATGGCAACCCCTGAATGGACTGATCCTCCAGGAGATCACTGGAAACCCTCAGAATAACATCTAGTGTCACAACTAAATGAGCTGCAGGCACGTGCCCCATAAACGATGAGTTGAGTACACCTAATGGAGCCTTTCCAGATCTAAGGTGACACTGGAACTTGGGATTTGCAGTCCTAGTAACCTGAAAACCAAAGGACCAGAAGGTACTGAACTAAGACCTTCAGATGCAACCACGTTTATGGAACAACATTGGAAGTCTTTAAACCCTGTAAACCCTGTAAACAATAGCTTCATAAGGAGGAAGGTTCCTAAAAGATCTGTTTAAAGGGGTTGGATAATCTGCCTTGCATGGGGGAAGCATTCACTGCTTTGAATGTCTGTTCCAGGGTTAAATGTGTCTTCTGACCCCTCATGCCACGCACGATTCTGTCGAAAGTCAGATGACTTTACCCATGATGCATTGTTGCATATATTAAAGGTATTCATGGGTTGAGAAGGTCTGAACAATGGCTTACAATGGGGATAGTTAAGATGGAGGCAGCTGCATTGGTTTAATGTTGTTAATGAACTTACATGATCGTATCTCAGGTAGAGTATTTGGGATTTTTGAGCCTCGAAGTCAAAGGGGTCTACAATGTGTGTACAGGAACTGTGGTCCACTGTTATTTTGAACAGGTAACAGGTTGTTGTGTCGTACATTTCTATGCTTGTGTAACTGTCCAGTAGGACAGTGTTGTAGGTTTATCCAGTGCGCGTGCCCCATATGTTCACTTTTGTCATATTCATTCTGCATTTGGCCCCATGAAACTTCCTCCATTTGAAATAATGTCTCTGAGGGCAATTTCTGAAACCAAGTCATTCATCCAAGGCATGAGAGCAGGGACGTAATTTGGGGGTCTCACTTGCTACCCCTGAAGTCTCCCTTGCTACTCCAAATGTTCTTTTTTATTATGTACCTTTACATGGTAGCTCCTTGGCTATGGCCAGCGCCATGTGGCTCTTAGGGGGCTCTTAAAAAAACAGGGGGTTCCACAAGTGTAACACTTTGAGCAGTGACCCTAAATAAGAACAAATAGGAATAACAAATAATTTGTCTTTCTTGAATTCTATGCAATAATTGCTAGACTCATTAAAGGTTTATTTCAGGCACACTTCAGGGAGTGAATCACTGATTTAGTTTTCTCTTAAGCACCTCAACTCAGCCTTTCATCCTTCTGAGGTTGACAAATGAGTACCAACACAGGTTGGGTTATATTGTATGCATATTTGTTCTATATAAAGGGCTTAGCGTAAGTGCTCTATAATAACACATCATTATCAATTGGCCTTGGACATCTGCTTGCATTCACAGTAATTTGGTGACATGGGCCTACACACATTGATATTAACGATATATATATATATTTTAATTCTTATAACGCGCCGCATGCCTGTTGGCCTCAGTGCACACATCTGGTGATCCAATCTTTTATGAAATGTATATCCCATTGTTGTGATATTGTAACCATATTTTTCGTAGTGTACTTAGGAACAATGCTATCTGATTCCGCTTCCTGTTTTGTCAAGGGGTGAACGGTCATGTTCCATCACTTCTTATGATGTCATTTCAGGGTGATGTTAAATTACATCACTTCCTGTGATATCATCAGAGGTCAAGGGTTGTGTGATGTCACTTCTGCTACCGTGGCATTTTGGTGAAATAACATCCCTGCACAAATGCAGAGCGTTCAGGAACCTTTCATTCAAGGCACGAGAGCAGAGGTGTGGCTGGCTTAAATAAAAGCTATTCCAAAATGGCTGCCATAGTCCAACAATGTTTGCTTTACCTCACTGGTCCTGTTGTTTCCTATCAATGGTTGCAATAACTGCCTTAAAACTAAAGAAAAATAATAGTTCACAATTAGTTTTGTCCAAGAACAGTCAAACAATCCTTACATGAAAATGATGGCAACAGAATGAAGTTGTATGTGTTTACCTTTTCTTTTGTTGGACAATGCCCATATCGAAGAGCTCTATCATAACCTTTCAGTGGCATATACCTGCATTCTATTCAGCAGGGTGATGTAATATTGTACAGGAGTGCACAGCTAAACCCCCTTCTTGATAATCCAGCCTAGATCAAAAGCTAATGTGGTAGTATTGAAAGTCTCCCCTTATGGACCAGGATTCCTAATACTAACCCCTTATATTGTAGAAACCTACAAATAGCAAAGCACAGAGGTTGTTCAGCTGCGTAAAATTGAATATTTCACAAAACACTGCATTCTGATTTTTGATGTGATGCCACCAAGGTTAAAATTGTACTTGTCAAGAATAGACAAATGGGACAGGTGACCAAAGCACTTACCAAAGCCCAGACAAGATACATGTGGACATTCCCCTTCGGACTGGTCTTCAAATGGGAAGGAGGCCAACACTGTATCATCACGCTGGAGGAGGGGCTCAAGATCCTGAATATATAAGAAGAGGGGGACGCGGGAGGAGGGAAAATCAGAAGGCTTGAACAAGAAGGCCACCAAGAGGGGCCATGGGAGTGGACAAGAGTGAGGGATTCAAAGTCCAGACGCAGGCATATACAGGGACCGAGGGGGCAGATACCAAAGTCTCCAGGCTAAAACAAAACTGCCATAATAACAGCTATGGCAGAGACAGTGTGACATGAGTTTAAGGTTCAATGGGTTCTTAGGGGAAATCTACCATTAAGGGTCTACCCGGGGAGGCCGCGAGGGTGAAGACGAACCTTGGAAACGGGGAAGGGCTAGGGGACAGCTCTCCCTGCACAGTTTATCTCCGAGATTGGAACGAGATCCGGCAACCCAGGACGATGTTGCGCCTTGGGGAAGTTAAGCCGAATCTAGCCAGATGGAGGATTGGTAAGGGGGGGTAGGGGAGGACCAGGCGAGAGGAGGGTTGCTGCAATACAGTAATTCTAGGGACGAACTGGGGCATATGGAGTAAAAAAGGATCCAAATTCTGTCACTCAACATTAGAGGGCTAAACATGCCAGCAAAGAGGCAGAAATTAGAACACCTACTTAGGGGTGCCAGACCCAAAATCATGACGCTTCAGGAGACCCATTTCCGCTCACAAGACAAACATAAGCTCAAGCTAAGAGGATACCCTCAGATCCTGCAGGCCACAGGCAAGAGAAAGGTTTGAGGAGTCCTCATAGCCTTCAGACACCTGCCCGAAGTATAAGTGATAGATACAAAGATCAACAGGGTAGGATCCTCTTTGCTCAGCTTCATTGGGGAGGAAAACCTCTCACGATCGCTGCGGTATATGCTTCCCCAATTCAGGACAGGATGGGTTTGTGCTGGGAGTCTTAGAGAAGTTAGAGCAATTTGCAACAGGACATATTATACTGACACGGGATTTTAACCTAGCGTAGCATCCATTCACGGACAGAAGTGAGGGCAGAACACCCGCCTCCAGAGGCCCATCCAGCAAACTACAGGCCAGCATCGATAGGATGGCTCTAGCAGACACATGGCGTGAATTAAAAGGGGAATCCAACGGGTATACATATTATTCCCAAATCCACCGCTGTTTCTCAAGAATCGACTACATATGGGTCTCAGTGACATTACTAGGTCAGGTGGAGAACATCGAAATGGGGCCCATAGCCCTGCCTGACCACGCCCCTATGCAGATAGAAATTCAATGGGAAAAGGGGGACGGGGTCTCTGGAAGTGGCAATTCCCTCGCCAGCTTCTTAGAGATACAGTAATATGCGAGGAAATACACAAGACCATCCGTGACTTCTTCGGGAAAAATAAGACCCCGAGGTGCAGGAGCAGGTGTTGTGGGACGCCTTTAAGGCAAACATGTGGGGGTGCTCATAGCTAAGCAGGCAACAAGAGCTAAACAGGAGCGGATCCTCCAGGTGGACCTAGAGTGCTGATTTAAAGAGGTAATGGAGAGGATGAAAACAGACAGGTGAACAAAGATCGGGAGGGAGTATAGGCACCTTAAAGGGAAAATCAACATCCTTTCCACCAAGAGGGCAGAAAAATTGCCCCTATTCTTGAGGCAGAAGTCCTACCTCCAGGCAAACAAAGCTGGTAGGCTCCTGGCCAGGCAGGTGAGGAAGAAGGTGGCGGCCGTTACCTTACGCCATATTCGGAAAGGGGGTCGGGGAAGGAAGCCACACTCACAGAAGATATTCTGCAGGTGTTCAATGAGTTTTATAAAACCCTCTACTCCACAGAGATGCCCAACAGCGACCTCCAAAAGACCTACCTAGGAGCATGTCACCTTGAAAGACTAGACCATAACCAACAAGATGCCATGGAAACCCCGATAACAGAATATGGGGTCAGGGCGGCGATTAGAGCGCTATGATCAAATAAAGCCCCAGGCAAGGATGGCTACCCCGCCATGTTCCATAAGGCATTCCAGATGTCATTAGTCCCGACAATGACATCC
This sequence comes from Ambystoma mexicanum, assembly GCF_040938575.1. NCBI lineage: Eukaryota > Metazoa > Chordata > Amphibia > Caudata > Ambystomatidae > Ambystoma > Ambystoma mexicanum. The sequence goes on from NC_090928.1 coordinate 1,102,651,786, forward strand.
CTGTTCAACTCCTTCTCAACCACGGGCCGTATATCCCACTCCATGGAAGAGGCCAAGGTGGTCCTATTCCCTAAACCAAATAAGAACGAAACCCTCTGTAGCTCATACGCCAAAATCTTCATAAAAATCCTAACAACCAGAATCAACAAGGTGATTTCAGACCTGGTCCACCCAGACCAGACGAGCTTTGTCAAAGGGAGGCAAACCTTTGACAACATTAGGCGAATCTCCCACCTAATTGAGAAATCAAATTGGACGGGCCTGAGGACAGGGTTGCTAGCATTAGACGCCGAAAAGGCATTTGACCAGGTTGAATGGTCATTTTTATTTACCACTATGGAGGCTATGGGATTTGACCCGGTCTTTCTGCACCTGGTCAAAGCAAACTACAGGGCACTGCTAATTAGGTTGGCTATTAACAGACATCTTTCACAGGCGATAATGGTAACTAGGGGAACTAAGCAGGGATGCCCCATGTCGCCAGTCCTGTACGCAATCTTTCTTGGACCTTTCTTGGCCCAAATTAGACAGGAGAGAGGGATAAAGGGGATTACCTTTGGAGGGGAAGACCATAAGGCAATGGCATTTTCCCACAACCTCCTAGAGGTGTTGACAGATCTGAGCTCTTCCCTCCCAAAATTAACAACACTCCTAGAAGAATTCGGCAGAGTGGCAGGTCTCAAGATTAATAGCCAAAAGTCTGAACTAATGATAGTAAAAGGGGAAACACCCACTGAAGCCCGGGACACAGGGCAGTTTGCAAGAGTGGAGGGATCCCTCCAGTATCTAGGGGTGACAATAACTAGGAGCATAGATGACATGTACAAAGCGAACTACCCACATCTGTTGGAAACAATTAAGACCTGATTGGGAGAGAGGAGGCTTCTTAATATCTCATGGATGGGTTGCATAAATGTTATTAAAATTACAATTCTCCCCATAGTGCTCTACTTCTTCCAGGTTCTCCCCACAGTGACCCCAAAAAATGTTTTTAAAACACTGAACAGGTTGGTGGGGGGTAAGAGACCAAGGGGGGCATGGAAGGTCATGATCACCCCCACAGGAGCAGGGGGCCTGGGAGTCCCAAACTTTCAAATGTACTATTGGGCATCCCTTCTGAGGGTTATACGTGACTGGTTTAATGGGAACCCGGATAGCATATGGCAAACAATGGACATGGCAGTGGTTGGCAGACCCCTAGACGAGGTCCTGTGGTGCCTCAGAGCTGACAGGCCCCCGAACATGTACAGAAGTCAAATCATGACCCTGGTGGGGGATGCATGGGACGCTATGGTCAACAAAGCGAAGGCCACCTCCTGCCCATCACCATTCACCCCCCTATTCTGGAACCCACAATTCACCCCGGGGCAGGAAAAAGGAGCATAAGTTAGATGGGAAGAGGCAGGCTTTGTCAATCTGGAAAAATTAATACCCTTCATTTGAATGATAGACGTAACTTGATGGCCGTGGGCCAACCGTCTTATGCACCGAATTGGAGAAATATGAACTGCTATGCTTGACCGACGAGCGGTAGTAAGAATCGCCATTTTGCTTGTTAACCATTGCTCATTGCTTTTTGTCTAAAAACTGCTTTGCAGCTTGCAATTCTTGCGGATTCTGCTTACTCTGCTCAACTGTTAACATTGTTGTCTGAATATGAAAGGACAAGGCCGCGGGACTGAAGAGTTTGCTGAAACTCCTCATGAGTAGCCCAGAGAGGAATGCCCACGCTCCCTCTCTGTAGCCTTGGGAGGAAGCTGCAGGGCATTTAATCACTTCACAGCTGCCAGCCAGTCTCGTACGATGGTAGAATATGTTAGAATAATACAGTTAAAGGCTTGAATTATGCTTCTCTTATGGCCCCCCCTTGCAAAACCCTTTAGAACGTGTCGGCTCCCAGGACACGAATAGTACCTCATAGATAGCAAAGCTTGGAATGTGGTTCTTCCCCCGTGTACAGATTGTTTCCAAGAACAGAACCACCGTGTTCTAAAAGATGCCTTCGCACTTTCTAAATTGCACATTGTTACTAGAATAGACATCGAAAGCATTATAATCATCATACTCGTCGGATATGTCCATCGTCATCCCGAGTTCAAAGGAACTTAATACAGAGGGGTGTTGAACATGACTTTGCTGATTGTATGATATGCATTTTGTATATATGTAACTGATGTACGTAATTCGCTCTCTTGCGTCCCTCGAGGTCTAGGAAACTCACGTCGCGGGGCGTGAGATCAGAATTGGCCAATTGATACCATCTTTTGCTTGCAATAAACCCTAGCATTGGGAATTTGAAACCTCGTGTCTGGCGCATCTTTTCGTGTATGGTCATTGCCTTGTTTCCATAGCACGAGGGACCCCTAGGGGCCCCTGTCAAGATGGCGCCCGAATAGGGACCCTCCCCCACTTGCCCCATCATATACGTTGTAACAGAGTAAAGGCGGAAGAACGGCGAGGATGGGACGGTCGAGCCGGGATCAAGAAGTGTACGGGGCGCCCTGTAGAAGAGAGGAGAGATTCTTTCTGCAGATCTGCACACATCTGATCCCTGATCGTACCAGGCTAGAGGGCAAAGGAGGCGAGGGTCCCGAGACGAGGCAGAAGCCAGAGAAGCGCAGACACGACGTGGGGAGAGGTTGCGTTAGAACAGGTGACTTGTTTTATCAGGTGAGTCATTCCCCAATTCAAAGAAAAACCTGATTTTTGGTAGAGTGTTGATTTTGCAAACTCAAACGTCCAGGTAAAAGTGGCTAACCAAAGGGGAAGGTTAAAGAAACATGCCTGGAGTACTGTCCACTTTAGCGGGGCTTTTCAGCTGCGGTAGACAGTCCTTGGAATATGGCCAAAGTGCACCGCCTGGGGGAACGCCGGCTTATGATATGTATGCGAAATATGGTGTGGGTGCGATAATGTTTTGTGAAATTTGGCATAGGCAAACTAGAAAGCAACCCGACCATCAGTGGCCGATTAATGGTAGTTTTGAGATGGGGAGGATAGATAACCTAGAGAGGGTGCTGATTAGAAAGAAAGCGCGACCTGCAGCTTTTGAGACCGTCAAAGATTGGAGGAGGGAAGCGATGCTCTGACTAAGGAGTAGAGAGAAGCATGCACGTAGGCATAAAACGAAGCTTGAGATAGCAGAAGAGAAGGAAGAGGAGGAGTGGACTTAGAGTCTAAGACGGGAAGGGAGACGGGACCAGATGAACATAGACAGAATATACCCGCAGCGGGAACTACACATAGCAGATGAATTAATGGAACATTTGTTAAGTAACACGGGTCGAAGCCCAAAACCAGAATCGAAACCAAACACGCCAGCAGTGACTGCGCGGGCCCAACCAATAGCTATTATACCCCGTCCCGCAGCCCAAGCACTTCCCCTCACGCAAGCGTTAACCCAAGTCCCGCCCACAGCACGAGCACTCCCACAAGCGCAGACCGCGGACACACAATTTCCCAGCACCCAGCAAGGCCCTTCACAGATGCCACCTGTGTCACTTGTCCCATCCGCACCTCCCGCTCTAGAGACAGATTCAGCACCATCCGCCCCTCCCAAAGTCGAGATTGAGACTGGGGAGGCGAGAGGCGGGGCTGAAGGAACAGGATTTGGACGGGTAACTCGAAGCACAATCAGCAAAAAGAGAAAGATTGAATTACGACAAGAAGCAGAAATGTACATAGAAGGAAATGATGAGACGGCAGCATTGGCCTCATTGTATGGGTACCGAAGAAGAGACGAGAGACAGGTAGTGTTGGAATGCACGGGGGAAATTCTGGTGGGAGAATGGACAAAGATACTTGGGAATTTACCGCCACAGCGGTTGTTAGATTTGAATAAGTTAGCACGCAGTGAGCAAAGAGATGAGGATGCAAGAAAACATGTGCACAAACTTATTGAAGTAAAAAATGAAATGGAAGACAGATATGCTGAAATGTTTGCTACACCTGAGTATAGTAGAGAGTTTATTAAGAAAGGTAGGAAGGAGGCGTCAAGGTTGAGTATAAAAAAATCATGGCCGAGAGTTTTTCCAGGTGGTACAAAGCATTTGCCGGTACCGGGACAGATAGGCGATAAACAAAGATTGCAGGTATGGGTAGGGGAAACAATGCGATGGATGTCGAACAAAAGAACGTCAGTAAAAGAAGTAAGTGCGATATGTAATGGGTACCCATTGGAGATGAGAAAGGAAGCGATGCAAACGATAGTAGGGGTGTTACTGCAGCAAGTCATTGGATACAATAGAGGTAGAGGTAATGCACAAGGCCGGGGAAATTTGAATAATATGCATGGGGTGTCATTGGGATTAAATCAATGTGCGTACTGTAAGGAGGAAGGACACTGGCGAGCGCAATGCCCGCACCTACAGAATAGAGGTGGGTTTGGTCAGAGAAGGCCTCATAGAGGACATCAGGGGTCGAACGGCCCAAGCAGAAGTAACATGCAGCAGCAGCAGGGATATACCAATGGAGGTACTCAAACCCAATCATATGGCCAAAACCAAGCACAACAGAACCAGACATTAAACCAAAGTGTTTCAAATCAAAATCAGGGTGGGCAGGGCCAACAGAGAAATGATCAGAGTGGAGGACATCGAGGGGGTAATGGGAATATTTTTGATACACAACCAAACACGTATTATAGCAGTAGCGGTGACTACATATCGGACAATGTGTTATTTTCGCGATAGGACAGCCCACGACATTCCCGTGAATCAGAGAGGACCCTACGTAGAAATGAGAGTCGGGAATAAGGAGCACCATTAACTTGTAGATACAGGGGCAATGAAGTGTTCGATAGACCACCACTTGGTTCCGGAGATACCACTGTCGGGGCAGAAGAATGTTTCTGTAGGGTTCGCAGGTACACCAGTAATTAACCCCATGTCCGAAGCTGTCCCAATTACAATAGGACCATTTATGGAGCAGTGTCCATTTCTTTGACAGAGAATTGTGGAGAGAACTTGCTAGGATTAAATTTGTTGAGAAAATTGGGGGCAGTCATACATTGTACGGCAGACGGGGTGTTCCTCACGATGTGGCCTCACGATGCACCGGTGACGGAATTCATGTCAAAAGAGTTGCCAGAAGAGTTAAGTGGAGTACCAACCTGTCTGTGGGCAATGCATGATAATGATGTAGGATGTTTGAAAATAGAGCCAGCAAAAATAACTTTGAAAGAAGGTGTAACACTACCACAAATTCCCCAGTATAAAATTTCTGTTGAAGGTGAGAAGGGATTGAAACGCATTGTTACTGACGTGGTGAGATTGGGGGTGGTTGAGGAAATTGCAGGGAGCACGTGCAACAGCCCGATTCTTCCAGTTTACAAGAAAGGAGGCAATGAAGTACCCTGTCGTTTCATAATTGATCTGCGTGCATTAAACAAAGCGGTAGACCCACAATTCCCTTTGGTCCCAGATGTCACAACAATACTGACAATGATACCGGCCACTGCAGAATACTTTAGTGTAGTTGATTTGAAGAACGCATTCTTTAGCATCCCAGTGGATAAAAGCAGTAGATATCTGTTCGCGTTCACTCTAAGAGGTCGATCATTCACATTCACACGCATTCCACAAGGATATACAGAAAGCCCAAGCATTTACAGCAGAGTGCTAAAGGAGCAGCTAGACATGCTAGAACTATCCGAAGGTTGCATACTCTTGCAGTACATAGATGACTTGTTATTAGCTGCTGACACAAAAGAGATCTGCAAAGAAAGTACTGTATTACTCTTGACACATTTAGCGACCCATGGTCATAAGGCAAGTTTGAAGAAATTCCAGTATAATCAAAAGGTGGTGTCTTATTTGGGTTACCTACTTTCGAAAGAAGGGAGAAGATTAACACCAGAACTTATAAAAAAGTATTTCTAGTATGCCTATTCCAAAAACTCAAAAAGGAGTGAGAGCTGTATTAGGCATGGCCTCTTATTGTCGGCAGTGGATCAGTAATTTTGCGTTGATTGTGAAGCCGATGATAAAATTGACTAAAAAGGATGCAGAGATGACTTTGCAGTGGGATGAGGAATGTCAGAAAGCGTTTGAGCAATTGAAAGTTGCATTGTGTGCTGCACCAGTTTTAGGCACTCCTAACTATTAAAAGATCTTCAGACTATTTGTGAGTGAGAGTGAAGGATCTGCATCGGCGGTTTTGACACAGGAACAAGGTGGAAGAAATAGGCTGTGCGGCTATTTTTCATGCGCGTTGGACCCTGTATCGCGCACACTACCACGATGTTTGCGATCCATCGCAGCGGCTGCTGCGTCAGTGAAACAAACGGAAGGAATGGTATTGGGGCACACTTTAATTCTGATGGTGCCACATGCTATAGACGTTCTATTGAATAGGAGGCAGACGCAACACCTCACCTCAGCTAGACTGACAAGATATGAGCTCATCTTGTTTGCACCCCACATCCAAATTATGAGGTGTAGCGCATTGAATTCTGCAGAATTAACGCCACTGCCCATAGCAGAAATTGGTGACAACGAATCACCACCCCATGATTGTTTAATGATCACTGAAGAAGAAACAAAGGGAAGGATTGATTGGAGCGATATCCCACAAAAAGAGCCAGATGGGGAGTTATTTTGCGATGGCTCTTGTTTTAAATTACCTGATGGCACATCAACGGCTGCATATGCAATTACTACCCTAAAGAGAGTTGTAGAGAGCAGAAAGATCCCCTACAATTCGGCACAAGCCGCAGAAATTATAGCACTGACCCGAGCCTGTGAACTCTCTGAGAATCTGAACGTAAATATTTATACTGACAGCCAGTACGCCTCTGGCGTGGTTCACAATTTTGGCCGACTTTGGGCTGAGAGGGGTTTCTTGACATCACATGGAGCCAGGATTCAGCATGGCCCTTTGATTGTGCGATTGTTGTCTGCGCTCACGTTTCCAAAGCGCCTAGCTACAGTAAAGTGCGAGGCGCATAAGAAAGTAACATGCAGAGTGTGAGAGGGAAACGTGTTTGCAGACAGGATTGCGAAGCAAAGAGCCACAGATTTGGGGAATAAAATGATGACAGTACAGACTGAGGAAGTACCTTGTATGATAGAGAATGGAGTTGCCACAGTCAAAGAAATGCAGGCTGAGGCCACGACCGAAGAGATTCAGGGGTGGGCAAAGGGCTCTGCTGAGTTAGATTTGGAAGGATGTTGGGTGGACAAGGAAACAAAGAACTGGATGTTGCCAAATTGTTACGTAACTGCAATGGTTACAATGGCGCATAGCCCTACCCACATTTGCGCAAAGAAAATGGTACAGCATTTATCCACAGTATGGAAGAATGAGCACATAAAAAAGAATGCAGAAAGGCTAGTGCAGAATTGTATCACGTGCCTGCAACATAATGTAGGAAAGGGAACCGTGACTCCAGGAGGTAGTTTCGGCCCACCCTCTTTGCCGTTTGAGGTGGTCCATTTTGATTTAATAGAAATGGAAAGGTGCCAGAACTACAAGTACGTGTTAGTGGTAATCTCTGCATTCAGCAAGTGGGTGGAGGCATATCCTTTAAAAGACTGTACTGCCATGTCCACAGCAAAAGTAATGCTGAAGGAGTATTTCTCCCGGTTTGGGTTGCCTCGTGTCCTGTGCTCAGAGAACGGCCCCCACTTTGTGGGTGCAGTAGTGCTACAGATCCGTGCAGGTCTGCAAATAGAGAAGCGATTCCACAGTTCCAGGCATCCCAGTTCTGCCGGGCTTGTGGAGAGACACAACGGAATCCTGAAGTCGAAGATAGCAAAAATTTGCGCTGGGAGCAAGTTGAGTTGGGTGGATGCATTACCCCTAGTGCTGTTGTGCATGCGCACGTCTGTGCAGGCTAAGACTGGGCTCTCCCCTTATGAGATTATAATGGGGAGACCAGCAAATGTATGGTGCGCACCGCAGCCCAGAAAATTATGTGAGGTCGAGCATCCTATGTTAAGCACTTACTGTGGACTTTTAATACAAAAGTTGCATTTGATTCATCAGCAGGTACAGGAGGCGTTGGCGATGCAATATACAGGACCGGGGCACTCACTGGAGCCTGGGAGCTGGGTGCTAATCAGAAACTTTGAACGGAAGACAGCATTAGCACCCAGGTGGCGCGGCCCCTTTCAAGTACTTTTGGCAACACAGACGGCCATCCGAGTGGACGGACGCAAGGCATGGCTCCATGCTACCCATGCCAAAAGGTTCCCAGCGTCACTGAAAACTTTGCCTGATCCAGACGACGAGAAAAAGACAACAGTCTCGGAAACGAAAGAAACTGTTGCCAGTCCAGTGCCACAACATCAGCCTGAGCGAGAAGTGAAAGTTGAAACAAAGCGCAAACGAGAAGTGAAACTCGAAACAGAGCCTGAGGAGGCTGCCAGGAAGGGGGAAGGGCGAAAAGTGCCCCAACGTTGCTCAGCGGAAACAACATCACTGCCAAACGACACAAACCCTGCATTGCAAACACGAGCAGAAACAACGCGTGCACCCCTTTGGCGCCCACTAGTTCTCGCGAATGCACCAAAGCCAGAGAAAGAAACTACATCATTGCCATGACGCCCATCGCTGCCCATCATTGTGCCACAGGCTGACACTGAGCCTGATACTGGAAATGCAAGGGCACTATTCATGGATCATACAATAGCAGGAGTGAATCGATATAATCTGCGGCCTCAACAGGCAAAGTGATCCACAGATCTTTGGTGCTTTTCTTTTTGGCCTTTTGTTCTACTCACGGACGGAGTAGGAACCAGGGGGCGTAGAGGAGAGAAGTGTGAGAATTGTGCAAGTCGTACAATTCAAAACTCACGGCTCCTCTGTGCGCTTATAAAGTACATGTGTCAGGAGCCAGAGCAGGACAAGCTGGACGCACATAAGTACTAAGGCTGATAGAGTACATGTGTCCTAAGCCAGAGTGGGACAAGCTGGATGCACATGGTACTCTATCAATAAAGAAGGGTTCAGAAATCATCTGAGCAGTGGGAGAAAGAACAACTAATCTTGCCCGGGAGTGGATAAATGATCCAGGCTGTGAAAAGGCTGGGAGAATTGAACTGTGACATTTTTCATTGAACTTTTCTGGCATCAAGAATGAGAGACATTCACGACGAACTTTGCCAGCAAGAAGGAGGACGATGAAGAACAAGTTAAGACCGGTTTCAGCCTCCTCCTGCACCCCTGCTAAAAAAATAATAGATTTAGAGACTGTAAATTTAGGGAAAAAGCATGGTAAAAGGAATAAGGTACTGATTTGGACATTGGTCCTATGTTTTTTAAGTATGATAGTACCAACAATAACAGCTATTACACTATGCTTCCTGGAGTACGTACACCCATTAGAAACACTTTTGCCAAAAACAGCTACTGAAAGCCCGGTTCATGTAATCACTGGTACTTTGCCCCCAATGGAAGAAAGACATAGAGAAGGTTACGACAACAATACATTGTTGCGCATCATGAACATGACCCATGCGGTGTTAAAGAAAAAAGATTGCTGGGTTTGCGCCCATTTACCACAGCACGGTGGGAAAGGGATAGGCTGGTATGCACAACCATTGCCATTGATTTATTCCTGTGAAGTAATGTTAAGTGGAATGTCCTTTGGGAAATGGAAAAAGAGTAATACGGGTCAGCTAGATGAGACCAGTATGAATGAATTTGAGGAAGTAATCATGAGACCTGTGGGTTGTTCCATATTCCAAAAATCTCGCGTATTTGCACTAGAACCCGTGAGAAAGAATACACGAAAAATAACAAGACTAGATAGATTAAATAGGCAGAATAGACCAACCCCGCCAGCAGAAAGAACATCAGTAATGACATTTCGGATGAGGGATGAATGGAACAAAGATGCTGTGCCCCCTGCCTATGCAGTGGATCACAGCCCCAAAACTGCTCCCCTATGTCTACGGAAAAAGGGTTCCTATAAAGTAGGAACGTTTAGCAACTGCCTGAACATAGTGGTTTTAAAACATGAAATAGAACCCGTGTACGCGGGAGACCCTGTTTATTTTATATGTGGAGAAAAATCATATCCATGGTTACCTAGGAACTGGGGAGGTACATGCTACCTAGGTCTACTGTTTCCAGGAGTGTTCCTCTTGGAGACACAGAAGTAGCCAGACGAACAAAAGGTAGAACTCAAAGGAGTAGTGAGGATGGAATGATAGCAATGGATATAGCCAAATCATTTATACCGTTCTTGTCCCAAATAGAAAACTCTTACAATATAAGAAAACTGTCTGGAGTATTACAAAAAACAATAGATTCCACAACAGATATTTTATTGAATATGACGTTAGAAGAAAAAGGAATAAGACGGATGGCACTTCAAAACAGGATGGCTCTCAATATAATATTTGTTGATCGTAGGGGAGTTTGCAAGCTCGTAAAAACTGCATGCTGTGTGTATATAGATGACTACTCCCCTACGATATTTAAAGCGATCCGGAAATTACATGTCATAAATTCCACACTCTCTACTGAAGCAGGGGGTTGGGGGATAGAATCCTGGTTATGGGGATTATTGCGGTCTTGGGGATGGAAGTTAATTTCGATACTAATGATGGTACTCGGGATATTCATAAAATGCTGCTGTTGCATACAATGCTTACCAATAATATGCACTGAAATAACTGATGGATGTACTAAGGGATTTATGCACATGGTGTTGAGAGGAAAACAAATGCATGGCCGGAATAACAGAGACACTGAGGAAACAAAAATAGTAAAACAATTCATGGCGATAGACATTAATGATGGAGATGATTCAGATGCAGATACCCCAGACTCCTCCTCAGAAGAGGAGGATACAATGAATAAATAAGACGTTTGGCACACAGCCAAAAGGAGGCTTTGTCAATCTGGAAAAATGAATATCCTTCATTTGAATGATAGACGTAACTTGATGGCCGTGGGCCAACCGTATTATGCACCGAATTGGAGAAATATGAACTGCTATGCTTGACCGACGAGCGTCCATTTTAAATGTAGTTAGAATCGCCATTTTGCTTGTTAACCATTGCTCATTGCTTTTTGTCTAAAAACTGCTTTGCAGCTTGCAATTCTTGCGGATTCTGCTTACTCTGCTCAACTGTTAACATTGTTGTCTGAATATGAAAGGACAAGGTCGCGGGACTGAAGAGTTTGCTGAAACTCCTCATGAGTAGCCCAGAGAGGAATGCCCACGCTCCCTCTCTGTAGCCTTGGGAGGAAGCTGCAGGGCATTTAATCACTGCACAGCTGCCAGCCAGTCTCGTACGATGGTAGAATATGTTAGAATAATACAGTTAAAGGCTTGAATTATGCTTCCCTTACGGCCCCCCTTCGCAAAAACCTTTAGAACGTGTCGGCTCCCAGGACACGAATAGTACCTCATAGATAGCAAAGCTTGGAATGTGGCTCTTCCCCCGTGTACAAATTGTTTCCAAGAACAATGTGCAATTTAGAAAGCGCGGAGGCATCTTTTAGAACATGGTGGATGTTCTAAAAGATGCCTCCGCGCTTTCTAAATTGCACATTGTTACTAGAATAGACATCAAAAGCATTATAATCGTCACACTCGTCGGATATGTCCATCGTCATCCCGAGTTCAAAGGAACTTAATACAGAGGGGTGTTGAACATGACTTTGCTGATTGTATGATATGCATTTTGTATATATTTAACTGATTTACGTAATTCGCTCTCTTGCGTCCCTCGAGGTCTAGGAAACTCACATCGCGGGGCGTGAGATCAGAATTGGCCAATTGATACTATCTTTTGCTTGCAATAAACCCTAGCATTGGGAATTTGAAACCTCGTGTCTGGCGCATCTTTTCGTGTATGGTCATTGCCTTGTTTCCATAGCACGAGGGACACCTCGGGGACCCTTTCAGCTTAACCCGCGCTAAGGACATGATGGAGGGAGGAGGTAAAACCATTCCAGATTTGCAAACAAACAATGGGGATGAAGGAGGAAGAGGTACCGCTCGCTATGCCCAGATTCGGCACTGGCTCTCCTTGCAAGATATGAAAGAGTCCTCCACCAGAGAATTCACCTTGTTCAAAAAATACCTATTATCAAACTGTGCCGACAGACAAAAGATCAGCAAGTTGTGTAAACTCTTCGCTAACCCAGCGACCCAGGCACAGTGGTCCTATATGAAACAATGAGCAAACATGATGCCCCTCCCAATCTCAGAAGAGCAATGGTGGGAAGTGTTGCAACGGATCCACAAACTAATGAGAGGGATGCAAATTAAGGAAATGTGGACCAGGGTAATAGTACAGTGGCACTTAACTCTGGAAAAGCTTCACAAAATGTACCCCACAACTTCCCGGATGTGCTGGCGAGGGTGTCAAGAGGTGGGTACGTGGCTTCACATTTGGTGGTCCTGTCCAATTCTATAGACATTCTGGGAGGTGGTCAACAGAGAATGGAAGCAGACCACAATACCCAACAAACAGGAATGGATAGCAAAAATGTTGCACTACACGTCACTTGAATGGGTAACATACACAATCCAGGAGGATTATTCTAAGTTCAAGAACGATTGGGACTTAGTGTTGACATTCCTCAAGAAGGAATACTGCGAACAATGGTGCCCCCAGAGATTAAGAATATTAGATATTCTGTAAACAATGACTTTACATACCCAGGAGACGGTTACCCCTGAGGACAAGCAGCTCAGCGATCCGGGGGTGGGGGAAGAGGGGAGGTGGGGGAGTTCAACAGGGGAGAGGTTTGTTAATGTCATTGTATTAAAACTTAAAATGCCAATAAAAACAAAATTTTTAAAGAAATTAAACTTGTGAGTTTTATATTTTGGTTGCCAGTGAAACAGCTGTGCCAGCTTTGGTAACAGTGCGCAACAGCAGTAATGAATTAGCGTAAACCAAGTTTCATTTGATATTTTGAATGATGGGACGGTCACCAGCATTTTACCTCAATACTCTATTTCGACAGCAAAGTGACCCACACTTCAATACGGGAAAATGGAGTTCAAATTCGCCAGCCCTGCATTTGGCCCCTAGAGCGACTCTCTCATTCCTTTGAATTGGGGTACAGTCACTCTTCTGGGTTCCCATTCAGCCGCTGCGGATCTGATGCAGCCAATGGTCAGCCACAATTGCAGGATTTTAAGAACCAGAAAGAAAGATTGAAAGCCAGAGGGTGGGGTATCCAGCATAGCTTCAGGATCCATGTGTCAACATGCAGTGAATTGGGGATGGACGACTGGGTGTATGAATGTATTGATTGATAACTTGACTGAATAGCCAATTTATCAATGTAATGATTGGCTATGGATGGGTGGGTGAACGTATTGATTGATAACTTGACTGAATAGCCAATTTATCAACGTAATGATTGGCTATGTGTTTCCATATATTGGATTGAGAAAAGGAATAACGTTGCATCCTGCCTAACACTGAATAGCTAATTTATCAATTCCCTCCACTCCCCACCCCACCTGAGACTAGATGACCTGCTCCCCACTGTTTCCTCCCCCGATCGCTTCTAGATCCATTGCTGCAAAATTGCCCACCCTCACCGTCCTCCATTGTTAGCTTCCCGCTCCCTTGTACCACTGCTGCCCCTGCTGTGTTCTTGCCCTAAGATTTGCTAAGCACTCTTTTGCTTCCTGAAGGTAGCTCCACGCTCAATTAACACCCTATTTAAAATAATGATAATAATACAAATAAGTATACTGCCTCTCCTTCAACTCCATTTTCCTGTCTTTGGATCCCGAATCTCTGCTCTCTTGCTAGGGCTACGCCTCATACATCTTATACATTCCTCAGTGGATCTAATGGTCCAAAATACATCTTTCTGCTATCTGTCCCATTAAGCTCTTCAGAGTTATTTGGTAAAGAAGGGCCAGGCAGCTGCTCATCAAAGAATGCAATGGAAGAATGCTCTCATCCGCAGAGTTTGAAGGCAGAGATGCCCATGGCCAAGATAGATCAGCAGTACAATGCACATGTAGCTATCAGTTTCAAGTCAACTCTGGCTGGTGTGCTGAAATGCCCGTAATTCCAAACGCCATCATGTGAATGATATGGATTGGATTGATAGTAACACCTGCTCAAGAAACAAGCGTCCCCAATGTATGCCCTAGACTCTAGAACCTCACACTGTTCCATGTCTTTATTTTATAACAAATGCACATATAATGAAAATGTTATAACGACCAAAGATAACGATTTTTATTTCTTTTTTTAAATGTAATTTTGGGGGGGTTACCCAAAACCCCTGTTTTCCACCCCTAAAAACCCACCCTTACCGTTTCCCCACAAGATTTAACCCTTTACCCCACCCCCACATACATTTTCATTATGTTTTTCGTTATATAATGTTCGTTACATATTCTTTCTACATAAATGTTCCTTATAAAGACTGCATACACCCCCACACCTCTCAATACTCAAATGCTGCCCTCAGAAAAGAAATCAAGACCCTCCTCTCCTGGAACCCACCCATCTTACTGCCTAACAACTGACATCCACCCTTCACAGCCCTTCCCACTGTCCCACTACCCTACCCACCCGCCCCGCAGAATAGTTACATGTTCCTCACTAACCTCAAATGATAGTATCCCACCTACCCAAGATGTCTGCCGGTAATAACTGCGATGCCATACGGACTATCGCCCATGTGGACGTCTAATGTGTGCCTGCGACCCACACTGATGTACAGCTCTCTGTTCAATCTCAATAAAATAAACACACAATATAAATAATACAATTATGCACGACTGATACCTGAGTAGTCGATGAAGAATGCGTTGGCTGCTATTATGGCAAAATAGAAGCCACAACCACAGGCTTTAGCGAAAGGCTTATTATGATGTCATCTGTTCTACCTTCAAATTGAAAAACGAGATAAGACAAATGTCAGATGTTTTCATTAGATGCCCCTGGAGGATAATCTGGGAACGGTGGCAGAAATCTGCATAGAATGCATGATGTTTTGGCAGCTCCCTGCCAGTTTCCTCCTGCCCCAGGGGTAATATAACAGCTGTATCATATGCATGTTCCAATAGCTGGAATTTAGTTAAGCCTGCGCGCTGCCAGTAAGCTACCTAGGCGAGTGCGCGAGCGGTCTCTAGAATTCCGAAATGAATCTGCTAAAGTCCAGAAAGACATCGAAGCGACGCTCGAGGGGATCCGAGAAAAGAAAACATGGGTTTAAAGCAGTACGCGCGGCGGCTGCGCAGGAAGCTGGCAGCTTCCCACCCACCATGTCAAAATGTAGAATTGCTGAGGAAAGAACCAGACATTCCTGTTAGTACACATGCTGTCCTGGTATGCCTGACACTAGTAGGGATTGCTTCTATTAACGCCCATTGGCAACAGGAGCGGTAACAGGATTTTACAGCCCTCACTATCTGTAGCAATGGACTGATAATTCAAAGGGTCTAAAGTAAACTAAGAGATTCTTTATTTGGGCCCTAATGTTACCTCTAGGGCTAAAATGCTGAATAACAGTGGTAGAAGAGTACCGAAAACAGTTGTGGAATTGTGGTCACGGCAGAGAAGAGGGTAGGCGGAAGTATAGTGCAACATGTGACAAGGTGTCACGGCCGGGGCATTACAATAGTCTAAGTGACTAGTAACGAAGGCACCTATTAAAACTTTCCACTTGCAGAGGGACATGAATGGGCACATCTTCTGTATAGAATGGTGAATTTGGGTGCAAAAAGTAGAGGAATGGTAAACAGAAATAATGAAAGTAGTGGAACACTGCTCCGGACCGTTTCCTCTCACTTCGATCACTGCAGAAGAGGTATTCCTTGCGTAAGCATCAAATGCCAATTTCAAGAAGGAAAACACATAAAGGTATAACCCACACGTTATCAGAACCTCTCAGTTCCCGAGATACTGTCACACCCTCAAAATCTTAACTGCTTCAAACTGATCTGAAAAAATAAATAAATGTAACCACTGTAAAAGGAAATACAGTGTGGGAGGGTGGGACTGGACATTGTTTCATGAGCAAACCTGTGTGTTGTATATAAACCATGTGTGCATAATAAGAAGATAAAGAAATGTGGGGTTTTTGTTATTTGTATTACCCTCATAACCCTCATGATACAATAGCAGTGATAGATTGAATGTCTTGTGGTACACGTTAAATCTAGGGGGACAGAGCGCTGCGGAAATGCCTATTGGAACGCCCAAAGGAGAAAGTGAAATTCATTGTGAATAATGCATTTAGTAATATACTGTATTGAGTAATCCTCTGTGCCACGGTTTTATTACAGGGCACATGCCAGCCAGGGACTCCTTCCCTGACAAGGAATGTGGCGTACAATAAAGTGCTTTTTATTTTTAATAAACCACATATTCTTTTTGTAATAGGCCTCCAACCTGTCTCGCACCCAACCTACACAAACACCCCATGTCACAATGGACTAGGAACCAGGCCGGTGTGTATCAATAAGACATTTATTAAATTATTATTTAATGAATAAGTAAAATAGTCAACAAACAGCAGCCACCACAATTGCGGCAACATAAATGCAATATCCTATCTAGAGTGACCAAGTAGAAATGGGCTGTTACACTCACTTTTGTTATAATGACAAACAGGAAAATACAATCAGGTTAAAATGGACTGTTACACTCGCTTTTGGTTTAATGACAGAACAGGAAAATACCATCAGGTTGAAATAGACTGTTACCCTCGCTTTTGTTTTAATGACAAAACAGGAAAATACCATCAGGTTGAAAGTGATAGCACCACAGTTTTAGCACTCCTCCCTGCAACACTCATCCCCCCACAGCCCCCAAACATCAATTCAACTTGATTCCTTTAAATGGAAGGCAGTGGCAAGGAGTAGGAATAGAGAGAGATCATCGGATTTGGGGTAAAGCCCACTATCCCTAAATGGGAAGCCAGCAAATAAAGTGAAAACCGTTTTTGGAGCAAAATGGCAGAATGGGATTTTAATTCTTACTCACAACTGCTAGGGGACAGTATAAAAGGAAATTCGAATTGCTTACACTTAGGAGATAGGGAAAGTTTAGGGAATACTAATCAGCACACCAGGGTAAAAATAGAAATGAAATGGGAAAATTGGTTTTGGGAGAAAGCAAATACAAAGGGAAAATACAGTGGTAAATGGAAATTTGTTTACACTGGGTTTACAATGACAGGGAGCTCAGTAAAGGGGTTTAGCTTAAAATAGGAAAATCGGTTTTCAATGACAAGGGCAGAGGCACATACAGGTAGACTTCTAGGCAAAAGGGATTGCTTACAATGGAACAACGGTTTGGGTTTTAATAGGGCAGGTGCAATCAGGAATTTGTTGGGTAATGCACACAATACACAGACAAATTCGGTTTTCAGTTACAAGGAGACTAATTCTTATAAGGCAACACTTTAATGACTATTATAATTAAATACAACACCATGGACAAGATGGTTGGTTTTGAATGGCAACGATATTACACCATGAATTTCAGATAGGGAAATTAATTGATTTTTAAAAAAACCACTAAGGATTTATACAGACAACTGAGACGTTCTTTAAAGGAGATATTCTAACATACACAGGCTAATAATAGATTCTTCTATGCTAATGTGACTGAATTACACTGGCAATGTGGGGTTTTCAATGGGGTTTTCAATGGGGTTTTAAATGGGGGAAATATTGGATGCAATGCGACAAAAATGAAGGGCTTATGCAATTTAGGGCTGGGTTATATGCTACATACAAAGCAAGTCTTGGTTTAGGATTCAGGACAACCAGCTGGATCTCAGGACACTCTGGACAGCTAGGGCAAGGGGTCTGGTCACTGCACTCTCAAAGATGGTAAGGTTCTGCCGCCTTCTCTCCGTCCTCCTTCTACTGTCTCCCCATATGTTTGTCTGTCTCTGACCTAGTACAGCCCCCCTTATATAGCAGAAATGACATCACTAACTTTACAATCTGGGGGGAGTACCCTATAATTATCCCTGCCGCCAGGACTGGACAGTTTCTCTCTGTCTCTCCACCCCCAGTCATGACTGATTCAAGGGAAGAAAGTGCCATCTGTTTTTTTGCATTTATTACAATTCTTTGTTCTCATGACCACTTTTTTTCAAAAACTAGTTATGTCTCGTGACTTCATATTTATACTTGCCCTGCCATATGAAATAGATATGTGGTTTCAGTTGCTCATAGGGAATTAGGTAAGTCGATCGCCAACTCTGTACGAGGTTGCATGGCCTATTGGCACATGTTGGTCATTTTCATAAAATGTATAAGAGTTATGACTCTGCAAATGATCCAGAATGCTCCTAATTTCATCAATCATCTTTTTATCAACTGTCATATTTGTCACCTGTTCAGATAAGCCAGAAACTAGTCTAAACTGGCCATTTCAGTCACCAAAGTCCTGGCGAAATGCAATTAGTCTCTTTAAAACGGCCTGGAAATTACATGAATAAATAGCATAACACGAAATTGATTCATATTCTGATTGCTGTGAAAATGCCTAAAATGAAATCATTCTTTTAATGTAACTTTGGAGTGTCTTGTTCCACCTGGGGGAGGGCCACTTCCTCCCCCCACAGCCATCTGTCTCCCTGGCCTCAGCCTGTAACCAAATTATTTTATAAGTCTCTTTTAAGTTGTGTGGGTTCTTTTGAAGGGGGTGTAACAAGGAGCTTGCACGTCCTGGTCAAGCTCTAGCCACACTCTGCCTCCTTTGAAATCTTTGGGCTTCTGCCTTCATGTTTGCAGAGCAGGAAATATGACGCCCTCTCAAGCATCACATTTTATGGCGGGTTGGTTATAGGATAAGTGTGATATTCAGCTGGAAGTGGGGCTTTGTCATTTGAAGCACCTGCCTCAGCCCAAACTGGTTTTTCTGGCAGTTAGTGTCTCTGCAAGGTGACTGGAGTTTTGTGGGTTGGAACATAATGTATATTGGCTCTGGTCAACCCCCCACCTCATATTTTCTTGCCATTTTCTGTGTGAGCAGTGCCCTCTTTTCACTGTGTCTTTTTAAAGCTGGGTTTTCTTTTCACACGTGTGCAGGCTTTTTGCTTCTAATGTTTAAAATCCTGTCTTGCGGGACACAGGATTCTTCATTTGATTTCTCCTTTTCGAGTAAGTTTGCATTTGCTGTTAGTCCATTGATAATGATGGGTAGACACCCTTTTCCCATGGTTCTTTAATTTGACATGAACACAAAGAAAAAGCCAAGCCATTTTTTGTTTCAAGTGTTTAAAGGGCTGTTGTTCACGTGAAAGGGAAAACAAAAGCTGTTTTTCTTTTCAGTGTTGAAATTCTTGCCCCTCGTGTGAAATACCAGTAAATCAGGGCTGTTTTTGGTTGCAGTGTATAACTTCTGGTCATTCAGGTGAAAAGAAAGTAAAGCAGGGAAGGTTTTTGTTGAAATGTAGAACACACAATACACAGACAAATTCGGTTTTCAGTTACAAGGAGACTAATTCTTATAAGGCAACACTTTAATGACTATAATAATTAAATACAACACCATGGACAAGATGGTTGGTTTTGAATGGCAACGATATTACACCATGAATTTCAGATAGGGAAATTAATTGATTTTTAAAAAAACCACTAAGGATTTATACAGACAACTGAGACGTTCTTTAAAGGAGATATTCTAACATACACAGGCTAATAATAGATTCTTCTATGCTAATGTGACTGAATTACACTGGCAATGTGGGGTTTTCAATGGGGTTTTCAATGGGGTTTTAAATGGGGGAAATATTGGATGCAATGCGACAAAAATGAAGGGCTTATGCAATTTAGGGCTGGGTTATATGCTACTTACAAAGCAAGTCTTGGTTTAGGATTCAGGACAACCAGCTGGATCTCAGGACACTCTGGACAGCTAGGGCAAGGGGTCTGGTCACTGCACTCTCAAAGATGGTAAGGTTCTGCCGCCTTCTCTCTGTCCTCCTTCTACTGTCTCCCCATATTTTTGTCTGTCTCTGACCTAGTACAGCCCCCCTTATATAGCAGAAATGACATCACTAACTTTACAATCTGGGGGGAGTACCCTATAATTATCCCTGCCGCCAGGACTGGACAGTTTCTCTCTGTCTCTCCACCCCCAGTCATGACTGGTTCAAGGGAAGAAAGTGCCATCTGGTTTTTTGCATTTATTACAATTCTTTGTTCTCATGACCACTTTTTTTCAAAAACTAGTTATGTCTCGTGACTTCATATTTATACTTGCCCTGCCATATGAAATAGATATGTGGTTTCAGTTGCTCATAGGGAATTAGGTAAGCCGATCGCCAACTCTGTACGAGGTTGCATGGCCTATTGGCACATGTTGGTCATTTTCATAAAATGTATAAGAGTTATGACTCTGCAAATGATCCAGAATGCTCCTAATTTCATCATCCATCTTTTTATCAACTGTCATATTTGTCACCTGTTCAGATAAGCCAGAAACTAGTCTAAACTGGCCATTTCAGTCCCCAAAGTCCTGGCGAAATGCAATTAGTCTCTTTAAAACGGCCTGGAAATTACATGAATAAATAGCATAACACGAAATTGATTCATATTTTGATTGCTGTGAAAATGCCTAAAATGAAATCATTCTTTTAATGTAACTTTGGAGTGTCTTGTTCCACCTGGGGGAGGGCCACTTCCTCCCCCCACAGCCATCTGTCTCCCTGGCCTCAGCCTGTAACCAAATTATTTTATAAGTCTCTTTTAAGTTGTGTGGGTTCTTTTGAAGGGGGTGTAACAAGGAGCTTGCACCTCCTGGTCAAGCTCTAGCCACACTCTGCCTCCTTTGAAATCTTTGGGCTTCTGCCTTCATGTTTGCAGAGCAGGAAATATGACGCCCTCTCAAGCATCACATTTTATGGCGGGTTGGGTATAGGATAAGTGTGATATTCAGCTGGAAGTGGGGCTTTGTCATTTGAAGCACCTGCCTCAGCCCAAACTGGTTTTTCTGGCAGTTAGTGTCTCTGCAAGGTGACTGGAGTTTTGTGGGTTGGAACATAATGTATATTGGCTCTGGTCAACCCCCCACCTCATATTTCCTTGCCATTTTCTGTGTGAGCAGTGCCCTCTTTTCACTGTGTCTTTTTAAAGCTGGGTTTTCTTTTCACACGTGTGCAGGCTTTTTGCTTCTAATGTTTAAAATCCTGTCTTGCGGGCCACAGGATTCTTCATTTGATTTCTCCTTTTCGAGTAAGTTTGCATTTGCTGTTAGTCCATTGATAATGATGGGTAGACACCCTTTTCCCATGGTTCTTTAATTTGACATGAACACAAATAAAAAGCCAAGCCATTTTTTGTTTCAAGTGTTTAAAGGGCTGTTGTTCACGTGAAAGGGAAAACAAAAGCTGTTTTTCTTTTCAGTGTTGAAATTCTTGCCCCTCGTGTGAAATACCAGTAAATCAGGGCTGTTTTTGGTTGCAGTGTATAACTTCTGGTCATTCAGGTGAAAAGAAAGTAAAGCAGGGAAGGTTTTTGTTGAAATGTAGAACACACAATACACAGACAAATTCGGTTTTCAGTTACAAGGAGACTAATTCTTATAAGGCAACACTTTAATGACTATAATAATTAAATACAACACCATGGACAAGATGGTTGGTTTTGAATGGCAACGATATTACACCATGAATTTCAGATAGGGAAATTAATTGATTTTTAAAAAAACCACTAAGGATTTATACAGACAACTGAGACGTTCTTTAAAGGAGATATTCTAACATACACAGGCTAATAATAGATTCTTCTATGCTAATGTGACTGAATTACACTGGCAATGTGGGGTTTTCAATGGGGTTTTCAATGGGGTTTTAAATGGGGGAAATATTGGATGCAATGCGACAAAAATGAAGGGCTTATGCAATTTAGGGCTGGGTTATATGCTACTTACAAAGCAAGTCTTGGTTTAGGATTCAGGACAACCAGCTGGATCTCAGGACACTCTGGACAGCTAGGGCAAGGGGTCTGGTCACTGCACTCTCAAAGATGGTAAGGTTCTGCCGCCTTCTCTCCGTCCTCCTTCTACTGTCTCCCCATATGTTTGTCTGTCTCTGACCTAGTACAGCCCCCCTTATATAGCAGAAATGACATCACTAACTTTACAATCTGGGGGGAGTACCCTATAATTATCCCTGCCGCCAGGACTGGACAGTTTCTCTCTGTCTCTCCACCCCCAGTCATGACTGGTTCAAGGGAAGAAAGTGCCATCTGTTTTTTTGCATTTATTACAATTCTTTGTTCTCATGACCACTTTTTTTCAAAAACTATTTATGTCTCGTGACTTCATATTTATACTTGCCCTGCCATATGAAATAGATATGTGGTTTCAGTTGCTCATAGGGAATTAGGTAAGCCGATCGCCAACTCTGTACGAGGTTGCATGGCCTATTGGCACATGTTGGTCATTTTCATAAAATGTATAAGAGTTATGACTCTGCAAATGATCCAGAATGCTCCTAATTTCATCATCCATCTTTTTATCAACTGTCATATTTGTCACCTGTTCAGATAAGCCAGAAACTAGTCTAAACTGGCCATTTCAGTCCCCAAAGTCCTGGCGAAATGCAATTAGTCTCTTTAAAACGGCCTGGAAATTACATGAATAAATAGCATAACACGAAATTGATTCATATTCTGATTGCTGTGAAAATGCCTAAAATGAAATCATTCTTTTAATGTAACTTTGGAGTGTCTTGTTCCACCTGGGGGAGGGCCACTTCCTCCCCCCACAGCCATCTGTCTCCCTGGCCTCAGCCTGTAACCAAATTATTTTATAAGTCTCTTTTAAGTTGTGTGGGTTCTTTTGAAGGGGGTGTAACAAGGAGCTTGCACCTCCTGGTCAAGCTCTGGCCACACTCTGCCTCCTTTGAAATCCTTGGGCTTCTGCCTTCATGTTTGCAGAGCAGGAAATATGACGCCCTCTCAAGCATCACATTTTATGGCGGGTTGGTTATAGGATAAGTGTGATATTCAGCTGGAAGTGGGGCTTTGTCATTTGAAGCACCTGCCTCAGCCCAAACTGGTTTTTCTGGCAGTTAGTGTCTCTGCAAGGTGACTGGAGTTTTGTGGGTTGGAACATAATGTATATTGGCTCTGGTCAACCCCCCACCTCATATTTCCTTGCCATTTTCTGTGTGAGCAGTGCCCTCTTTTCACTGTGTCTTTTTAAAGCTGGGTTTTCTTTTCACACGTGTGCAGGCTTTTTGCTTCTAATGTTTAAAATCCTGTCTTGCGGGCCACAGGATTCTTCATTTGATTTCTCCTTTTCGAGTAAGTTTGCATTTGCTGTTAGTCCATTGATAATGATGGGTAGACACCCTTTTCCCATGGTTCTTTAATTTGACATGAACACAAAGAAAAAGCCAAGCCATTTTTTGTTTCAAGTGTTTAAAGGGCTGTTGTTCACGTGAAAGGGAAAACAAAAGCTGTTTTTCTTTTCAGTGTTGAAATTCTTGCCCCTCGTGTGAAATACCAGTAAATCAGGGCTGTTTTTGGTTGCAGTGTATAACTTCTGGTCATTCAGGTGAAAAGAAAGTAAAGCAGGGAAGGTTTTTGTTGAAATGTAGAACACACAATACACAGACAAATTCGGTTTTCAGTTACAAGGAGACTAATTCTTATAAGGCAACACTTTAATGACTATAATAATTAAATACAACACCATGGACAAGATGGTTGGTTTTGAATGGCAACAATATTACACCATGAATTTCAGATAGGGAAATTAATTGATTTTTAAAAAAACCACTAAGGATTTATACAGACAACTGAGACGTTCTTTAAAGGAGATATTCTAACATACACAGGCTAATAATAGATTCTTCTATGCTAATGTGACTGAATTACACTGGCAATGTGGGGTTTTCAATGGGGTTTTCAATGGGGTTTTAAATGGGGGAAATATTGGATGCAATGCGACAAAAATGAAGGGCTTATGCAATTTAGGGCTGGGTTATATGCTACTTACAAAGCAAGTCTTGGTTTAGGATTCAGGACAACCAGCTGGATCTCAGGACACTCTGGACAGCTAGGGCAAGGGGTCTGGTCACTGCACTCTCAAAGATGGTAAGGTTCTGCCGCCTTCTCTCCGTCCTCCTTCTACTGTCTCCCCATATGTTTGTCTGTCTCTGACCTAGTACAGCCCCCCTTATATAGCAGAAATGACATCACTAACTTTACAATCTGGGGGGAGTACCCTATAATTATCCCTGCCGCCAGGACTGGACAGTTTCTCTCTGTCTCTCCACCCCCAGTCATGACTGGTTCAAGGGAAGAAAGTGCCATCTGTTTTTTTGCATTTATTACAATTCTTTGTTCTCATGACCACTTTTTTTCAAAAACTAGTTATGTCTCGTGACTTCATATTTCTACTTGCCCTGCCATATGAAATAGATATGTGGTTTCAGTTGCTCATAGGGAATTAGGTAAGCCGATCGCCAACTCTGTACGAGGTTGCATGGCCTATTGGCACATGTTGGTCATTTTCATAAAATGTATAAGAGTTATGACTCTGCAAATGATCCAGAATGCTCCTAATTTCATCATCCATCTTTTTATCAACTGTCATATTTGTCACCTGTTCAGATAAGCCAGAAACTAGTCTAAACTGGCCATTTCAGTCCCCAAAGTCCTGGCGAAATGCAATTAGTCTCTTTAAAACGGCCTGGAAATTACATGAATAAATAGCATAACACGAAATTGATTCATATTCTGATTGCTGTGAAAATGCCTAAAATGAAATCATTCTTTTAATGTAACTTTGGAGTGTCTTGTTCCACCTGGGGGAGGGCCACTTCCTCCCCCCACAGCCATCTGTCTCCCTGGCCTCAGCCTGTAACCAAATTATTTTATAAGTCTCTTTTAAGTTGTGTGGGTTCTTTTGAAGGGGGTGTAACAAGGAGCTTGCACCTCCTGGTCAAGCTCTAGCCACACTCTGCCTCCTTTGAAATCTTTGGGCTTCTGCCTTCATGTTTGCAGAGCAGGAAATATGACGCCCTCTCAAGCATCACATTTTATGGCGGGTTGGTTATAGGATAAGTGTGATATTCAGCTGGAAGTGGGGCTTTGTCATTTGAAGCACCTGCCTCAGCCCAAACTGGTTTTTCTGGCAGTTAGTGTCTCTGCAAGGTGACTGGAGTTTTGTGGGTTGGAACATAATGTATATTGGCTCTGGTCAACCCCCCACCTCATATTTCCTTGCCATTTTCTGTGTGAGCAGTGCCCTCTTTTCACTGTGTCTTTTTAAAGCTGGGTTTTCTTTTCACACGTGTGCAGGCTTTTTGCTTCTAATGTTTAAAATCCTGTCTTGCGGGCCACAGGATTCTTCATTTGATTTCTCCTTTTCGAGTAAGTTTGCATTTGCTGTTAGTCCATTGATAATGATGGGTAGACACCCTTTTCCCATGGTTCTTTAATTTGACATGAACACAAATAAAAAGCCAAGCCATTTTTTGTTTCAAGTGTTTAAAGGGCTGTTGTTCACGTGAAAGGGAAAACAAAAGCTGTTTTTCTTTTCAGTGTTGAAATTCTTGCCCCTCGTGTGAAATACCAGTAAATCAGGGCTGTTTTTGGTTGCAGTGTATAACTTCTGGTCATTCAGGTGAAAAGAAAGTAAAGCAGGGAAGGTTTTTGTTGAAATGTAGAACATCTTGTCATTCAAATGAAATAAAAGCAAAGCAGGGCCGTTTTTGGTTGCACTGTCAAAATTTGTGTCATTTGGTGAAATAAAAGCAAAACAAGGCCGTTTTTGGTGGCAATGTTTAAATGCTGCTGTTCAGGGAGGGGGGCTTGTGTCCAAGGTCTTTAAATGTACCTCTTAGCTGGCTTCTGGTTTCAGTGGTTGTGACATGCTATGCAGATGTATAGCTCTTGAAAATATGCATAAACATCGGATGTGGAACTATAGTGTCCTGTTTCTAGGTTTGTCCTTGTCTGCCCCCTGTCCCCTGTCTATGTCTTCCCCAGTACGTAAAGCGTGGGGACACGTCACATGCAGGGAGGCGTGTTAGGCAGAGTGAGACTAACCAATTAAAAGAAAGGTTATGCTGGCATCCGCTTCTTTTCTCAGTATTTATAAAAGTTGTTGTGCACTGTTAAAATCATCAACGGCTTGACCCCGTTGACAACATAATATTGGCGATGAAGCAACAAGCGTGCTCTGCATGCCCGGATGCTGCCAAAGGGCTACATCACTGCAGCAGTGCATGCAGGGCTGCGTTTGGCCCGCGGATGCCTGCGGGCCTCGTAAAGTAGGTCCTGTAGTGCACCATCCATCCCGTGCCTGCTCCCACAGCTTGGCTGGGATTTTGTCTGCTGTGTGGTGGAATATACTGAAGAAAGGTAGTGCGTTCGATGAGCGCCCCTCCCCCACTGCCTAAGCTCCTCCTTTGAGAGCAAGTCAGGCAACAAGCAACATTTTGTCACCAGCACATCCCAAATGCACAAAGCATAGCTCATCCGTGCTAGTGGATGGACATTCTCCATGACACAGTGCCTTTCCTGCTCTCACACTGCAGTTGGAGGTTTGAGAAGCAGGACAGCTGTATACCACACCAGGACACCTCAATTTACAGGCCAAGTGGCAAGCCAGTGGCCTACAAACAACGTGCTCAAGATTTCATCAAGGCCTGACATCAAGACAGCACTGTGAGTAAAAGCCCATTATGCAGTGATCATGTCTGAAAGTGAAGCCCCCAGCTGTCAATGCCACCCCATGAACATTTTCCCCTGTTTGTCAAGCAGACTGGATGGAGGCCATACGTTTTTACAGCTGCAGGCTGTCCCACCATTGGGCATTTCATACACCAGCAGTCTTGCATCACACTGGAACAGAACAGAATTATACATTTATATTGACGCTTTTAGGGTAAGGGAAGAGTGACGTCTGAAAAGAAAACTCATGCATTCGCTAGTGCCATCAGTGCGCAACATTGTATTTGCGATGCCATAGAATGCCACAGACACATTCACAGGAATTATTGATTCATCAAACACTTATTTTGCACCACATAGGAATGTTGACTATTAGAGACATATATTTCACACTACCACTCAAGAGAAAGGTGAGACATTGGACACATTTGTGATGAGAATGCGAAAGCGGGTCAAATATTATGATTTTGACAATTATTCGATGGATGAAGCTCTGAAATCACAGGTAATTGCAGGAAGTGAGTCTGCAGATTTCTGGAAAGAATTATTGCAGAAAACCAGGTCTCTATGGGATATTCTAATGCTCGCAAGGGCTGATATGGCAATTTCCATGCAGGCACAGTCTCTGGGCAACATACAAGTATCACAGACAGAAGCTGAAGCGCCCATATGTCAGGTCCAAGCAAGTGACAAATCAGTTATCGAGGAACAATGCAAATTATATCGTTGTGGCTACAATTTTCCTCATATCGGTCCATGTTCAGCGATTGGTCACTCGTAAGATGCCTGCCGAGGTGAAAATCACTTTCAGTGCATGTGCAAGGATATTAAACACACCCAACGATCTGCAGATCGCAGAAGTTCCAGGAGTGCAGGGAGCCCCGGCTTGATGGAATGGTGATCTCCCACTTTCAAGGAGAAGGGCTCCCCAGACAGATGCCAGGAATCTCTGCGCTAGACCAGGAGATATACACAGAAGAGAGGTGAATATCAAAGAGTGTCCACTCTGGAAGAACCAAGAAGAAAGTCGGTGCGACAAAAGATAACGTATATATTAGCCTCACCCAAACGTCAAGACGACTCAGACTCATCCTCAAGTGGTGTTTTCAAGAGAGGATATGTCCATGCCATAGGAAATAAGACAGCAGTCGAATATAGTCCAACAATATTGCTTCAACTAAATGGAAGTGCACGAGAATTCCTAATTGAAACAGGTGCCATGCTAACATTATAAACAAAGACATGCACTTAGGGCTCAAACACAATGCAACATTTTGATCTCCTGATATCAACATATATCGCTACAGATCTAATACACTGCTTAAATGTAAGTGGATGTTTGAAACAACCTGCTCATACAAAGATAATTCTGCGAAGCTGACAATCTATGTTGTGAAAGGTGAAGTACAAGGAGAGAGCCTCCTCCGCTTCAAATCAACCATGCAAATGGGGTTGGTGCACATAATATACCAAATGATGTTGGCATACACCACAGATCCCAAAGATATGATCGTTAAGATGTTTCCCTTGCTATTTACTGTTCTGAGAAAACTAAAAGAGAAGCAAATTAAATTGCACATAAACCCCGATGTTAAACAAGTTGCAGAGCATTATCGGGGAATCCCCCTGAATATACAAAACAAGTAGAGGATGAACTACAATCACTGTTGAACCAAGATATTATGGAACATGCAACAGGGCCCACCTCATGAGCTTCTCCAATTGTCCCTGTGCCAAAAAAAAGAAATCGGAGGAAGAATTTGAATTTGCATGGACATGCATGCACCCAACCTGGCTATGGAAAGAGAAAGGCGTCTGTCTCCAAGAATGATGGACATGATGCATCTACTACATGGGTCAAAAGTGTTCTCGAAATTGAACCTAAACAAAGGTTACCACCAGTAAGAACTGCACCTGAACCCCGTTATATCACCACCTTCACTACATATTTTGGATTATTCAGGTACAAGATAATCAGTTTTGGGGTCTCATCAGCAGCTGAAATCTTGCAGAATGAAATCCATCAAATCATCAGGCACAGTCCTCAGTGCCCAATGGGGAATGGACAATGACCGCCCAAACGCTACTAGTGATCAAACACTAACAGAGCCAGACTGAGTAGCGGTAATGCTATTTGTGCTGGTGGTATCCTGGCGGTATTACCATCGGGGTACCACCAGACTCGTGATGAGCCCCATGTCCAAAACAAACACAAGTATGTTTTTATATAGAAATATTGCCATATATTGATGGAGCAAGCATGGAAATGTATGGACAGAGCCAGCATGAAAATGTTTTTTTATACTGGCAGATATCAAGGGGAAAGGCATGAAACTTTTGGTGACTTCCATCTATTGGATTATTTAAGTTACCCTACAAAACCGATTGCAAACTGTCTGGCCTTTTACCCAATTTTACACATAAAATGTACCGTATCATATAGCATTTTAATCCATTATTAAAAAAAAATCTCGGGGGCGAGGTTCCTCCAACCCCCCAAAGCCATTTTTGTTGGTTTGGGCTCCCTCACTACACTTGGTCACAATTGCATACTTGTGGCAAATATTTACACCCTCCAATAAAAACTCACCAGCCACCATGGGGGCTGCTATACTTGGGGTGTTTACCAAAAAATAGTAGACCCACCCCAAGGGAATACATTTGCCTTCTTAGTCAGTGGGATGTATACAATGTAGCATTATCAAAAAGGAAGGTTCATTATGCGATTAATTAAATTAGCCAGGAAAACATGTGTGGTTAAAAAAAAATTGACCTAACCTGACATATATTCAAAATGTTTTTTTATCATAAACGGTTCATCATTGGCTGGTGACATTTATATAGACATCTTGAGAAGACTCATCGGGCATAATCAAATCAATGAATTAATAGTTGCCTGTATTATCAAGAATCACAGGAAGGTCGGGATACAGTTAACTTCTGCTAAATGTAAGAGCTACCTTATATTCTCGTAGAGTACCAGTTTTTGGAGAAGCACCACATGAGATTGAGTAATTGTGATCTGTGGATAGTATTTAAAGCTGATGTTGACCATAGAAATCTATTCCAGGTGTTAGTCTTTGATGTCCTGGGTGTTAGTCTTAGCAGTTCACGGTGGTGGCGCGAGTTATGATTGCTTAGCTTACCATAACTGGCGAATTTCAAGGGTTTTTCGATTTTACTTGGAACCATAACGTCCCTTTAACAAAGTTTTTTCACTGAATTTCATAGGTTTTTAGTAGCGCAACTTAACCATAACGTCCCTTTAACAAAGTTTTTTTCACTGAATTTCATAGGTTTTTAGTAGCGCAACTTAACCATAACGTCACTTTAACAAAGTTTCTTCACTGAATTTCATAGTTTTTTAGTAGCACAACTTAACAATAATGACTTTGACTTTATATACATGTCATATGGAACTGACTAGATCTCTTCTTATGAACTTGATGTCCGCGAACTTATTTAATGTTCGCGGACATGTTCGGAGAACAGTACCACTACCTAAAAACTGTGGGGGGGAAGTGGGGAGGTATGTTTGATTGTTATATCATAATATAGGAACATTTAACAAATTCAAAAAGCAGCACAAAAACACATTATATATAGTAATACATAAGAAATGTAACCCATATATGTAACACACTAACCATTCATTTAAATACAATATGTTCTGAAATGGAATATACCACAAGAAGATAAATTGGCTTCCAACATAATTACCTCACAGACACAACAGAACTGAGAACAAGACCAGAGCCACTGAATACATAGGACTTATCTTACCAGAAATAGTAAGTGTACTTCATTTTACTCATATATTTATAAACTTTCTGTATTAGATTAAAAAATATATTATCTTTTTTTTTTTCCTCACAGAAATGTCTAGTACTCTGGAATGGCTAGAGGACAATTTCCCACATGAAGAAATGTCACAAGATAGTGAAACTAATGGTAAACACTTTATAATATAAACCATTTTTTTTATTTTTTTATATGCATTTAACATATATATTATTTTTTTGTACAGAGCATACCAGAATAGAAAAAACTTCAGAAAACCCTGTTATGGATAACAGTCTTCACAATATAGAAGAAAAAATGGATGTATAGTTGGATAATTTTAATAATTTAAAAACTTTTGTAGAAAATCATTTCAAACCAAAAACCTCGTACCATTGCCCCACATGTACTTGTCCCTCCTCACCATATCCCAGTCAATTATCCCCAAACCCTCTCCATAATCCAAAACGTTTTGATGAGATTTCCATCCCTTCTTCACCTAATACCAATCATGTTGAAACCCCAAATTCTCCTGTTTTTGTTTCTGTTTCTGCCTCACCTACTCTGTCATAAATTATGAATATATGTTAAATAAAGTTTAATTTTTATATTGTATTGTGAATAGTTTTCGTTTTTTTTAAAAAAAACAATAAAAGTGTCCGCGGACAGTGCGAGTGTTCTGAAATGTTCGTACATAAACGAAAATGGAGGTGTCCTGAAGAACACCACACCTGTTCGTACTGTTCGCTAGCAAGTTGAAACTGTTCTAAGAACACACGTGGTGTCCTGAAATGTTCGTAAAGAAACAAAAATTAAAGTGTTCTAAAGAACACTATATCTGTCCGTGATG
Source organism: Ambystoma mexicanum (assembly GCF_040938575.1). Taxonomy (NCBI): domain Eukaryota; kingdom Metazoa; phylum Chordata; class Amphibia; order Caudata; family Ambystomatidae; genus Ambystoma; species Ambystoma mexicanum. The sequence goes on from NC_090928.1 coordinate 1,102,683,015, forward strand.
TTCGCTATCAACTTAAAACTGTCCTAAGAACACAATTGGTGTCCTGAAATGTTCATAAATAAACGAAAATGATGTGTCCTGTACAACAGTACAACTGTTCGTAGTGTTCGCTAGCAACATGAAACTGTATTAAGAACACACGCGGTGTCCTGAATTGTTTGTAAACAAACAAAAATTAAAGTGTCCTAAAGAACACTATAAATGTCCGGTACTGTTCGCTAGCAAGTTCAAACTGTTCTAAGAACGCTATTGGTGTCCTGAAATGTTCGTACGTAAATGAAAATGGAGGTGTCCTGAAGAACACTATACCTGTTCGTAGTGTTCGCTACCCAATTGAAACTGTTCTAAGAACACAATTGGTGTCCTGAAATGTTCGTATATAAACGAAATTACACGTGTCCTGAAGAACACTATATCTGTCCTTACTGTTAGCTACCAAGTTTAAACTGTTCTAAGAACACACGCGGTGTCCTGAAATGTTCGTTTCACGTGTGACGCACTTTTAATTACTTCTGAACCCGAACAGTGTCCGTAGGACATCAATGCGCATGCGCTAACCAATCTCCGTGCACTTGGTGTCCTGCGGACAGGCACTTCCTTCGCGGACTAGTTCGCAAACAGATCATATGACCGCGCCCACGCTCATCGTGTGTCCTGAAATGCGGACACTGTTCATGTCCCCGAACAATTTAAAAGTACATTTTCAGTTAATCCATAATATTTTTCAATAAAATCTCACCATGGCACAAGTCCCACATAGCAATCTTGAGTTTCTATATACCTTTTGAAACTTTCCGATCCTTTTTTTGTGTTCGATCTGTCCGCGGACAGTGCGCATGTCTGCGGACCGCGCACAAGCACCCCTATAAAAGACCACGCCCAAGAGATTATTCCCATTGTGTTTCTGGCTATTCTTCAGAACACAGTGATTTTTGCTGCCACCTGCAGACTACACCATCATCGAGATGGCATCCTTGGCTACTGAACTGCCACTTGGTGCTGCACCTGCTTCAGCACCACCCCCACCCCCTCCACCACCACCACCTCCCCAAGGGCCTGAAGAGGGGAACAGGAGTGAGGATGCGGAGGAGGAAGAAGATGATGATGAGAATGAGGTAGAGGAAATCCCTACTACCCGCACTAGGCATGAGTCTTGGGTGTGGCGGTTATTTACCATTCATGGGAATGGTCCTAAGGCTTGTGCGAACCGTGTTACCTGTAATGAGTGCAAAATGATACTCAGTCGCGGGAAGCACGGTAAGTACAGCTTTGGGACCACTACTATGAAGCGACACTTGAGGTCATTTCACTCTGGGGCTATTCGCAGGGTTGTACCTTGCGAAGAACGTAGCAGGTTGATTTCCTCTACGTCATCCTCTGTTTCTGATCCTGTCACCACAAGGACCACCTCTGTGGGACAGCGTCTTTCTCAAGCTTCCTCACAGGCCATACAGAATGCTGATGACCCTTACCTTTCGAGGGTCACAGTTGTATGTATGTACTGTGACACAGTACTCTGCAGGGAGGAGCGACTTCGGAGTGCTTTTGAGACTATCGTCTCAGAGCACGAGAAGACCTGCTCACTACCCAAACAAAACCCACTCTACATCTTCCTCTCTCAGCTCGCCCTTTCTTATACCTGTGGTTGGTGTCCCCCCTTTTCCCTCCTTTACCCTCCTCTCCTAGTGTGTCGTGTCTGAAAAACCAAAAAAAATACAAAATTACAAAAATCAAAAAAAATAAGGCTCTTTTCAGAGCCGCCTTTCCCAGTTAAAAAATAGAAGTGAAAATAAATGAAGCAGGGCTCTTTGTATTTTTTAGAAGTCCGCGGACAGTTCACGAACATTAAAAAGATTGGGTTGCTACTCCATCACAAACATTGTAATTTTCTCTGGAAAGAAGTGGTGGCTCTGAAAAGAGCCTTTGGGTGGTGTTTGTAAGTCAAAAATTGTAAATGCTTAACATCTACTTCAAAATCGTTGTTGTAATTCCAAAAAAGGTTGCAATGCATTTTGTACATTTCTCAGAAAAATCTGATTGCCAGCATAAGTAAGATGGACTCCATCTCTGCGAAAAATGTATGTACTACAAAACATAATATTTTCATTGTGAAAAGAAGACATGCCAAAATCTCTTAGAAAGCCACAAACAGCCTTATTAACATTGCGCCTTGCTTTTTCCATTTGTGGACCAAATGAAGAAGAACGAAGCCACATTTGTCTCTGCGCAATCCGTGAAAATATCACTTGAGAATTAGGAAACATGTCCATAACCTTCCTAAGTCCTTCTTTCATAGCAAATTGCAAAAAAATTCCAGTCACATGTCCTAAACTGTTCCCTCCACAATGAATTACAATTATGTCTGGATGTTGCTCTGTCTCCAAAGTAGCACAGAGAGGTAGCAAGTCCAACCACTTCATTCCACGTACTCTATGCCAGTGTACTTCCACATGTGGGAATCTAAGATCTACAGCTACTCCACAGCTTTCTGCATGCACCTTCAACCAATGTATCCATGAATCTCCTAAAATCCAAACAATCTGTTTTCTGAAACACACAGCCATAGCTATCTTTTGTTCTCTCAGCAAAAAGAGTATCTGAGAAAATCTCTCCTGGCACAACACACCCACCAAACTTTCTTGACCAATCCCTTTCAGTGCTTATTCTCATTTGCATGACTTCTGAACCCAAAAATCCCCGGAAATAACTCCCGATGTCCGCGAACTACCGCCATGTCCGCGGACATATCGTAACATGAACAGCCCTTCTACCATTTCCACTACACTCTCTCTGCCATTCCCTCATTGGATGTACCTCAAAAATCACATGACCATGCACCAATCACATTCAAGACCTCTACATCTAACTGCATCATCATAGATCAGCACTGCAAATGTACTCTGAATCTCTCCGAGTACAAGTGTCATATCATTGGCAAGCAGCATCTACCAGAAATACTGTACAAGTGTTCAAGATTTCTACTTGCAGCTCCATGCATATCCATATGCATGAACACAAACTTCAGGCATGCATATTTTCTGTATAATAGATTAACACATTTTCAAACAGACTTTTACCTTGTAAAATCTGTAAAATGAATTTACTGTACTTTTTTCAATTTCCTAATATCAACTATCACTTATAAACCTTTATACTTTTTACTTTCTTTATACACACACACTCAAATCATGTTAAACTAACATTTTTTAAATGAAATATATAGAATACATACATTCAAACAAAATTGCATGCAAACACAATCTATGTTTAAACCTTTATAAAAAATACTTATACAATATCATATTTTTTGTTTTTATTTATTTATTTACTTAATTACTTTAAATTAGACATGACATTGAGGCGCTATTACCTAGAACAGTTTACTTACAGAAATAGTGGTATTCACTAATATATTATAAAATTCACAAGACATAATAACGATATTTTTTTTTTGCTACAGTTAGTCATTCAATACAATTTGTTCATTAAGAAAATATCATATGTACTGAACTGATGCAATGTATCTTATGTAAATAAATTAGTTTAATGGTTTTACAGAAGGCACTTAGGATTTTAATTAAAAAAATCAATATCTAAATTAAAAACCGTGCTATATACTAACAAAGTTACTAATTTGAAGCTTTTACAATTGCAGTGAAGACCAGTTTCCTGAGAAGAAGCAGCCGAATTCGAAGAAGAAAGAAACACTAAGAAGTTACCTGTTAATTTAAAAAAAAAGTAAGTAAAATATCGCCATAATATTTGTATTATTAATCAAATATACTATAACACTAATACGAGCTATTTCAGTTTCTAAAAATAGAGATTTTGTACCATTTTGTCCAAAAATGTCCATGTCTTAAACAGCGATTTACAGCCAGAATGGCCCACAAATTTCTATTTTTGGACACACAAATTAGCCAACTGAACCACTACAATTTTCATATTATAGAACAAACAACTGTTTTAATTGTATACATTAGATCTACTATTTGTACTTTTCCACACCACTAGCTTACTTTCTTTTTTGTCATCTGAACCCCAGTTTAGTAACACATAAATTCAAGAATACCTATCCCTACTAGTTTTAGTTCCCAATGCACAATCACACACCATTACATACATCTTTATCATCTTACTCAAACACTCATACACACAGCACGCATACATTCCAGAACACCCCAACCCATATCTTCTTTATTTTTTTCAACAGACCCTAAAGAATTCCTACCAAAAGTCAAGTCCGTAGAAAGCAACACAAAAGTAGAGCAAATGAAAATAAAGGTGTCCAACATAAGCATCCATCTCTAGCAGAATTTGTAAAAAAAAGTTGAAACAAAACAGCTAATACAATCATTTAGTGAAACACAAGAAGTTTCAAGTACAACAACTTCGCTTCCTCTATCAAAATGTAAAACAAACCAAAAAACAATTAACAGAAAATCAGCTATCAGTACAGATAAAACTACTTCTTCAAATTTTAATATAGTGCAAAGTAAGCATACCAAGAAAAGTAATTTAGCCAAAATATACCGTCACAAAGTCCTTCAAAATCTTATAAAAACAGGAGAGAGATCAGGTTCAAAGCTTAAAACCTATCGTAGGAAATTAATCTTAGAAGCATTGATGGACAGTGCAATTCTTCTCAAAAGAAATGTATTTATTTTACTGTTAAACAAAATGAAACCACTAACAAAACTAATAACTAAATTACAAAAAAGACTTCTCAATAAGCGAAATATCAACAGAAAGAACTTCTTAAGTATCAGCGGAGGTGAATGGAATCACACTACAAGCACAGAACCATATTTTAATGAAGAAGCGTACAAACAAAAGCAAACAAATACAATTGCCATAAATAGCAGTGGTCGAGGTTATGAAAAAGTGAATAATACCATAAATGAACAAGAAGTACTCCTTACAAAAATATGCCCTGAAAACTAAAAAAATTACCCCTCCATTCAACTGAATCAGAATGTCTAGTGTACAAATGGCCATGCACGTCAATCTGTAACATTCCCAAACAATGTTTCAAATCTTTACGCCAATTCCTCAATAAATATGTAAAAAGCAAAGACAAAAAGAAAATTAAATTACTGCAAAATATAGATACCTGTCCAGTGCGCAAGTACACAGGACTACAAGGACATTCATTCGCCTGCATTACAGGACCTACTTGTAAAACCACTTTCCATGATATCAAAAGGATATCAACACATCATTCAACTATAAGAAATCTAGTCTATAAACTGTACTATGCTAAAGGTCCTGCTTTAGCAGTAGCAAAGTTAAATAACATCCTTCTACATGGTACAGCAAAAGACCTACTTGAAGAAATTCACTATATCCAGAAAAAATATTTTGGAAGTGAAAGCCATTTACAGAATGAAATAGCTTTAAACCAATTAAGCAACAATTCTACACATGGCAACCTTTTGCTAAACACATACAAAAAAGAAATACTAAAATTTAAAAGTACATCAGCTGAAGTACCAAACCATGTATGTGTATGTTGCCGTAGAATTTTTTATAAAAGTAACACAAAAACTGTGGACCTATCATACAAAATAGAAGACAATGAAGATTCTAAATGGTTTGAATTAGCTCTCTACCTTGTAGCAGAAAACAAATATGAAATAACTGAGCCCTTAATACTTTGCAGTTATTGCACTACAAAACTTGACAACAACCAAACTCCTTCACGTTCTATCACAAATAATTTGGAATTATACCCAGTACCAAAACCTCTACAACAACTTAATTTATATGAGAGCATCATAATTCAAACAGTGCACCCATTTCAAGCAATAATACGCCTTCAACCAAAAACTGCAAAATTACCTCCCTCTGAATTGGTAAAAGGCATTCGTGGAAAAGTAGTTTATTTACCATTAAAACTAAAAGAAAATGTGCATACTCTAGGAGTGCAACGTCCAATGCAGCAATCTTTAATTATATTAGTAAATGGAGTACCTACAAAAGACAAAAAAATATGGCAACAGCTGGTAGATTTATATAAAGTTAGACAAGCCTTCCAATATCTTAAAGAGAATAATGAATATTACAAAGAAATTAATATTGAAGAAAACTTGAAAGATACAACTGAAATAATTCAAGAAACACAAGAAGCTGGTCAATTTGAGCTACTAGATCCTGCTACAATATCAAATATTTTAGACCATTATACAATTCATCTTTTGCACTGTAATGACACCGTACAAGATGTACTGGAAACTTACCAAATGCATCAAACAAAAGGATCGCCAATTAGTATATGGGAAAAAAGTATAGAAGCATGTGCTTTTCCCCTACTCTTTCCTACTGGCAAAGGAGGAAGGTATGATGATAGACCTATTCAAATATCAGCTTCAGAATACCGCTCATTACGGATGTATTCTGAAGATCCCAGATTTAGACAAAATGTGGAATACATATTCCACCTACTCTTTGAAAGTGAACTAGCAACTTTATGTTACGGAGTTGCACACATATTAAAATCAGGATCACACTTTCAAAATATAACAACTACACAATTATTAGAGAAAGTGCAACAAAAGGATGAGGTTTTGCAATCAAATATTACAAATCTATTAGCAAATATGCGTGGTACTAAAGAGTACTGGTTTCGACGTCATGGAGATGTACGTTGTATGATCAGAAACCTTGGCCCACCCACTTGGTTTGTTACATTAAGTTGTGCAGAATATGCATGGGAAGATTTACATGATTTCCTACGCATATCAAATAAAAACAAAACAAACATAGATATTCTAACACCTGGAGAACTTTGTTCTTTGGATCCTGTTAATGTTTCAAGATATTTTCACCATCGCTTCATTGCTATGCTACATTTTATTTGTAATAAAACTGTTCCTCCCCTTGGAGAAGTGCAGCACTTCTTTTGGAGAAAAGAATACCAAGCCAGAGGAGCACCACATATCCACATGCTTTTATGGATTAAAGATGCTCCTAAATTTGGTCAAGACAGTGATGCCACTGTTTTACAGTTTATTGAAAAATATGTCACTTGTGAAATTCCATCAGAAGCCACAAATAGTGATCTTCGTGCACAAATTTTACAATTTCAAAAGACACAAATGTGGAAAATATTGTCGTCGCAAATACAAAAACAAAGGCAAATACTACACCAAATGCCGATTTGGTTTCCCTAGACCAGTTACAAATACAGGTCAAGTAAACAACCTCATGTCTTCAGTTAGACATAGTGTTAAAGGTAAGTCACCTAAAAATGCATATTAAATAAAAAGAAAAGAAGAAGAAAAATATATCAATGATTATAATGCAATCATTGCCCACTTATGGAATGCAAACATAGATGTGCAGTACATTGCAGACAATTCTACTGCAGTTGCACGATATGTCACAGCATACTTAACTAAAGCAGAAAAGACAGAGCTCCAAGACCTCTGGAATGACCTGTCATCAGATAAAACAGTATCTCAGAAATTATACAGCTTGGGCATAAAAATGCTCACCCATAGAGAATGTGGATCTTATGAAGCAGCTGATCGTTTAACTGGTACTTCATTGTATGGTAAATCTGAAAATATAGTATGGCTAAGTCTTGGTCCAGCTAAATCTAGAAAAAGAGTTCTAAAATCATATGAAGATATAGAAACAATAGCCAAACATGATCCCAACAGCCAAGACATTTTAAAAAACAATTTATTGGACACATACTACCCAAACAGAAGTAATACTCTGGAAAACATGTGTCTATACCAAATAGCCCAAAACTACACATACAAAAATAATATGAAACCTGATGAAAAAAAAGGTAAATATAGAGTGACAGACTGTGAAGGCAGCTTAGTTAAACTCACTAAACCAAATTTAATTAATCATATCAAATTGTCATTGAAGACTCCTCAACATAAAGAAGTATATTACATGTCCCTGCTACAACTCTTCAAACCATGGAGAAAAGAAGAACAATTACTAGATAACTATGACTCATATGAGGATGCTTTCAAAGCAAATGAAAGCACTATAACTGATGTAAACTTTACACAGTATAAAACAATGTTGCACAATGAACAGCAACATGAAGAAGAACTCCAAGCCCAACTAGATAAGGATACTCCTGACAGTAGTCAACCTTCTGTAACAGGAAGCCAAGAACCACTGGGAGAACCACTAATAACAAATGAGGCAGAATTAGCTATGATAGAAGTAGAAAACACCATGTGCCAGTATGAAGATAAGGAAGACATAACTATACTACAATCAAAACTAAACAATGAGCAAAGTAGCATTTTTCAAGAAGTAACAAAACAAATTGCACATGGTGTAAAACATGAAAATAAATAATGCTACTGTACGTCAGTGGTGAAGCTGGTTCTGGCAAATCATTCCTAATCAAAATCATTAGTAGGTTCCTTCAACAATTGACAAACAACAAACTTTCAGCTGTTGTCACTGCCCCCACAGGTTTAGCTGCCTACAACATAGGTGGTGTTACATTACACCGATTACTACTATTACCAGTAGAACACCAGAACAAATTAGACTATTACAAACTTTCTGCAGAAGCTGCAATGGAATTACGCAGAGTATTGAAACAAATGAAAATGCTACTAATAGATGAAGTGAGCATGGTCTCCAACCTGATGTTAGCTTTGATTCACCTCAGATTACAAGAAGTACTCAAAACAGACTATGAAGAGCTCTTTGCAGGAAAACACATTATTATTGTTTTTGGGGATCTGCTTCAATTAACACCAGTAAAAGGTGAACCTATTTTTAAAACATTAGGGCACAAACTCTGCCGTAAAACTGTTGGCAGCATGGAAAAGTCAACCTTTGGCAACATTTCCAATACAGAGAATTAACGGAAAACATGAGCCAATCTGCAGATCTAACTTATGCCAACATTTTAAAAAGTTTGAGAGTTGGTATACTTTCTAAAGAAGCAGAAGCAACATTGAAAACCCGGCACATTAATGCACTTTATGGCGATAATGCATGTGCTACAGATGTTATGGAACAATTAGCCCACAAAAATGTCAATTGTATGGCCTTAATGCCAACTCTTGCAAGCTGTCTCAAATTCAATGAAATAATGTTAAGTAAAGAAATGCAACCAATAATGGAAATTAGCGCCACAGACAAACTAGATGTACATGGTATGACACTACCCATGTGTGACCAAGCCACAACAAGACTAAATAATTTAGAAAAATCAATCTCAAACACAGCAGGCTTAGAAAAGATGTTAAAATTATCCGTAAATTGCAGAGTAATGCTTAAACGTAACCTTGACGTGGACCAAGGACTAGTTAATGGAGCACTGGGTACAGTTGTTGGCTTTCAAACATACCCACGTGACAACAAAATTCAGTTTGTCAATATACTCTTTGACAAACTTTCAGAAGTAAAACGGATAGGACGGTCAACAGCTAGATTCCTTCTCTTCAAAGATATGTATGTACGCAGAGAACAATTTTCTCTAACTCTTGCATACGCAGTCACGATTCATAAATCACAAGGTCTTACCCTAGACAAAGCAATGATAGATATTGGTAACACAGTCTTTAAAGAAGGCATGAGCTACGTAGCACTATCACGCTTACGTACACTTGACGGTCTATTTCTAATCAACTTTGATGCAAGTAAAGTAAACGCTGATATTCCTTGCATTTTAGAATATAATAGACTTCGCTCACTATACACTCCCCATCTAAACACATATTCTGTTCCACAAAAACTAAAACGTTGTAAAAGAAAACTAAATCAAACAGAAATGCAACAGGACGTCACTGCAAATCCTCCAAAGAGAGTAAAAGAAACTAATACTTCATCAAGTACCACAAACAAAAAAGAATCAATTAGAGAAAGTAAACCAGGTACTTCTTTAAAGAAGGAAAACAAACTCCAAAAAAAGCAGTTAGATACAGAACTACCTGGACCATTTAAATTCTCAAATATAGTTGGTGTAAATTGCTATGCAAATGTAGCAATGAATATTCTATTTCAATTACCACCAATTGTTGACAACATTTACTTACACAGTACAGACCCATTGTGTTTGCAAATGTTAGTACTGTAAGGATATTTGGTGTGTTACAGCACAGAGTACAGCACTACTGCACAGGTAGCATTTTTTTATGCAGCACCACTACATGGGTGTGGTGCATTGCTATATGTGTTGCCAGAGTAACATGGACATATGAGTAAAGACAGGCTATTCAGTAAAAAAATGATTTTTACATATAAGATGCAAATCCATTTTTACAGTTAAAAGCACACATCTGCACATTCAAAATGCACACTATTTTTCACCTGAAATGCCTATGTTGCAAGAGACACATTTGAAAATTAATAACTAACCTTATTAATAACCAACCTGACTAATAAAACTTCATTTAACATAACCCACTAATAAAAATGTGTCTCCACTGCAGAATTAGGCCTACTCTGAAAGTGAACTTTTAAACGCACATTCATTTTTTTCTCTGCTGCTCTGTCCACATAACTACAGGAAGCAAAGAGCTCGAAGGAACAGGAAATCAGTTTGTTACAATTGCCACTGTAGAAGTGAGCCATTGTGTAGTGAGGGAGGAGATGACATGATTGATTCTGATTGGAGCAGCGTCATAGCAAGTATCATGCTAGAGGCTGTGATTAGAACTTTGCTGGAGAAGCTTGAGTAGGGGGGAAGGCAGGAGACATCTGGCAGAGCTGGGAGAAGGATCTGTTTTCCTGGCTGGGGCATTCCTGCTGCAAAAGCTGAGAGTTCCAGGCAATAACCCCGGTTTGAGAACGGCAGACGCTTGTTCTCACTGGGGTTGATCTTCAAGGGAGCCAAATTCAGAAAGAGAATAGCCGGAGAAAACTCATGCTGAACAGATAAGGTAATTACAGAAGCGAGTGGGAGCTGTGCGAAAGTGTGCGAAACTGTTCAGTCAGTGTATTCGAGGGAGTCTCAATCTCTTATCAGCATATTTAATGTTACCAATTGAATATATTCTCGCAGCTCTCTGTTCATTTTATCACAAATAATGTTGTACCATTTCATTTATTTCTGTAAAAAAAGTTAAACTGTGTGTAAAAGAAATTTCTATAATACAAAAATATTTGAAAACAGATAGCTAGTGTGTATTATTTCTCTCTTTCATTTTGCATGGGGAAAGGTTTAAACGCGGGTAGATTTTTAAACAGTGCAATTGTCATTTTAAAGCAGATGTGTGCATGATTCTATTCAGTATGGACAGTTGTGAGTGACTGTTTGTAGCATAGCCTGTTGGTGGTACATGAGTCAACGGGAAGAGAGACTCTCTGGACATAGTTCCCTACCGTATATAAGGTAGTGGAAATTACCACAAAAATACCACAATAATCCATGGTGGCACACAACACTAACACTGAAAATGTGGTATCCCTAAAATGTAGGCCTGAGGTCTCTCTAGTGATCAAGAACAATCTAGATAAAAAACAAGGGATGTTGGATATTGGGGTCACAAATAAACCAACCACTATACCAACCAACCACGCAAACTACCGCGCATATCATCTAAATAGGTCTGAATTCTGAAATAATGCAATGTATTATTGTCATGTGTGACCCAATATGAATATAGAGAGTGATTATTGCTAAAGGTATGTTGGCGGTAAGAAAATACCTCAAAGCCCCAAATATCCACAAAATACCCAACATATTTATGGTGCGTTGCAGGCCGGGAAAGTGATCATAGAGTACCTACTGGGCGTGGCAAGCGTGTCTCACACTGCCATTTGCACATTAAAGGGAACCCATTTTATAATAGCAGTGTGTCGCTAAAAACGAATTTCAGAATGTCAAAAAGGGAAACGACATATTCAGACCTAGTGCAATATTTAGAGGCAAAGTTGTTTGCACATGGGACGTGGTCATCGAACAGCACCTTAGAATGGCATGACGGCATTCAGGGTGAGGTGCAGAAAGAAAAACTAGACAATATTTTTGAAGATGGCAGCATAATTCAAGTCTGCCTTACAAGATTATTGAATGCAGCTGATAAAAGTGCAGAGAAAGACTGTTTAATACGGCTATGCGGCAAAATATGGTTTATTTTGAATAAGTCCCTGCGAATGCAGGAAAATGATACCCAGCTAATTAACAGGTTAAAGACTGAATTAGATGGGGCAAGTAAAAATCAGGAAATGTTAAGAGCAGAATTGGATGTATGCCAAAAAGACATGCAATTAAAATGCAGAGACTTTGGTGCTCAGTTATCCAAAAGCAAGAAACAATTTGAGGATAGCGAGCAAGAATTGGTACACTTAAAAGCCTTAGTGGACCACATTAGACAGGATAAAGATGAGGTTGTTTCAGAAATGCAGATTTTACAAAAAGAACATTGTGAAAAAGAATGTGATCTCCAGAGTACAGAACAAGAAATGATTAAAATGACTCAAGAAAGAGACAAGAGAAATAAAGAGTTCAATGAATGCCAAATGCAAATTTGCGACATGCAGGAGGTGATTAATAAGATGAGTGATGAAAACAACTATTTGCAAAATGAAGCAAACAGACTCCTTAAAAAGTGTAAGGGCTTAGAACAGCAAATGTGCATTCCCAGGTTCCAGGAGAGGCGGCAGGCTAACACATTCAATGGAGTGGAGGTGAATTCTAGTTCTGCCCAAAGAGCTAGTGCTCCAGTGACTGGGCCGGTGACTGAACTTGGTTGCAGCACCCTTGGGGGATTTGATACTCCCATTGGGGGCAGCCACCAATCTCATACACCTGAAAACAGGATTGAATCACAAAGTAGTGCAATTCCATGCATTGCAACAAGTAGCCCCATAAAAATAATGAAATCCATTAAAGCCCTGATCAAACAATTTAAAAAGGGAGGTGAATGCTGCATTGAGGATCACTTAGAAGCGGTGCATGACATTTTTAAAGCACTCTAGATACCTAAGGAACAGTATAGACAATATTTTCATTTAACTTTAGATGCCCCGACGGCCAGCATCATAAGGGGATTAAATGAACAGCAGAATATGACCTGGGTGGAGTTTGAAAAAGAAATTAGGCGTCATTTTTCTCCTTTTCAGTCATTGCAGGAGGCAAAGAAAGTCGCTTACACAATCACTGCTGGACCTAATACATCCCCTCGCCAATTTTTACAAGACTTAAAAAGAGCATTTTCTCGCTTTGATGTATCTTTTGACCCAAATTCCAATGAGTTTAAAACTGCATACTTCTATGGGCTACAGAAAGACATCATATCTCAATTAGTCCGTGAATTTGACCGTGACAAGTCCCTTTAATGGATTGTACATCAAAGCACAAAACTATATGAGGTACTCTATTGTCAGGGTAGAGAAAGTGATAAAATGAAAGATACTAGACCTAAATCTAAAGAACCCTCAGCCACAGTAATGGAAATCAGGTCAGCCAAAATGTCCCTTGAGTCTGCTCAAAGCCAAGGTAAAAATAATGTGACACCTGAACAAAGGGGTAATCAACAAAGGTCACCATTTCCTGTACCAATGTTCCAATCACATGATCCTAGTAATAGGGAGAGCTACATCAGCCCTAGGTATTTAGGAGACAGACCCCGGGTAGGATATCGGCCTAATATGGCAGGTATGAACAATAACCAGAGACAAAATCAAGATCAAAGAAATGATGGTCCCTACCAGTCATTGGGGACACAGAGCAGATTTGATCCCAACACCATGATATATGGTAATCAGGATAGACCCCGATATGTGGATCGATTTACTGATAATGGAAATCAACATAGGGGCCAGTACCCACAATCTGAGAGACAGGACATGAGGCAAAACATGAACTACAATCCACGTCAGTACAATGATTCCCCACCAGGGGACTATAATCAAAGGATGGGTGCAACCCGCTCCCCTCCACAAATGAATCAAGAGTTCAGAAACCATCCCAACCGACATCAATCACCTGAGAGGTATCAGAATAGATCCAATCAGGGGGAAAACAACCAATATCGACCTAGGCCACAGAAAGAGGATTCTAGAGAGATGGAAAGGTTCCAGTGCCTTGAGGCCCAAGTGAAATTGTTAGCTGAGCAAATAGGAAAGCTCTATACAGCGCAAAAACAACCTTCCAAAGAGAGGGCTGATGGCCATAGCAATGACCGGGGGGCTTCCGAAAAGTGACTAAGTACTCATGGTAACTGCAGTGCCAAAATGACAGATTGCTCTGATATAATTTTGCATAACGACTCTGAGATGCCTAATGAATTAAAAATGAAAGTGCCAGTAAATGAACATGTGACAGAAAGTGCAAATACTTCTAAAAAAGAGGTACGGTTTAACCTAGAGCTAAATAAAGCAGTAAAGATTTGCACAAATGAAAAAGAAACATTAGGAATTCCAAAAGAACAAAGGGACAGATTTAAGAAAAACGACTCATGCATCGGGAATACCAGTGAACAGGGAGTAAGTGGGGATGATATAGCTCCTTCCCTGGGCAAGCAAAATAATGACCAAACACAGGCAGAAAAAGGAAATACTCAAAAGGAGGGTACAAGTCAATCACCTGAAGAATTCTTTGAGCCACATATTTTTGAAGAGGCTGAAAGGGCTGGTATCACACTAAATGATCACAAATGCACAGAATTAAAAAATGACAAATTGATGAATGATGTTGTTACACATGTTCAGTTGGAAGGTTGTAATGTGGTCTCTGATGTTACCCAGATGGATGGTCGAACAGTGGCCACACTCCAAAAAACCTCTGATCATGGAGAAATGAATAAAGTCTCTCGCGCAGAAATGGGCAAAAAGGAGGGAAAAATGTCTTTCCATTTACCAATGTGCTTAGCCAAAAGTGAAAAAGGCCTGAGAAAGGTGAGCCATGAAATCAGTAAGAATTCACACTTCTTATGTGTATTAGAGGAAGTTGAGGACAGATATTATGCACCCATCACTGTAGAAGAAAAATGCCACACCTTTGCTATGATTGACACTGGCTCACAGGCCACAATTATGTCCAAGGAGCTGGTAAAGAGTATCAATGAAGGGAGACCCCCACAGAGTCAGATCACAGTGAAGGAAAATCAAGGCCCAGTGCATAACTTTAATGGGGAGGACGTGCCCATCATAGGTGTAACTGAGGTTGACATAAAAATAGGAAAGCACAGAATGAAACAAGAGGTATTGATCACATCTATTTGTGAAATTCCATTTCTGATGGGGACAGATTGCCTGAAAAGATTGTCTCCTCTTATAGAGGGGGTGAATGGAGTGCTGTGGTCCTTAACCAAAAAACCATTGAGGCCTAAGAAACTAAAATCACAAAACAGCAACATAAATGAATGTCACACCGTTGCCAAAACAAATGATGCTGTGGAGGTTTATCTCCAGAATAGTTGCATACCTAGTGTCACTGTTATATTAATGTGTCAAGACAAAATGCAGAGCGACAATGAAAAACTACCTGTACAAATATACTTGGACCCAAGGAAAAATTGGCAGACTGCCATAGATGAGCACACATTACGTTTTTATTTAAAAGAGAAAACATGCAAACAGAATATTGCTCCTAAAACAGATTCAGAAAAACACATTACCACTCTGGCAGAAATACACATGGAAGATGAGCAACCATGGGTTCATGTTGGTATAAATGACTATTTTAAAACAATAAAAGCCACTTTAGCTCTTGGACATGAAAGGAGTTTCATTAATGAGAAATTGTTGCAAAAAATAATGGAGAGGGAAGAAATCCCGAAATTTAGGATTAAAAACCAATATGTTTCTGGGTTGGACAGTCCAGACTTTGAAAACCGAATTGCAGGCAGTTGCATGCTTAAAATTAGCATTGGGCAGAAAACAATTTACCATAATGTATGGATAGTGAGTGGAGCACAAAATGAATTGTACATGGGCAAAGACATCATGCACAGAATGTGTATGGTGTTAGATTTCCTTAATCAAAAAATATGGTCACGCCTAGGTGGTCCGGCACCTGAATTTGAAGACAAAAGAAGGGCTTATCATTGTGCACAACTGTTTCCTTATGCAATCGAATTACAAATGAGGAAAGATACTATTATTCCTGCATTTACAAAACAGTTTGCAATAACACTGAAATGCAAAAATGGACAGCAGATGAAAGACTCTGATGCATTTGTATGCCTGAATGAATCCATAAAACAGCAAGGCCTGTATTATGAATACATTCCATTGGTAGATATTGGTGAAGGATCTGTAAAAATTATGGTAAATAATAAAGGTTGTCAGGATATTCATTTAGAGGAAAACTCCCCATTGGGAATGGCCATACAAAAATCACATTATACGGCAGATTTAAATAACATGGTGATTGGAAATATCCCTGAAAAGTATGTAGATGCCAAGGGTGAGTTGCCAGAACACCTGGACTCTCAGCCCAAAGGAATATTTAAAATTAATTCTGTGTATCCTTATGATTCAAATGAGACAGTGTGCTGGCATCAAGAGGATTGCATAATTTGTAATTTAAATGAAAATGAAACAGAAAATCAGCCCATTGAAGTGGAAGCTGATATGCCAAAATATTTAAAAGTGGCAGCTTTACAAAAAGACACAGCCACACAGTTAGAGGAAAGCGCCGAGATTCCCTTACCAGAAGATTTTCCAGAATTTTCCAAAATGGTAGAAGAGCAGATCTCCTTAGCAGATGCGTGTGACAGCAATGAGGATAGGGACAATCTGAGGGAGATATTTATGGAGTTTAAGGATGTATTTGCAAAATATGCTTATGATTGTGGTTTAACTGATTTACATGTGGCCACACTACCAGAAGGGTGTAGCAGAAGTCCAGTGTTTGTACGCCAGTATAGACTACCGCTGGCATGTTTAGAATCATTGGCTGAGATTATTAAAAGTTTGGAATCGCGGGGAATCATCAGGCCCATTCATAGCACATCCAATACACCTATTTTAGGTGTGTTGAACCCAAATGGTCAATGGCGGCTATGTGCAGACTTGAGAGAGTTAAATAAAAGAGTACCAGTATCTAGATGGCCACTGCCATTCATTGATCAGGGCCTAGCTCAGGTGCATGGTTCAAAAGTATTTACCACATTAGATCTCACCTCTGGATATTGGTGCATGCCATTGGCAGAGGAGATGCAGAATTTATTTTCCTTTACATTTGACAGGACTCAACATGCCTGGCTTAGAGCTCCGTTCGGGTACATCAATAGTGGGAGTGAATTTGGCATATTTTTGAGAAAGGCCCTGCCGGATGCAGCGGAAAGAGGAACAATAGTTTACGTGGACGATGTACTGATAAAAAGTGAGGGCCTGAAAAGCCATTTTGATGAAATAAGACATGTGCTAGGCCAATTGCAGAAAGCAGGCACCAAAGTATCTTTACAATGGTGCTTTTGTGCAGAGAAATCTGGAAAGGGCTGCTGACAGTGCTAAAACATACTATGATAAAAGAACATCAGTGAGAGAATACAGTGTTGGGGATCAGGTGTACAAGTTTCATTTTGGAAAAAGTAAACAGAAAAATTCTAAATTTCTAGCAGCCTGGCAGGGGCCATTTCGAATTATAGATAAGGTCTCTCCTGTAGTTTATAAAATTTTGAAAAATGAAGGTGAAACGGCAATAGAGCAGTTCGTCCATGTAAATCAAATCAAACCATGCCATCCCAGACATGGGATCAGGCAGCTTGAGCATGTAGAAACAGATAAAGTCCCTTGAACACAAAAAGAGAAAATAAATGGGTACAATCAGGAGGCAGTGACAGAGAAGTTAAAAAGTTGATTGTTATAATGGCACATAAACACTGTAAAATAAATAAATAAATAAAAATATATATAATGGAAGCTCATGGTTGGTGTGCAGAGAGAAAATGTATTAAATATTGAATGCTATTTTATATATGCTTGTTTTCTTTTTGACTTGTGTTTAATTTCAGAAGAAAAAAAAAAAAAAAAACGGAATGTTTTTACCAAGCATGTTTTATTTTTGGCAAAAGGGTGAAGTTAGTATTGTGCTATGTACTTAATTTGTTTCTTTTCTATTTGATTTAGAACATTAACTATTTATACCGGAGGTCACGGGAGACAATGGAGTCCTGGAGTCCCCTGGATGAAGACCAAAAGATGCCTGCCTCCAGGTGGAGGTGAAGACAAGATAACCAGAATGCCAAAAAAGATGACTCTTATGGATCCAAGATTGCCAAGATGAAAGAGTACTCGAATGAACCAAATGATGTGACATCGCTGGTCGGGACATATCAGAGGCAGACAAGAGTCCTGACATATGGAGTTCCACGTATTTATTATTTTCATTATTTATTTTAATATGTTATGTTAATTATTTGTTTTAGTTAGTTGTTTTATTTTATTGTTTTTAATTGACTTGTAAAATCGAAACTTTGGACCACTTCCATTGGGAAGGCAAATGTAGAACATTTTGTAAACTAATGAACTCAGATGAATACTGTGTTGATTGCAACTTTTTCATTGATGCACATGAATATTCATTTTGTTGGATTGCTACATTGTGAAAAGAAGAAAAAGAACAAGTTGTTTTTAGGAATTGCCTTGGATCGTAGCCAAGTTCTAAAAACAAAAGGAGGGTATGTAAGGATATTTGGCGTGTTACAGCACAGAGTACAGCACTACTGCACAGGTAGCATTTTTTTATGCAGCACCACTACATGGGTGTGGTGCATTGCTATATGTGTTGCCAGAGTAACATGGACTGATAAGTAAAGACAGGCTATTCAGTCAAAAACGATTCAATTTTTACAGTTAAAAGCACACATCTGCACATTCAAAATGCACACTATTTTTCACCTGAAATGCCTATGTTGCAAGAGACACATTTGAAAATTAATAACTAACCTTATTAATAACTAACCTGACTAATAAAACTTAATTTAACATAACCCACTAATAAAAATGTGTCTCTACTGCAGAATTAGGCCTACTCTGAAAGTGAACTTTTAAACGCACATTCATTTTTTTCTCTGCTGCTCTGTCCACATAACTACAGGAAGCAAAGAGCTCGAAGGAACAGGAAATCAGTTTGTTACAATTGCCAATGTAGAAGTGAGCCATTGTGTAGTGAGGGAGGAGATGACATGATTGATTCTGATTGGAGCAGCGTCATAGCAAGTATCATGCTAGAGGCTGTGATTAGAACTTTGCTGGAGAAGCTTGAGAAGAGGGGGAAGGCAGGCGACATCTGGCAGAGCTGGGAGAAGGATCTGTTTTCCTGGCTGGGGCATTTCTGCTGCAAAAGCTGAGAGTTCCAGGCAATAACCCCGGTTTGAGAACGGCAGACGCTTGTTCTCACTGTGGTTGATCTTCAATGGAGCGAAATTCAGAAAGAGAATAGCCGGAGAAAACTCATGCTGAACAGATAAGGTAATTACAGAAGCGAGTGGGAGCTGTGCGAAAGTGTGCGAAACTGTTCAGTCAGTGTATTCGAGGGAGTCTCTGTCTCTTATCAGCATATTTAATGTTACCAATTGAATATATTCTCGCAGCTCTCTGTTCATTTTATCACAAATAATGTTGTACCATTTCATTTATTTCTGTAAAAAAAGTTAAACTGTGTTTAAAAGAAATTTCTATAATACAAAAATATTTGAAAACAGATAGCTAGTGTGTATTATTTCTCTCTTTCATTTTGCATGGGGAAAGGTTTAAACGTGGGTAGATTTTTAAACAGTGCAATTGTCATTTTAAAGCAGATGTGTGCATGATTCTATTCAGTATGGACAGTTTTGAGTGACTGTTTGTAGCATAGCCTGTTGGAGGTACATGAGTCAACGGGAAGAGAGACTCTCTGGACATAGTTCCCTACCGTATATAAGGTAGTGGAAATTACCACAAAAATACCACAATAGCCCATGGTGGCACACAACACTAACACTGAAAATGTGGTATCCCTAAAATGTAGGCCTGAGGTCTCTCTAGTGATCAAGAACAATCTAGATAAAAAACAAGGGATGTTGGATATTGGGGCCACAAATAAACCAACCACTATACCAACCAACCACGCAAACTACCGCGCATATCATCTAAATAGGTCTGAATTCTGAAATAATGCAATGTATTATTGAAATGTTCGCAAATAAACAAGATGGTGGTGTTCTGAAGACGCTGCTAAGAACACTCGCAGTGTCCGGGGAGTGTTCGTAGGGGGTGTCCTGAGGACGCTGTCCGTATTGTTCTCTGTCAAGTTGAATGTGTCCTAAGAACACTCGCGGTGTCCTGAAATGTTCGCAAATAAACAAGATGGTGGTGTTCTGAAGACGCTTCTAAGAACACTCGCGGTGTCCGGGGAGTGTTCGTAGGGGGTGTCCTGAGGACGCTGTCCGTATTGTTCTCTGTCAAGTTGAATGTGTCCTAAGAACACTCGCGGTGTCCTGAAATGTTCGCAAATAAACAAGATGGTGGTGTTCTGAAGAAGCTTCCAAGACTCTATGCCCTGGCAACAACCACCGCAGCATATCACATTCATATTTGCTTATAACTTTGGGTGAAAAACAAATGTATAAGGAACAAAGGTATTAGATACTATGGATGTGATATGCTGCTATGGTTGTCCTTATTATTGTATACTTACTGTTTGGTCTAGTAATGGGAGTCCATGTTTTTCTTCTTCATTTCTGTGATAAAAGAAAATAGCATGTTAGTATTAGTATTTTGTAATGACTTATTACATTGTATAAGCAATATACTTTTATTTTTTTTCGACCCTCATATGCTTTATACTTTGCTTTGTTGTATTTTTTTTGGAGCAGTAACAGATTCTTCATTTGTTTTGATATTATAAAATTTTGGAGCAGTTAGATACCAATTGGCGTATTCTAACTGTCTATTTTTTTAATATATTTTAGTTGTTTTGATTTATCTATTTGGATATTGTTAAATTTTGGGACAGTTAGATACCAATTGGCGTATTCTAACTGTGTATTTTTTGGCCTAATTTAGTGGTATTCATTTAACTGATTAGTTGTTGTAGAATCTTTGAGCTGTTAGATAGCTTTTGGAGTATTCTAACAGTTTATATTATTTTAACACTAATTTATAATTTTGGGACAGTTAGATACCAATTGGCGTATTCTAACTATGTATTTTTTGGTCTAATTTAGTGGTATTCATTTATCTGATTAGTTGTTGTAGAATCTTTGAGCAGTTAGATAGCTTTTGGAGTATTCTAACAGTTTATATTTTTTTACCACAAATTTACTTAAAGGTTTAAATACAGTTTATTTATCAAATTTTGGTTTTAAGAACATCAAATAAGCGTTTGTAAGATTTGCTGGTAATCTCTGCTTTAGAGTAATGGTACTATCATTACATTCAAACCATCCACATTTCTTTTTTATATATGCAGTGTAGTGCCCTGAATTGGTTGTGGCTCCTGCGTGGTAGATTATAGCTATTGTTGTGAAGGTTTTCTTACCAAGTGATATTTGACCATGTGTGAATCCAGTCAGCTTGCAGTTGTTTTGGTACCATCTGCATTGTAACGTAGAAGCATTAGTATTACTTATTTACTATGTGTTTGTATTACTAACGTGGAGCGATTATCTGAATTGCAGGTAGAGCATAATCTACCATGGTTTGCATTTTGTACAAGTTGCTGAAATGGAATGGATTCACAATTTGGTATTGATATATATATGAAGCGTTCATTGTGGATTTCTTCTTGTGTCACATTGTTGCAGAGAGTGAATGTATGTTTCCACATGTATGAAATCTGAAAGATTTCATTTATAGGTATGTTTTTGTTTTCCAGTACTTGTAGTAAGTACATTAGAAATTCTTGTGGATCTTCCTGTGAGTTTATAGTGAATTTCACCATTCCAGCACAGTAGTCCAATTGTCGTCTTATTCCAAAAACACTATATGTGTTGTCAGGATTGTTTGCTGCATTTCTGTGAAGTACTAACATTTGCAAACACAATGGGTCTGTACTGTGTAAGTAAATGTTGTCAACAATTGGTGGTAATTGAAATAGAATATTCATTGCTACATTTGCATAGCAACTTACACCAACTATATTTGAGAATTTAAATGGTCCAGGTAGTTCTGTATCTAACTGCTTTTTTTGGAGTTTGTCTTCCTTCTTTAAAGAAGTACCTGGTTTACTTTCTCTAATTGATTCTTTTTTGTTTGTGGTACTTGATGAAGTATTAGTTTCTTTTACTCTCTTTGGAGGATTTGCAGTGACGTCCTGTTGCATTTCTGTTTGATTTAGTTTTCTTTTACAACGTTTTAGTTTTTGTGGGACAGAATATGTGTTTAGATGGGGAGTGTATAGTGAGCGAAGTCTATTATATTCTAAAATGCAAGGAATATCAGCGTTTACTTTACTTGCATCAAAGTTGATTAGAAATAGACCGTCAAGTGTACGTAAGCGTGATAGTGCTACGTAGCTCATGTCTTCTTTAAAGACTGTCTTACCAATATCTATCATTGCTTTGTCTAGTGTAAGACCTTGTGATTTATGAATCGTGACTGCGTATGCAAGAGTTAGAGAAAATTGTTCTCTGCGTACATACATATCTTTGAAGAGAAGGAATCTAGCTGTTGAGCGTCCTATCCGTTTTACTTCTGAAAGTTTGTCAAAGAGTATATTG
Organism: Ambystoma mexicanum; assembly: GCF_040938575.1. Classification (NCBI taxonomy): domain Eukaryota; kingdom Metazoa; phylum Chordata; class Amphibia; order Caudata; family Ambystomatidae; genus Ambystoma; species Ambystoma mexicanum. Next base: position 1,102,705,604 of record NC_090928.1, read on the forward strand.
ACAAACTGAATTTTGTTGTCACGTGGGTATGTTTGAAAGCCAACAACTGTACCCAGTGCTCCATTAACTAGTCCTTGGTCCACGTCAAGGTTACGTTTAAGCATTACTCTGCAATTTAAGGATAATTTTAACATCTTTTCTAAGCCTGCTGTGTTTGAGATTGATTTTTCTAAATTATTTAGTCTTGTTGTGGCTTGGTCACACATGGGTAGTGTCATACCATGTACATCTAGTTTGTCTGTGGCGCTAATTTCCATTATTGGTTGCATTTCTTTACTTAACATTATTTCATTGAATTTGAGACAGCTTGCAAGAGTTGGCATTAAGGCCATACAATTGACATTTTTGTGGGCTAATTGTTCCATAACATCTGTAGCACATGCATTATCGCCATGAAGTGCATTAATGTGCCGGGTTTTCAATGTTGCTTCTGCTTCTTTAGAAAGTATACCAACTCTCAAACTTTTTAAAATGTTGGCATAAGTTAGATCTGCAGATTGGCGCATGTTTTCTGTTAATTCTCTGTATTGGAAATGTTGCCAAAGGTTGACATTTCCAATGCTGCCAACAGTTTTACGGCAGAGTTTGTGCCCTAATGTTTTAAAAATAGGTTCACCTTTTACTGGTGTTAATTGAAGCAGATCTCCAAAAACAATAATGTGTTTTCCTGCAAAGAGCTCTTCATAGTCTGTTTTGTGTACTTCTTGTAATCTGAGGTGAATCAAAGCTAACATCAGGTTGGAGACCATGCTCACTTCATCTATTAGTAGCATTTTCATTTGTTTCAATACTCTGCGTAATTCCATTGCAGCTTCTGCAGAAAGTTTGTAATAGTCTAATTTGTTCTGGTGTTCTACTGGTAATAGTAGTAATCAGTGTAATGTAACACCACCTATGTTGTAGGCAGCTAAACCTGTGGGGGCAGTGTCAACAGCTGACAGTTTGTTGTTTGTCAATTGTTGAAGGAACTTACTAATGATTTTGATTAGGAATGTTTTGCCAGAACCAGCTTCACCACTGACGTACAGTAGTATAGGTTTATAATTATGGCAGGAACATTCTTTATTTTCATGTTTTACACCATGTGCAATTTGTTTTGTTACTTCTTGAAAAATGCTACTTTGCTCAATGTTTAGTTTTGATTGTAGTATAGTTAAGTCTTCTTTATCTTCATACTGACACTTGGGGGCCGATTCATGGAACAAACGTGCGCCGAAAATCTTCGCGCAAGCAGGCGCAAGCAGGCGCAAGCAGGCGCAAGCGGAAAAAAACATGGAATGCGCGTGTTTACCACGGGATGTGCGCCAAAGCCGTGCATGGCGCACACGTCACTGCAACATCCCAAAAGACGTGCGCGATGCGCACAGTGAAAGCGCACAACCTCGGCGCATACACCAGAAAGTTGGCGGAACACGGGGCGTAACGCGCGGAATGGGGAACAACTCGCGAAAACAAGGGCGTAACTGGGGATGGACTGCAGGGAAGCAGACGGAACGCCCACACGCACCCGAACCACACGTATTCATGGAATCGAATAGGGCAAAGCCACGCACAGCGAAAGCCACGCACAAGCCGATACACGTCCGCCACACGAAGGCAGGCGGTAGCGTCCCTGCGCATTACAAAAGTGGCAACATACAGCAATTGTGCGAGCGGGGCACGTGTATTTCTGGGTTGCGCGGGAAGTTACACATGCGATTGAGCGGGATACGTGTATTCCGGGGGTTCGCGTGAACTTTCTGACGCGATCGGGCCTGGGGGAGCGTGCTACGTGTATTTCAGGGGTTCGTGTGAACTTTCTCACGCGATCGGGCCTGGGGGAGCGTGCTACGTGTATTTCAGGGGTTCGCGTGAACTTTCTCACGCGATCGGGCCTGGGGGAGCAGGGTACCACTCACCGTCTGCCTTGCGTGTAGAAGAACGCGTAGCCAACACCCGCTGTGAAGTAATAGCGTGTGAACCCCAACGGATGGAAAACACACGCACCGCACGAAAAGCACGTACAGAACATAAATGCACGCGGGATCACCAAGCCCTGCCAGGGCAACGCCCGTGCGCAAAACGTCACAGACGCGCTTACGCTGCAAGGGCCTTGGGTCCAATGAAATCGCGTACGCGTGCTGACGCGCTTACGCGCTAAGGGCCTTTCCTCGATTTTCACGCTGACGTGCAGGATTTTCACGTGCCAAATCACTCCGTATCAAGCTGGCCACGCGAAAACACACGGAAGACCACGCTCCTGCCCAGAAGGCCGAATCACTGCCCCCCAGTGCCCCGAGCAGCCTCCCACGTGCCATCTGCTGCTGCCTGCCTGCCTGCCTGCTGCCACCGTGCCCTGCCATTTGGTGCCTGCACATCAGCCATCTGCAGGGGTCCAGTTGCAGTGTCCACCCCTGCTGGAACAGAAGACTCCCGACTCGGATAACATCGCTCCACAGCCCAGCCCCAGGACCCAGTTGCCCACCCACTCCTGCCCCTGGGGTTGCCATGTCGGGCACATCAACATCTGGCACCAGTGGCAACCCCCAGCCAGAGGGGCACCAGCTTCACTGCCACCGAAGTTGGTGTCCTGGTGGAGCAAGTCCTGGGCAGTATGATGCCCTCTTCGGATCGTCCCGCGCCAACAAGGAAGGACGGGACAGGATCTGGGCCGACTGTGTGGTTGCCATCAACGCGGAGGGGGTGGCAACCCGCACCATCCAGAAGGTCAAGAAGCGCTGGGAAGACTTGAGGTCCAGGACCCTCATGAAGGCCCGGCGCCTCGTGGAGGGGGGCCGGGGCCGCATGAGTTCCATCCAGTTGAGGGTCCTGGAACGCGCACACCCAGCGCTCCATGCCCAGGTCCTTGAGAGCTAGACCCGTCTGGAGTTGAGCGGTAAGTGGCCAAGCATTGCTGTGTGAGACAGGGCATGTTGCAGTGTGCTGGTTGTCTGATACTTGCCTGCATGTGTGACATAGGCCATGTACGCATGTATGTGTGCAGAGACATCATGGGAATGCATGTGCGACCTGTAATGTGTGAACCGCACGGTTGTAGCATGTGTTTGAATGCGACATGGGGAGCCCTGTGCAGATTGCACACATGAGAGCATGGCAGTCTCTGTTCCTGGACATGGGTGGGGGCGAGGGATGGGTGCTGATGCCAGATACATATGTGGTATCCATGTCTGTGTGCCTGACCTGCGTGTCTGTGACTTGTGAGTGCCATGGATGCATGACACATGTCTGTGACAATGTACAGATTCACTGATGCAGCCTAGTCATCCTTGTATGCACTGTGATTGGGGTGTACGGGGCCAGATGGAAGTGACTGAGGTGAAGTGTGTGCATGTGATAGGCATGACCCATGATGCATGTGAGTCCCATTACATTGTATGATTCGAGAGTCCATTGGACATGCATTGAAATGTCCATGGCACGCACCATGACTGTCACTGTGTGTGTTTTGCCTGGACTGACACATGTGTTGTGGTGTGACATGATGGAAGTTTACTTTGACAGTGGCACTCATCTGCTATTGCTTCCTGTCTAGGGGACCATTGTACAGTACCCTGATGCTTGTGTTCTATGTCTCCCTCTACGCAGCGGCTAGTGAAGGAGAGGGCGGAGACGGCGCTGTGGAGCAAGGCGGCGGGGATGCCCCCACGGCTGCAGCGGAAGGGGTGGGTGAGCCCCCAGAGGGGCCTGCTACGGCGGTAGACGGCGAGGAGCCATCCAGGTTGGTGGTTTCCACAGAGGAGGAGGAGGCCGCCACTGAGGCGCACATGGGGCCTGGTGGGGGCATCCCTGCTGGTGCAAGTGGTGCAGTCCAGGGGCAGGGGCAGGAGGCAGCACAGGTCACCGTGGAGGGGCCTGTGCATGTCGCTGTCCCTGAACCTGTGGGTGCACCACCTTGCACCAGCAGGGATGCCCTGTCCCAGGCCCGTCCGCAGGTAGAGGGGATGTCCATGTCATCTGACTCCCCTCCACCTGCGGACGAGGGGACCCCTGGCCGTGTGGAGAAGGTCCTGATTGGGGTCGCGATGCGCACGGCTGTGATTCGTTATGCCGTGCGTGCTTTCCAGGAGGAGCACGCACGTCATCACGAAGAGCACCGTGCCGACATGGCCCAATTTGGATCGGCCATGTTCGGGGGTTTCCTGCATGTGTCGGCCAATCTGGCGGCCCTTTCCTCCTCTGTGGAGACCATACGCCAGTCGTTCTCCTTGCCGTCTTCCGGCCCAGATGCCACCAGGGCCCCCTGTGGACCTGCCCTGACCAATGCAGCCAGCTCGGTGGGGATCCCATCCCTGCCACAGTCGGGAGTCAGAGGTCCAGCAGGGGTGGACAACACAGCAACTGGACCCCAGCAGATGGAGGATGTGACGGCATCATCGGGCAGGGCACGTGGTTTCCATCATCCTGGATGCCGTCGTGCTGGCAGAGGCAGTGGCGTCGGAGGCAGCAGCAGGCTCGACGTGGGAGGCATCATGGCTCGGGGCCATCAAGATCAGAGGGGCAGGCATCGGCCGGAGGGCAGGAGAACCCTGGGATGGTAGTGTCTTCCGTGTGAGAGCAGTTGGTCCAGCGGATAGGTGCGGAGCGGCAGCGGGCGGAAGAGGAGCGGCTCACCATGGTCAGGGCGGAGTTCTCCATGCGTCGGGCGTTGAGGCGGGCTGAGTGCCTCGAGGAAGCTCGCAGGGAGTTTGAGGTGGACATGGGGTTATCCCAGCGAGACCTCAGGGCCAGGACAGAGTCCCGCCTCCAGGACATCGACATGGAGTTCGATGATGCCCTGGCCGGCAACATCACAGAGTGAGCCGCAGGACTTGCCCGCTGCCATTGTATATAGTTATATAATTAGTGGTAGGTTTCCTTTAGAATTTGATTTTTTTTTTATTTGGTTGCGATTGGACAATGCGCCACTTTTTTGTATATAGTTCAGTTTTTAGTTAGTTGACATAGTTAGGTTTCATTTGGTTGGGCTCATGGACCTGGATTGTCTTGTATATAGTTCTTCTATGGATTTTTGGATTATTTGGATTTTTTTCATTCATCTTCTTTTTGTTGTTTTGCTTTGTGGTTTTTCTAATTTCATTTCCATTCTTGTTGATTTTCAATACATTTTTATTTTCATCCTTCAATGTGTCGTATCATCTCATTACTTTCATGCATGTCATGTTGGGTGTTTTAACATTCACTTGCAGCCATTGTGTGTGACAGACATGTGTTCATTTGCATTATTTACATTGGGTGTGTAACATGTAATTGCCTTTGATATGTGGGTGGATGTGATAGTTGGTTGGGCCTTTTGGCAGGGGAGGATCGCCATTACGGACATGATTGGGGATTGTTGGGACCCAGGTGCAGGGGGGCATGGATGGGACATGGGCGAGGGCCTGGTGGAGGGGGCCCCGCAATGCTGGGGGGTGGGGGTGGTGGGGGACATGAGTTGGACATGGGTGGGGGCCTGCTGGCAGGTGCCCCACAGTGCTGGGAGGTGGGGGTGGTGGGGGACATGAGTTGGACATGGGTGGGGGCCTGCTGGCAGGTGCCCCACAGTGCTGGGGGGTGGGGGTGGTGGGGGACATGAGTTGGACATGGGTGGGGGCCTGCTGGCAGGTGCCCCACAGTGCTGGGGGGTGGGGGTGGTGGGGGACATGAGTTGGACATGGGTGGGGGCCTGCTGGCAGGTGCCCCACAGTGCTGGGGGGTGGGGGTGGTGGGCGACATGAGTTGGTGTTCATTAGTTCAAGGAGACATGTGCCTTTGCTGGGGGGCATGCCCATGTTGGGTGGGCTGCCTGCGGGACATGACCAGGGATGCAGGGTAGTCCCCTGTGGTGTGGGCTGCCTGCAGGGGCCGTGGAGGGTGTACAGGGAACACCTGGGAGGACCCACACTGTCAAATCACATGTAGGACTCCCCGGCACCCCTGAAATACACGTACCCTGCTGAAATCGCGTGTAGAATTTCCCGCGCACCCCTGAAATACACGCGCCCAGGCTATTCGCGTGTAAAACTTCCCGCGCACCCCTGAAATACATGCGCCCAGGCTATTCGCGTGTAAAACTTCCCGCGAACCCCTGAAATACACGCGCCCAGGCTATTCGCGTGTAAAACTTCCCGCGCACCCCTGAAATACACGCGCCCAGGCTATTCGCGTGTAAAACTTCCCGCGCACCTCTGAAATACACGCGCCCAGGCTATTCGCGTGTAAAACTTCCCGCGCACCCCTGAAATACACGCGCCCAGGCTATTCGCGTGTAAAACTTCCCGCGCACCCCTGAAATACACGCGCCCAGGCTATTCGCGTGTAAAACTTCCCGCGCACCCCTGAAATACACGCGCCCAGGCTATTCGCGTGTAAAACTTCCCGCGCACCCCTGAAATACACGCGCCCAGGCTATTCGCGTGTAAAACTTCCTGCGAACCCCTGAAATACACGTAGCCCGCTCCCCCAGGCCCGATCGCGTGCAAAAGTTCACGCGAACCCCTGAAATACACGTAGCCCGCTCCCCCAGGCCCGATCGCGTGAAAAAGTTCACGCAAACCCCTGAAATACATATAGCATGCTCCCCCAGGCCCGATCGCGTGAGGAACTTCACGTGAACCCCTGAAATACACGTAGCCCGCTTGCCGTGCTGGTACAGGGTTAGCGCAGCCCTTTGCGCTGGATTGGGGATTTTGATGGCTTTTCCCTGCGCGGAAGGCGTTCTTGGGGGCGTAACTGGCGCTGCTGGAAGGTCGCTGCGCCACTGCGTGCCACGGCTGGTTTTGGTGGCTGGAATCCATGAATACGCTGTGCGCGGAAATGGGTTTTGGCGCACGCGGCTGGCGCAGGGATTCGCACGCGCACACTGTGCGCCAGCCGCGTGCGCCACTTGTGCGCTGGATTCTATGAATTGCCCCCTTGGTGTTTTCTACTTCTATCATAGCTAATTCTGCCTCATTTGTTATTAGTGGTTCTCCCAGTGGTTCTTGGCTTCCTGTTACAGAAGGTTGACTACTGTCAGGACTATCCTTATCTAGTTCGGCTTGGAGTTCTTCTTCATATTGCTGTTCATTGTGCAACATTGTTTTGTACTGTGTAAAGTTTACATCAGTTATAGTGCTTTCATTTGCTTTGAAAGCATCCTCATATGAGTCATAGTTATCTAGTAATTGTTCTTCTTTTCTCCATGGTTTGAAGAGTTGTAGCAGGGACATGTAATATACTTCTTTATGTTGAGGAGTCTTCAATGACAATTTGATATGATTAATTAAATTTGGTTTAGTGAGTTTAACTAAGCTGCCTTCACAGTCTGTCACTCTATATTTACCTTTTTTTTCATCAGGTTTCATATTATTTTTGTATGTGTAGTTTTGGGCTATTTGGTATAGACACATGTTTTCCAAAGTATTACTTCTGTTTGGGTAGTATGTGTCCAATAAATTATTTTTTAAAATGTCTTGGCTGTTGGGATCATGTTTGGCTATTGTTTCTATATCTTCATATGATTTTAGAACTCTTTTTCTAGATTTAGCTGGACCAAGACTTAGCCATACTATATTTTCAGATTTACCATACAATGAAGTACCAGTTAAACGATCAGCTGCTTCATAAGATCCACATTCTCCATGGGTGAGCATTTTTATGCCCAAGCTGTATAATTTCTGAGATACTGTTTTGTCTGATGACAGGTCATTCCAGAGGTCTTGGAGCTCTGTCTTTTCTGCTTTAGTTAGGTATGCTGTGACATATCGTGCAACTGCAGTAGAATTGTCTGCAATGTACTGCACATCTATGTTTACATAAGTGGGCAATGATTGCATTATAATCATTGATATATTTTTCTTCTTCTTTTCTTTTTATGTAATATGTATTTTTAGGTGACTTACCTTTAACACTATGTCTATCTGAGGACATGAGGTTGTTTACTTGACCTGTATTTGTAACTGGTCTAGGGAAACCAAATCGGCATTTGGTGTAGTATTTGCCTTTGTTTTTGTATTTGCGACAACAATATTTTCCACATTTGTGTCTTTGAAATTGTAAAATTTGTGCACGAAGATCACTATTTGTGGCTTCTGATGGAATTTCACAAGTGACATATTTTTCAATAAACTGTAAAACAGTGGCATCAGTGTCTTGACCAAATTTAGGAGCATCTTTAATCCATAAAAGCATATGGATATGTGGTGCTCCTCTGGCTTGGTATTCTTCTTTCCAAAAGACGTGTTGCACTTCTCCAAGGGGAGGAACAGTTTTATTACAAATATAATGTAGCATAGCAATGAAGCGATGGTGAAAATATCTTGAAACATTAACAGGATCCAAAGAACAAAGTTCTCCAGGTGTTAGAATATCTATGTTTGTTTTGTTTTTATTTGATATGCGTAGGAAATCATGTAAATCTTCCCATGCATATTCTGCACAACTTAATGTAACAAATCAAGTGGGTGGGCCAAGGTTTCTGATCATACAACGTACATCTCCATGACGTCGAAACCAGTACTCTTTAGTACCACGCATATTTGCTAATAGATTTGTAATATTTGATTGTAAAACCTCATCCTTTTGTTGCACTTTCTCTAATAATTGTATAGCTGTCATATTTTGTAAGTGTGATCCTGATTTTAATATGTGTGCAACTCCGTAACATAAAGTTGCTAGTTCACTTTCAAAGAGTAGGTGGAATATGTATTCCACATTTTGTCTAAATCTGGGATCTTCAGAATACATCCGTAATGAGCGGTATTCTGAAACTGATATTTGAATAGGTCTATCATCATACCTTCCTCCTTTGCCAGTAGGAAAGAGTAGAGGAAAAGCACGTGCTTCTATACTTTTTTCCCATATACTGATTGGCGATCCTTTTGTTTGACGCATTTGGTAAGTTTCCAGTACATCTTTTACGGTGTCATTACAGTGCAAAGGATGAATTGTATAATGGTCTAAAATATTTGATATTGTGGCAGGATCTAGTAGCTCAAATTGACCAGCTTCTTTTGTTTCTTGAATTATTTCAGTTGTATCTTTCAAGTTTTCTTCAATATTAATTTATTTGTAATATTCATTATTCTCTTTAAGATATTGGAAGGCTTGTCTAACTTTATATAAATCTACCAGCAGTTGCCATATTTTTTTGTCTTTTGTAGGTACTCCATTTACTAATATAATTAAAGATTGCTGCATTGGACGTTGCACTCCTAGAGTATGCACATTTTCTTTTAGATTTAATGGTAAATAAACTACTTTTCCACGAATGCCTTTTACCAATTCAGAGGGAGGTAATTTCGCTGTTTTTGGTTGAAGGCGTATTATTGCTTGAAATGGGTGTACTGTTTGAATTATGATGCTCTCATATAAATTAAGTTGTTGTAGAGGTTTTGGTACTGGGTATAATTCCAAATTATTTGTGAAAGAACGTGAAGGAGTTTGGTTGTTGTCAAGTTTTGTAGTGCAATAACTGCAAAGTATTAAGGGCTCAGTTATTTCATATTTGTTTTCTGCTACAAGGTAGAGAGCTAATTCAAACCATTTAGAATCTTCATTGTCTTCTATTTTGTATGATAGGTCCACAGTTTTTGTGTTACTTTTATAAAAAATTCTACGGCAACATACACATACATGGTTTGGTACTTCAGCTGATGTACTTTTAAATTTTAGTATTTCTTTTTTGTATGTGTTTAGCAAAAGGTTGCCATGTGTAGAATTGTTGCTTAATTGGTTTAAAGCTATTTCATTCTGTAAATGGCTTTCACTTCCAAAATATTTTTTCTGGATATAGTGAATTTCATCAAGTAGGTCTTTTGCTGTACCATGTAGAAGGATGTTATTTAACTTTGCTAGTGCTAACGCAGGACTTTTATCATAGTACAGTTTATAGACTAGATTTCTTATAGTTGAATGATGTGTTGATATCCTTTTGATATCATGGAAAGTGGTTTTACAAGTAGGTCCTGTGATGCAGGCCAATGAATGTCCTTGTAGTCCTGTGTACTTGCGCACTGGACAGGTATCTATATTTTGCAGTAATTTAATTTTGATTTTGTCTTTGCTTTTTACATATTTATTGAGGAATTGGCGTAAAGATTTGAAACATTGTTTGGGAATGTTACACATTGACGTGCATGACCATTTGTACACTAGAGGTTCTGATTCAGTTGAATGGAGGGGTAATTCTAAGTTTTCAGGGCATATTTTTGTAAGGAGTACTTCTTGTTCCATTATGGTATTATTCACTTTTTCATAACCTCGACCACTGCTATTTATGGCAATTGTATTTGTTTGCTTTTGTTTGTACTCTTCTTCATTAAAATATGGTTCTGTGCTTGTAGTGTGATTCCATTCACCTCCGCTGATACTTAAGAAGTTCTTTCTGTTGATATTTCACTTATTGAGAAGTCTTTTTTGTAATTTAGTTATTAGTTTTGTTAGTGGTTTCATTTTGTTTAACAGTAAAATAAATACATTTCTTTTGAGAAGAATTGCACTGTCCATCAATGCTTCTAAGATTAATTTCCTACGATAGGTTTTAAGCTTTGAACATGATTTCTCACCTGTTTTTATAAGATTTGTGACGGTATATTTTGGCTAAAATACTTTTCTTGGTATGCTTACTTTGCACTATATTAAAATTTGAAGAAGTAGTTTTATCTGTACTGATGGCTGATTTTCTGTTAATTGTTTTTTGGTTTGTTTTACATTTTGATAGAGGAAGCGAAGTTGTTGTACTTGAAACTTCTTGTGTTTCACTAAATGATTGTATTAGCTGTTTTGTTTCAACTTTTTTTACAAATTCTTCTAGAGATGGATGCTTATGTTGGACACCTTTATTTTCATTTGCTCTACTTTTGCGTTGCTTTCTACGGACTTGACTTTTGGTAGGAAATCTTTAGGGTCTGTTGAAAAAAATAAAGAAGACATGGGTTGGGGTGTTCTGGAATGTATGTGTGCTGTGTGCATGAGTGTTTGAGTAAGATGATAGAGATATATGTAATGGTGTGTGATTGTGCATTGGGAACTAAAACTAGTAGGGATAGGTATTCTTGAATTTATGTGTTACTAAACTGGGGTTCAGATGACAAAAAAAAGTAAGATAGTGGTGTGGAAAAGTACAAATAGTAAATCTAATGTATACAATTAAAACAGTTGTTTGTTCTATAATATGAAAATTGTAGTGGTTCAGTTGGCTAATTTGTGTGTCCAAAAATAGAAATTTGTGGGCCATTCTGGCTGTAAATCGATGTTTAAGACATGGACATTTTTGGACAAAATGGTACAAAATCTCTATTTTTAGAAACCGAAATAGCTTGTATTAATGTTATAGTATATTTGATTAATAATACAAATATTATGGTGATATTTTACTTACTTTTTTTTAAAATTAACATGTAACTTCTTAGTTTTTCTTTCTTCTTCGAATTCGGCTGCTTCTTTTCAGAAAACTGGTCTTCACTGCAATTGTAAAAGCTTCAAATTAGTAACTTTGTTTGTATATAGCACTGTTTTTAATTTAGATATTAATTTTTTTAATTGAAATCCTCAGTGCCTTCTGTAAAACCATTAAACTAATTTATTTACATAAGATACATTGCATCAGTTCAGTACATATGATATATTCTTAATGAACAAATTGTATTGAATGACTAACTGTAGCAAAAAAAAAATATCTTTACTATGTCTTGTGAAATTTATAATATGTTAGTGAATACCGCTATTTCTGTAAGTAAACTGTTCTAGGTAATAGCGCCTCAATGTCATGTCTAATTTAAAGTAATTAAGTAAATAAATAAATAAAAACAAAAAATATGAAATTGTATAAGTATTTTTATAAAGGTTTAAACATAGATTGTCTTTGCATGCAATTTTGTTTGAATATATGTAGTCTATATATTTCATTTAAAAAATGTTAGTTTAACATGATTTGAGTGTGTGTGTAGAAAAGAAAGTAAAAAGTATAAAGGTTTATAAGTGATAGTTGATTTTAGGAAATTGAAAAAAGTACAGTAAATTCATTTTACAGATTTTACAAGGTAAAAGTCTGTTTCAAAATGTGTTCATCTACTATACAGAAAATATGCATACCTGAAGTTTGTGTTCATGGATATGCATGGGGCTGCTAGTAGAACTCTTGAAGACTTGTACAGTATTTCTGGTAGATGCTGCTTGCCAATGATATGACACTTGTACTCAGAGAGATTCAGAGTACATTTGCAGTGCTGATCTATGATGATGCAGTTAGATGTAGAGGTCTTGAATGTGCTTGGTGCATGGTCATGTGATTTTTGAGGTACATCCAATGAGAGAATGGCAGATAGAGTGTAGTGGAAATGGTAGAAGGGCTGTTCATGTTACGATATGTCCACGGACATGGCGGTAGTTCGCGGACATCGGGAGTTACATCCGAGGATTTTTGGGTCCAGAAGTCATGCAAATGAGAATAAGCACTGAAAGGGATTGGTCAGGAAAGTTTGGTGGGTGTGTTGTACCAGGAGAGATTTTCTCAGATACTCTTTTTGCTGAGAGAACAAAAGATAGCTATGGCTGTGTGTTTCAGAAATAGATTGTTTGGATTTTAGGAGATTCGTGGATACATTGGTTGAAGGTGCATGCAGAAAGCTGTGGAGTAGCTGTAGATCTTGGATTCCCACATGTGGAAGTACACTGGCATGGAGTACGTGGAATGAAGTGGTTGGACTTGCTACCTCTCTGTGCTACTTTGGAGACAGAGCAACATCCAGACATAATTGTAATTCATTGTGGAGGGAACAGTTTAGGACATGAGACTGGATTTTTTTTGCAATTTGCTATGAAAGAAGGTCTTAGGAAGGTTATGGACATGTTTCCTAATTCTCAAGTGATATTTTCACGGATTGCGCAGAGACAAATGTGGCTTCATTCTTCTTCATTTGGTCCACAAATGGAAAAAGCAAGGCGCAATGTTAATAAGGCTGTTTGTGGCTTTCTAAGAGATTTTGGCATGTCTTCTTTTCACAATAAAAATATTATGTTTTGTAGTACATACATTTTTCGCAGAGATGGAGTCCATCTTACTTATGCTGGCAATCAGATTTTTCTGAGAAATGTACAAAATGCATTGCAACCTTTTTTGGAATTACAACAACGATTTTGAAGTAGATGTTAAGCATTTACAATTTTTGACTTACAAACACCACCCAAAGGCTCTTTTCAGAGCCACCACTGATTTCCAGAGAAAATTACAATGTTTGTGATGGAGTAGCAACCCAATTTTTTTAATGTTCGCGAACTGTCCGCGGACTTCTAAAAAATACAAAGAGCCCTGCTTCATTTATTTTCACTTCTATTTTTTAACTGGGAAAGGCGGCTCTGAAAAGAGCCTTTTTTTTTTTTGATTTTTGTAATTTTGTATTTTTTTTGTTTTTTCAGACACGACACACTAGGAGAGGAGGGTAAAGAAGGGTAAAGGGGGGGACACCAACCACAGGGATAAGAAAGGGCGAGCTGAGAGAGGAAGATGTAGAGTGGGTTTTATTTGGGTAGTGAGCAGGTCTTCTCGTGCTCTGAGACGAAAGTCTCAAAAGCACTCCAAAGTCGCTCCCCCCTGCAGAGTACTGTGTCACAGTACATACATACAACTGTGACCCTCGAAAGGTAAGGGTCATCAGCATTCTGTATGGCCTGTGAGGCAGCTTGAGAAAGACGCTGTCCCACAGAGGTGGTCCTTGTGGTGACAGGATCAGAAACAGAGGATGAAGTAGAGGAAATCAACCTGCTACGTTCTTCGCAAGGTACAACCCTGCAAATAGCCCCAGAGTGAAATGACCTCAGGTGTTGCTTCATAGTAGTGGTCCCAAAGCTGTACTTACCGTGCTTCCCGTGACTGAGTATCATTTTGCACTCATTGCAGGTAGCACGGTTCGCACGAGCCTTAGGACCATTCCCATGAATGGTGAATAACCGCCACACCCAAGACTCACACCTAGTGCGGGTAGTAGGGATTTCCTCTACCTCATTCTCATCATCCTCTTCTTCCTCCTCCGCATCCTCACTCCTGTTCCCCTCTTCAGACCCTTGGGGAGGTGGTGGTGGTGGAGGAGGTGGGGGTGGTGCTGAAGCAGGTGCAGCACCAAGTGGCAGTTCAGCAGCCAAGGATGCCATCTCGATGATGGTGTAGTCTGCAGGTGGCAGCAAAAATCACTGTGTTCTGAAGAATAGCCAGAAACACAATGGGAATAAGCTCTTGGGCGTGGTCTTTTATAGGGGTGCTTGTGCGCGGTCCGCAGGTCTGTGAGGTAATTATGTTGGAAGCCAATTTATCTTCTTGTGGTATATTCCATTTCAGAACATATTGTATTTAAATGAATGGTTAGTGTGTTACATATATGGGTTACATTTCTTATGTATTACTACATATAATGTGTTTGTGTGCTGCTTTTTGAATTTGTTAAATGTTCCTATATTATGATATAACAATCAAACATACCCCACCATCCCCCCCCCACAGTTTTTAGGTAGTGGTACTGTTCTCCGAACATGTCCGCGAACATTAAATAAGTTTGCGGACATCAAGTTCATAAGAAGAGATCTAGTCAGTTCCATATGACATGTATATAAAGTCAAAGTCATTATTGTTAAGTTGTGTTACTAAAAAACTATGAAATTCAGTGAAAAAACTTTGTTAAAGGGACGTTATGGTTAAGTTGCGCTACTAAAAACCTATGAAATTCAGTGAAAAAATCTTTGTTAAAGGGACGTTATGGTTAAGTTGCGCTACTAAAAACCTATGAAATTCAGTGAAAAAACGTTGTTAAAGGGACGTTATGGTTCCAAGTAAAACCGAAAAACCCTTGAAATTCGCCAGTTATGGTAAGCTAAGCAACCATAACTCGCGCCACCACCGTGCACTGCTAAGACTAACACCCAGGACATCAAACATGACATCACAAATGTCATTGATGACATCACTGATGACATCACATGTGTATGTGCTTCTCATGAAATATGTGTAGAAGGGATTCTTATTATGTTGCGAAAAAAGTGTCAAGAATCATTGCAAGAAATATACCCTAATAAGTGCATTGAACGATGCATTGATATAAATAGCATCCTATTATGGGGTTCTATCTAGTATACTAAGCTACTCATACAGAAACATAACATTGTGTGCAGCGTACAAGATGAAGGTATGATATTCGTAATGTTAATATGTTGAATAATTAAATGATAATTGTTTTCTTAATAGATTTTTGTGTACTGTGAAATATGTAATAAGTAGCTAATAAAACCCATGTATTACATAATTGCATTACTATAGACAAAACACAAAGACACAAGAACACATACCAATATGGGTATATACAGGGAAAGTGAAGTTAGCAAAAAAGCACAAGTAGTAGCAGAAACAATTCATAACTTAACTGATTAGTTTCATGCAAATAAATGATTGCTCTGTTTCAAAGCTGCTATTTACCCTATGTATATGTATCACTTGATGTGATTGGACCCTAAGGAAAGTAGTGTGAGTACAATGTATACAAATATGACCATATACAGGGAAAGTACAGCCATAAAAAAAAACAACAGAACTATCAGAAAGTGCTCATAAGTCTAGTGATTATCTTTATGCACAAAAAGGATTGCTATCTTTCAAGCTTGTGTTTTCCCATATGTATATGTTTCATATGATGTGACTGTACTCTAAGGGAATTACTGTAAGAACCTACTAGAAGGATATGTCTACAAATAAAATCAAATTCTTAGTTTCTGACTGTTACTGAAGAAAACCATGTGGCCTAGATATGTCAGCAAAAGAAAAAATAGTGAGCCAGACATGTGATGTCATCAGTGATGTCATCAATGACATTTGTGATGTCATCTTTGATGTCCTGGGTGTTAGTCTTAGCAGTGCACGGTGGTGGCGCGAGTTATGGTTGCTTAGCTTACCATAACTGGCGAATTTCAAGGGTTTTTCGGTTTTACTTGGAACCATAACGTCCCTTTAACAAACTTTTTTCACTGAATTTCATAAGTTTTTAGTAGCGCAACTTAACCATAACGTCCCTTTAACAAAGTTTTTTTCACTGAATTTCATAAGTTTTTAGTAGCGCAACTTAACCATAACGTCCCTTTAACAAAGTTTTTTCACTGAATATATATATATATATATATTTTACATGGACGCAGTAGCGTCCATGTAGTTATGGTTAAGTTGGTGTTTCCATAGGAAGAGCATTTTTTGGGTGGCTTATAACTTCTCTCCCTCTGGGCGAATCCTCACCAAACTTTGCAAAAAAAGTATATGGCCCACTCTGAATTTTTTTGCAAAGTTTGGAGAGGTGAGGTCCAGGGGAGGCAAAGTTATAGGGGGGGTCCCAAAACTTTAGTTTTTTCCCATAGACATAATGGGAAAAAACGTTACGCACGGCTACCGCTAGAACCGCTGGACGGATGTACACCAAATTTGCGGCAGGAGCAGCGGCTTGGTCCAGAAAGGGTGCTTTTGCAAATTTGGTGTAAATCCGTCCAGTAGTTTTTTCAAAAATGACCAAAATGTAAGGCAAAAAAATTAGTGATATCTGTGTTCGCTTTGCGGACGGACTTCCCTGTTCGCTCCGCGGACAGCACCCCGATTGGCCCATGGGCTTGCGTCATGTCCGTGGACATGCGACGTGTTCGCTGATAGGGCGGTGTGGTGCGTGATGCGCGTCAGATTTTCTGTCGCACCCGCCATCTTGCATTCGCCGACGACCGCGGAAAGTGCGGTGAAACTTGAATTAAAAATTGTATTTAGTGGCGTGTGCTGGTGTGTAAGAGTGTTTGGGGAGGGTGGGGGAGTATGAGATAGGTTCAATGTTGTATTTTTTTAATGTGCTAGACGCTTTTGTTGTGTTTGATTTGTCTGCGGACAACACGGCTGTTCTGGAATGTTCGTAAATAAACAGAATGGATTCGGTGTGAAGTTGAAAGTGTTCCAAGAACACTTGTGGGGTCTTGGAATGTTAGCAGGGAGTGTCCTGGAGACGTTTTATGTGTTGTTCGTTGGCAAGCTGAAAGTGTTCTAAGAACACTCACGGTGTCCTGAAATGTTCGTACACAAAGAAAATGGGGTTGTCTTGGGGACGGTGTCCGTATTGTCCTCTGGCAAGTTGAATGTGTTCTAGGACGTTCCTTGTGTCCGCGGACATTAAAATGGTTGCAATGCTTGAATCTATGGGTGTGACATAGTCATATGCTATGCACCCAAGAGTCTATGCCCTGGCCAGAAGCTCTGCAGCATATCACAGTCATATGCCATGCGCCCAAGAGTGTATGCCCTGGCCAGAAGCACCGCAGCATATCACATTCAGAGTGGCTTATAACTTTGGGTCAAAAACAAATTTATAAGGAACAATGTTATAAGCCAGTATGGGTGTGATATGCTGCGATGGTTGTATTTATGATGTTATACTTACTATTTGGTTTAGTAACGGGAGTCCATGTTTTTCTTGTTCATTTCTGTGATAAAAGAAAATAGCATGTTAGTATTAGTATTTTAGAAAGAGTTATTACATTGTACAATCAACATTTTTTTCTTTTTTTTACCCACATATTTAGTCGATGATAAACAAGAGTACTGTGCAATTTGCTCAGTTTCTGTGTGTGTTGCTAAAATCATTGGGTCTGTGGGAGAAAAAAAATC
This sequence comes from Ambystoma mexicanum, assembly GCF_040938575.1. NCBI lineage: Eukaryota > Metazoa > Chordata > Amphibia > Caudata > Ambystomatidae > Ambystoma > Ambystoma mexicanum. The sequence goes on from NC_090928.1 coordinate 1,102,723,230, forward strand.
CATGTTGGATTAAAAAAAAAACTTTTTCTGTTATGCTACAGTTTATTTGTTTGTTTGTTTTCAGTGTTTACTTGTTGTTTCTGGCTAATGCTTTATTCATTGGATTGTTCCAGTTTTTGGGAGCAGTAAGATATTAGGTATTTGTTTGGATATTGTACAGTTTTGGAGCAGTTAGATACCAGTAGGCGTATTCTAACTGTTTATTTTTTTATATAATTTTGTGGTATTGATTTATCTGTTTGAATATTTCGAAATTTCGGAACAGTTAGATACCAATTGGCGTATTCTGTCTATTTTTTGATTTATTTGAGTAGTCATAATTGATCTGTTTAGTTGTTGTAGCATCTTTGGGCAGTTAGATAGCTTTTGGAATATTGTGACAGGTTATATTTTTTTACTACAAGTGTACTTATAGTTTAAGTACAGTTTAGTTATCAAATTTTGGTTTTAAGAACATTAAATAAGCGTTTGTAAGATTTGCTGGTAATTTCTGCTTTAGAGTAATGGTACTATCATTAAATTCAAACCATCCACATTTCTTTTTTATATATGCAGTGTAGTGTCCTGAGTTGGTTGTGGCTCCTGCATGGTAGATGATACCTATTGTTGTGAAGGTTTTCCTACCAAGTGATATTTGACCATGTGTGAATCCAGTCAGCTTGCAGTTGTTTTTGGTACCATCTGCATTGTAACGTAGAAGCATTAGTATTACGTATTTACTATGTGTTTGTATTACTAACGTGGAGCGATTATCTGAATTGCAGGTGGAACATAATCTACCGTGGTTTGCATTTTGTACAAGTTGCTGAAATGGAACGGATTCACAATTAGGTATTGATATATACACAAAGCGCTCATTGGGGATTTGTTCTTGTGTCACATTGTTGCAGAGAGTGCATGTATGTTTCCACATGTATGAAATCTGGAAGATTTCATTTATAGGTATGTTTTTGTTTTCCAGTACTTGTAGTAAGTACATTAGAAATTCTTGTGGATCTTCCTGTGAGTTTATAGTGAATTTCACCATTCCAGCACAGTAGTTCAATTGTTGTCTTATTCCAAAAACACTATACGTGTTGTCAGGATTGTTTGCTGCATTTCTGTGAAGTACTAACATTTGCAAACACAATGGGTCTGCACTGTGTAAGTAAATGTTCTCAACAATTGGTAGTAATTGAAATCGAATATTCATTGCTACATTTGCGTAGCAATTTACACCAACTATATTTGAGAGTTTAAATGGACCATGTAGTTCTGTATCTGACTGCTTTTTTTGGAGTTTGTCTTCCTTCTTTGAAGAAGTACCTGGTTTACTTTCCCTAATTGATTCTTTTTTGATTGTGGTACTTGATGAAGTTTTAGTTTCTTTTACTCTTTTTGGAGGATTTGCAGTGACATCCTGTTGCATTTCTGTTTGATTTAGTTTTCTTTTAAAACATTTTCCTTTTTGTGGAACAGGATATGTTTGTAGATGGGGGTGTATAGTGAACAAAGTCTATTGTATTCTAAAATGCAAGGAATATCAGTGTTTATTTTACTTGCATCAAAGTTGATTAGAAATAGACTGTCAAGTGTACGTAAGCGTGATAGTGCTACGTAGCTCATGCCTTCTTTAAAGACTGTGTTACCAATGTCTATCATTGCTTTGTCTAAGGTAAGACCTTGTGATTTATGAATGGTGACTGCGTATGCAAGAGTTAGAGAAAATTGTTCTCTGCGTACATACATGTCTTTGAAGAGAAGGAATCGAGCTGTTGAGCGTCCTATTCTTTTAACTTCTGAAAGTTTGTCAAAGAGAATATTGACAAACTGAATTGTGTTGTCACGTGGGTATGTTTGAAAGCCAACAACTGTACCCAGTGCTCCATTAACTAGTCCTTGGTCTACGTCAAGATTACGTTTCAGCATTACTCTGCAGTTTAAGGATAATTTTAATATCTTTTCCAAGCCTGCTGTGTTTGAGATTGATTTTTCTAAACTGTTTAGTCTTGCTGTGGCTTGGTCACACATGGGTAGTTTCATTCCAGGTACATCTAGTTTGTCTGTGGCGCTAATTTCCATTATTGGTTGCATTTCTTTACTTAACATGATTTCATTGAATTTGAAACAGCTTGCAAGAGTTGGCATTAAGGCCATACAATTGACATTGTTGTGGGCTAATTGTTCCATAACATCTGTAGCACATGTATTATCACCATAAAGTGCATGAATGTGCCGGGTTTTCAATATTGCTTCTGCTTCTCTAGAAAGTATACCAACTCTGATACTTTTTAAGATGTTGGCATAAGTGAGATCTGCAGATTGGCGCATGTTTTGTGTTAATTCTCTGTATTGGAAATGTTGCCAAAGGTTGACATTTCCAATTCTGCCAACAGTTTTATGACAGAGTTTGTGTCTTAATGTTTTAAAAATAGGCTCACCTTTTACAGGTGTCAATTGAAGATCTCTGAAAACAATAATGTGTTTTCCTGCAAAGAGCTCTTCATAATATGTTTTGAGTACTTCCTGTAATCTAAGGTGAATCAAAATCAACATTAGGTTGGACACCATGCTCACTTCATCTATTAGTAGCATTTTAATTTGTTTTAATACTCTGCGTAGTTCCATTGCAGATTCTGCAGACAGTTTGTTATAATATAATTTGTTTTGGTGTTCTACTGGCAGGAGTAGTAATCGGTGTAAAGTGACAGCACCTATGTTGTAGGCAGCTAAACATGTGGGGGCAGTGACAATAGCTGACAGTTTGTTGTTTGTGAATTGTTGAAGGAACTTACTGATGATTTTGATTAGGAATGTTTTGCCAGAACCAGCTTCACCACTGACATACAATAGTATAGGTTTGTAATTTTGACAGGTGCATTCTTTGTTTTCATGTTGTACACCATGTGCAATTTCTTTTGTTACTTCTTGAAAAATGCTACGTTGCTCATTGTTTAGCTTTGATTCTAGTATAGTTAAGTCTTCTTTATCTTCATACTGACACATGGTGTTTTGTACTTCTATCATAGCTAATTCTGCCTCATTTGTTATTAGTGGATCTCCCATTGGTTCTTGGCTTCCTGGGGCAGATGGTTGACTACTGTCAGGAGTGTCCTTATCTAGTTGGGCCTGGAGATCTTCTTCGTGTTGTTGTTCATTGTGCAACATTGTTTTGTACTGTGCAAAGTTTACATCAGTTATACTGCTTTCATTTGCTTTGAAAGCGTCTTCATATGAGTCATAGTTATCTAGTATTTCTTCTTCTTTTCTCCATGGTTTAAAGAGTTGTAGCAGGGGCATGTAATATACTTCTTTATGTTGAGGAGTCTTTAATGACAATTTGATATGATTAATTAAATTTGGTTTGGTGAGTTTTACTAAGCTGCCTTCACAGTTTGTCACTTTGTATTTACGGTTTTGTTCATCAGGTTTTATATTATTTTTGTATGTGTATGTGTGGCTATGTGGTATAGACTCATGGTTTCCAAAATGGTACTCCTGTTTGGGTAGTATGTGTCCAATAAATTGTTTTTTAAAATGTCTTGGCTGTTGGGATCATGTTTGGCTATTGTTTCTATATCTTCGTATGATTTTACAACTCTTTTTCTAGATTTAGCTGGACCAAGACTTAGCCATACTATATTTGCAGATTTACCATACAATGCAGTACCAGTTAATCGATCAGCTGCTTCATAGGATCCGCATTCTCTATGGGACAGCATTTTTATGCCCAAGCTGTAAAGACACTGTTTTATCTGATGACAGGTCATTCCAGAGGTCTTGGAGCTCTGTCTTTTCTGATTTGGTTAAGTATGCTGTGACAAATCGTGCAACTGCAGTAGAATTGTCTGCAATGTACTGCACGTCTATGTTTGCATTCCATAAGTAGGCAATGATTGCATTGTAATCATTGATATATTTTTCTTTTTCTTTTCTTTTTATGCAATATGTATTTTTAGGTGATTTATCTTTAACACTATGTCTAACTGAAGACATGAGGTTGTTCACTTGACCTGTATTTGTGACTGGTCTAGGGAAACCAAATCGGCATTTGGTGTAGTATTTCCCTTTGTTTTTGTATTTGCGACGACAATATTTGCCACATTTGTGTCTTTGGAATTGTAATATTTTTGCATGAAAGATCACTATTTGTGGATTCTGATGGAATTTCACAAGTCACATATTTTTCAATAAACTGTACAACAGTGGCATCACTGTCTTGACCAAATTTAGGAGCATCTTTAATCCATAAAAGCATGTGGATATGTGGTGCTCCTCTGGCTTGGTATTCTTTTCTCCAAAAGAAGTGTTGCACTTCTCCAAGGGGAGGAACAGTTTTGTTACAAATAAAATGTAGCATAGCAATGAAGCGATGGTGAAAATATCGTGAAACATTAACAGGATCCTGTGAACAAAGTTCTCCAGGTGTTAGTATATCTATGTTTGTTTTGTTTTCGTTTGATATGCGTAGGAAAGCATGTAAATCTTCCCATGCATATTCTGCGCAACTTAATGTAACAAACCAAGTGGGTGGTCCAAGGTTTCTGATCATACAACGTACATCTCCATGACGTCGAAACCAGTACTCTTTAGTACCACGCATATTTGCTAATAGATTTGTAAGGTTTGCTTGTAAAACCTCATCTTTTTGTTGAACTTTTGAAAGTGTGATCCTGATTCTAATATGTTTGCAACTCCGTAACATAAAGTTGCTAGTTCACTTTCAAAGAGTAGGTGGAATATGTATTCCACATTTTGTCGAAATCTGGGATCTTCAGAATACATTCGTAATGAGCGATATTCTGATGCTGATATTTGAATAGGTCTATCATCGTATCTTCCTCCTTTGCCAGTAGGAAAGAGTAGAGGAAAAGCACGTGCTTCTATACTTTTTTTCCCATATGCTGATTGGTGATCCTTTTGTTTGACGCATTTGGTACGTTTCCAGTGCATCTTCTAAGGTGTCATCAGGGTGCAATGGATGAATTGTATAATAGTCTAACAGGGTAATTCATAGAATTTCGCAGAAAAGTGTCGCAAGCGGCTGGCGCAGAGTGTCCGCGTGCGATTGTCTGCGCCAGGCACGTGCGCTAAAACTGATTACCGCGCACAGCGTATTCATGGATTTTAGGCTCCCAAACCAGCCGTGGCGCAGAGTATTGCAGCGACCCTGCAGGAGCGCCAGTAACGCCCCCAAGAACGCCCTCGCGCAAGGAAAAGCCATCAAAATCGCTAAATCATCGCAAAGGGCTGCGCTAACCCTGGACCAGTCTACAGGGCTGCCAAACAAGGAACGCAAAGCGGGTAACGTGCATATCAGGGGTACGCGTGAAGTTATACACGCGATTAGCCAGGGTACGTGTATTACAGGGGTACGCGGGAAGTTCTACACGCGATTGGCCAGGGTACGTGTATTACAGGGGTACGCGTGAAGTTTTACACGCGATTAGCCAGGGCACGTGTATCACAGGGGTACGCAGGAATTATCACACGCGATTTGGCTGGGTACGTGTATTACAGGGGTACACGGGAAGTTCTACACGCGATTCGGCTGGGTACGTGTATTACAGGGGTGCGCGGGAATTCTCACATGCGATTTGGCCAGGTACGTGTATTACAGGGGTGCGCGGGAATTATCACACGCGATTTGGCTTGGTACGTGTATTACAGGGGTGCGTGGGAAGTTCTACACGCGATTGGCCAGGGTACGTGTATTACAGGGGTACGTGGGAATTATCACACGCGATTTGGCTGGGTACGTGTATTACAGGGGTACACGGGAAGTTCTACATGCGATTCGGCTGGGTACGTGTATTACAGGGGTGCGCGGGAATTCTCACATGCGATTTGGCCAGGTACGTGTATTACAGGGGTGTGCGGGAATTATCACACGCAATTAGGCTGGGTGGGTCCTCACAGGTGTTCCCTGTACACCCTCCACGGCCCCTGCAGGCAGCCCACAAAACAGGGGACTACCCTGCACACCTGCTCATGTCCCCCTGCACCCCCACCCCCCAGCAGTGCAGGGGCAACCTCCACCAGGCCCCCACTCATGTCTCCCACCACCCCCACCCCCCAGCAGTGCAGGGGCAGCCTCCACCAGGCCCCCACTCATGTCTTCCACCACCCCCACCCCCCAGCATCCAGGGGCACCCTCCACCAGGCCCCCACCCATGTCTCCCACCACCCCCAACCCCCAGCCACCAGGGGCACCCTCTACCAGGCCCCCACTCATGTCCCCTATCACCCCCACCCCCCTGCCACCAGGGGCACCCTCCACCAGGCCCCCGCTCATGTCCCCTATCACCCCCACCCCCCAGCAGCCAGGGGCACCCTCCACCAGGCCCCCATCCATGTCTCCCACCACCCCCACCCCCCAGCAGTGCAGGGGCACCCTCCACGTGGCCCCCACCCATGTCCCCTATCACCCCCACCCGCCAGCCACCAGGGGCACCCTCCACCAGGCCCCCATCCATGTCTCCCACCACCCCCACCCCCCAGCAGTGCAGGGGCACCCTCCACCAGGCCCCCACCCATGTCCCCTATCACCCCCACCCCCCAGCAGTGCAGGGGCACCCTCCACCAGGCCCCCACTCATGTCCCCTATCACCCCCACCCCCCAGCCACCACGGGCACCCTCCACCAGGCCCCCATCCATGTCTCCCACCACCCCCACCCCCCAGCAGTGCAGGGGCACCCTCCACCAGGCCCCCGCTCATGTCCCCTATCACCCCCACCCCCCCGCCACCAGGGGCACCCTCCACCAGGCCCCCATCCATGTCTCCCACCACCCCCACCCCCCAGCAGTGCAGGGGCACCCTCCACCTGGCCCCCACCCATGTCCCCTATCACCCCCACCCCCCAGCCACCAGGGGCACCCTCCACCAGGCCCCCATCCATGTCTCCCACCACCCCCACCCCCAGCAGTGCAGGGGCACCCTCCACCAGGCCCCCACCCATGTCCCCTATCACCCCCACCCCCCAGCAGTGCAGGGGCACCCTCCACCAGGCCCCCACTCATGTCCCCTATCACCCCCACCCCCCAGCCACCAGGGGCACCCTCCACCAGGCCCCCATCCATGTCTCCCAAAACCCCCACCCCCCAGCAGTGCAGGGGCACCCTCCACCAGGCCCCCATCCATGTCCCCTATCACCCCCACCCCCCAGCCACCAGGGGCACCCTCCACCAGGCCCCCACCCTTGTCTCCCACCACCCCCACCCCCCAGCAGTGCAGGGGCAGCAGGCAGTCAGGCAGCAGCAGGTGGGAGTGTGCTCGGGGCTCTGGGGGGCAGTAGTTCGGCCTTCCGGGCAGGAGCGTGGTATTCCGTGTGCGTACGCGTGGCCAGCTTGGTACGGAGTGATTTGGCACGTGAAAATCCTGCACGTCAGCGTGCAAACCGAGGAAAGGCCCTCAGCGCGTAAGCGCGTCTGTGACGTGACCCGCACGGGTGTTTCCCACACAGCACGTGATGACAGAGCACACGTGGAAAGACTGCACGTCAGAGTGTAATCGCGTGTGATTGGTGGAAATGGCCCTACACGCAGAAGTGACAAAGCGTGTGATTGGTGGAAATGGCCCTACACGCAGAAGTGACAAAGCGTGTGATTGGTGGAAATGGCCCTACACGCAGAAGTGACAAAGCGTGTAATTGGTGGAAATGGCCCTACACACAGAAGTGACAAAGCATGTAATTGGTGGAAATGGACCTAGCGCGTACACGCCGCGTAAGTGACGCTGGACGTGTGGGCCTGTATAAAAGGTAAGTGTAGAACACCATTTCCTTGTACGTGCTTTTCGTGGAGAGCGAGTGGGTGAATTCTGTACTTCTTGTCGTTTCACACGCGATTTACTTCACGGCGTTTCAAGTTCGTATTCCCTGTTACCTCTGACAGCTTTTTCTCTTTTTTCGCTTTTACTGGTTTACCTGGGCCTGTTCCCTCAAACAGTGTTCCCTTCTACTGTTGTCCTGTCTCCTCAGACAGCGTACAAATCTTCTTTTGGCGGGGGTGTTGCCAACCAAACGTGCTCCTTTTACACGCTCGTTTACCAGGCAGACGGTGAGTCACGCACGTATCTAACATCTGTGCTTGCCCCGTGTGTAGCCTACCCCTTCAGAGGTCATTCTAGGCTGCGTGTGACACGCATACGTTCATTCTTGTGTTACTGGGTGCCACAGCGTAGTGCAGGTTTTTCTTTCTGCACACGTGGTTTAGGAGGGGTTGCGTGCACGTCATCTCCCTTTTTTGGGGCTCCTGTGCGTAGCGTGACCCGTCATCTTTCCCCAGGGGTTACAATCACCCTTGCAAGAGCACTAGGGTACAATTACCATCTGGTGCCCAACCCCTTTGACCCCCAATTGCCCAGGACAATAGTTTACAGCCACTCCCATACGCACATTTACATCAGTGCCATGGCTGGGAGGCGAGGATTCCGTAAGGGTGGCAAAGGTGGAAGAGCCACAAGTGGTGGCCGTGGTGGATCCGGTAGGGGACGTGGTCGTTACTTGCAGGGTGAGCCTGTCCCCCCATGTGTGGAGGACCAGTCAAGGGCACCCATAATCCCCCCCCTCCCATTGAGGCTGATGTGGCTGACACCATCCATGCTCAGCCCTTGTTGGACCAGCCCGTTGTGGCACCAGATCTGGCTGACTCCATGGCTGACTTCCAGGTCAGCAGGCCTATGACACGTGCGCTGGTGCACGTTGATGTCACCATGCCACGTGCATCTGGGCCAGCAAGGTCATCTGCTGCACCAAGGAGGCAGGGCGGAGAGGCTGCAGGGGCAGCTGCGGCTCCATCCACCCCAGCCCTCACACACCCAGCCAGGACAGTGTCGGTCCTAGTCCATGCTGCTGACATTCCCCCTGACACCATCACACTAGAGCCAATGCCTGCACCAACTCCCATGCTGAGTGTGCAATCCCACACTCCTGATACAGAGTCCACCAGGGCTCCTGCCCCTAGTGTCCAGAGCGGCGCAGGACACTCAGGATCACCACCACCTTCCAAGCGGAAGAGGAAGAGTGCTCGTCCGGCACAGGCTGATGCCCCAGACACGGCTACACAGTCCGGCCCGTCCAGGAAGCCCAGCTTCACGGATGACGAACTGAATGCACTTGTCGAGTATGTGTCCGGACATGACAACGAGATGGTCATTGTTGCAGGATCCAAGACCACACCTGCACAACGCCAGGCACACTGGCAGACCGTTGCGGACATCGTAAGTGCCCTTGGAATCGTGAGGCGCACAGCCAATGATTGCTATAAGCGCTGGAATGACCTAAAGCGCAGGGCAAAGAGTAAGCTGGCCTCAAGTCATGCCGCAACTCTAGTGACTGGAGGTGGGTCTCCAGTAGTAGACATGGAACTCACTCCACATGAGTCAGTCGCTGGGACCTACGTCACGGAGGAACAGATCCAAGGCGTGGGAGATCTGGCTGATTACGAGGCATTGTCCGGTGAGTGCACATGCATGTGTGTGTCATCCATGTGCATGGTGTGTGTGTGAGGGCTTCTGTTTGTGTGCCAGGTGAGAGTGTGTGCGCCTGAGTCATACGGGTCAGCCATGTGCTTCATGCAATACTTCCTGCGCAGCTGCATTTGGCCATAGCAGTATCCCTTCTGCCAACAGTAGACATCTAGCCCAACTGCACGCCAGTTGCCCTTGAAGTGTCACCTTGCCAAAACATAGTTGCTTATTTTTCACTGTTCATTCAGTCAGATTGTTTGCATTCCCCCACTTTTACTAGGCATGTCGCTGTCCACTAGTCACATGTCTGACATGGCTATGGTAAAGTGGAGTGACTTTGTTACCTGGATCTCATTTGTACACACATGTCCCTGTGCAATTGGACCATTTCAGACTGGCAGCTCCAGGTGAAAAATCTGACCTGTTAGAATTAGAAAAGCGATTACATGCGGGAACTGGACTGAATGAATAGGTGCTGCCCTCCTCTCCATCTTGACTCAATAGCAATGGTACATGCCATCTGTGTGATGGCATGTGTGTTTCACCTGGCAATCACAGGCCAATGTGTGATGCCACTGCCAGGCAGCATGCAGAAAATGTGTTCATCTTCCATCTTGGTGTCATCAGTGTGTGCCATTTGCCTGCACTTCATACGCAGTGAGGGTGCATGCATGGGAGGGTTTTAGTCATGTGGGACATGTGTCAATCAAGTACTGGTTCTCTTGCTTCTCAGCCCTCATTGTGTGCCATGGTGCTAATGCCTGTTTCCATTTCTTTGTTTTCATGTCTTTGCAGGGGAAGACGCACCTGATACTGCTGGGGTTGTGGAGATGGTGCAGACCCAGGAGGGGTCCGAGGGCCGACCAACCACCAGTGAGGGACGTGGTGTGGTGGTGGGGGAGAACCCACAAGTGCTGCAGGTCGTGCTCTCAAGGGGTGTCTCTGGCTGCACCTCCCCCGAGCTGTACTCAGGTATTGATTCGGATGAGACCTATGTGCCGTCGCAGGTGAGTGTTCCAGGGAGGGATTCTGTTCTGTCTCACCCACCTGCACCAGGGTCAGAACCCTCCATGGGGATGTCCGTGTTGGCAGCTACGCCTTTGGTGGTTACGGATGCAGGGTCACACTCCGCGACATCTGATCCTGTTCCTGGGCCAGCAGATCAGAGGGGGAATGCAGTCCTGCAGCCTCAGGCAGTGCCAGCACAGCAAGGCGCAGTTCGCCTTGCCCCAGACAGGTGTGGTGCCCGCCGACGTGGTGGCCGTACGCCACCTGGCAATACCGCATGGGAGCAATCCATTTACGGTATGGCAACCCAACAGGCTGCATCATCCGAGATGATGGCTCAGGCCATGGATAGGGTGGCCACTTCCATTGTCCCCCCAGAAAGGCTGATGGAGCGACTAGAGCAGGCAACCGACTCCATCTGCCAGTCACACAGGGAGGACATGTTGGGGTCCAACAGGGACAGGCGGGCGGCACTGGCGACTCTGCAGGAGGCCATCTCCATTGAGTCCCAGGGCCACAGGGAAGCCCTGAGGCAGGAGCTCCTTCACCTCAGGACGACTCTTGTTGAGCTTGAGGCTTCAACACACCAAAGGACAGAACAGCAGCTGGAGCGTCTCACCCGTACGCTCTCAGCTGAGATGCAGGCAACGAGGGCGGAGGTTCGGGCATCCCGTGAGTTGTTGCATGGGGACCTCCGCACACTCATCCTCCAGAACCAGACCTACCACACCCGCATGCTTGCAGCCATGGAGGAGCAGACTAGGGCCTTGCGTGGGCTGCCTCCCATAGTGCAACCACCTCCGGATGCAGCTGCACAGGGTGATAATGATAATAGCGACAGCAGTGATACTCCCACAATAGGGTAGCCGTGTGGGCCATGAGCCCATGGAGGTGTTTTATTTTCCCAGGATCCACGCAGGTGGGTTCTGGTGTGCATCCTGTCCTCGGACCTCCTGGGTGGCCTCCCCAAACCCCCCCGGGCCCATCAATGGCCATTTTTGATTGTTTCTTATTTTTATTTTTATTTTTATTTATTTTATTCCCTATTTTTTTGGGACGATTTGTTGGCTTCCGTGGTTCCTGTGGGCATACGCTGCATTGTGGCTGGGCACATGCAGGCTTATAATGTATTTGGTTCAGATGCTTGGGTTTGAGTCACACACACCCCTCCTGCTTCCCGTTTCCATGGGCTTGCAAAGGGTGTGCCCAAGTGACAGTGAATTACACAGTGACGTTGGACTCCCATGAGCTGTGTGGGCAGTCTGTAGTCAATACTGTGTATACATTCCTAGTGCATATTGCTGTTGTGTTGTACACTGCATGTTGCATTGATGTGTAACTCATCTTCTGTGTCTACCTCCCAATTTGCAGGTCCCTTCCTCATGTCTACACAAGGACCTCTAGTCTGGAGATGGGGTCCATGTTGGCAGCAGTGCACCTACAACTCTACATGGCGCCAACACTGCACAGTTGGTAGTGGTGGGAGTGCAGGCATTTCCAGGTGGTGAGACTACTAATATGTAACATTTGTGATGTCATGTTAATGGTAGTACGTGCTCAAGTATGTTGTTGGTCCGGCATTGCTGTGAGCATTTCAGGTGTTGCAGGTTTCTAATAGGGACACTGTACATAGTGACACTAGTGTCATGTTGTGGGGATTACTTTGTTTACCTGCAAATAGCATGACATGGCACGGTGTGTCGTGTGGCGGTGCTGGGGTTGGGTTGGCTGACATGGCACTGTCCTCTTGTTGCATTTTGCAAGTGGGTATTCATTTTAGCTGCTTGAATGTGTAACTTCACAAAACTGCATTGGTGGTGTCTGTGTGGGTAGGGATGCACACATTGTGACACTTCCAGGTGAACAATCTCAGGCTGATATGGTATTCACGGTTCATTCTCCAGACATTCAGGATCAGTGTCAGGTTGAGTCATCATTGATTGTCAGATGGAATGTGCCAGGGCAGTGTGCACTCCACAGGGGTGTGATTTCTATGTGAAGTAATTAGCCACTAGCTGTGTACGGGCTGCCTCCCCCCGTGCCCTTTCCCCTCCCATGCGCAGCGGCTGTGCATGTGGTTGGGGATGTGGGGCCACCACCATGTCCACGGCCAGGCCCCGGCGTGTTGCAACGTTGTGCAGGACACATGCTGCCACTATGATCCTGCACACTACTGGGGGAGCGTATAACAGCTGCCCGCCAGAACGGTCAAGGGAGCGAAAGCGTGACTTTAGCACTCCGAATGTGCGCTCCACTATGCCCCGGGTCGTAATGTGGGCTGTGTTATATCTTACCTCGGGTGGCGTGGTGGGGTTCCGAATTGGCGTCATCATGTGGGGGCTGAGAGGGTAGGCACTGTCCCCTGTGGAGGTGGTGATTGGTATCATTGGTGGGGTTGTGACCTTGCTCAGTATCCAACATGCATGCATGTGCAGTGGCATACATACTCACCAAGCAGCCATGTATCGCCATGCCGCCCAGCTTCTAGGTCCCGGCTTAGGGTGGACATTCGGTAAATGAAGCTGTCGTGGCTGGACCCGGGATAGTTGGCATATACTGAGGTGATGATTCCCTTGGCATTACATGCTACCTGCACGTGGATGGAATGCCAGTGCTTGCGGTTCCTATAGATGTGCTCAGATGCCCTGGGGGGACGTAGAGCCACATGGGTGCAGTCGATGGCACCTAGCACTTTGGGGAATCGTGCCACACCGTAAAAATCCAGGGCGGCAGCATGCCTTTCTGCAGGTGTTCTGGGCAGGTATATGTGCCTGCGGACTGATGGGCGTGCAGTGATGATGTTCAAGACCTGGTGTAGGCAGCGTGACTGGGTGGCCTGTGACACCCCACCCACTATGGCACTTGTCCGCTGAAATGATCCAGTGGTTAAGAAGTGCAGTACATTGAGGACCTTCTCCAGGGGGCTGAGTGCTTGGGAGCACAGGGTGGGTGATGTGAGGTCATCCTCCCACTCACTCACCAGGTCCAGTATTATGTCTGGTGGAAACCTGTACCTCCCATACACCTGGTCATCAGGCATCCCGAAAAGGCTGGTTCTGGGTGTGAATATTCTGGCCCTGACTATCCTCCTCCTCCTCCTTTGGTAGCCCACTGCCACTGCTGCTAGGAACGGTATGTTCATCCTGGCGTCTGAGCTTGTTATTGTTAAAGTGCGCAAATTTATGCTTTGCGCGTGTTCTAGGCGAGCGTGTGACCCGCGCACCCCTGGAATCCAGTTCCCAGTCCAATAGCGTGTGGAAATTCCCACGCACCACGGGATACAGGTGCGCTGACGTACTTGCGTGTGTAAGTGCCCGCGCACCCATGAAATACACGTACATAGGCCAATCGCGTGTACGCGCACTTTTGTCCAATTACACGCGATGACACTCTGACGTGCAGTATTTCCACGTGTGCTCCGTCATCACGTGCTGAGTGGGGAACACCCGTGCGGGTCACGTCACAGACGCGCTTACGCGCTGAGGGACTCTGGTCCAATAGAATCGCGTAGGCGTGCTGACGCGCTTACGCGCTAAGGGCCTTTCCTCGGATTTCACGCTGACGTGCAGGATTTTCACGTGCCAAATCACTCCGTATCAAGCTGGCCACGCGAAAACACACGGAAGACCACGCTCCTGCCCAAAAGGCCGAGTTACTGCCCCCCAGTGCCCCGAGCAGCCTCCCACGTGCCATCTGCTGCTGCCTGCCTGCCTGCCTGCCTGCTGCCACCGTGCCCTGCCATTTGGTGCCTGCACATCAGCCATCTGCAGGGGTCCAGTTGCTGTGTCCACCCCTGCTGGAACTGAAGACTCCCGACTGGGATTACATCGCTCCACAGCCCAGCCCCAGGACCCAGTTGCCCACCCACACCTGCCTCTGGGGTTGCCATGTCGGGCACTTCCACATCTGGCACCAGTGGCAACCCCAGGCCAGAGGGGCAGAGGGGCACCAGCTTCACTGTCACCAAAGTTGGTGTCCTGGTGGAGCATGTCCTGGGGCAGTATGATGCCCTCTTTGGATCGTCCCGCGCCAGCAAGGAAGGACGGGAGAGGATCTGGGCCGACTGTGTGGTTGCCATCAACGCGGAGGGGGTGGCAACCCGCAACGTCCTGAAGATCAAGAAGCGCTGGGAGGACTTGAGGTCCAGGACCCTTGTGAAGGCCCGGCGCCTCGTGGAGGGGGGCCGGGGCCGCATGAGTTCCATCCAGATGAGGGTCCTGGAACGCGTACGCCCAGCGCTCCATGCCCAGATCCTTCAGAGGGTGGCCCGTCTGGAGTTGAGCGGTAAGTGTCCAAGCATTACTGTGTGAGACAGGGCATGTTGCGGTGTGCTGGTTCTATGATACTTGCCTGTATGTGTGCCATAGGCCATGTATGCATGTATGTGTGCAGGGACATCATGGTAATGCATGTGCGACCAGTGATGTGTGACCCACAGGGTTGTTGCATGTGTTCAAATGCCGCATGGGGAGCCCTATGCAGATTTTGAACATGAGAGCATGCCAGTCTCTGTACCTGGACATGGGTAGGGGTGAGGGATGGGTGCTGATGCCAGGGACATATATGGTAGCCATGTCTGTGTGCCTGACCTGCGTCTCTGTGACTTGTGCATGCCATGGATGCATGACACATGTGTGTGACAATGCACAGATTCAGTGAAGCAGCCAAATTACCCTTGTATCCGCTGTGTTTGGTGTGTTTGGGGCCAGATGGATGTGACTGAGGTGAAGTGTGTGCATGTGATAGGCATGAGCCATGATGCATGTGAGTTACATATCATTGAATGCTTCAAGAGTCCATTGGACATGCATGGAAATGTCCATGGCATGCACCATGCCTGTTACTGTGTGTGTTTTGCCTGGACTGACCCATGTGTTGTGGAGGGACATGATGGAAGTGTACTTTGACAGTGGTGCTCATCTGCTATTGCTTCCTGTCTAGGGGACCATTGTACAGTGCCCTGATGCTTGTGTTCTTTGTCTCCCTCTACGCAGCGGCTAGTGAAGAAGAGGGCGGAGACGGCGCTGTGGAGCAAGGTGGCGGGGATGCCCCACGGCTGCAGCGGAAGGGGTGGGTGAGCCCCCACAGGGGCCTGCTACGGTGGGAGACGGTGAGGAGCCATCCAGGTTGGTGGTTTGCACAGAGGAGGAGGAGGCCGCCACTGGGGCACACATGGGGCCTGGTGGGGGCATCCCTGCTGGTGCAAGTGGTGCAGTCCAGGGCCAGGGGCAGGAGGCAGCACAGGTCACCGTGGAGGGGCCTGTGCATGTCGCTGTCCCTGACCCTGTGAGTGCACCACCATGCACCAGCAGGGATGCCCCGTCCCAGGCCGTCCGCAGGTAGAGGGGATGTCCATGTCACCTGACTCCCCTCCACCTGCGGACGTGGGAACCCCTGGCCGTGTGGAGAAGGTCCTGATTGGGGTCACGATGCGCACGGCTGTGATTCGTGATGCCGTGCGTGCTTCCCAGGAGGAGCACGCACGTCATCACGAAGTGCACCGTGCCGACGTGGCCCAATTGGGATCGGCCATGTTCGGGGGTTTCCTGCATGTGTTGGCCAATCTGGCGGCCCTCTCCTCCTCTGTGCAGGCTATACACCAGTCGTTCTCCTTGCCGTCTTCCGGCCCAGATGCCACCAGGGCCCCCTGTGGACCTGCCCCGACCAATGCAGCCAGCTCGGTGGGGATCCCATCCCTGCCACAGTTGGGAGTCGGAGGTCCAGCAGGGGTGGACAACACAGCAACTGCACCCCAGCAGATGGAAGATGTGACAGCATCATCGGGCAGGGCACGTGCACGATGGCGTCGGTGGTTTCCATCAGCCTGGATGCCGTTGTGCTGGCAGAGGCAGTGGCGTCGGAGGCAGCAGCAGGCTCGACGTGGGAGGCATCATGGCTCGGGGCCATCAAGATCAGAGGGGCAGGCATCGGCCGGAGGGCAGGGCAACCCTGGGATGGTGGTGTCTTCCGTGTGGGAGCAGTTGGTCCAGCGGATAGGTGCGGAGCGGAAGCGGGCGGAAGAGGAGCGGCTCACCATGGTCAGGGCGGAGTTCTCCATGCGTCGGGCGTTGAGGCGGGCTGAGTGCCTCGAGGAAGCTCGCAGGGAGTTTGAGCTGGACATGGGGTTATCCCTGCGAGACCTCGGGGCCAGGACATCGACATGGAGTTCGATGATGCCCTGGCCAGCAACATCACCGAGTGAGCCGCAGGACTTGCCCGCTGCCTTTGTATATAGTTATTTAGTTAGTTAGTGTTAGGTTTCCTTTATTAATTTTTATTTTTTTGGACCGCTCGGACAATGGCCACTTTTTTGTATATATTATTTTCATTAGGTAGTAGTAGAGTTCATTTATTGTGTTGGGCTCATGGACCCTGGAATATTCGTGTATATAGTTTGCTTTTTGAAGAAACATTTTTTTTATTAATTATTGTGTTCACCATGAGGAAATGGTTTTTCATTATTTTCCTTCCACATGATATTGCTTTGGACAACATTTGTTTTTGGATTAATTTGTTTTTTTTATTTTTACATTTGTTCTCGGACATGGACCATTTATTTTGTTATCCCCATTGTTGTATGTTTGATTTGTTTACTTATTTTTCATCTTTAATACATGTTTTTTTTAACTTTCACTTGTGGTATTTTCTCATTGGTTTCATACATGTCATGATATGGGTTTTGACATTCACTTGCACCCATTGTGTATGTGTGTGTGACGGACATGTGTTCATTTACAGACTTGCCATTGGGGTTGTATCATGTAATTGCATTCACTATGTGGGTGGATGCAATCCTTGCCTGGGTGTTTGTGCTGGGTATGCTGCCCATTACTGCCATGATTGAGTATCGTCAGGACCTGGGGGCAGGGGGACATGTGTGGGTGCCTGGTGGAGGCTGCCCCTGCACTGCTGGGGGGTGGGGGTGGTGGGTGACATGGGTGGGGGCCTGCTGGCAGGTGCCCCACAGTGCTGGGGGGTGGGGGTGGTGGGAGACATGGGTGGGGGCCTGGTGGAGGATGCCCCTGCACTGCTGGGGGGTGGGGGGGTGGGAGACATGGGTGGGGGCCTGGTGGAGGGTGCCCCTGGTGGCTGGGGGGTGGGGGTGGTGGGTGACATGGGTGGGGGCCTGGTGGAGGATGCCCCTGCACTGCTGGGGGGTGGGGGTGGTGGGAGACATGGGTGGGGCCTGGTGGAGGATGCCCCTGCACTGCTGGGGGGTGGGGGTGGTGGGTACATGGGTGGGGGCCTGCTGGCAGGTGCCCCACAGTGCTGGGGGGTGGGGGTGGTGGGAGACATGGGTGGGGGCCTGGTGGAGGATGCCCCTGCACTGCTGGGGGGTGGGGGTGGTGGGAGACATGGGTGGGGGCCTGGTGGAGGGTGCCCCTGCACTGCTGGGGGGTGGGGGTGGTGGGTGACATGGGTGGGGGCCTGGTGGAGGGTGCCCCTGGTGGCTGGGGGGTGGGGGTGGTGGGTGACATGGGTGGGGGCCTGGTGGAGGATGCCCCTGCACTGCTGGGGGGTGGGGGTGGTGGGAGACATGGGTGGGGGCCTGGTGGAGGATGCCCCTGCACTGCTGGGGGGTGGGGGTGGTGGGTGACATGGGTGGGGGCCTGGTGGAGGGTGCCCCTGGTGGCTGGGGGGTGGGGGTGGTGGGTGACATGGGTGGGGCCCTGTTGGAGGATGCCCCTGCACTGCTGGGGGGTGGGGGTGGTGGGAGACATGGGTGGGGGCCTGGTGGAGGATGCCCCTGCACTGCTGGGGGGTGGGGGTGGTGGGTGACATGGGTGGGGGCCTGCTGGCAGGTGCCCCACAGTGCTGGGGGGTGGGGGTGGTGGGAGACATGGGTGGGGGCCTGGTGGAGGGTGCCCCTGGTGGCTTGGGGTGGGGGTGGTGGGAGACATGGGTGGGGCCTGGTGGAGGCTGCCCCTGGTGGCTGGGGGGTGGGGGTGGTGGGAGACATGGGTGGGGGCCTGGTGGAGGATGCCCCTGCACTGCTGGGGGGTGGGGGTGGTGGGTGACATGAGCAGGTGTGCAGGGTAGTCCCCTGTGGTGTGTGTTGCCTGCAGGGGCCATGGAGGGTGTACAGGTAATACCTGGGAGCACACAGCCAAATCGCGTGTGGAACTTCCCGCGCACCCCTGCAATCCACGTACCCTGCCTAATCGCGTGTGGAACTTCCCGCGCACCCCTGAAATCCACGTACCCGGCCAAATCGCGTGTGTAACTTCCCGTGCACCCCTGAAATACACGTACCCGGCCAAATCGCGTGTGTAACTTCCCGCGCACCTCTGAAATCCACGTACCCTGACAAATCGCGTGTGGTACTTCCCGCGCACCCCTGAAATCCACGTACCCTGACTAATCGCGTGTGAAACTTCCCGCGCACCCCTGCAATCCACGTACCCTGCCTAATCGCGTGTGGAACTTCCCGCGCACCCCTGCAATCCACGTACCCGGCCAAATCGCGTGTGGTACTTCCCGCGCACCCCTGAAATCCACGTACCCGGCCAAATCGCGTGTGGTACTTCCCGCGCACCCCTGAAATCCACGTACACGGCCAAATCGCGTGTGGAACTTCCCGCGCACCCCTGCAATCCACGTACCCTGCCTAATCGCGTGTGGAACTTCCCGCGCACCCCTGAAATCCACGTACCCGGCCAAATGGCATGTGGAACTTCCCACGCACCCCTGTAATCAACGTACCCTGACTAATCGCGTGTGGAACTTCCCGCGCACCCCTGAAATCCACATACCCGGCCAAATCGCGTGTGGAACTTCCCGCGCACCCCTGAAATCCACGTACCCTGCCTAATCGCGTGTGGAACTTCCCGCGCACCCCTGCAATCCACGTACCCTGCCTAATCGCGTGTGGAACTTCCCGCGCACCCCTGAAATCCACGTACCCGGCCAAATCGCGTGTGGAACTTCCCGCGCACCCCTGAAATCCACGTACCCTGCCTAATCGCGTGTGGAACTTCCCGCGCACCCCTGAAATCCACATACCCGGCCATATCGCGTGTGGAACTTCCCGCGCACCCCTGCAAACCACGTACCCTGACAAATCACGTGTGGTACTTCCCACGCACCCCTGTAATCCACGTACCCGGCCAATTCGCGTGTGAGACTTCCCGCGCACCCCGGTATACACGCACACTTTTTTTTTCTGTCAGCGCGTGTCTGTGTTTGTGGGTACCCCTTTGCACGTCATTTGTCCTGGAGGGCCACAGTATTGGGCATTCATCATGGCTGTATATAGGTGCTATTTGTTGGCGCACCTTTTGGCGCACATTTCTTCCAGGCGCAGAGACGCTACCGCCTGCTTTCTTGTGGCGGTCGTGTTTGTGCCTGTGCGCTGGTTTGAGCGTGCACTTTTTTGCCCTATTCTATTCCATGAATACGTGTTGTAGGCGAGCGTAGGGGCGTTCCGCGCACTTGTACCCTGTGCTTCCCCCGTGACGCCCACATTTTGGCAAGTTGTTCCCCATTCCGAGTGGTACGCCCCGTGTTCCGCCTACTTTTGTTGCGTGCGCCGCGCTATGTGCGATTTTCGCTGTGGCCTGTGCGATTTTCGCTGTGACCTGGCGCACGCTGTTTGATGGCCTGTGCGCCAACGTGCGCTGCGCACTTTTTTATCGCACATCCGCTGGTTTTCTCGCGCACGGACTTCCATGAATCGACGTGCGCTGCTTTTCGTGCGATTTTCGCACTTGCACTGCGATTTTCGCTATTCCACTGTGAATCGCACGTTTTTGCCCACATGCGCCGCGCTAATTATTCCATGAATCGGCCTGTAAGTGTTTGATATTGTAGCAGGATCTAGGAGCTCAAATTGACCAGCTTATTGTGTCTGTTCAATTATTTCACTTGTATCTTGCAAGTTTTCTTCAATATTAACTTCTTTGTAATATTCATTGTTCTCTTTAAGATATTGTAGGGATTCTCTAACTTTATGTAAATCTACCAGTTGTTGCCAAATTTTTTTGTCTTTTGTAAGTACTCCATTTACCAAGATAATTAAAGATTGCTGCATTGGACGTTGCACTCCGAGAGTGGGAACATTTTCTTTTAGATCTAATGGTAACTACACTACTTTTCCACGAATACCTTTCACTAATTCAGAGTGAGGTAATTTTGCAGTTTTTGGTTGAAGGCGTATTATTGCTTGAAATGGGTACACTGTTTGAATTATGATGCTCTCATATAAATCAAGTTGTTGAAGGGGTTTTGGTAGTGGATACCATTCCAAGTTATTTGTGATAGCACGTGAAGGAGTTTGGTTGTTGTCAAGTTTTGTAGTGCAGTAAATGCAAAGTATTATGGGGTCAGTTAATTCGTATTTGTTTTCTGCTATAAGGTAGAGAGCTAATTCAAACCATCTAGAATCTTCATTGTCTTCTGTTTTGTATGATAGGTCTATAGTTTTTGTGCTACTTTTATATAAAGTTCTGCGGCAACATACACACACATGGTTTGGTACTTCAGCTGAAGTACTTTCAAATTTTAGTATTTATTTTTTGTATGTCTGTAGTGAAAGGTTGCCATGTGCAGAATTGTTACGAAGTTGGTTGACAGCTAATTCATCTTGTAAGTGGGTTTCACTTCCAAAATATTTTGTCTGGATATAGTCGATTTCTTCTAGGAGGTCTTTTGCTGTACCATGTAGAAGAATGTTATTTAAATTGGCTAGTACTAAAGCAGGACTTTTAGCATAGTACAGTTTATAAACTAGATTTCTTATACTTGCATGATGTGTTGATATCCTTTTGAAATCATGGAAGGGTGTTTTACAAGTAGGTCCTGTAATGCAGGCCAAGGAATGTCCTTGTAGTCCTGTGTACTTGCGTATTGGACAAGCATCCATATTTTGCAGTAGTTTAATTTTGATTTTGTCTTTGCTTTTCACATATTGATTGAGGAATTGGCGTAAAGACTTGAACATTTTTTGGGAATGTTACACATTGAGATGCATGGCCATTTGTACACTAGATGTTCTGATTCAGTTGAATGGAGGGGTAAATCTACGTTTTCAGGGCATATTTTTGTAAGGATTTCTTCTTGTTCCATTATGGTATTATTAACTTTTTCATAACCTCTGCCACTGCTATGTATGGCAATTGTATTTGTTTGCTTTTGTTTGTAGGCTTCTTCATTAAAGTATGGTTCTGTGGTTGTAGTGTGACTCCATTCACCTCCACAGATATTTAAGAAGTTATTTCTGTTGACATTTTGTTTATTGAGAAGTCTTTTTTGTAATTTAGTTATTAATGTTGTTAGTGGTTTCATTCTGTTTAACAATAAAATAAATAACTTGGTTTTGAGAAGAAGTGCACTGTCCATCAACACTTCTAAGATTACTTTCCTACGATAGCTTTGAAGTCTTGAACCTGGTTTCTCTCCTGTTTTCATAAGATTTTGAAGGACTTTGTGACGGAACATTTTGGCTAAAATACTTTTCTTGGGATGCTTACTTTGCACTATATCAAGATTTATAGAAGAAGTTTTATTTGTAGTGATAGTTGATTTTCTGTTAATTCTTTTTTGGGTTGTTTTACTTTTTGATAGAGGAGGGAAAGTTTTTGTACTAGAAACTTCTTCTGTTTCACTACACGACTGTATTAGCTGTTGTGTTTCAACTTTTTTTTACAAATTCTGCTATAGATGGATGCTTATGTTGGAGACTTTCCTTTTCATTTGCTCTACTTCTGCATCCCTTTCTACAGAGTTGCTTTTTGGTAGGCATTCTTTAGGGTCTGTTGAAAAAAATACAGAAGGTATGGATTGGGGTGTTCTGCAATGCATGTGTGGTGTGTGCATGAGTGTTTGAGTAAGGTGATAAAGATGTATGTAATGTTGTGTGATTGTGCATTGGGAAGTATAACTAGTAGGGATGGCTATTCTTGAATTAATGTGTTACTAAACTGGGGTTCAGATGACAGAAAAAAGTAAGCTAGTGGTGTGGAGAAGTATAAATAGTATATCTAAAGCTATACAATTAAAACAGTTGTTTTTTCTACAACATCTAAATTCTAGCGGCCGAGTTGGGTAATCTGTGTGTCGAAAAATAGGAATTTGTGGGCCATTCTGCCAGTAAATCACTTTTTAAGACGGGGGATTTTTGGTCAGAATGGTGCAGAATCTCTATTTTTAGGCACAGAAATAGCATGAATTAAGCTTACAGTGTGGGTAATAATTCAAATATTATGGTAACATTCTACTTACATTTTTTCTAAAATGAGCAGTTTGCTTCTTAGTTGTTCTTTGTAGTTCCAATTCGGCTGCTTCTTTTCAGGAGAATGGTCTTCACTGCAATTGTAAAAGAAAGAAATTTGTAATTTGGTTTGTATATAGCACTCTTTTTAATTTAGACATATATTTTTTAAATTGAAATGCTCAGTGCCTTCCTTAAAACCATTAAAACTATTTTATGACTAACTGTAGGAAAGAAAATATCTTCACTATGGCTTGTTAAATTCATAATGTACCACTGTATACCACTATTCCTGCAACTAAGCCTTTCCACGTAATAGTGAGTCCATGTCATAGCCTACTTTTCCACGTAATAGTGAGTGAATGTCATAGCCTGCTTGTCCTATATAAATGTAAGTAATCATATAAACTAAAAAAAGTAAAACCAAATATGTGTTTGTACAAATATTATTCTTTGAGATTTGATCATAGAGTGTGCATGTAATTTTGTTTGATTACATGTAGTCTATATATTTTATTTGAAAAAGATTAGTTTAACATTATTTGCGTGTGTGTGTGTGTGTACGAAGAAATTAACCGGTATAAAGGTTTGTAACTCACAGTTCATTTTAGGATAATGAAAAAATGATTGTAGATTCATTTTACAGATTATACAAGGTAAAAGGTAAAAGTCGGTTTGTGTTCATGCATATGGATATGGACGAAGCTGCAAGTAGAAATCTTGGAGATTTGTCTAGTATTTCTCGTAGATCGTGCTTGCCAATGGTATGAGACTTGTAATCCGAGAGATTCACAGTACATTTGCAGTGCTGATCTATGATGATGCAGTTACATGTAGAGGTCGTGGATTTAATTGGTGGATGGTCATGTGTTTTCTTAGCTACATCCAATGAGGGAATGGCACAGAGACATGGCGGTAGTTCCAGGACACCGCGTATTACATCCGGGGAATTTGGGGTGGGGAAGCATGCAAATGAGATTGAATGTAGCAAAGGATTGGTCAGTAAAGTTTAGTGAGTGTGTTCTGCTAGGAGAGGTTTTATCTGATATTCTTTTTGGTGAGAGAAGAACAGATAGCTATAGCTGAGTGTTTCAAAAAACAGATTGTGTGGATTTTGGGAGACTCGTGGATACATTGGTTGAAGTTGCATGCAGAAAGCTGTGGAGTATCTATAGATCTTGGATTCCCACATGTGGAAGTGCACTGGCATGCAGCGCATGGAATGAAGTGGCTGGACTTGCTACCTCTCTGTGCAACTTTGAAGATAGAGGAACATCCAGACATAATTGTAATTCATTGTGGAGGGAACAGTTTAGGACATTTGTCTGGAATTTCTTTGCAATTTGCAATGAAAGAAGGACTTCAGAAGATCATGGATATGTTTCTAAACTCCAAAGTAATTTTTTCACGGATTGCGCAGAGACAAATGTGGCTTCGTTCTTTCTCATGTGGTCCACAAATGGAGAAAGCAAGGCGTAATGTCAATAAGGCTGTTTGTGCTTTCCTAAGAGATTTTGGCATGTTCTCTTTTCACAATGAAAATATTATGTTTCGTAGTACATACATTTTTTGCAGAGATGGAGTCCATCTTACTTATGCTGGCAATCAGATTTTTCTGAGAAATGTACAAAATGCATTGCGACCTTTTTTAGTAATGCAGCATCTATTTTGAAGTAGGTGTTAAGTATTTATAATTTTTGACATACAAACACCTCCCAAAGGCTCTTTTCAGAGCCACCACTTCCTCCCAGAGAAAAAAGCAATGGTTACAATAGGGCACCACCCCAATTTTTTTTATTTTCGCAAACTGTCCGCGGACTTTCAAGAAATAGAAAGGGCCCTGCAATCTTTATCGTTATTCTATTTTTTAACTGTGAAAGGTGGCTCTGAAAAGAGCCTTATTTTTTTTTATTTTTTTTGTTATTTTGTGTTTTTTTGTTTTTTTACACACGACACACTAGGAGAGGAGGGGAAAGGAAGGGAAAGGGGGGACACCAACCACAGGGATAAGAAAGGGCGAGCTGAGAGAGAAAGATGTAAAGTGGGTTTTATTTGGGTAGTGAGCAGGTCTTCTCGTGCTCTGAGACGATAGTCTCAAAAGCACTCCGAAGTCGCTCCCCCCTACAGAGTACTGTGTCACAGTACATACATACAACTGTGACCCTCGCAAGGTAAGGGTCATCAGAATTCTGTATGGCCTGTGAGGCAGCTTGAGGAAGACGCTGTCCCACAGAGGTGTTCCTTGTGGTGTCGGGATCAGAAACGGAGGATGAAGTAGAGGCAATCAACCTACTACGCTCTTCGCAAGGTACAACCTTGCGAATGGTCCCAGTGTGGAATGAGTTCAGGTGTCGCTTCATGGTCGGAGCCCCAAAGCTATACGAATCATGCCTCCCACGACTGAGTACCATTTTGCACTTGTTGCAGGTGACACGGTTCGCACGAGCCTTAGGACCATTCCCATGAACGGTAAACAACCACCACACCCAAGAATCACGCCGCGGGCGGCTAGTAGGGATTTCCTCTACCTCATTCTCGTCATCCTCTTCTTCCTCCTCTGTATCCTCACTCCTGTTCCCCTCTTCAGGCCCTTGGGGAAATGGTGGTGGTGGAGGGGGTGGGGGTGGTGCTGAGGCAGATGTAGCACCATGTGGTAATAGTCGAGCCATGGATGTCATAGGCTTCGAGATGGAAATCTCAAAATCTGCGAAGTATGCAGCAAAATGCAGTGTGCTCTGTGGAATAGTCAGAAACACAATGAGAATGCGCTCTAGGGCGTGGTCTTATATAGAGGTGCTTGTGCGCGGGTCGCGGACATGCGCGCCGTCCGCAAGACAGATCGAACATCAAAAAAGGTTCAAAAAGTCACAAAAACTATGTGGAAAGTTAGGATTAGTATGTGGGATTTGTGGTATGGTGATTTTTTAATGAGAAATATTGTGGATTACTTGGAAATGTACTTTTAAACTGTTCGGGGACTCGAACAGTGTCCGCATTTAGAGCACGAGATGAGCGTGGGCGCGGTCACATGATTGTTTTGTGAGCATGTTTGCTAAGGTAGCGGCCATCCGCAGGACACCCAATGTACGGACATTGTTTTGCGCATGCATGTTGATGTTTTACGGACAGTGTTCGGGTCCTGAACTAATTAAAAGTGCGTCACATGTAAAACGAACAGTTACGGACAGCCGTTTGTTCTTAGCACGGTTTAATTTATTTGCTAACAATACGGACAGACATAGCGTTTCAAGCACACCTTCATTTTCGTTTATTTACGAACAATTCAGGACACCACGAGTGTTCTTAGAACAGTTTCTGCTTGCTAGCGAACACTACAAACAGGCATAGTGTTCTTATGGACACTCCATTTTCGTTTATTTACGAATATTTCAGGACACTACGAGTGTTCTTAGAACATTTTCAACTTGCATGAGAACATTACGGACAGATGTAGTGTCCTCAGGACAGTTATATTTTCGTTTCTTTACGAACATTTCCGAACAACCGCGCTGTCCGTGGACACCTAAATTGGTTTCATCACAAAGAACTGAAACTAATTACAACAGAATATAAGAAAAGTAACTTTATTTCATATATATATACAATTATGGGTGGGAAGGTGGGGCAGAAACGGAAACAAAAACAGGAGAATTAGGGATTTCTAGATAACTGAGATCAGGTGAAGAAGGGAAGGAAAGCTCATCGAAACGCTTTGGTCCATAGACAGGGTTTGGGGTTAACTGAGTGGGATAGGGTGAGGGGGGACAAGTGCAGGTTGGACAATGGTGTGCTGTTGGTGGTTTCACATGATTTTCCACAAAGTTTTTCAAATCCATAACATTTTGCATAAGGTCGTCCACTTTTTGATGAATCTGTTGTAGAGTGATATCCTCTGATTGTTGTTGTGAGATGCTTTGAATTTGTGTATGGTCTGTAATAAAACAAATGTATATATTAAATGTATACAAAATAATATTTATTAATTGGTTTATATAGTAAAGTGTGTACCATTAGGTGGACTATCTTCTAACATTTCCTCTCGTGGGAAATGCTCCTCTAGCCAGTCGAGGGTACTGCACATTTCTGTGAGAAAACAAAAAAGTAATAGGTTTTTTTTTTCTAATATAGAAAGTTTATAAATATATGAGTAAAAAGAAGTGCACTTACTATGTCTGGTGAGATATGTAATCAGTAGTCTATACGTCTGGTCTTGCTGTTGGTTGTGGAGCATCTGTGAGGTAATTATGGTGGAAGCCACTTTATCTTCTTTTGGTATATTCCATTTGAAAACATATTGTATTTAAGTAAATGGTTAGTGTGTTACATATATGGGTTACATTTTTTAAGTATTACTACATATACTTTGTATGTGTGCTGTTTTGTGAATTTGTTAAATGTTGCTATGTTATGATATAACTATTACACATAGACACCAGAGTTTTTAGGTGGTGGTACTGTTGTCTGAACATGTCTGCGGACCGTCAAATTCAGTAGAAAGGGTTCCGTATGTACCATATTATATGTACATAAAGTCAAAGTTATTATTGTTAAGTTGTGCTACAAAAAAACTATGAAATTCAGTAAAAAAACTTTGTTAAAAGGACGTTATGGTTAAGTTGCGCTACTGAAAACCTATGAAATTCAGTGAAAAA
This sequence comes from Ambystoma mexicanum, assembly GCF_040938575.1. NCBI lineage: Eukaryota > Metazoa > Chordata > Amphibia > Caudata > Ambystomatidae > Ambystoma > Ambystoma mexicanum. The sequence continues at coordinate 1,102,750,547 of NC_090928.1, forward strand.
ACTTTGTTAAAGGGACGTTATGGTTAAGTTGCACTATGACATTTGTGATGTCATCCTTGATGTCCTGGGTGTTAGTGTTAGCAGTGCATGGTGGCGCGAGTTATGGTTGCTTATTTTACCATAACTGCCGAATTTCAGGGGTTTTTCGGTTTTACTTTGAACCATAACGTCCCTTTAACAACATTTTTTCTCCGGATTTCATAGGTTTTTCGTAGTGCAACTTAACCATAACGTCCCTTTAACAAAGTTTTTTCACTGAATATATATATATTACATGGCCCGCGGAAGCGGGCGTGTAGTTATGGTTAAGTTGCGAAACCCATAGGAAGAGCACTTTTTGGGCAGTTTATAACTTCGCTCCCCCTGGACGAATCCTCAGCAAACTTTGAAAAAAAAAAGTATGTGGCCCTCTCTGAATTGTTTTGCAAAGTTTGGTGAGGTTTCGTCAGGGGAGGTCCAAATTTTTAAACCGCTGAACGGATTTTCACCAAATTTGCATCAGGAGCGACGGCTTGGTCCCGAAAGCATGCTTTTGTAAATTTGGGGAAATCTGTCCAGTATTTTTTTTTTAAATGACCAAAAAGTAGGTCCAAAAAAATGAGTGACATCTGGGTCCGGTCCACGCACTCATTTCCCTGTTTGGTCCGCAGACCAGACTCTGATTGCCTTAGAAGGCAACGTGGTATCCGCTGACATCGGATGCATCCACTGATTGGATGGTGAAAAGCATGAAGTGCGTCGGATTTTTGGAAACTCACGCCATCTTGGATTTGCAGACTTCGCCCGCTGTCCGCAGACATCGCAGTAAAAACATATTAAAAAACACAACATTGCACTTGTCAAACTTATCAAATAATCTGGGGAGCTGAGGGGTGATGAAGATGGGATGGGGTATGGCTGCAAGAAGCAAAAAGACAGGTGTTTTTCGCTGGAAAAGTCAGCGAACAGTCCTGTGAAATTCACGACGCTTCTGCATTACAGAGTTGGTGAAATGCAGTTCTTGGATGGATTATAACTTTGGCGCCACATAATGAAACTACATGAAACTTTGCAAGTAAATTCCTGACCTGATCCTGAATGAGCATGGTGGGATTCTGTCAAGAGGGGGCAAAATTAGAGGGGGCGACCCAAAATATTGTAAAGGCTTATAAATGTGATGGCATTTGATATATCTACACAAAGGTTTGCAAAAAGATTATAGATCTAGATATAGATCTAGATATAAATGTTTTCGTAAAGTCTGAATGGATTTTGTAAAGTGGGGGCTAGGTTATATGAATATTGTTTGTGCATACATTTGACACTTTTGAAAAAATAAAACATGGGTGGATTTCCAGCAAACTTGTGTAAGGAACACTGGCAAGGACCTGAAAGCATGGTTTTGCAAATGTGCAGTGTTTTATTTTTTGACAAGTGTCATAATGTAGGTACAAAAAATAGTGATATACCTTTGGTGACTGAGGTGTAATGACCAACAATATAAACACAACCCCTTGTAGGGACTTTGATCAAAATTTATTTCACATGTGATGTCATCAGTGAGGTAACAATGACATTTGTGATGTCATCTTTGATGTCCTGGTTGTTAGTCTTAGCAGTGCACAGTGATGGTGCGAGTTATGGTTGCTTAGTTTACCATAACTGGCAAATTTCGGGGGGGTTTCGGTTTTACTTGTAACCATAACATCCCTTTAACAACATTTTTTCATTGAATTTCATAGGTTTTTATTAGTGCAACCTAACCATAACGTCCCCTTTAACAAAGATTTTTCAAAGAATATATATATATATATATACATATATATATATATATATATCCAAGAAAAGGAGGAAAAGGCGAACCGCACTCCCGCGGGCCAGGCGCTAGTAGCAAGCTCCAAAATCACGGACAGAAATAAAGAAACACTGTGTAGCAAATACGGATGTTTTTAATATTTAAAGTTTGTACAAAAAAATATTAGGCACAACAAGCAGCAACACAAAGACAAACAGAGGCAGAACGCCATGGTGCGTGAACTGCAAAACAACGCGTTTCGCGCTACACTGAGCGTTTCATCACATAAGGGGAGAAAGGGTAGGCTGCTAGAAATACAAACAGTAACAGTAGTCCTATTACTCTGTCAGTCAACTCTGTAAGCCATGGCTATAGGTGGAAACACTGTCGGCCATGATAGAATGGGGTCAGGAGCATAAATAAGCAAAGGGAGCTGAAATACAACCTAAGCAGATATAGAATAAAGGGCAGAGCCACATACTAAGCGCATAGTGCACATAGCCGGTCAAGTGGCACAGCGAGTAGAGCGCTCGCTTTGACATCAGTGCAGAGCCTGCGAACGCAGGTTCGAATCCCGGCAGCGCCAAACTCAGCGTTTCATCCTTCCGAGGTCGATAAATGAGCACCACACACCGTGGGTAATATTAAGCAGCGCTCAGATACCTGAGGGTTCGTAGCGCTATATAAATGCCAAATTATTATTATTATTTTATTTATTATTATATACTGCTACATATGTAAAAAAATACGGCAAAATATAAATAAATAAATCTGTATAGTGTTATAGTCAACAAACATATCAGAATACCATATATACATATATATATATATATACATAGTCATCAATAAAAGCAGATATAAAGCAAAATGTGGCCAAAAAATCCCTACATTTCAATTATACATGCACACAGTAAGAAGGCAAAAGAAGGCAAAAATGTTCCCCATATTGGAAATGACTTTGTGGAAAAATAGCGATAATAGAATAGTAAATGAAGCAAGCCTATATGAGGCAATGAAAAAGCCACATAAGGTGCACACGGGAAAAATGCCGATACTGACATCCAAACCCAGATGATGCAGCAGGTAGGTATAGTAGTTCCCAAAAACAATATTAAAATGGGACAAAGGGCTAAAGTGTTAGAGCAGGAATGGAGATGAAGTCACCACCATTGGGGTAATATAATAATGACCCAAAGTTGCGGAGTCAAAAAAATATAAGAGCCAGCCATACCTGGGCATATACCAAGTATAATAAGTCCTATATATAAAAAATGCTACAACCTACACATTTAATTGCAAAAGGGTTGTAAAAAAAGATAGAAAAAGAACCACAATAGTAATACTAAAACTAGAGCACTCCTCATTGTATAAAAATAATGCAACAATTCATTCCACTATAAAATCCTGCCAGGGCTGCTGATATACAGGGTGGTCACTGCTCTCAAAATGAAAAAAGGGCATATGTGTGTGTTTCACATAATACGAGTACAGGTAATGTTCCACAAATATAGTGCATGAGGAACAGCAAGACAACAATGTGTCCTCAAGGCCTCAAGATGGCAGGGCCATACTAAAGTGCAAGCACAAAAACAACTGGAACAGTCCTGACTGGCAAATGCCACATTGGTAATTAAAGTAGACATATAACAGTATAAAGCCCATAATCAGATTCCATTAACCAATATGGAGTTGGTTAAATGAGACAAGCAGGGCCAACCACCAAAAAACAGAGAAGAGAGATAACAGGCCAAAGCCACAGAGGTAAGAAAACCGGAATTAAACCCCTGCGTCAAAAAAAAAGTATATGCATACCACTCCCCACAGATTGCAAAGTAAAGAGCCAAATCATAAACCGAAAGAAAAAATAGATAAAAGGATGAAAGATAAAGTAGTCACCTCAAGGACTAAAGGAACCCATGCAGGAACACACAATGGGGGTCTGAGGTGGACATATTCATCGAGGAACGAGATAATAAAGAGAGGGAAAGCAAAACCGTAGTGGAGAGTAATGCAGAGAAAGGAAATTAAGTGCCCAAAAATGTATGCAATTCCTCATCCCCATTACGACCTTTGGATACTTTGTATCGAAGTCCAAAATGAATCTGGTTTCAAGTTGTCTTAATTTCAAGACGCGGTCTCCAGCCCTATGGGTGAGCGGGCACATGTGCCACTGCAAAGAAAGTTAACAGTTTCAAATCATTCTCATGTTCCTGTTTAAAATGTTTGGCCATGGGTTACGCTGGATCAGAGTTCTTAATGGCTCTGAGATGTTGCAGAATTCTCAACTTTCATTTGCATGTGGTACTCCCAATGTACCATCTCATACAAGGGCATGAGAGGACGTACACAACAAAAGTAGTGTCACAGTTGATAGAATACTTGATCTTGTGATGGATTTTAGTGACAGGATGAACAAATGATTTCAGCACAGTGGCATGTGCACAAGCTTTGCATTTCATGCATTTAGTGAACCCCATAGGAGAGGCGGAGAGCCAGGTCATAGAAGACGGATTTTTACCAGCTGGCGATAAAAAGCTGGACACAAGTTTGTCTCTTACGGAGGGTACACATTTGTATTTCATGGTGGGACGGTTGAACAAAACAGGCCTAAGATCACTGTTTAAAGTAAGCACACGCCAATGTTTCTCAACAATTTTACGAATATTGTTGGAGGCAGTGTCGAACAAGATAATCAGTCTTGGTTCACCATTGATAATAGGTTTGGCAGGGTTGATATCATACAACAGTTTGTCTCTGGACATTCCACGTGCCTTGGTATAGGCCATTTCAATGGTTCTCTTGTCATACCCTTGTTTCAAGAAGTCCACAGCTGCCAACGCACAGTGATGGTCAAACCAGGTAATGTTGGTACAGTTCCGACGAAACCGGATACATTCACCGTATGGAATTGATTTTTTACATGACGGAGGGTGACAGCTGTTAGCATGAAGGGGCAGACCGGTATTGGTAGATTTCCTCTGGAGTGCCGTATGAATACCTGAGCTGTCCAACATGACGATGACATCCAGATAGATAATCTCAGACTGACTATGAAATTCAGTAAAGCTAAGGTTGGCCTTGTTGGTATTAATACTCTTAACAAAAGATAGCCAATCACTTTCCGTACCCTTCCAAATAATAAAAACGTTGTCAATGTACCGCCACCAAGAAACGATCTTGTTGGAAAGCAAGATGAAAGTAAGTCAGACAGGAAGGTAGCCTCCCACCGCCCCATCGTGAGATTAGCATAAGGTGGTGCAAAAGTACTTCCCATGGCAGTCACCCTAACTTGCCGAAAAAGGACCCCTCAAACAGAAAGACAATGTTGTGTAGACAGAACAAAAGCATATCCAAGATCATAGAGCTGTGTCCAAAATAATTAAGGGAGCGGGTGTCCAAATAGTATTTATATGCATTAATACCCACAGTGTGATCGATAGAGGTGTATAGAGAGACCACATCAAGTGTGGCCATAATCAGACCCTCTTCCCAAGGTGTATTAGTGATATGTTGTAAAAAATCCTTAGTATCCCTCAGGTAGGATGGCAACAATGATACAAATGGAAAAAGAGTTTCATCGATATATTGAGCCAGATGTTCTAATAGTGAGCCACATAAGGTAATAATAGGCCTACCATGGGGGTTATTTAAGTGATTTGTGTATTTTGGGAAGAAAATAAATAGTGGGTACTGTGTGGCATGCAGGAATGAGGAATTTGGTCAGATCATCCTCTAATAGATCTTCACTCACCCACTTAGTAAACAGAGCAGTAAGTTCTGCTATTATTTCTTCAAAAGGATCTTTGGAAAGTTTGATGCAGCACAGACGGTCATGCAATTGTCGATTGGCCTCAGCCACATATTTTGTTCTGTCTTGAATGACAATGTTAGAGCCTTTGTCGGCTTGTTTAATGACAATATTAGGTAACTGTTGGAGTTCACTAATGGCCAGACGTTGTGCAAGAGTGAGGTTCTGCTTGGTAATACTATTTTTTTGTCGTAATCTTCTAAAATCACTTACACAGAGGTCATGGAATGCCTCAATGCAGCCCCCCACAGATATATGTATATTTGTGTAAGTCATGTATTAATGTTGATGTTTTCAATCATCTTTAGATCGTTTATGAAGAACTGTTTTATAATAATAAATTGTTTTGAATATATCTCAGTTTAGGTCAATTTTTTCCTGACGTCATAACCACACGTGATTTCCTGGATAATTTAATTAATTTCATAATGAACCTTCCTTTTTGATAATAATATATGGTATATTTGGGGACCACACACCACACCCTTCATTCTATACTAGGTGTAACATTTAAGCTTTGATTATAAAAATGTGTTTACATCTTTCTCCTGGAACAGTGCATGCCCCTGCAGCAGCATTATCATCATGGACATTGTACACAAGGGGTGCGTATGCCAACCTGGAGTGTGGCGTGCCCTGTGCTTTGCTAAGGAACCTAGGGGCGGTCCCTTATGTGGGAGCTTGCAGGGGGCTCCACATTTTGTGTTACACCACTGACCTTCTCGTAGATGTTTTGGGGTTTGAGGATCCAACCTCATGTCTGGCAAGTAGACATGACAGGCCCTCTCCTCGAAAACTACTGCAAGGAACGAAGAGAATAAGGGATGCAAGAAATATTGTGTTAGCTGTCCGAAATGGTGAAGAGATAAGAGGATATACAGCAGAGAGACATCAACCTGTAGCAGTCCCACAGTCAGTGTGTGAGCCATCACCTGCATAGAGAGCTGTGTGATTAGTGAAGGTAAGGAACAACTAGAGGTTTTCTCTCCTGAAAAGAATATGTCCTTAAAGGCACCACAAATTGGGCATAAGCATCTGAGTGTGGTACAGTGGGGTGCATTGACCTCTGCCCTGCCAGAGTGCAAAGATGAGTAAAGGCTAAATCGCCTACTCAGCCCCCAGACTTCTGCAAACTAAGAGCCGACGCAATCACAAAGGTAAAACAGGCACAGTTAAGAGATATACATCCTTTGCCCTTTGTGGTAATGTGGAATGAAGAATGGTTATACTCTCAAGAGGGGTGTGAATGTGGTTCAGTAGCAGCCCAAACGGCTTAGTAAAACAGTCCAAATAAAGAAATGTCCAAGCAAAATGAACGGTGGAAGAGATGAGAAAACATTACAATTGCAAAGCAGAGTCTGGGGAGACCAGCTGAATGCCAAATAATACTATGACAGGAAGTAATCTGTTAGGATGAAGGAAATAGTTGACTAGGTGTACAGGTTTAACTTGGCAAAAGAAAAAAGTTAAAATGACAAATCCATGGCATCCTGGCATGGCCTATTCAAAATTGTGGACAAGGTTTTGCCTGTTGTGTACACAATAATGATCACGGAAGGGGATCTGGCTGTAGAAAAATGTGTCCACATGAATCAAACCAAGCCATTTCACCCGAAACATTAGGTTAAAAAGATAGAGCAGTCTCGAAAAACCAGTGTGGAGTGAGAGGTGTAACAGACACATTAAAATCAAGGTGAGTAAGTCAGTGAGGTGAATGGCAGTAAGGTGAGTAGCTCACACAAGGGGTAAAAGCAGTTCATCTGAGCAGGTAAGTAGGTTTGTGGGATGTGGTGTGCTTGAATAAATGAATGACAAATAAGGATATGTACTAATGACAGAAATATATATGTACATGTAGATACAGATTTTGTTTAAAGTTTGTGCTATGCAGTTGGAGGACAAAGGAAATCTTAAAGAAAAAGGTGTCTTTGCTTAGTACTTAACCTGTCCATATCTCTCTTCTGGTTTAGATTGCCTTAAATCGTTTTCCTTCATCATTGGTCTCTAGGGATCCCTGGAGCCGGTTGTCCATGGAGAAGACCTCGGGACAGAGCAAACCGTAGTCCCTGGACTAAAAGGGGAAAAAAAGGTGGAAAGAGACTCATGAGCAAAGAAGAGGGATCTAGATGATGAGATGGGAATCTGCACTGTTGTTGTGATGTACTTTGTGACATGGGCACAGGCCTCTCCGGCAAACAAACAAACAATATCCCAGCCCGGGCCAGCATTATGCCTTGTGATGGAAATGTCCCCACCAAGTACCAAAGATGCTGAATCCAATCTAAATATATTTTCATTTTTTCTCTTCTCTATTTCCCATTTTTCCTTTAATCTATCGACATTCATTGCCAATTGCTTTCAATCTTTGAACATTATTTTCAACAACAACAAAAAAACATTTGATGTCACTTTGATAGTAAGCAAAACACGTACTCACATTGTTGCATGAAGATCACATGGTTTGAAGATATGAACATGTATTGAATGATGACACATGATTCATAACTAGGATTCATGCTTCTGCAGAGGCTCTTGTTTAGGCAGGGCTCTACGGAAGAAGGGGGAGATGCAGGGGAAAATGGTGTGCACTAATTTCAACAGTGCCATTCATTTCAACAGAGACGGTGTGCTGTAGGCCTTAAATAACAATATTAAGGCTGTAGCAAGCTAACATTGCAGCCAATGTGGGTGCATCAGAAACTGAAAGAGGGTGATTTTGGGGTATCATTGTGGGGGCTAGATTTGAAGGTCACAGGCTGTGTGTGCACTGACACTGTAGTAGGTGCAGGAACAAAGATGCTGGCTGATCATGGGCAGTTTCAAAATAATGCAGAGTGCAAAGATTATCCGGCCAACTACAGACCGATTGCGCTTCTGGACATAGTTGGAAAGATATACACAGCTCTTTTGCTCTCCCACTTTAAAAAATGGGCAAGAGTTTCTCCTAGTGCAGATATTTTCCAAACAGGCTTTCTAAAAGATGCAAGCACTGCGGTAAACATATTGCTTTTGAACGTCATAAAATCAAATATCAAGTCCGGTGCTCCCAAGGTTTTTCTTGCCTTCGTTGACCTCTCGCAGGCTTTCGACAAAGTAGACCACTACAAGCTCTGGTCTAAGCTAAAAGCCTCGGACTGTCCTTGTGCAATATTCGAACCAATAATAGCCCTTCACTCAAACATATCCATGCGCGTCTGCCTAAACCAACAGGGCCTGCTCTCGGATGAGATTCCTTCTGAGCGAGGAGTAAAGCAAGGTTGCCCCCTTGCCCCGGCACTGTTTATTGCCTTCTTGGGAGATTTGAAAGAATCAGAGCGTAAAATTAGATCCTTCCCTCCAAAAGTAGGCAAGGTCGCCGTGTCAAGACTGTGGTAGGCTGCCGATTTGATCTTATTAGATCAGACCCAAATTGGTCTACAACGCCAACTCACCAACTTGGCCAATTATATGGAAAATAACAACTTGGAAATTAATAAATCGAAGACCAAAGTTATGGTGATTGAAAAAACACAACAAAAAAGGAAAAAAAGTAACAGCAAGGAGCACTCATCCTGGTATTTGGACAACGTCAAAATCGAAGTCGTCGATCACTACAAATACTTAGGTATTTGGATTGACGGCTCTTTGAGAGAGACCACAATGCAGAAAACTCTGTGGGACAAAGTGAGAAATCTTACGGCTCAAACAAGAGCAGTGGATAAAAAATTTGGAAAATTCTCATTAATTCCGTCACTACACTTCTACAAGTCCAAAGTGGTCCCAACATTGACATACGGAATGAATGCAACCTTAAATATGCCCAAATCAATATGGCTCTAACTAGAAGGCTATTTGTGGAGGTCGGTCCTGGGTCTGCCAAAGTCCACCTCTGTGGCAGCAATTAGGCGAGAACTTGGACTGTTGTCCCTGGTGGCAGTGGTGGAGCTGAGCTCAATGCAAATGCACAGAAAGACTTTGCTGGCAGACAGTTTACCTGTATACCAGGTGGAGGCTGCAGAAATCAAGAGTGGCCACTGCAATGCGCTTAATGGCTCGGTAAAGATCCTCCAAAACAAACTAAGCGATTTAGCTCGTACAGAAGACGTTCTTATTCGCAACCCTCAAAGAGTAAAGTCCAAAATAGAGCACGAAGATTGGATTGTCACAAATGAGAAAGCCATGGCTAATAAACGGTTAAAGCATCTTCCTCTGTCTTTTAACAAGCTAAAAACTCCATTGAAGTACTGTGCTAAATTCCGGTTATAGGTCAAAAGTTCGAATCAAAAGGTTCGAAATACAATAGGTTCAAATCAAAAGGACCGAAAACAAAAGGTTCGAAATTCTTTTTTTTTTTTTTGGGTGGGGGCCCCCCCCAACCCCTGTTTTTGTGGTATAAACCACTTTTTCTACCTATATGGAAACCCAAAAAAAAGATATAATTAAAAATGAAATTTGAACCTTTTGTTTTCGATCCTATTGACTCTCACCTTTTGCATTAGAACCTTTTGTATTCGATCCTTTAACTGGACATCCTAAATTCCCAGACAAACCTTTGAGGAAAATCTTTATGAGAGCGCGTTTGAACTTATTCCCGACACAGGAGATCATGGCCATCAGATTATCAGCGATATTGAATCTGTGTCGAATATGTGACTCCCCTGAGCAACCTGAAACTGTAAGACACCTACTCATGACATGCCCCCAAATGAGCAAGGAGAGAGAGGCATACTTGACACCACTTTTGTCAGACTCTACCATCATCGAAGAGGAAGTTTGCTGTAAGTCGCCTAATGGCTGGTGAAAACGCCAGATGGTACATGGCAACTGCCAAACTGCTGGATCTGGTGCTCAAAAAGACTAAACAACAAACTCCATCTTCAGGAAAACCTCCCCTATGATTCTTCCTTCTTTCCTTCTTTTTTTATGCTTTCTTCAAAATTATATACAGACAACAAAATGATTGATTTTGAATACACCAATAGAACAGCTGCAAGTTGGTTTTTGAACTATTCCCCTGACAGAGTGCGTGACTTTATAAGTAAATCGTCTTCTTCTAGGGCTGCTGGACCAGATGGTCTCACAAACTATATGTTCAAACAAAATACAAAAGAGCGGGCGACCATATTAAATAACACCTTTCATCATATTTTACTAACAAAAACAATACCCAAATCATGGTGTACATCATTAATTGTACTCATATATAAAAAAGGAGATTGTAAAGATCCTAAATGTTATCGTCCAATTGCCCTTTTGGATGCACCTAGTAAGATCTTCAATCGGTTAGTGTTGGAAGAGTTCACTCAATGGACAGTTAAAGCAAATCAACGTGATCCCTCCCAAACCGGATTTGTAGCTGGTTTGGGAACTGTGGTCAACTTAGTCACTCTCATGCCATTAAACATCGTGCTCAAAGCACCAAACAACCTATATATCTCGCGTTTGTGGATCTGCATTCTGCCTTTGATTCAGTCTCAAGACCGTTACTCATGGACAAATTGCAAAGGGCAGACTGCCCTTCGACTTTAAGTGACATCATCTTTGCTTTACATGCAAATACCTTGGTATTTATAAGACTGAATTCAGAAGGGCTATTGTCAACAGCAGTGCCCACGGAACGTGCCTTAAAGCCAGGATGCATCCTGGCCTCGGCTTTATTAAACTTCTTCATCAACGATGTCAGAAGTATCTTTGATGAAGTTTGTGCGGATGCTCCTAAATTGAATAACATTGAGGTGAAAGCATTTTGGTATGCAGATGACTTAGTGTTGATTTCAAAAATGCCTATAGGGCTTCAAAACCTCATGACAGCATTGTGCACATATTTCAGAGATAATGAGTAGGTGATAAACAGCACGAAAACGCAAGTTGTTGTGTACGCACCAAAAGGCATGCGCAGATGTAGAATGGAGTGGAAAATTGAACATATAAGCCTGGAGGTGGTTCCAAATTATGTTTATCTGGGCCTTATCATTGATGGTCAGGCGTCCCTTCACTCTCAATTAACTAAAATTGAATCCAAACTATCTGCTGCCATATGTCAAACAAAACTTATCATGTATAAATATGGTAAATTTTCAATTAAATCAGCGCTTATTATTTGGATTCAGAATGTCACCCCTACTATATTGTATGGTACAGAAACTTACAATGTTATGCGCCCAGCCTTTTTGAATACACTAGAAGCAAGGTTTTGGCGTGCGATTCTTCAACTTCCGCAATGTACTCCTGGGGTTATGATTCGTTATGAATTTGGTTTAACATCACTAATGGCTATGCACAACTGGCGTTTGTGTAGCTTGTTTAGGAAATGTCTTCTCTCTGTTTTTAAATGATTCCACCTTAGCCACAGTATCCAGTTATCTGCTAACTTCTCCCCACGAGTTCCCCAAAAACTTGGCTCAAAAACACTTTGTCCGTATTGTCAAATGCTGAAATCTCCATTGAGACCCTTGTTTCTAACCCAGACAGAGCAAAGAAAAAGCTTCATAAGATGGATTGGATCGACACTAGATCTATATGTCTGAAGTATAACGACTTTGACTCATCTGTGTTTGCCCCTAAGCGATACAGAGAAATGGCTTCTTATCTCCTCAAAGCTCCTTCTCCCTCTATCAGGAATGCAATCTTACGCTTCCGCTTTAATTTATGTGCGACCCGAGAAGTTCAAGCATGAAGGAAGCTGATTGATCCTGAAGTTAAAGGCTCTCGCTTCTGTAAGAATCTGGCAATTGTTGAAACCTTACAACATATTCTAGTTGACTGCCCAGATCTCATGTATTTAAGGCAAATTCATTTCATTAAACACCTTCAGATGAGACATGAACATAGATGGATTGCTATTTTTGCACCAAATAGCATGAGTATAAGAATGTCAACAATCAATTTTTTGCATGCATTAAATTTAGACCAATGAGAAATACCAAATTAAGTCTGGGTAAATTTGGAAAATTACTGCTTAATCTTTGAATCCATTGAATCAAACTTGCTTCCATGTACTACTGTATTGTTAAGTGCAATTGTGCTCCTGAAAACTCTATGTGCTAGTGTAACCAACTAGCTCTTATGTTGTTGTCATCTTTGGAGTTGAATCTTATTGTACTCCAGAATGGAACCCTAATTTGCATATGTTATTGTATAATTTGAGGCCCCTGTCTAGTGAATATTATTTGTCAATTGTTTTATCTCTTTGTATGGTTTTACTTTTTAATAGTTTTTTATGTGCTGTATATTGTGTATAAATAGTTTTTTTATCATTGAAAAAAGTTGATTAAATTCAGCTAAATTCAATAAAAAAATAAATATATATGCTTTCTTCCTTCTGTCTTGTTTCTTCTTTCAGAGTGATTCTCCAACGAGTAAGGGGTGTCCTGAGTACTAAAGATTTTTGTTTCTACTTTTACTGTACTTGTAAAAATCTTAATGATTAAGCACAAGAATAAAAAAAATATATATATAAAATTGGCATCCTTGCAAAATGAAAAGGCCTTGAAATTAAATGTCCATTGTTTGCACAAAGCAAGCACAGGAAGCGCAGATGGCATGTTGCATTTTTCTGAACGCAGGAAGGAACGTGTGACAGGGATATAGCCTGCCAAAGACCATAGGGCTGAGCTGGAAAATCATACGGTGCAAGAAGGTTGAGAATATTTTTTATCATGTGATAAAGTTGGGAGTGTGACAAAGGGCTGGAGTTGAAGGAAGTGACATCAGCAAATAGGTGGGTAAAATGTGCAGGTTCCATATGTGATATAGGAGAACGGCTGGGTTTGAGAGAAATGTTTATAAGGAACTGCGAGCTGGGAAGCTGGGCTTTTGGCCTATGGCTCATTCCATGTGGCTTTTTACATGATGTTCAGATGCCTTTGACCTGGGATATCCTCATGGGTTTTGATGCATATCGGAGCCTGCTCTGGGCCTCACATTGTAGAAAAAGAACGGGGCTGAGATATCACAAGCCCTGATTGCGAGCAAAGAACTGGGGCTGTGTTTTTCTAATTTTGGAAGGCTTTCCTCTGGTGAGAAAGCCAGTCTGGTCATTTGGTGACTGTGCTATCCGAGCATAAGGCATTTTGCAAAGCCTCGCTGGAGCCCTGAAGGCTGCTGTGAGAAGAGCTGTTAGCTGTGTGCCTGGCAGTGGGACAGGACAGTGTGAGCTGGGATCCTGAGCAGAAAGACCTGAGGCTGCTGTCAACTTGTGATGAGACAGGTGCTGAAACTGCAGACACGCCGGAGGAGCTGGGGTCATAGAGGTCGCAAGTGAAGTTAAAGTGACTACTAATAGGGATGATAGAAACAAGAATGTCTTCGTTGGGGTGATTTGGCCAGGTCAAAGTGACTCACAAGGCAACTCCCTCTATCTCCATTGTCCCTGGTCCAAGAAAGTTACCTGAATCAAACTTGATTCTGGGAATAAGTCTGCTAAGCAAGAGAGTCCATTATCGCTAACCTCAGACTAACCTGATCTTAGTTAATGGGCAAAGGGTAAATGAGGGTTGGGGGCTGTTTATAAAATGTATTTGCTTTCATATCACAACTAAGGTGCTCACCAAGGTGTGCCCTAATTACTTCCCCAATCTACTAATAGTACACGGGGGGAATAACAAAGGATGTCACTCCAAGGTACATGCATTATTGATGAATGCCAATTAGGGTTTCTAGAATCAAAGAAAACTGCCAGTGTGAAGTTGCATGTTTGATTTTCCTTCTCTCTGACAATGTGCATGGTTGAAATTATGTATGCTGATTGAATTTGGCTAGTTTAAATAGATTTTATTTTTCTGATTTACAACCAATCTGAATATCAATGTTTATCATTTTGTTGACAGATTTTAAAACATGCGTGTAAAGAAATAGACTTGTGAGCCTGTGTGATGCTCTGTTATTGTGTGGTCTGTTCAATTTACGATATACAGTATTGAAATCTGGTGTGTGCCTAGTGCAGTACAAAGTCTTTTGATGCCTAGCCAGGAGACCCACAATTCTATATCGTGGTATTAACAGAAAGTGACAAGGGAAAATATTGTACACTCCTCATGCAAAACCTCTATGGCATTTAAAAAAAAAAAGGAGGCTCTTTCTTAATCATGTGGGTACTACACATTGCTGGGAAAGTAGTCTCAGTGCCTCATATATTGACACAACCTGTAATTTTGTATTGTGTGCCAGTATAGATTAATGCTGGTACACTGAATGGCAGTTGGTTTTGTGAGGTCTGCAGTTGAAGTCCTGTGAGCTCATCCAAGTCTCAGGCATTTTACTGCACCATATGGGACTGCAAATATGTTGAACCAAGGTTTCCTACTCACATTTTGGTGATGATGGGATGTTGTTGATCTTTGTCATCTATGAAAATGTTCTCATTTTGGATTTTCATGTTCAGCTAAACTGGTTGTCCAAATCCAGGTCTTCAGGGCCAGAACCATGTTGCATTTTAAGAATGCCCCCCATTGATATGCATGAGGTAAATTTGCATACAGTGATTCTACACTTATGCAAATGTGTCCTCATGAATATTAATGAGGGATATCCTGAAAACCCATCAGGATCCTGACCCTTGAGGCCTGGAGTTGGACAACCCTTTTAAAACATATCCTACGCTCATCTGGTTACTCATCTGGTTGGCGTAGTGTTGGTGGTGTGGCTGTCATACAGAGAAGATTTGCACTTTCAGATCTGCTAGGCTACATATGAAAGGCTCTGTAATCAGATCTCTGTAATATCTGTGTTAATCTCTCATTTCCAGTTGTCTCTCTCTGTATGCGCATGTTTCAAGAGGGGAGTGGCTTCACATGTTTTAGGGGTTGTGAACATCATAGTAGTACCGCTGCAAAACGCCTTCGTGCAACACCTTACAATCAGTTGACAAGAGCAGAAGGTTATTAGCACTACAACGAGGACAGGAGTTAATACCTTGAAAACAGTACTCAGCCATGACAGGACCCATGTGAATATTGATGATACCTAATCTTGCTCCATCCCCAACCCACCTTCCCAGAAAACTACACGGAGCATTGGGTACATGCAGAAGGGAATGGGGCTGCTGCTTCTTAATGTGTATCCCAGAGGAATATTCTATGTCCAAAGAAAGATGGCATCATGTAAGCCAGGTGTGGGTACCCAAGACAGATTTCGACAGGCAGAGAGAAGTAAGTTAACTAATGAATAAACTAAATGGGGAATTTTGATATGCAGGTGCACTTACCATCACTCAAAAATGTCTATCCGACACTGCTCCTACCTACCTCAACAGTTGAATTGCACGCAAAGTCCCACCCAGATCTCTAAGATCCAACGCAAATATCCAGCTTCACATACCCCGCTTCACTACCACAAGAGCAGATAATCGAAGCTTCAGCATAGCAGCCCCCATATCTGGAACTCTCTCCCACCCCATCTATCCAATGAAACCTCACTAACTAAGTTAAAAAAAAACTCAAAACCTGGTTGTTCAACAAGTACTAAAACTCATTCAAATGCTCCTTACCTCAAAACGGTAACTCCTGAGTAACACTAGACCATTGCTATGTCACATGATAGACTATATGTATATATGCCTGTTATCCTTCTGCAAATTAAAAATGTATGTAACCCGTATTTGAAAACAAGGATATATGTAAATTACGCCGTGATACCCAAGGGTTTGGGCGTACAACCAAATGCAATCAATAAATAAATAAATAAATAAATAAATAAATAAATAAATAAATAAATAAAAACAATGTTCATAACATGAAAGGAGGTACAGGCTGTGTACATTCTATTAGCAGGGAGAGCTGCTCCTTTTAGTGTCACGATCATTGACATTTATTTAGCATTTCTGTCCATGTGTGAATTGAATTGCATTTACCTTTGACACATTTGTTTAGAGTGTTATCCGCAGCAAAAGGTTCGGGCGATTATATTCAGAGTTTGGGCCCATGTCACTTCAAGGGTTTCCTAGCCAACATTGTTGAGTTAGGTTGTGCCTTGTTTGCAGTTAACAGAGATAGAATGTGTTGCTTTTGTAGATGGGAAATATTTTGTTAGTTGTCTTGTATGTGGCCAAAGTGCCAAGTAGTGCAAGCATTAAGTAGGAAAGACATAAATCTATATTAACATGAGGGCCACCTGCCACATTAAACAGATTCCTGCCAATTTGATTTAGTCCTGCTTCCCCCTGTGAGTGCCCAGTTTGCCAAGATCTTGTAGGAAGGGTAAAATGCCACACAAAGATTGGTTATTGTTGCAAGACTTAGCTGTTCTCAGATGCTTCGGGCAGGAGAAAGGTAACCCTATGTTTCCAAGATTAGATAAATATAATGGCAGTGAAGGACATGTGTTGGTGTGAACAAGGCTTAGAGGCAAGACCTATTCAGGGTATTGAAAGAGGTTGTGGTTGTACTGCCCCCATTGACAGCTGGCAAGACCATAGGAACTGCAGCTGACAGGGTAAAAAGAGCGAATAAATCTGAGAAATGATTCCTCAAAAGGATTGTCTTGGCTGCGGTTTTATGAAGCCACCTTGTTCTCAAGAGGGATATGAGAGGACGTGTGCTGGGAAAGCAACATGTTTCAAGATGGGAGTCATGTGAGCTGTTGCCAAATGTACAACTGAACAGTTTGAGAATCACTCAGGAGTGCCAAGTTGTCTAATCTGATGAGAAAGTAGCATTGTGTCAAATTTGTTGCCAGAGGGTACTGACTTCCCTGTTCACACTTGCTCCAGGTTTGGGCTGTATTGGGGGGACATGCACATCATGAAGTTGTCCTTGCCAATGGGAAAAGGCCATTGTAGAAACAGTAATATTGATAATGTTGTTAAATCAAAATGGAGTATTTTTGCTGACTATACGATTAGGTCATCGGCAGGTGGCGGCATTTAAATGATCATGGGTTGGTTACCAACCAATGGGTTTGGCTTGTATAGGTTGTGTTTAGACTTTTGTATTGAGACTAGCAAATGGGGGGTGTGGAATTAACATGCACTTGATATTTGTAATGTTCTTTTGTGGTTTGTCCTCTATAAAAACTGTAAACTAATATGTGTATGTTGGGAGTGTTTTCAGTTCTTCGGAGCTGACTGACCCTCCTGGTCCTAGTTGCATGTAATAAATCTGTTTTTCTTGCAAAACGTGCACTCTATTACTGATTCCTTGGATTGTTTTCTTTTTTTACCGTACATTGAAAACAAGCAGCATTTCTCGTACTCAATCCAGAGTACAGCAATAATAGAGAAACATACCCTGTGAAACTGTCTACAGAGGAGAACATAATTCCTTACTCAAAATTAACTAGAAACATCTTGGAAAACACAGAGAGACAGCAGAAATGCCTAACAAATATATTACACATTGTCATCAGGCTCCATATGACTTCAATCCAAACAAAAAAAGGGTGCTGTTACGCAGAGGATTGGTCACTAGGTTAAATTATTCAGACAAAGTTTCCTAGTCCAACTTGTTTTTAAAGAGATCATATATACATTCACTCAAAAAGAAAAAAACACCATATCAGCCTTAAATGTGAAAAAAATATAACATATTATTTTAGACAACAAATAATGTTAGAATATTCAATGTGACAATCTGCCAATCAAAGAAGAAACGAGAAAAAACAACAGGTGAGGCCCAACTCATAAGGACACATAAACATATGCATGTTTTGGGAGATCATGTATATAAAAATGTATACAATTAACACAAAATAAAGAAATGAGTGAGAAAGTCATTCATTGAAAAAGAGCATAATAACACCAAATACTTAAACATAGTTAACACAAGACACAGTGAGATCACTGGCTCTAATTAGCCGTTATGTGAAAAAGACACACATAGCCTGTGGTATATATATGCTAAATATATTCGCCTCCTACTTAATAAGAAATCTGTCTTAAACCCAGACACTTTTGTTAGTTCATAAAACTGGTTTATGATGGAGGAAGGAGGTAGATCCTTCTTAGTGTCCCAGAGTCAGAATCATTCTTCATCTAGGATCGGGTCTGCCAACGCAGAAGGGGGAGCCAGAAAAAAAACAAAGGGAGTTCCTTCAGTTGTTGGACCATTGAGATTCATGGTCCAAACTTGCGATTCGGTCTGTAGAAGACCTTCAATCCCTTCTTATAACCATGCGTTTCGGCGGTGTGAACATATGAGTTCAATTTTTCAGAGAAAAAGATCTGCCTTTGTCAGGGCAGTGGTTAACAGGACCCTGTGATTCAAGAAGGAAAAGGGAAAGAGAAAGAAAGTGGTGAGAAGATATTAAAAATGGGTTCAGTTGACCACTTATATAAGGCGAAATCCTCCACGTGTAGGGAATGTAGAAATACTCGTTAAAAAAAAATATATATCTTTGGCAACTCAAAACTATATGTTAGATCCCATTTCTAGTGATATTCTGACTGCAGGGAATCATGATTCTCTTTCCCCCAGTATCACAGTATCAGTATCACTGGGGGAAAGAGAATCATAGTTGCACGTCCCCTTCTATAGACTCCACATGGATTCCAAGTTGCACGACCTAGATAATACCCCCATAGTTGTAGTATTACTCACTGTGAAAAGGGGGCAATAAAACACAGCAGGAAGGATAATATCACACCGAAAAACGTCAAAGTCAGCACACAAGGTTTTAGACATATGGCTCTGGTTACAGTTGGTATCTGTGAATTCTGTGGGTTGGAGAGGCCATTGGTGTCTGGCATCCATGAACAATGCAGTATGCCTGGAGGTAAAATACAAAGGAAGAAAGAAGAAAGAAGAAAAAAGGGGGTTGTTCACTTTGGGTGTACGATGCTGCATGTGCAGTCATACTTGTTTTTCGAATGAATCCCATACATTGTGCATGTAAATTTAAAGGTACTGTGATAAGAAATAAGTATGTATGGAAAGTACCTGTATTATTAAAGAAGTTGCTTGCAGCTATTTGAAATTTAGTGAGGCGCGCGGCTGAGTCGCCTCTTAGTTGAACAAGTTTCCTGGTAGGCGGGACTAAAGAAACATGAAGAAAAGTCCAGTCTCCTAGGTGGAAATCAGTCCAGAAAGTGAAAAGCCCGTATTCATCTGGGCGCGGTGCATCTGAGGCGGAAAGAAATGCGGGGATGCCGTTAATGAAACATGCCCCTCCGTGTTTGTAAGAAAATGCTACTGTATCCGTGAAACAATAAATCATGGCAGAATATGTGCGCGGGCGGCAGGAGGTACATGTACCTGGAGGTTCAGAGGACCTCTGGCGAAAACTCCCAGAGCTGAATGCTGCAGTTCGCCGGTGACACGGAATGAGGAAGCAAACAAAGGGTTGCCGTAGTTACAGTATCCCGTGGGTGAGCCGGACTTGCTCCCCATTACCTTATTGGTTCGCGTCGTTAGTGGGTAGTGGTTGTGGTGTGGGTGGGCCCACCTGGGCGCCTCGAAGGAAGAGGGGGGGTTTAATGGGGGGGTTTTGGAAGGGGAAACTCTATAGCAACAGTGTGTCAATCGAACACTGAACTGAGACGGAAACCCTTCTGGGGTCCCGGTCATCGAAGTTTGCACTGACAGGTAAGTCTGCGCTCAGACTGCTATGTTTGTGCAACATAATGGAAAATGTACACAATGTGAAATGCATGTCAAAACCTATCTGGAGCTTATGGATACAATGAAAATTCTCATGTGAATCCCCTCACTGGCTCGTGGCTGCGGTGAGGAGATAGTTATAAATTAAAGTTGTGTGTCGCGTGGGAATGTACATGGAGGAGGTTGTATCCAACTGGGTGGTGTTCTTATCACCTAGTTGTAATGGAGAAAGGTGTCTATTGGAGACGCTGCACCCAAAAGAAGGAGGGGAGAATATAGGAAGTTTGGTTTCCTTCAGAAAGGTGAAGCACTTTTGTATGCTCAATGGGCCATATATAGGTAGTGGCCCTCAGTGTGGCCTTTATGCAAGCAAGGAGAGGTCAGGTATACCTGTAATTCATGCCATATATAGGCTGTAGATGTTTCCATTTCTGAAGGTAAGAGCGTATGTGTACATGAAGGGCTATGTGTGAGCGTAAAACAGTCTGGGAGGGTCCCCAGTGTGGCCCTTCTATCAAGGAAGAAATTGTTAATTCAATCCATTTTCCAAGGAATCCAATCTATGGATCCACCTTTTTTCCATGTTGAGTAATTTATTCTGTGTGTTTGGGCCCATTTGGATTTTCTCCAAAACCCACCAGAGCATATCGTCAAGTGTATGGTGGTTGTGTTACCAAGGGGGCTGTGATTTTTTGCATCGGATCCTGGACCTATGTTCTGAAATTTGAGTCCCGACATTTCGCATCGTTTGGCCATCATAGCAAAGGCCACTCGAGCACTCGATGCAGTAGACCACTTGGCTGCTTTTGCAATTCGATTGGTGTTTAAGAACCCATTGTTTTTCACCAATTCTGAATGTTGGAATTTTCTTTGTGAATTTGCACACACAACAAGAGCCACATGGGTAGTGACCTGTGACTTTCCGTAGATTACAGAGTCCTGTATGGGGTGGGTCCCGAGTAAATGGGGAATGAAACAGATGTTCTTTAATGCTCCTAGCTCTTTTAAAGGCACACCTTGGAATAGGTTAATCTGGAAGATGTAGCCTGACTATAGGCCAATGTTTGCGAATCACTTTCTTCAGGTTAAAGGAATTGGGGCCATGCGTGATCACGCAGATCACCCTATCTTCTTTGGGCTACATAGTATTCACCTGTGATGTCAGAAGTAGATCTTGGTTAGTAAATCTGGCTCTTTTGCTTGTGGTGGTCACCAGCCTCTTTGGATACCCACATGCCTGTAGTCTTGTACCCAGGGCGGTCACATTTTCATAGACATTTTCTATAAAGGAGCAGTTCCTCCGAACCCTCAAGAATTGACCTTATTATTATTTATTTATTGTGATGTAGTTTAAATTATAAACTTTACACAAAGGATAAGAAATAAATTTCATAAAATTAGCATAACATTAAAATATGCAATAAAATAAACAAAGATAAAATATCATCTTCATGAGTCCAATATTGACCATACAGTTATCTATAATACATATATTGAAATACAATTGTTCATTCCCTACAATTATTTAGAGTGTTATGTCCAGCCTGACTTCGATCCTCAGCCAGATAGTATACAATGCTGTCAACAAACGCATACTGTTAGAATTGATACAATGGTTCCAAAAAAGATCATCCTTAATATACTCATTGTTGAAAACATATTTGTCCAACAGGGGTTTGAATGTGCTGGCCATCTCAGTGCATTCCGTTAGAAGATGCTTTGCCGTTTCCAACAAATCTAGAACTTTACATAAACGGCATGTTCGCAAAGCAGTTGCTATCTTGGCCTTTCTTCCCGTGACAGTTAGCGTAGGCAATTGATCCAGTCTGAGCAACAGGATAAACCGTCTAAGTCTAACTGATGGACATATATCAAGATATCTCTGTGGTTTCTTAAATTCGTAGAGTCTATGTTGAACGAATTTATAGCTTCTCAGCTTCCCTAGATGCTCAAAGTTTTCAATCCAGTCCCAGAGGTCAATACGTTTACACAGAGCCCTTTGAGCTCTCTCTGAGTAGCCCCCCTCCTTGTTTTGCCACCCAATGTCAGAATACAGTTTAGTCATTTGGTCAATTGTTGTGGTACTCGATTTCTCCCTGGCTATTTCTTGATGGACAGCTGTTAATAAACCATTACTGGTATCTCGAGTCATTTTTAAATAGATTGATGCTCGCTTCTTCAGTACAAGTGCCTTTAGAGAAATCAAGCCCAATTCTAGTCTTATTATAGCCATCGGTATACAAGGGGCAAGGCCAAGAATACTACGCCAGAATTTTCCTTCGATTACCTGTAGCCAGCCTAGATCCATCTCCGATAGAGATTCTAAGCCATAGATTATGGCCGGGGAGAAGGCTTGTATGTACAGCTGCCGAATACCCCATAGCGTAAATCCACACTGCTTAATGGTGAACCTGTGAAACAGGGCCGTCAATTGAGCCGCTCTGATTACCCGCCCCTGTTTACAGGCCACATAGTCGCCAGTTGTTTCAAAATCTATACCCAAGTACCGATATTGGGGAACGTAGGTAATATCCTCCAGCCCTACCTTAAGTGATACACGTGATACTCTCTTTTTTGTGTATCTCATAACCTTTGTTTTCCCCAAATTGATACTCAGGCCATTAGCCTCTGCATATTTCCAAAGGGCCGCCGCAGATCTGCGTATTCCACTGATGGTGTAGTCGAAAATCACCAGATCGTCGGCGTAGGCCAGGACAGGGCAAGAGGCTTTGCCAATTTTTGGCGGGCAGTTGTTTACGGCGGCTATTACTTCGGGGATGTCAAACACATATAGATTGTATATTAGGGGCGCTGTAACACAGCCTTGCTTAACACCCTTATTTTGTATAATATTAGAAGTTGTGTGCCCTTCTTGGTCGAGTTTCAATTTTACTGTGTTGTTTTGATGTAGAAGTCTCAGATAATATATGAGACCTTTGGGACAACCCATTAAATTTAATTTCCACCATAGACGTCTTCTGGGGATAGAATCAAAGGCTGCCGCAAAGTCTATGTATAAGGCATATAGGGGAGGGGCCCCCGGTCTTAAGGCTCTAGTTCGTAAGATATCCATGATCATGATGTTTTGGGAGGTCGAATATCCCTGTCTGAACCCACTCTGGAATTTGGACAGTACACCAGCGTCCTCAGCCCATGTTTGTAGTTCTTTTAATAGTAATGAGGCAAATATTTTCCCCGTGGCATCTAGCATTGAAAGCAATCTGTAATTACTGGGATCGAGTCTATTTCCTTTTTTAAACACGGGGATCAGTATTGCCTTTTGCCAGGAACTAGGTATTTTACCAGTTTTGATAATTTTCTCAAATAATATACTCAATAGACTGGCCCAAAAAGTGGGATGCGATTTGATAACAATAATGGATAGTCCGTTAGGTCCTGGTGCTCGTGATGATTTTATCTCTTTTATTTTATTAAGAATAGATTCATATGATATATTAAATGGAGCAACTGTTGGAGGACTATCCAATGCTGATAGGTTATTGTCCTCCGCCTGCCGGTTTTCCAAGTACCTTTCCCAGACTCTGGTTTCAATGGGATTGGTTAGTATCGCCTTTTGTGGGTCATATGCCTCATTTAACAGGGACCAGATGTCGCGAGTATTCCCTTTACATATGGTCCTCACTGTTTTTTGCCAGGCCAATAATCTGTCTGCTCTTTTTTTAGCTTTAATGGCCGCTCTGTATCTTTTCATGTCTCTAATAACTTTGTCATAGGGCATTCTTTTTTTACTTTCCGTACTTATCGTTGGCCCGACTGATGATGATGCATGCCTTTCTGAAAAAGCCAAAACCCAGTCTTCTATGTCTTCAATTGACAGCTCTTTAAAATTAGGCAACTTTATTTCATCTGCCATTCCCAGAGCCTCGGTTGCCAAAGAGATATTTTTATCCGACCAAGAAATCCTAGTACCGGATTTATTAGTTTTTACCATGCCTATGTTACTAGGCAGAGGCAACTCTCCGGAAATACTAATCTTACATTTCAATGCGGCGTGATCACTCCATTCATTAGTGATCACTATCATGTCTGTCACCAATTGTTGGAGCCTAGGGCACACAAAAATATAGTCCAATGTACTGTATGAAGTCCCATTTGACCATGTGTGGTGGCCAGGGTAATCGCTAGCTGTTCTGCCATTAAGCATCTCCATATCCCAGGACTCGAATAAGTAATCCCAGGCCCCCCCCTCAGGATCCTTCTTATTGTGTATCATAACCCCGCTTTTTTCTAGTCTGGGATTCGACATTTTACTCACATAGCCTGACATATGGCAATTAAAGTCCCCAACGACAAGTACTCCCGAGTCTCTAGATGTATACAACCACTCAGCCAATAGCTCTTGAAGTGAGTCCTGTAGTTGTTCGCTTAACTTTGCCCCAGGCGGATTATATAGAGTGACCAGCAAAAAGGAACCCCTGGGGTTCTTGGGATCCGGAGTTACTTCGACTGCCATCATATTGCATTCAGCATTGCAGTCAACCTGTCTCGAACCCATTGTATTAGCCACCCCAATGGTCAGGCCGCCATAGGGTCGACCTTTTTCACCCCTCTTTGCTGCCACATGATATAATACATAGCCATCCAACAATAAGGGATCTATAGCCCATGTCTCTTGTAAACAAAAACAGTTACATTTGTCCAGTAACTTTATTGAACCCTCTGGGGATAGTAGATGAGTAAAGCCACGGGAATTCCAAGATAGTATCGTTAGATCTCATTGGTTAGAAATGATCTCAGGAAGCGCCTCCGCTAACCATTTTAAAATTTGTTGAGCTTCTGATGCCACCATCTTCTTACCCTTAAGTAAACTTGGGTAATCTGCTGTTGCTGAAACCGTATCTTCTTCTACTGTAGGCCCGTCTGGCTCAATTTCATTAAGATCAGAGTCGATTTCGACGTCTACTGCTTTTAGCTCCTCTTTATAGTTCCTTAACAGATCTGCAGTAGCGAGGAACTTGCAATGTAACGCCGATACTTTGGAGTTGGGGCCTTGTAAGGGTTCGACAAATACAAAATCGTCAGATTTAAGGACCCGCAATTGTGGGACAGAGTCTAATCTTGTCAGGAAGTCTGAACGCGATAGCCATTTACTATTTTTGCTATGATATAAGTTCTTTATCAGACAAATCCTATTTCCCCTTGTCCCCCTTTTGGTTTCATCGACAGCCACTACAGATGTTTCCAGGTTTTCTGGGTCCATAGGCATTTCCGTAGATTTCTCTGGTTCAGGCTCTCCATTGTATTCCTCGTCCAACTCTATACTCATTGTCTCTACTTCAGACTCCTTGTCGGCCCCTTGCGCAGGCAGCAGCCAGCTGGTGAGATAACCCTCTTTGATCGCCTTCCGTTTCTTGGCTCTTGCCACTCTTTTTCTACTTTTTTTGGTAGGTAGTCCCGTCTCTCTCTGATCTTGCACCGTTCGTGCCCTAGAACCACCTCTTTTGCCTTTTCCAGCCCTTTTAGCTAGTCTCTGTTGTTTTCGTGAAAAAAGAGGATTAGGGCTTGGCACATCCTGCTCAGCTTCCAGGCAGTCTTGCTCTTCAATTTCATTGGCGATGTAAATTGCATCTGATAAATTGGCTTCAGCCTCTTCGACTGCCATCTGTCTTCCTTTATTTTCCTTAGCAATCGACTCCGTATTTGCCAATATTCGCCCGGACATTTTGAGGAGAATCTTGAGCGCAAACTGCAATGATGCTACTGACGCCTGGATTTCCGCTATTTCAGAGGCCCCTGGAAAGGGCTTGTCCTGGGACTCAACTTCCACATCTGGGACATCCTCTGTGGAAGCCATTGCCAAGTTAGGTGAAAATGACAGTCTGTCTGAGCCGGGACCCACCACAATTGGTCCTAAAGGTGAGGTTATGGTTCTCTCCATTTGTGTGCCACTATTAATGCTTATGCTAGCCGGATGTGGTGTCATACTTTTTTGAATGTTTAGACATAGATCTAATAGTGAGTTGTTGTCTATGTCCTCAAAGTCTATCGATGCGAAGGCCTTATTACCGCAATGGGCTGGTATATCTTCATCAATAGCAGTGGAGTTAATTTCGCCAACTACATTCAATGGAAAGAATTCTGTGATCACTCCTTGTTTTATGGGAGGTATCTTCATTACTTTCTTTTTTAACCTAGTTTTTTCCATTACAGACCCCTTGTTGGCAAGGGTCTGGTTTACAATTTTCACCTTAGGTTTCCTTAGGTTATATGCGGTTTGTGCCCGTTCTATTCCTGCTTGCATAAGGGCAGGAAGTTATTAGTCTCTTTGCGTTATGACAAATCGTTTTCAGTCCGCACCTGGATCAAAGGCACAAGGCCAACTGTCTCCTGGTAGGGATATTGCAACTATAGGTACTTTTGCCTATATGGGTGAGACCGTCTGTATGTATGTAGTCCTCTGTTTGAATTCGTGGGTGGTGTAGTGTTCCTTCTTTAAAGGACTTAACCGGTTATTTGTCTCCTAATCGCCTCCACCTCTTAACACAGATAGCAAGAGGAGAGGCAACAAGGCTCCGCCGAGGCACTACTCCACCGAGGCACTACTCCACCAACCGACGACGTCACCAACTGGTGAGTCGGTCCTAAGGCGCTTCAATGTGCTCCAGTATTCAGAGCCGTGGCACATATAAGATCTCTGCCTGCTTACAAGCTTTGCAAGGCAGCCGGGATCACCCACAGTTCATCAGAACACGTTGGGGATCTCACTCCTCTGCGGTCACCAGCCACCCTAGCCGCCTTGTAAGCCCGAGGCTGATAGCCCGAGGCTGGCTATCTGCCTGCCTGCTCACCCCCAGTACCCCCAGTGCCTTCACACCGGCGGATTCAGCAGGGCTCCCACAATCCGCCGCCTACTGGGAGTCAACTGGAGGCCTCGCTCTCCAGCCGCCTCCAATGCTGCCGTTGCTCCGCACCTGGATGCGGCACACCTCGGGCAGCCCGCGCAGGGACCAGAAGTTCGCCGTCGGCCTCACTCGCCCGCTGCCCAGCCTCAGGTACTCCTCTCTCCTCTCTCCGGGCCCCGTTCTCGCAGTTTGCGTCCGGATCGCAGGGTCCGAGGATCCGAGGAAGGGACCTGGAGCCGTCGTCACACACACTCACGCGTCAAGCCGCACCTCGCAAAAAAGCATCACGTGACACGCTGTGGAACTCGTTAGCAGAGGCCGCTTCCGACGCGAAACATTATGCATTAAAGATATGTATTCAAAAACACAGGTCTAAACTAAATTGACCTTATGGAAGGTTCTGTTTGATATGCTGCGGGTGGTCGCACATTGATTTATTCCAACGTAAACTGGATATTGTTATTACATGTACTGAGCCACTCCCAAAAATGTTTGAGAGACGTCTCATCACCTGTCCAGATGAAAATAATGTGATCAATGTATCAATGCCATTGAAGGATTTTCAAGCTCCACTATATAACATATGAATTCAAGACTGTCCATCCAGCAGTAGGTATGTATATGTATACACATTCTAGAAAAACTGAAAAGTAATGATGAGCAATACTCTCTCCTCAACACAAGGCTTGAGGAGTGCCCTGACCACCCAGATGAAAGGTAAGCCTTGTTGGGTTTTTGGGAAGCCCTAACCACTCGCGCTGTGGGCACACATGCGTTGTTGCCTAAATATCAGAAAAACAAATTAATTATCTTTTGCCAGACTTTAAATTAAAAGAAAATACTTGCTCCCAGCACTGCTGCTGTGCTGTGTGCCTGTGTGCATTCTACCATCCATTGGCTATAGTTGAGGGCCATCCTCTCCATCATGTCTACCGCCGGATTTGTGTGCATTGGAGTGCCTATTTTGGGGTGGAAAGCCCTCCTGGGATTGGGTCCCTCGTCCATCAAAGGCCAATCATGCGAGCCAGTAGGTGAAGCCGGCCTGCCACCCAAGGCCCAATTGTAAGGCCCCTGTATTTGCCTGTACAGGCCGAAGCGGGCCGGAAGGACCCCATGCCCCACCTCAAACTATGTCTAGGCCTCCAGACTAATTACCACTTCCCCAATTTGTTGTATCCCTGGACATCTAGGCACCTTGCAGATTTGCAAGTGAGTTATATCTGAGCTCCTTCACTAACCTCTCCTGGACCTTTTACTGTGCCTTGACATTTTGCCTTCCTTGAGGCAACCAACCCAAATTTACTCCCACTGCATTTGTGCCTCCTTTTTTAAAGAAACAATTTTAGTTGTGTTTACATTTCCATCTGTGAAACCCCTGGATTGTGCCTACTTTAAAAAAGAAAACACTTGGCGGCATCAATTGATGCCTGTTGTACTTTGTGTTTTAGACAATTGCAATTAAAACAGTTGTGTTTTTGCCAACTTCTTGAGTCGATCTGATTATTGATGTATGAAAGATTTGCATCTCCATCCATCTCAGTTAATGTTACCTCATCTTAAAGGGCCTGCAGGTTTACTTGGAAGCAGAAAGAGGATGGTTCAGGTTTGTCGTTTAGTAGGCTTTTAGTGTTTAGCAAAGTTTCCTGTGGAGAGGAGCCAATATAGAACTCTTGCAAGAAAATGTTTATATGTGGGATGGGTCCTTCTTTCACTGGTTTCCGCAGGCGCTCAACGGACTGAAGGCGATGTTGGCAGATTGGAGGAGGGGACGATCCCGAGGACCTTGAGCGGAAAAGCGAATGGTGAGTAGATTGAGGGGAGTGGCAAAATAATTGAATGGGGACTGTGGTAAAAGAAAAAAATAACAGGGGGTTGATCAATATATGATGAGGAGCATCAGAGATATATGACGAGGATCATCAAAAAGCCCAGTGTCCTAGCTCAAGGAGCTTTAGAAGAAGTCACTTCAAAACTGAAGTGGGTACTTAGGCAGCTCATAGACAGGTCTATGAGAGGGAATGATTCGAAGTCCAATCAGAGTATTTTAGGGACTGAGAGAAAATGAGTATTATGATGAGATATATGTAAAGTTGACTAGTCTGACTGTGTATTTTGAAATTGAAAAGAAGAGGAAAAAACTTATCTATCTTTTTAGTCATTGTCAGTGCCAACTGAACAGGTATATTGGCCATATTTGTTATTTTTCTGAAATGCATTCTGTGTAAATAATGGTAAGTATCGACAGTCAATTGAGACTTGTCACAATGGGGGATGTTATTCCACTGATGCTCATGTGCAAGACACTGCCAAAACACGCACCCAAGATCAAATAGTATAGTTTGGAATGGGTAAAGGGTACAGCAAACAAAATGTTCATGCCATGGCCACAAGGGGGATCGGTTTAGGCTGCAATGTCAGGCACTGATTGGTTCCTGCCATCT
Source organism: Ambystoma mexicanum (assembly GCF_040938575.1). NCBI lineage: Eukaryota > Metazoa > Chordata > Amphibia > Caudata > Ambystomatidae > Ambystoma > Ambystoma mexicanum. Next base: position 1,102,779,943 of record NC_090928.1, read on the forward strand.
CATTGGTAGGACCGGTTTGTAGGCTCAGTCACTGTGGTGGACTGAGGTTGTGTGTGTTAGCAGGTAGTGAGAAGCATGTGCGACATTATTAGTGTGATAGTATGCATGTTGTTGGTAGGGGTCTGTGGTAGGCTGAGATTGGGGTGGGACATGTCTGAAGGGAAGTACATACAAGCATATTGGTTCATAGTTAGGCAGCTGGTGTGTGTAAGCGATCAAGAGAGTATATATCTTTAGTGTAAGTGGAAACAGGCGTGTGTACAGCTGAAGCTAAAAGTTGGTGGGGCAGTTAGGGGCAGTTAATGTGTGGTAATGACAATGGTTGGCTAGTGCGGTAAGTGAGGTACAAGAAGAGTAAGGAATAATTGAATAAATGTGTGTGCGTATTAGGCTCATTAGGCAAATTAAGCTATATTTGAATTGGTGTTCAACAGACTATAAACTAAGGTATATAGTGCAGTCAGTATTCATATACTGTGCGGTTAATGCACTTCAAGGAGAGATGGCTTTGCGGTGCATACAGAGTAGTTATAGCACGTTATGCAACATTAGGTAATGCAGTCAAAACAGTGCGGTTAATAAGTTATAGGCACAGAAGATTTGCAGTTTGTAATGTGCAAGGCAGTTACAATAGCTCAGTACGGTTAAATCATTTTAGACAGGGTAGATTTGCAGTTTGAGCAGTGCAAGACAGTTACAGTAGATCAAAGGTATACGTTCCAAGCTCAATTGGTGGATTAGGTAACAGTGGATTGGGCGGTCAGTTAGGTTTGCAGACAATACAATGTAAGGCAAGTTGCAGTTGCGCTATGGGGAAAGATGCGCCAAACTCCAATTGCGCTAGTGTTCAGGTCATGCAGGTTAGTCAACTGGTTGTTATTACAGTCAATAACTGTTACCAAAGGTCTTGAGGCTTACAAGTATCAGAGGGTACGAACATATAGGAGCTTTTAGTTCATTAGGTCGGAGAAGGTTGTGAAGATATGAATGTTCGGTAATTAAGGTGCAAGTGAGAACGCAGCGGAGCGTTGGGCGCAGATTCAATGAACTTCTGCATCACAAAGTGGTGCATTTGAATATTGAGATTGAGCTGGAGTGGGCTCCTCTGCAGAAGGGCAGTTGGCAGCGTAGCTAGTTACTGAGATCGGTACGGTAGAGGAATCGTATTAAGCGATTTCCCTTGATCGAGACGAAAGGCATGGATAGTCTCAGAATTGAGTTTTAGTTTGCAATGTGGAGGGTTTTTATTTTCCGAGGGTAGGGTGTATGGATAACTCTTACCGGGCTTGAAGGGTTGGATCATAACAGGGTGCAGGCTTTGAGGAAGCAGAAGTGTCTGTGTCTGTGCCGCGGGCTCCAGAAAGCCTGTAAAGGCACAGACAGGTGCCTTGGACAACAGGCCTCAAATATCGGGGCCAGCATAGCTGATTGGTTCTTTAAGGCTGGTGAAGGCCAATCACAATAGGTGATGACGGAGATGTTTAGCAGATATGGATGCACAGAGTGGTCGGCTGTTAGATGCACCAGAAGCTGTCAGCCATTTTGGAATGTGCATTTAGAAGCATAATCTCAAAGCAGCTTAGAGGCTGAGCCCAACAAGGTTGTGCCTCGATGTCAGAGGGGAACGGCCATCGTCACAGTGCGCAGCTTTCAATAATTTTTGGCTCTTGTTGGGATTTAGCAATTTCAAACGGCATCTCTCCAGTAATACCCCATGAGCTTACCTTGTGTGCTGGGATATGGGTTGGCTGCTCCTGCAGCATCAGCAAAGGCGAGAAGAGCTCCTGCTCTGCTGAAGAGGCTGTGCAGCCAGCTGTCTTAACATTCCTCATTTCATTCCTCAACTAACCTCTTCCACCCCTATGACTCTCTCCACATCTCCTATTTTCCCTAACTGCTACACCATAACCTATACCCCCCTCACGAAATTAATTTGGATAAAAACACAAAAAAGACATCTTGAGTGCAAACCCTGGACTTCCCATTGCAGATACCTATGTCAGAGCTTCCTCTAGAAGGGTTTTCACTGATATCCTCTTCTCTGTCCCCTCTCCAGATCTATGGACCCACTTCTCATCTCCACGTTCTCACCTTCCTCATCCCCTACCATTGACGGTGGCACCAAGTGGCAAGTGCTCTTGGCCGACTTCTCATCCTCACGTGCTTCGTTAATGTCTATTAGACAGGCACTATCCTATTTCAGGGTTCACAATCCAACCTCCTTCTCTTTGACTGGATTCTGCCTTCTCTCATTAACTTTCTTCCTTCTCCTGCATCTCCCCTTTCTACTCTCTCTCTCTCCCTCCTCTGGTGTACCACACCCCTGTACACCACCTCAGAAAACCTTCAAACACACAGACCTCCTCCACCTGGTGACTTTTAATGCCCACTCAGCCAACAAACACTCCACTGATATCTGCCTCCTTCTTGAAGACGTTGACCTCGACATACTTGCTATTACGGAGACATGGTTCAATGCCAGCTCAGTCCTGTTTTTGACTCCCTCTTCCCTGATGGCTTCAAGATCATCTTCAAACCTTGACCTCACTGCACTGGTGGGGGGGTTGTCATAATCTTCTCTGAGTTAGTTCCTGCTTCCAACTTACCCACCCATCTATACTCTACCTTTGAGAGGCTGGCATGCAAGTTGGTGCTCTCTCCAATCTCCACCCTGACCATTGCTACCATTTACCGGCCTCCAGGTCCCACCACCCTGTTCCTCTCTGAATGGGCTGATTTCTGCTCTTCCTTACTTTCATCCATTTCCAACCTTCCCCTCCTGGATGATTTCAACATCCAACTGGACTCCCCTGGCTCTACATCCATCCTCTTCACTGACCTCAGCTGGACACACTCTGGGCACGCTCATACACTCTGACCTTTCTCTCCCCCCCCCCACTAGTCAACACTCCCTCCTGGCCAGACCATTCTCTCCTCTTCTCCCACCTGGGTGCCTTTGGCCCTCTGACAGACCCCAGAAGCCCTGCCAACCTCGTTCGCTAACATCCGCCCGATGAAATTATGTCAATTGTTGCCTTTGCTTCCACCTTCATACCCCCTTTCCCCATACCTCTGATTCTACTGCTGACTCTGCCCTCAGCAACCTCCACCTTTCCATCACCAATTCTCTTGACATTCTTTCCCCAGTCATGAGAATCCACTTGAAACCTGCCCCTAAGCTTAACACCTGGTACAGCTCCGAACTTTTGGCCATGAAATGAAAGTGCATGGTGGCAGAATAGAAGTGCCAAACCTCAATCTCATCCTCTGACAAACTGGCCTGCCACATGCTCCAAAGGCAATACAGACTCTACATCTGTGGCAAGAAAAGAGCTCACATATAGGCACGGGATTCCAGGGCATCCAACACAGCTGAACTTTTCAAGATCTGCAGGGAATTATCCAACCCTTACTCAGTCTCTTACTCCCCTTATCCTTCCCTCTGCTATGCACTGGCCACATGCTTTGCCACCAAAATTCAGGACATTCTGATCAACCTTACTGTAAACCCTCACAAAAATCCCACACCCCTTACCTCACTTTTCCACTCACACTCCTCTTTCCTCCTTCTGCTTCTACCCTGTCACACCTGAAGAAGTTACCAGAGTTGCCTGCTCCATGAAGGTCTCTTCTAAACAGTTTTCTCCTTGCTCATCCAGAACCGTCAGGGATAACATTGACTCTCTTGCCATCGCTCTCGATGATTTCAGCAATCACTCTTTTGACACTGGATCTTTCCCCTCCTTCCTTAAGAACTTCCTTGTGCACTCACTCCGTAAAAGACCTTCAGCAGACCCTATCTGCCCTGCCAACTACCGCCCTATTTCCATCACCCCCTTCATGGGGAATCTGCTGGAGAACATGGTGTTGCCCAAACTCAACTCAACGTGAAACTTGTTGGTGGTCTCCACGACCATCAATCTGGATTCTGAGCATCCAGAGGCATGGAAACTGCTCTTCTGTGGAAACTGCTTGGATCGCTGGACTCCAAATTCCCCAGCTGCCCTCATCATTCTCGACCTCTCCTCTGCCTTTGACACAATCAACCAGTCCATCATCATACAAAAGCTTCACGATACCCTTGGTATCTAGGAACATGCCCTGGACTGGCTGACAACCTTCCTTACTGACCACTCTTCTTAAGTCATCCTGGGCACCTTCTCCCCTCCCACTTCCTTGTCCACCTGTGGTGTCCACCAGGGTTCTATCCTCTCCCCTTGACTTTTTAGCATGTACCTTTTTATGTTTGCAAGCCTAATATCCTCCTTCTCCGCCAACTTCCAGTGTTACGCGGATGACACTGTCACGATCCATTCCCCTGACCCCCTCAGTTATTACAGCCCCCTGGCAGCAGTGGGGCTAAAGACCTTCAGACTGGCCCCAAGGGCCTTAAAACTCCATCAGAAACATACATGGAGTCAGTCCTGGCGACTTTGGCGCCAGGCTCATGATCAGGAATAAAGCAATACCAGTTTTGGACCTTAATCCAACATGGAGGCCTATTACACAGCTCAGTTCTTGAGTATCAAGCCATGCGGTCTAGTGTTTTGGTGGGTGTGGCTGGGCCTGGATCTACATGGCCTGGAACTATTTTACCTGGGCTATGTAAACCACACCCAAACAGCAGAACACCCTTCACGTTACTCTGCACTCCTGCAGCGTAACGTTCACCGTGTTCAGCTCTGTGTTCTCCGGCGGCCCGATTCAGAAGCCCTAGATTCGGATTCCATTAATAACCTGGAAGAACAAGAACAGCATTCGCGAGCAAGACCACTTACCTGTGAAGTAACCGTTCTTGAATCCATCCTGCACTTCGCTTACCTCACCCATCTCCGGAGTTCGCCTCAACCTGCAAAGGTAAAGAAACAAGGACAGCGTTAATAACAATTCTTACCTGGGCAAGCAGAGAGTCTTGGCAGCACCATGCGGTTCTCTTACCTCGCCCATCTCTGGGTTTCACCACAACCTGCAAGGGAGAAGGAACAAGGTCAACATTAACAAAGCACTTACCTGGGTAAGCAGCGCTTCGATCGCTCATCACTCCGGAACATCACTGCAACCTGTACAAAGGAAAGAGAACACAGGTGAGCAATTAACACCAATAAACAGCGCAGTGCTCCATGCATCAATGACTCACCGTGGTCTTCACCATCAGCACGGCAACTCTGAGATCGCAACCATCCCTGTGAAAACAAAAAGAGACATTGTTAGGGAACAGCGTAGTGGAGCAAGATGCTGAGAAGACAGAGAAAATTGAGGGACAGAAAGAGACAGAATAAAGACGGAAAAGACATTATAACTCACCTGGACAGCAAGAGTTGGAGTCACAGCATGTCTGGACCCGACATAAGGACGCACAGACCAGTGAAGCAACTAGGTCCATGGAACGCCTGCACCAACCACGGGCCCCTGCACAGAGACGCAGGACGGAGAGTTCAATGCACAAAACCTAAGGTGAGCAATAACCCCAAGGGAGGGGATTTGGACCAGAGGCAGGTGGGAGTCCACCCATCACAGGACCAGTACCTTAACCCTCCATTCTCCTGTTATAGGTCCAACCTAACGTCTGGAACATAACCAAGCAGAGAGCGGTCCGGGATAGCGCTTAGACCTCCATCCAGTATTTTGTGGCGCCCCCGTGGATACCAGATGAGCGTAACAGAACGCGAAGACCCAATTAAAACATCCACATGGGCGTCATGGAAACATCAGAGACTGACCAACTAGCCCAGTTACTGGGAGAATTACGGGCCGAGGTGCACTCCGCCTGGCAAGAAACCAACGCCCTTAGGAGGGAGTTGATTGTCACCAAGGACCGCACCAATTAATTAGCCAGACAATTGCTCCAAACACAGGCTGGGCAGGATCCGTTACCAGGAAATATTCTGTCGGTCCAGCCACATCCATCAATCCAGCACAGGTGGTCCTCCCCGGGGCAGTTCCTTTGGCCCCACCGGAACGTTTTATGGGGGACCCAAGAAAATATGCAGTATTCATGAACCAGTGCCGCCTCCATTTTCTTTGTAGACCCAGAGCCTTTCCTAACGATCAGTCGCGGGTGGCCTTCATTCTGTCATATCTGAGTGGCAGTGCCGCAGATTGGTCCATACCATTAGTAAGCCTGGATGACCCACTCCTGCTGGATTTCAGGGTTTTTCAACAGGAGATGGAGAAGCTGTTCGCCTGACATACCCAGGGCCACACTCTGGATAATGAACTTCTGTCCCTCCGCCAAGGCAGCCAAGATTTGTGAACATATATCACCACTTTTAACAGACTTGTTGTTGAAACTGGGTTTCTTGAGGAGAAACAAACAACGTTATTCCATTGAGGATTACAGGGGGAATTAAAAGATGTCCTAGCTCAGGTGGTAAACCCGCCAAAAGACTGTGCAGAGTTCATCAACCTAGTGGTGCAGCTAGACCACAGGCTGCAAGATTGAAGGACAGATTGAGCCAGAATGGAGAATCGGACTGTGTATGTATGCTCAAAGGAGAACAGTCCGCGTTCATCAGAAAACACTTCGGAACCCATGCAAATTGGGGGGTATGGAGCCCATCAACCGAGACCGAAAGAGACAAAAGGAGACAACAGCAATATTGACTGCACTGCGGGAAATCAGGTCACTTCCTCAGAGAATGTCCCGTAAAACCTCCTAGGAGAACAGTTGGAGCTACAGAGAAAGAAGGAGGAGAACAAGAGTCAGAAAACTTCCAGGCCTGGCAAGCGTAGAGGTCCGTTTGTCAAGCAAAGGAAAAGAGCCACGGACCTCACACCTTGCCGTGCCTGTGATTTTGATCAGTCACCAACAACCGTCTTGGATGCATGGTGTGGAGACATACAATGACAGCGGAGCTGTTGGTAACTACATAGACCAAGGCCTGGCAACAAGGATGGGGCTTCACCTCTGTCAGAAAACGACAACTGAGAAGGTCACCACTGTCGATGGCACAGAGATAGCTTCTGGTCCTGTAACTCAAAGCACAGCAGAATTGACCCTTCTGTGCCAAGACGGACATCAGGAAACCATTGCCTTCGACCTTATCAAGGCCCCTCAGTTCCGGGTAATTCTAGGAATGCCGTGGTTGGTGGCTCACAATCCGAATATCGACAGGCGAGCCAAGAAATTAGCCTTCTCCAATGAGTGTGCTCATCCGTGCTACCAGGTGGAAATGCCATTGTCTGACCCAGTGACACCTCTCCAAGATAAAGGGGCATTGGTACTAGGTGTAACAAGTACACTACCAAGCGAATACCACGATTTCCTAGACGTTTTCAAAAAATAACAGGCTAATACCTTACCCCATCACAGGCCATATAACTGTCAGATCGGCCTCGTACCTGGTGCATAAATCCTGTGTAGTCGAATTTATCCACACACCGAACCTGAAAATCTCCACTTGAAATCATATCTGGACCAATACCTGGCAAACGGTTTTATCCGACCGTCCAAATCCCCAGCAGTCTCGCCCCTATTCTTCGTACCCAGGCAGGGGGGGGACTTGAGAATGTGCATCCCAGGCAGGGGGGGGACTTGAGAATGTGCATTGACTACCGCACACTAAACCAGGTAACAGGTAAAAAACCGTCATCATCTACCCCTTATCCCAGAACTGCTGGACCAAGCCAAGGATGCCCAAATTTACACCGAATATCAGGTGATGCCCTTTGGGCTCTGCAACGCTCCTGCCATGTTCCAGTACTTCATGAACGGTTTACTAGGGGAATTGATTGACATATGTGCCCTAGTTTACATTGAGGACATCTTGGTGTACTCCTCTTCTAAACAGGACCATGTCAGGCACGTTCACTCCGTCCTTGCAAAACTCTGACAGCACCAGCTTTAGGCCAAACCTGAAAAATGCTCCTTCCATGTCACTGAAGTCGAGTTCCTTGGTTTTCTGCTCACTCCCAGAGGCATCCGGATGGATATGCACAAAGTAGACGCCATCCTTAGCTGTCCATCACCGTCTTCAGTCAAAGGTGTCCAAAGTATGCACGGATTTGTGAACTTTTATCGCAGATTCATCCCGGGTTTCTCCCAGATTGTGCACCCGATCGATCACCTCTTTAATACGAATAAACAATAAACTGTTCCAATGGACAGAAGGGGCAGAGAAGGCCTTCCAGGAACTCAATAAAAGATTTACCTCAGCCCCGGTGTTACAACACCCCCGCCCCGATCTCCCATATGTAGTGGAAATAGATGCCTCCAGCATGGCAATGGGGGCTGTTCTTTCACAAAGGGATCACGAAACAGGCCAGTTAAATCTCGTGGCCTTTTGGTTGCGAAAATGTACTACACCTGAACCTAACTATGCAATAACAGACAAGGAACTCCTAGCGATCAAAGCAGCCTTTAAAGCTTGGTGGCATTACCTCCTAGGCACCAGACATACAATCACAGTAATCATCAACCATCGCAACCTACAATACCTCAAGACGGCAAAGGCTCAATCATCACGTCAACTCAGATGGGCTTTATTCTTCGCAGAATATGATTACATAATCACGTACCGACCTGGAGTCCAGAACAGAAAAGCCGATGCCCTATCCCGCATGGGTATTGATGAGAACGCATATTCAACCCCAGACCCGGTGGCCATTATTCCAGGTGACAAACTACTAGGACTTACAACAACGTTATCTCTGGACGAACTCCAAAAGGAAATTCGGCTCCTAATGAACAATGAGGCTCTACAAGACTGGACCACTGAAGGTGAACATTACACAACAAAAAACCAACTCCTGTATTTCAGAGGGCATTTATATCTACCAAATAAGGCACTACAAGAACAAGTCATTTCTGGTTATCACGACCCCCCTGATAGAAGGACATCCACGAATTGCCAAGACCCTAGCCAAGATGAAAAGAAATTATTGGTGGCCGACCTGGCAAAAGGACATTACACAATTTATTCTGTCATGTGGCATTTGTGCACATAATAAATCCCAGAAACAAAGACCTGCGGGCCTTCTTCAACCTCCTGGAAATTGCACCTGCACCTTGGCAAACACTCTCCATCGATTTCATCACAGATCTGCCTCCCTGTCAAGGGTTCAACACTATCCTAGTGGTTGTTGACCTATTCTCTAAAATGGCCCATTTGATTCCGTTTAAGGGACTACCAAACGCATCCAGTCTGGCAAAGGTGTTTTTAGAGCACATCGAACGATTACATGGTTTCCCCTCCGTCCTGATTTCTGACCAAGGGAGTCAGTTTGTGTCTAACTTCTGGAGGTAGAGTTATGCAATTGCCCAAATTGATATTTGTCCGTCCACTAGTCACCATCCCCAAACTGATGGCCAAATGCAGCGGACAAATCAGACACTAGAGCAATACCTATGGTGCATGTTACATCAAGTGGAAGAAAGCTAGAAGGATGTGCTCTGGATAGCCAAATATGCCTACAACAACTTGCTACACAACAGTACTGGACAGAGTCCATTCTATACCATATATGGAAGACACCTCGTACTTACAAATTAGATACCCCATGGCCTTGGAAATGCCTACGGGGAAGACTTTACATACGACCATCACTCAAGCCTTCAAAAGGCAGCAGAACACTTGATCCAAGCCAAAGAAACACAGAAAAGATTCTCTGATCAACACCAAGGAAAAGCCCCAGACTACCAAGTCGGAGATGAAGTCTGTTTGGTGTCTCGGCACGTGCCCATAAGAGGAACTCAAACATTTCGTCCCATATATCTAGGGCCCTATACCATCGAAGTTATTATAAATCCTGTGGCAGTAAAACTAGCTTTACCAGCAAATTTGCAGATCCATCCCGTATTCCATGTGTCACTCTTAAAACCTGTTTAGCCAGGAACTCGGGTCAAAACACCACCAAACCCGGTACTGGTTAATGGAGAACCCGGATTTGAAGTCAAGGACATCCTACATTCTAAACTCCCCAGGTCCAAGTTATATTACTTAGTTGACTGGAAGAGATACGGCCCTCAGGACAGGACCTGGGAGCCTACCGAGCACGTCCAGGCACCACGCCTGGTAAGACGATTTCATCAGAACCATCCGGCCAAACCAGGGCCAGACGGAGGAAATAACTTGAGAGGGACCTTAGGGGGGAGTGATGTCACGATCCATGCCCCTGACCCCCTCAGGTATAATAGCCCCCTGGCAGCAGTGTGGCTAAAGCCCTTCACACTGGCCCCAAGGGCCTTAAAACTCCATAAGAAACGTACATGGAGTCAGTCCTGGCGCCTTTGGCACCAGTCTCATTATCTGGAATAAAGCAATACCAGTTTTGGACCTTAATCCAACATGGAGGCCTATTGCACAGCTCAGTTCTTTAGAACCAAGCCATGCGGTCTAGTGTTTTGGGTGTGGCTGGGCCTGGTTCTACTTGGCCTGGAAATATTTTACCTGGGCTATTTAAACCACACCCAAACAGCAGAACACGCTTCACGGTATTCTGCACTCCTGCAGCGTAACGCTCACTGTGTTCAGCTCCTGCTCATCTGCTTCTCCGGCAGCCCGATTCTGAAGCCCTAGATTCAGATTCCATTAATAAACTGGAAGAACAAGAACAGCATTAGCGAGCAAGAACATTTACCTGTGAAGTAACCGGTCTTGAATCCATCCTGTGATTCGTTTACCTCGCCCATCTCCGGAGTTTGCCGCAACCTGCAAAGGTAAAGAAACAAGGACATCATTAATGACAATTCTTACTTGGGCAAGCAGCGGGTCCTGGCAGCATCCTGCACTTCTCTTACCTTGCCCATCTCCGGGTTTCACCACAACCTGCAAGGGAGAAGGAACAAGTTCAGCATTAACAAAGCACTTACCTGGTCAAGTAGCACTTTGATCGCTCATCACTCAGGAACATCAATGCGCAATTAACACCAATAAACAGCGCAGCGCTCCGCGCATCAACAACTCACTGTGGTCTTCACCATCGGCGCAGCAACTCCGAGATCGCAACCATCCCTGTGAAAAAAAAGAGACATTGTTAGGGAATAGCGTAGTGGAGCAAGACGCCAAGAAGACAGAGAAAATGGAGTGAAAGAAAGAGACAGAATAAAGATGGAAAAGACATTATAACTCACCTGGAAGACAGCAAGCAGAGTCGGAGTCACAGTCGGTCTGACCCGACATAAGGGCACACGAACCAGTGAAGCAACTAGATCCATGGAAAGCCCGCACAAACCATGCGCCCCTACACAGAGACGCAGGATGGAGAGTTCAACGCACAAAAACCTAAGGTGAGCAATAACCCCAAGGGAGAGGATTTGGACCAGAGGGAGGTGGGAGTCCACCCATCATTATACCAGTATCTTAACCCTCCATTCTCCTGTTATAGGCGCTACCCAACGTCTGGCACATAACCAAGCAGAGAGGAGTCCAGGATAGCGCTTAGACCTCCATCCAGTATCGTGTGGCGCCCCTGTGGATAACAGGTGAGTGTAACAGACACACAGCTCTTTTTCAAACTTCCTGCTGACCCTCTTGCATCCATCATCATCCCTGACTGCCTATCTGTCATCCAGTCGAGGTGCACCTTGAACGAGCTCTCCCTCAACGCTTGTAAAATTGAGATCCTTCCCATCGGGACCCCTGCTACCTCCTTCTTCCCATCACGCTGGCCTTCCTCCTTGGGCTCTCCCCATGCTCCTTCTGAAGCCAAAAAGCTTGGACTCATCTTCGACTCCTCTTTCTCCTTCCCCCCTCACACTCGGGACATTGCCAAGAAGTCCCACGTTCAGCTCTTTCTCCTCAAAGGAATTCTCCCTTTTCTCACTCTCAGCAGAGGATCAATGTAATCTGAGACCTGGTTCTCTCTAGGCTTGACTATTGCAATAGCCTCCTCCTGAATCTACCCTCTTCCACTCTGTGTCCTACCCCCCAGCTAATCCAGAATAGGGCAGCAAGACTTATCCTTGGCCTTAAGCCCAGGGACCGCATCTCTCCTGCCCTAAAACGTCTTCACTGGCTCCCGGTTGCTGCATGGATTAAATTAAAATCCCTCTGCATCATCCAAAAGACTATCTGAATCCGGGAACCACACAATATTCAACTTCATCTTACTAAATACTCCCCCTCTAGACCACTACGCTCCTCTGGCGCCAACTCTTTGGGCCTCATTACGAGTTTGGAGGTAGCCATGCCGTTCCTAGCAGCATGGCTACCCCTAAACTCGGGTCCGGGTCCCACAAAAGAGGCCATTCCGACCTTGGAGGGCCCGGTAATTCCCTTTCGCGGGACCCGGACCCAGTATGTCCCCATTCCCATCTGAGCCCCCATAGGGCTCAATGGGAATGGGGAGGATGCTAACAATGGGCCTGTTAATGACGGGCCCATTGTTAGCATCCTGGACTGCTAGCGGGTCCCACTCTGCAATTCTAGTCTGGCCAGGCGTCCAGAGCGGGACCCACTGCAGAACTCGTAATGTGGCAGGCCGGAATGAACGGTGCTGGTCCCTTACCGGCACTATTAATTCCGCGGCAGCCACACTCCTTATGAGGCCATTGTGTGTAAAGAGTTTTGCTAAACAGAGAGTAGGTGGTTGTTCTCTTTCCTCAGCTTGCTCCCTCCAGGGGAAAAGCCTCCCCCTCGCTTTGCTCCTTGAGCAGGACTTTCTTAAATTCCAGAAGCTCCTTAAAAATGTTATCTTTACATCCTACTTCCCTTCCACTCTCCTCTGCTAATCCCACAGTTCTTGTGATTGGTGTCCGTGGCCTTTATGCATCCTCGGGCCCCTGACCTCTCACACCCAATCAGCCCAGCTCCTGTCTACCCTCAGTACTTACATTGGCACACCATTCACACCGGAGATTCACATTTACACCTAATGTGGCTCTGCCAGTGTAGCACTCAAGAATCATAGCACTTCATCTGGGGCTCACCCATGAGCTCAGACTCCTCAGCAGTAACCCTGTCTGCCCTCTTCCTTACTGCACTAGCACGTTCTGAATACTCAGAGGGCATAGTAGGTTTGTCCTTTTTCCTTTTTCCTCCCACTGCTCTTAAACATTGTGTTTTGTAATGTGTTTTACTCCCTTGTTTCCTCCCTTCGCCCTCTGGGCGCTTTGTAACAGTAATTTATGTGATGTATAAGCGCCTAACAAGCAAACAATAAAATTTAAATAAATAAAACATTATGTTTTCGTTCATTGATTGTCCCGCATTGACTTTGGCAACATTAATATACTTTATTCTTCTCGAAAGGTATGCTAACATTTGAATTTGAATGTTTGCGCCATGTGTGTCAAGGTGCAAGCATATTAGGCTTTTTCCTGAAAATATATGCATGGGACAGGCTTTCTTTGTTCCTTCAGTTCTACCTGGAAAAGCGCTAAACAAAGTTATAATATCGGCAATTTCTAGTACTTACGATGGATGGGTGCAATTTTATTATTTTTTTTTTTTTTTTTTTTTTATTTTGCAATTTTTAATCAAATAATTGATTTTTTTGCAACATTTATACTTGCAATGTTAAGTCTGAGGACAGAGAATCCTAGTTATGTTCCTTTCGTTTGAGTTCTAGCTTTTCTGTTAACTGTTGTAAGATCTTGAAGGTCGCCAGTTGCCATGTTGTTCGGTGGCCGCCAATCAGCCGAGCCCACCAAGTGTCTTCATCAGTCATGAAAGAATGTAGCAGAAAAGTTTTAAGGTAGGGCGAACGAATCTCTTTTGTGTCTGGGCATGAAAGCAATAAATGGCGCAGTGATTCCTTTTCTGTATTACAGAATCTGCAACTGTTTGATTCTGACAAGCCTCTGATGTGTCGTATTTCATTTGTATCAAGGAGGTTTAGTCTTGCTCGCATTATCAAGTTGCGTGCTGCTCGGCTCGGGAATTTTTTAATGTAGTTTTGTAAGGTATTCAGTTTCATTGCCATAGGCGGCAAATGTGAGGTGAGTTTGTAGTTAGTTGTTGTATTTAGTGTATTGATCCAATCCATTTCTTTTAGTTTCTTAAGTATCCTTGATGGATTGTTAATCAGTTCGTCTTCAGTGCACTCTATTGTGTTTAGTAGGTATGCGTTTTCTTTTTTCCACTGGGTCAGCATTTTGCAGCTTGATGTTTGTAATTCTTTAAGGATCAGGCCGTGAGCGAAAGTACCGTTTGGAAGTATGCATTTTCTGTAAAGCATAATTGAGTTGCAATCGACCGTACTCCGGAGGGATAACAGACTCAATTCTCGACGGATCAGTGGTATAGGAGTTGAGTTTGGTAGAAAGAGAGTCGATCTCCAGAAGTAGGCTTCTAGCTTAGGCCAGAGAGTTTTAGGAAGGTAAGGCATGGCTTCAGCAGCGTATGTCACGGAAGGGACCACCTTTGCTTTGTAGAAGTTTAAGAGAGGAATTGTCGAAAATTTCCCAAATTTTTTGTCAATGGCTTTTCCCTTTGTGGCTAGGGTGCGAATTTTGTCCCAGAGGTGTTCTTGCATTGCTGATTCTTTTGTTGTAGTATCGAGGAACGCACCCAAATATTTGTAGTTTTTAACTTTTTCAATCGTTGTTTTCTCAATGGTCCAGTTGAATTTTTCCTGTTTCTGTGACTGGCCTTCCATCACCATTATCTTTGTTTTTTCGATGTTAATTTCCAGATTGTTTTCGGAACAGAACTCATGTAGGTTTGAGAGTTGGCGTTGAAGGCCTATCGGGGTCATGTCTAGTAAGATAAGATCGTCCGCGTAAAATAGTCTGCTGATGTTCGTTTTTGCAAGTTTTGGTGGAAAAGACCTGATCCGGGATTCTGTATGTTGAAAGTCTCCCATATAGGCGAGAAAGAGTGCCGGGGCCAGAGGGCAGCCCTGTTTAACACCTCTACTGGTTGCGATTTCAGAAGAAAGGCTTCCTAGTTGATTCAGCCGTATCTTAATGTTGGTGTCTGTGTGGAGGGCTTTGATAGGATTTAGAATAGCACTTGGGCAGTTCCATAATGACAATTTTTCCCAAAGTCTAGAACGATCTACTCGGTCGAAAGCCTTGGAGAAGTCGATGAAAGCCATGTATATTTTCGGATTTCCCTCTTTTACCTTGGCTTTCAAAGTGGATATCATGAAGATGTTAATAGCTGTCCCTAACGACTTCTTAAAGCCTGCTTGGAAGTGATCATTACAAGGCGCACTAGCAGCCCATGCTTGAAATTTTTTCAGGAGTAGTGTTCCAAAAACCTTCCCTATAGGGTCCAGTAAGGCGATGGGGCGATAGTTTGTAGGATCTTGTTTGCCTCCTTTTTTATAGATCGGAACCACAATGGCAGAGAGCCATGAAGGGGGTACCGATTGAGAAACCATACACCTTGTGAAGACTGATCTTATGAATTTTGCCCACTCTTTCGGATGGGTTTTTAGTTCAAAGTTTGTGATCCCGTCGGGGCCCGGGGCCCTGGATTTTTTCAGATTATTCAAGATGGATCGTATATCATCTAGATCGTCGAGTTTCGTCCAGGAGTCTTTGGTTTTTATGTTTTTAGCAATAGGTTGGGTCACCTGAGTGCTCGTGCCGGCTGTTTCGTCAGATGAAGGTTTCTCAAAAAGGGCGCTAAAGTGGGCAGCCCAGGTGGATTCGCTGATGCTGTTTGCGATGTTCAGACCATTCGGTAAAGTTGTTTTGTTCATCAGAGACCAAAATTCTTTCGGATTTTTATGGCAAATCGCTTTTAGTATGGCTTCTGCGTCTTGTTGGTGAAGTTGCCATCTGTATGATCGTACCCAGTTTTTGTAGTTCCTGGTGAGATCTTTAATCGCTTGCGTTCTTTCATTGCTCGAGAGTTTTAGAGCGTTTCTTTTGGCATTTCTGAAGATCCTTCGTTTCTGGACGATCACTTTGTCGTACGAGTGAGGAGGCGCTTGCTTCTTTTGGTTTAGTTTACCTCTCGAAGTTCTGTAGGTAGTTAGTAGTGGGCCATAATCGACCAAATCGGGGGTATGTGGTAGGCACGAGTTTGTGTACCGGTTTGTGAGTTCTCTAATGTCATGCGCTGTTAAGCGTATTCTTGTGCCTTGAGGAGTTTGTTCCACCGCAGATTCGTACCTGTCAGAATTGAAATAGGATGTTTTCAAGGTGGTTTGAAGAATGTTATGATCACTCGATGATGTG
The DNA here is from genome assembly GCF_040938575.1 of Ambystoma mexicanum. Lineage (NCBI taxonomy): Eukaryota > Metazoa > Chordata > Amphibia > Caudata > Ambystomatidae > Ambystoma > Ambystoma mexicanum. Next base: position 1,102,796,015 of record NC_090928.1, read on the forward strand.
TGAACGACGTCGAAGGCAGTCGTTAGGTGTAGCATGGGTTCCGAAACAAAAGTGTAATCGATGGTTGAGTTTAGTACTCCATTTGACCAAGTTGGTAATCTGTTGGTGTTTTTAGATACTGCGTCAAGATTGTGCAGTTTTCTTGAGTTCATCAGTTTTGTCCATTTGTTTCCTCGCTCTTCACTCAGGGATTTTTTGTTGGTAGTTTTCTGGTTGCAGCACAAGTTTAAGTCACCACATATTATAAGGTGAAAGGTGTTGTACTTCGTCTGTATTTCATCGATTATGTTTTCAATCAGTTTTATAAAGTTCTTTTGGTCAATTGCCGCCGGGTTCCAGTATGTGTTGAGAATTGCTACGGAGATAGGATGTTGGTAAACTCCGTCTAGTGATCGTGAATACCAAGTTAGTAAAAGGGCCAATACCGAGTAGTTTGAAGCAATGATGTTAATTGCTGTGAGACCTCTGTCCATTCGGAGGCCGATAAGCAGGCCCGAGGAAGGTCTGCCCATTGGGCCTTTCGCTGCTGGAGCCAAAAAAAGGTTATATCCATCAAGTGTTGGTAGTTTAGTCAGCCAAGTTTCCTGGAGACACAGTATGTCAAAGGAGCCCAAGTTTGTGTCACTGGGCGAGGTGAGGTGTTTAAATCCCCTGGTGTTCCAGGAGGCAAGCTTGAGTTCAAGAAGGGTTTTGTTGCAGTTTTTCGACGAAGGTGGAGCGACGGTCAAGTTCTTGTGTTGCTATTTTGAGCGATGTGATGCTAGGGCTTTTGGGAGCCATGCCCAGAAGCTGGATGAAATTGATTTTTCGTCGGGAGATGTTTTTGGAGCATTTTTTTCCCGTTGGATGGTTCTGTTTAGCTTCCTGATGCTTTCTTGTCGTTCTTTGCGGAAACTAATTTTTTCTTCGGGATTTTCTAAATTTGAATTTGTTCTTTTGGTATTCAGTGTTGTTGAGGTATGATGTGAATCATATTTGGTTTTGTTTGAGAAGGTCACTTTTGAACTGCAATGGCGACTTGGTGGGTCTACTCGATCAGCTAGGTTTTGATGCGCCTGTGAGGTCTCAGAGTTACGGTGTTCACTTTCAACTCTGGTGTTTTTTTTTCGAATTCTTACGGGGGGTTCCGGTAGTTTCCCTTATTTGATCAGAGTTTTCTTCTGTTAACGTAGTTTTTGACGAGAGGTGGTAGCCCAGACTTAGAAAATCTTTTTTCCGGTCGATCAGTTTGTCTTTGACTTTTCTTGAGACGATGTGAAGGTAACACTCAGCTCTTCCATGGTGGTGGCTAGGTTCGACTAACCACAAGTCGTCAGACGAAATCCATGTCAGTTTGGGGATTAGATGAATCAGAGTCAGCATACCACCTCTATTCAAGGTGACATTGTCTCGGTTTTCTCTTATTTGTTCTAGTTTTAGGATCCATTTCCCCAGTGGTTTGCCCTGTTTTTTTGTCGTTTGACGAGGAGGAGTTGTCTTTGTGCCGATGAGCTTTGATGAGTGATGTTTGTTTTTCTTAGGGGAATCCTCGCGCAAGCGTTTCCATGCTGAAGTGTTTCGAGAGTGTCGAGAGGAATCTTGTGAGTCTGGAAATTGTTGAGAGTCTGCTGAGAATCGCGAACGCCGATCTAGGCGGGGTTTATTGGTGTTATTTTCTTTTCTTTCATTCAGAGGAGAGAAGGAGTCTCTATTTTTTTTTTTTGTAGAGAGAGCCTTTGCTTTGGCTGACGTTGTTAATTCGATCTTCTTTCGTCTCTCTTCTAGGGTCATGAACTGTGGCCAGTGATTTTCATCACAGGCGGTGGGTGACGAAGGGGTCTTTGTATGTAAATCAGAGGAAATATGGTTTTCCAGCTGTACTCTCCGTTGAATTGGTGACGTCGTAGAGGTAAGTTCATCACAATGTACTGAGAGGTTTGTCAAATCTGTGATGGAATTTGAGTCCTCTGTAGGATTTGTTGCTGTCTTTGAGTCGTTATTCGCAAGTGAATACAGACAGTTCAACAAAGCCGAGTCTTGATGGGAAAGGTGGTTTTGGTCGGTGCAATGAGTATGTGGCTCGGAGGCTAGTTTTTCGGCTGGATCCATCACTTTTGCACGGGCCATGGTTGAATCAGAGATTTTCGCAGGCGGTACAGAAGTGTGAGGTTTTGATTTTGTGGAAAAAATTGAGTAGGGTTGCTCAGGTTGGTGTAAAGGTGTTTTGTTTGAGTATTCCTCTTCGTCAATCACCAAAACGGTACTGGGAACGTCTCCGTTTGTGGTTTGTGGCGGTAATAGTGATGGTTTTTTCAAAGGCAATTTCGTTTTCGTACGAATAGTGGAAGTCTGCGGGGTGTCAAGTGTCTGATCAATGGACTGGACCGGGACAGGGAGTGCCTCCCTGTGAGTGTTTGGAAGGACATGTTTCTCCAGACGGCTCAGTGTTTCTTCGATTTCTTGGAGCCGTGTTTCTATGGTCGTCATGGTTGTTGTTGGTGGTTGATTTGTTTCTTTTTGGGCAGTAATGTGGCCTTCTAAGAAGATTAGTTTGGTGTGAATCATCGCTTGCAAAACGGTATGGTCCTTTAGGGTGTCATACAGTGACTCGTATAGTTTAGTAAAGGGGACCAGGGCGATGGATAGTGCCGACATATAGGAAAATAAGTCCGGCTTTTTTGATGATGCGTCTTTAGTAGTTGACGAAGACACACGGGCAGGCTCATGTAAAGGGGTAATATGAATAGAAGCGCTTTGGCTGTCCGAACAGGAATCAGGATTTTGGTAAGGTTTTCTGTTGGCTCTCGGGTCAGCGCTAGGTGGAGTCTGAGGCGCAGCTTGATGGCACTCATGTTGAGTGTCTGATTCTTTGGAGGTTGGGATCATCATTTCCATTGCACAAGTAGAAATATTTTCTGATTTGTTTTGTGAAGCAATTTGTCGTGTCAGAGTCAGGGAGGGCGAGCTTACATCTTCCAGAAGTTGAATTCTTTGGTTCGTCGACTGAGGTAAGGTGTCGTCGACAGGATGGAGACTTGTTGCTGTAGAGGCCTGAGGATCTATTAAAGGCAGTGAAGGGTTAAAAGGTTGGTTCACAGCCGAGTTTAAATTGAAAACAAACTCCGTAGGTGCAGGGAATAGAGGCATTTGGCCAAAGATGAATTTGTTTTCTTTAGCTATTAAAGGTTGTGATCTTTTTTCTGTAGTAGGGTGTTTTGAATTCAAAAGGTCAGGTCTGTAAGATGGGCCCTCTTCAGTTCTTCTTAATTTAGTTTGTGGTTGTAGCTCAAGAACTGCGCCTAGAAGTTCTGCGTCCGTTATCTCTGTCAGTGAGATGTTACCATTTTTAGTTTGAAGTTTTTTTTTGAAGAAAGTTTTCAAGCTTCCCGATGGGAGGTGAGCGAAATCCCGGGGTTTCGTTATGGGTTCTTTGTTCTTGCAGTTTTCTTTTGCAGGTTGATTTGTTATGTGCTCATTTGTTTGGGATTTTGGTAGCCTTGCTTTGCTACTTTTTGCTTTTAAGTTTTTTTTTTTTCTTTTCCTTTCTTTTTTCAGTGATTCGGGTCGGCGATGATCGTGAACGTTTTTTTATATTTATCTTTGTATTTGTATTTGTTGACGAGTCTTCGAGCAGGAATGTAAATTGCTGCGGGCATCGGGGGCGGAGTTTGGATGGTTCAGAAGGGCCTCTCGCCCCTTGCTCTGATGGCACCGCGTTGGGTGTATTCTCCGCGTCCTCGTCCAGAGCAGACGTCCGCGTTTCGGGGCCCTCAGTCGCCCCCGGTGAGCTCAGCTCGTCAGCCTCCGTCGGCTCAGCGTGCACCTGGACGGAGACGAGGCGGACAATCGACGTCGCCGAGGTAGGCGCAAGCCCCGCCTGTCTCGTTTCGGGACCGGCTCCAAGCCCCTCGTCGGAGGTACACTCCGCCAAGACGGCTTGGGTGGAAACGGCACTCCGGTGTTCCGAGACGGCTCAGCCTCGATGTTCTCCACTCGCGGAGCCGGCGCCGCTCCCCGGCTCAGACTCAGCCTCCTCCTTGTCGAGGTATGTCCGACCGACTGCGAACTCAGTCCCCCCTCCGGGGAAAACTGGTAAGCGAGCGGACGGGAACTCGAAGGAGAAGGTAGTAGAGGGCTCGATAGTCTTTTCTTGAAATTGTGTCTCTGGAGCATGGCTTGACAGAACTGAGAGGAGTGTTTGGTCAGCGAGTCCTTGTTGAGTCGCATTTATCAGTGGGTCTTCTTCCTTCTGTAGGGATGGAAGTTTGAGCACTTTTTTGCCAACTTTTTTGTTCGGAGGTTTTAATGCATTTGTTGGGTTGTACAGAGTCTTTATGGATTCGGCTGGATCTTGCAGCAAGGTTTTGTCAGTTTGCTGGCGTGCACGCCAGCTTCGTAAACGGCCATTTTCTTCTTCCAGGTGAACCAAGGGGGGGGCAGTCGATCCAGTCACGACTGTCATGACTGCACGACTGCCACTCTCCGCCACTCCGCGTCCGCTCCGCGGACTAGTAGGTAATTGTAGGTAGCTTCTGTAACTCCTCCTTCAAGAAAGAACAGGCAGGGTGAACAGACTCAGCACCAGAGAAATCTGCACGACTGCCACTCTCCGCCACTCCGCGTCCGCTCCGCGGACTAGTAGGTAATTGTAGGTAGCTTCTGTAACTCCTCCTTCAAGAAAGAACAGGCAGGGTGAACAGACTCAGCACCAGAGAAATCTGCACGACTGCCACTCTCCGCCACTCCGCGTCCGCTCCGCGGACTAGTAGGTAATTGTAGGTAGCTTCTGTAACTCCTCCTTCAAGAAAGAACAGGCAGGGTGAACAGACTCAGCACCAGAGAAATCTGCACGACTGCCACTCTCCACCACTCCGCGTCCGCTCCGCGGACTAGTAGGTAATTGTAGGTAGCTTCTGTAACTCCTCCTTCAAGAAAGAACAGGCAGGGTGAACAGACTCAGCACCAGAGAAATCTGCACGACTGCCACTCTCCGCCACTCCGCGTCCGATCCGCGGACTAGTAGGTAATTGTAGGTAGCTTCTGTAACTCCTCCTTCAAGAAAGAACAGGCAGGGTGAACAGACTCAGCACCAGAGAAATCTGCACGACTGCCACTCTCCGCCACTCCGCGTCCGCTCCGCGGACTAGTAGGTAATTGTAGGTAGCTTCTGTAACTCCTCCTTCAAGAAAGAACAGGCAGGGTGAACAGACTCAGCACCAGAGAAATCTGCACGACTGCCACTCTCCGCCACTCCGTTGGCACAGAGATACGAATTATGCAGGAAATTAATGTCTGGGTTTATTTCAGCAGCAAGAAATATTAGGGACAACTACAACTCCCACAATCCCTCTTTCGCCAGTCACCCTAAACATTCTTCCCATATCCAACTTTAACTGTCTATAGGAGGCTGGAACGATATCAGGACTAGACTTATAGAACAGAAATGCCTTGACTTGGAACAGCCAAGAAGTGCTGTACAATTCCTTTAGCAAACAAGCTCCACCATCTTGATTAGAACAACTGTTCACCACCCTTTTCGTTGACAACAGAAAATGAAGACCAAAGGAACATACAATAGATGGGCAGAAATGAGAGCTAATACTGCCCTCTGTTCCAAACCTTTAAGTGCTAAAGGCGTGCCTGGTCACCCTGAATTCCCATAAGGAATCATTGTAGGCTCTGCCCACTTCTGGCTTACCCTACTAACTACTAGGAATAGCCAACATTCTATGGCATGGGCTACACGCACCCTATCAAGCAGTTGAGTCGCACACCATAGACAATAGAAGTTTTTAAATACATCACTAGGCTAATCCACAGACCTTAGAATAGCTCCAGTAACCTTCTCCTGACCACACATCCTTGGAATTCATATCCTCTGCTAGACTAGTCGGCCGCACATGTCGAAATATCGATACCCACCTCATGCATGGCCCATGTAAACCACATAATTAGGTTTGGTGATTTAACTGGGTGAAATGGCTTTCAAAAATAAATTAATACTCGGGACATTTTCGTGTGATTGGTCAACAACTCATCTTGCTTTAAGCAATGAACCACATGTAACTGAAAATGTGAGAAACTCTGATTCCTCAAGGAATTTCCACCTGTTTCAGTCCTCCTAATTGTATGAAAATTAAAGCAAAAGGAAAACACACAGCATACCAGACACACCACTCTCACAATCGATACTCTTCCAAAAGAACCAAAACACATAAGCATCCACATGCTAGCCGAAAGAGCTTGCAAGGATTGGTAATGCCGAAAGAGAGAATAAACCACATTTGCATCCCACATAACATAATACGCAGACCTTGAGTGAACTCACCAAGCCATAAAGGCATAGTAGGAATAGCTGAATGAGAATGACTGTTAGGCAAGATTGTATGCAGTACCCTTTGGGTGCTCTACAAGAACCCTGACCTCCTGGCAATAGGAACCCAATCTTTGTTATTAGCTTGTACTACACAGGTTGGTAGTGTTTTGAGCAGCCAGGCTTATCTCAAGAGGGGTCAATGTGAGCTGTAGGAGAGTTACACGTAGATTCACAGTGACAAGTATTCAAATAAACTCTTACACACAAGGTTTCTTGAACATGTATTAATTTATTTACCAGTCAGCTAGAGTAAGCCTTCTTCAGAAGGGAGAAATGTAAAACAATACACAAATGCACTTCAAAAATACACACTCTGTGGGCCTCATTACGAGGTGGCCGTCGGTATTTTATTTTTTACGGCGGCCAGAAATAGGCAATTACCGGGTCATTATGGCCTTGCCAGACCCGGTATTTGGCCATTCCTGGGCGCCGCAAAAAATTCTTCCCCATTCCCATTGAGCCCTATTGGGCTCAATGGGAATGGGGAAGCTGGATGCACCGGCACCGTTATGAACGGTGCCGGTGCATCCGACATGCTGTGCTCGCAGGTGCCGTTCTGCCCAGGCGCCGACCTGGCGGGCAGAAAGGCACTCGCGAGCACAACTCGTAGTTTGCCGGTACAGGAACTATGGTACCGGCAAGCTTACTGGTACCCTAGTGCCCGGACCGGCAAACTTATAATGAGGCCCTTTGTTATCTAACTCTGCAAATACCCATTTGGGATGTCACACAGGCACTACCTTCACCCCAGGTGACTTCAATAGCTAGGTTGCTGTTGGCATTAATATATCGCTGTTACATTTAGAATATTCTTGGGAGTAGTGCTAAAAAATAAGAGAGTTCAGAATAAAACAAGTATTCACAGAGTTATTCTTTAGTAGGTCAGTACTTTCAAAACAACCCCTGAATGCAAATTCAGTTAACCCTTTCCTGGAAGGAAGGCAAAACACATAAGCAGAAGGGAGAAGAGTCATTCAGGGAGCCAGGCCAGCCAATGTTAAGATAGCAAAAGTCAAGGTGAACTGAAGCTCTTCTCGCAGGTAAGTAGAGAGTATTTCCCAATGTTTAAAAAGTCTTTGTAAAAATTGAAGCAATAAAGTAGGGCCACAAGCAGATTAGGCTTCTGAAATAGAGAAGCTGCTAGAAACTCTACACATGCAACCAAGCAAGTCTCCAAAGAGGACAAGTGGCTACACTGCAAGAGGTAAGTTCTCTTAGAATTTGCAGTACCTTTAGGTTGAAGAAAAAGTGCAGAAGAAGACTTCTGGTCCTGTGCAGCTCTGCAGATCTTACTGTTCCTGGGCCTTAGTCGTGGGGACAAGAGAGAGGACCTCTGGGGACTCCTGCACTGCAATGGGATGGACACCACTTGCAACCAGCAAACTTCAAACAAGTGGCTGTTCAGTGTTTCAGCTCCTCGTGTCTCCCGCAAATAGAAACACTGCGGTTCCTGGCTGTCAAGATGGGCTTCCCTTGCATCTGGGGTCCTGCCCTCTGTTGGGGGGGGGGGCTCAGGCTCGGTCAGTCCTGCTTCCTGGGAGTCTGGAGGATCTTACTGGAGCTCTTGGCCAGCTTAAAAGCAACACACACAAACTGGTGTTCCTCTACCTGGCTATCCGGTTCCAGCAGCAACGGCAGTGGATATTCGACCACCTTTGAGAAGATGTCCAGGTGGCTTACTTTCGAGTTTATTGGACCCACCAACTTAAAGGGAGAAGTCGTCCTTGTAGGGGCTTCTCTGTTGATACAAATTTGGAGTTTCAGCACAGCAGCAGGGCTTCACCGGGCAAACCAACGGTCGAGGAGTTGCAGCAAGTGTCCTCTTAAAGTTCTTCCTTTGATTCCTTCGTCCAGTGGTCGACTCTGCCTTCTAAGCTATAAAGCCTCGTCTTTTATGCAGCTTGCTCCCATTCATCCCAGCCTAGCTGTCATTCACCCAGCAGGGTGCCTGTCCTTGTCAGACAGCCAACCAGCCAATCACCTAAAAGTGCATTCCTGTCTCTTAGGAGACTAAGCCCCAGGAGGTTCGGGCACATCCCTTGCTTCCTGTCCCTGCCAGACACCCTGGAGCCAGAGGCAGGCTTCACTCGTGAATCCCGCAAAAGGCAAAATGAACAAAGGGACCAATTCTGGTTTGGCACGAAGAGTAAATATCAAGAAGGGCCTTTCCTCAAAGAAATGGCAAAAAAAGAAGACCAGGTCCATTTTGACAAAAATGGCACCCATGGGTGCTTTACCATGGCTGTGAATGCAGCCTGCGGTAAAATCATCCCATAATGGTAGTAAATCACTGCCAACAACCATTCAGTGAGCAAAGGGCAACATACAAATGTTACATGAGAAGCTAGACAAAGGGGATACTAAGTAGCCCCTCCAGCACCCTATGGTAAGATAGTGTGTGCTGGGTCTAGAAAGTTACAAATGTAAGTAAAGTCAATTTCACCTTACTACTCTGGGAAACAGAAGTTTATCCCAGAGAAGGCATTTAAACCTTTGGGACATCTGAAAGACTTTCCTATGTCACTGCACTGAAGGTGCTGTGGGACACAATGTAAAAGATGATGCCTATGGAGTTTGTCAGACTCCACAACCAAAAGAAACACAGTTTTAAAATCACAGTAAAATACATCAGAGAGTGGGAAAAAGGGTCTCACTCACTCCAGGTTAAAAAAAATCAAGTCTTCAAAATCTAGCAAAGTTGCTGTGGGCCTCTAAGGTAGAGGGTATTAGCACATTTCTGAGAATTCTCCCTAACACTGATGTAGAGGGTGATAAGCAAAAGCAGAAACCAAATGTGTTAAAAAATGCAACACCTTTACAACAACCACTGTAATGGAATCCAAACTTCCAAGCAACACTAAGTTTACTGGACGGCCAAGTCCCCCATATGAGAGAAAAAAAACCCTTCAAAAGGCCTCTGGGTGCACATGTACCCTGAAACTAGCCAGGCCATATGTTAGGTTACCTGATAACACCAGAGGATACAGGCAACTCCCGAAATCTGATAACAAGCACTGAATACCATGCCTGAGATGGCCCAAATGTCATGATCATGGTTACCACCATTGTCCGCAGTCGCACTTGAAGGAATCTCCTAGGAATTCAAATGAAGTCCACATGTGAAAACATGCATTCCATGGCTTCCACAGGCAGATCTTCCCTCCATCTGAAAAATCTCAGAAGTTGGACATGTGCGCGGTCGCGAAGAAGTACATCTGAATCGGAACGTAAAGGTCAGAGAGTAATAAGAAACATTCAATGAAGGCGCCAATCACCAGCATCCCTCACTCCCCTGAAACACACACAAAGGAACCCTCATGACGTGAAGCAATCACTCAATGTCCTCAACTACACACAAAAGTACTCGTATGACTTGGACCAATCCAAAAATTTCCTGAATACACACAAATGGTGCCACACAATGCGACTCAAGGGAAACTGAAAGCCCACCCTTCCCACAGCCCAAAACTGAAATGGGGCAATGATGATCCCCAAAACCCACCGCTCACATACGGTAGGAACACAAGGCCAGAGACAAACTTTACATTTGTCTAAAATGTTAACTATGAAGCTTAAATTTAAATCATAACTAATTACTGGGCTTGATGATCAACACTGCTGGTTGGTCCCTGGCAGCATGAAGATTTTAAGCAAGCATATGAAACCCTGCAGGTGTTTTCTGTCTAGCAAGAAGGACAGACTAGAGGTCCTCGCGTCCTTTTTGCACAGGGAGCAGAAAGAAAAAGAGACTGAGCCTTGAATTTACTGGCTTTCAATAGAGAGTATAAGTGTAATATGGGGGGAGTGTCCAAGGGGATTGGTGATGGAGGGATTAGAAGGCTAGCATTTACTCCTGATATATCTTGCTGCTAAAATCAAACTAGAAGAGTGTTTTTGTAATTTTTAAATAATAATATAATAGGACGTTTCAGTGTCATAACCCTAGAGTGGAATGAACTGCCACTTCAAATGCAGCAGGGCTCACAGAGGGTGCACATTCTGTCATCACTTTGCTGAACATCCACCACAGAGCGCCTGCCAATTGTGAAGAATGATTGGCATATGTGTGTTGAACTGAAGGTGATTTTACGGAGCAGGGTCTCCTGTGGAAGCCGGGACAGGTTCCTCCCATCTTGCAAGCTGTGGACCTGCACTCTTCTGAAGGTAGGCTGACTGCATGTGAGTGCTATCTCCTGTGCGGATCAGAACACGCCTCGCTGAGCCAACCAAGATTCCCATTACTGGCTCCGCAGCACATGTCAGAAGAGCGTCAACGATTTACAGAGGATTCTGTGTCACATCCACAAAAAAGGATCTTCCTCACCCCAATTTAGTATCCCGAGGATGGCCAGCATAACTTGTCATCCAGAATGATGGCTAAGCAGTGTCTTGACATGTGTCTCCGCTCTGTATCTCGATAGAGCTTTGTGGGATGTGCTTGTAATTGGCTGCCAATCCTGCTTGGGAAGTGCCTTTGCAGTGTGTCGGACATTTGCGCATAATAACTTGAAGCCTGAATAAAAGCGAGGGCAAAGGATTTTCAATTTATTTCCATGTGCCTGCAGCAAGAAGCAGCATTCACAGTTCCTCTTTTTAATATCGAAAGAAAAGCAAACTTAAAAACGAATGCAGCAAACCATGATTGTATGTGCGTTTATTTATTTGTTGCTTATTCACTTTTATTAATGGAATAGGTCCTATGGACTTTTGGCGGATTCCAGCGCTGGTTCCTCCAGGGAGTGTAACCGATGCTTCCTGAATTTTGACCTGAAAGTCAACAGGTTGCTTGGCGGATCTTTTAAAAAAATGTGTATATGGTTTAAGAATAAAACCTTCACAAAAAGGTATTAAGTTAGAACAATACAACATAAAATCGATGCACATAAGATAGGTTAAGAACAAGGAAAAGGAAGTAAGACAATTTATGTAATACAATGTGCAGTAAGCAAATTTGTCCTACTCTTGGTACAACATTTGCAGGTAGCTGCTTCCACCGGGTGGCCCCTCTGATGCCCCTCTGGTACCAAGGTTAGTTGCTGTTCAACTAACCCCATCGGACGATCATCACCTCAAGAATTGTCATTCCAAGCACATTGTATGTTTTGTCATGCCTGTACTACCCTTCTAAGTAACTGGTCAAATCAATTGCGCCTGGATGCCGGTGGGCTTTGTGCGCTCTACACATGTAAAAATAAATAAATAAACGATCTAATTTGTAAGCAGAACATTTGGGCCTGATTCATGGAAGTGTTTTATAATGGTGTAATCCCATGGGAAAACGTTCCATGAATCTAGTCTAAAACGCATTAAAGCCATTTGTAATATGTCTTGCTGGAAACAGACTCAGATATAGCTCAGTGGGTCCCATACATGTGTGACGTAGGGTCAAATGAGAGTACAGGGGAGAGTTTTGCAGAGTTTCCCTCATACTGATCCAATCATTAGACTGTATTAACCTTTCTACTTTATCCGGATTAGCAATCAGAGATTCCAACGAGCTTCCCGCATTGGCCAGAAGCCTGGAGCAGTGTGCCACGAATAGACTGATCAAATTGTCTCTAAGCATTCCCCCTTTGCCCAGTTGCCTGCATAAACCTTATCTTTTGGGCAGCACTGCAGTTTCCTAAAAAGATCGAGCAGCGTCCAACAAACTTTATTTTGGAGTGACTGTAGCCCTAGTTCGTGTCGGATTGCAACCGTATGTCTACTGGGATGTTCCTTTATTTATAACAAGACATTGAAGATCACTTGTAAAGGTTCCTCTCTTGTTTAAAGGCTATGATGAGTCTGATGACATCTATTTCTGTCCAGAATAAGAGCAAGGAGGAGCAAAGGCTGCTTCGCCGAAATGTGCACCACAGCTTGTCTGAGAGCTGCTTAGTCAGAAGATTTCAAAAGACAAATCCTGATGGGATTCTTCCTTCATCTGTCAATGGTAAAATGGGCCAACGGCAGGCACAACTCTCCAGCATAAAAGTGCATAACTACTAAGCACGGTTAGGGAGAATTCTCAGAAATGTGCTAATTCCCTCTACCTTAGAGACCCCCAGCAACTTACTGGATTTTGAGGACTTGATTTTTTAACCTGGAGAGAGTGAGACCCTTTTTTCCACTCTCTCATGTGTTCTAATGTGATTTTGTACTCTGTGTTTCTTTTGGTTGTGGAGTCTGACAAACTCCATAGGCATCATATTTTACATTGTGTCACACAGCACCTTCAGTGCAGTACCACAGGGAAGTCTTTCAGATTTCCCAAATGGGTAAATACCTTCTCTGGGATAAACTACTGTTTTCCAGGGCAGGGAAGTGAAATTGACTTTACTTACATCTGTAACTTTCTAGTCCCAGCACACACTATCTTACCATAGGGTGCTGGAAGGGTTACTTAGTATCTCCTTTGTCCATAACATTTCTCATATAACATTTTTATGTTACCATTTCCTCACTGAATGGCTGGTGCAGTGGTTTACTTTTTACTTCCATTATGGGATTTTACCTCAGGTTGCCTTCACAGCCACGGTAAAGCAGCCATAGGTGCCATTTTTATCAACATGGCCTGGGTCTTCTTTTTTCACCATTTCTTTGTGGAAACGTTCTTCTTGAGATTTACTCTGCGTGCCAAACCAGGTTTCGTCCCTTTGTTCATTTCAGCCTTTGGCGAGCTTCACGAGTGAAACCCGCCGCTGCCTCCAAGGTGTCAGGTGGGGCAGGAAGTAAGGGAGGTGTCCGAAACTCCCTGTGCTTAGTCTCCTAGGAGACCCAAATGCACTCTTTAGTGATTGGCCTCTGACTGCCAGGCAAGGACATCCTCCCTGCTGGGTGACTGACAGCTAGGATGGAATTTATGGGAGCAAGCTGCATAAAAGGCAAGGCTTTTTGGCTTGGAAGGCAGAGTCGACCACTGGACGAAGGAATCTGAAGAAGAATTTGAAGAGGGTGCCTGCTGCAACTACTAGACCATTGGTCTAGGAGTTGCTGCAGGCCTGCTGCTGTGCTAAAACCACAAATTCCTATCAACAGAGAAGCTCCTGCAAGGACGACTTCTCCCTTTGAGTTGGTGGGACCAATCAACTCCAAAGTAAGCCACCTGAACATCCTCTCAACACTGGTCGAGTATTCACTGCAGTCGCTGCTGGAACCGGATAGCCAGGGAGAGGAACACCAGTTTGTGTGCGTAGCTTTTAAGCTGGCCAAGAGCTCCAAGAAGATCCTCCGTACTCTCAGGAAGCAGGACTGACCGAGCCTGAGCCCCCTCCACAGAGTGCAGGACCCAGAAGCAAGGAAAGCCCATCTCGACAGCCAGGAACCGGGATGTTGCTATTTGCGGTAGATGCGAGGAGCTGAAACACCGAATAGCCACTTGTTTGAAGTTCTCCAGTTGCGAGCGCTGGTCGTCCCATTGCAGTGCAGGAGTCCCCAGAAATCCTCCCTCTTGTCCCCATGACTGAGGCCCAGGAACAGCAAGATCTGCAGAGCTGCACAGCACCAGAAGTCATCTGCTGCACTTTATCTGCAACCTAAAAGTACAGTAAAGTCTAAGAGAACGTACCTCTTGTTGTGTAGCCACTTGTCCTCGTTGGAGACTTGCTTGGTTGCATGTGTAGAGTTGCTGCCAACTTCTTTACTTCACAAGCCTAATCACCTTGTGGCCCTGCTTTGATTTACTTCTTTTCTACAAAGACTTTTTAGACATTGGAAAAGACTTTCTAATTACCTGCAAGAAGTGCTTCAGTTCACCTTGACTTTTGCTAACTTAACATTGGCTGGCCTAAGCTCCTTGAATGACTCTTCTCTCTGCTGCTTATGTAACTTACCTTCCTTCCAGAAAAGGGTTAACTGAATTTGCATTGGGGGGTTGTATTGAAAGTACTTACCTGCTTGAGAATAACTGTGTGAATACTTGTTTCATTCTGAACTCTCTTCTCTTTAACCCTACTCCTAAGAATATGCGAAATGCAACAGTGATATATTAATGTCAACAGCACCCTAGCTATTGAAGTCACCTAAGGCTGTAGGGTCTGCCTTTGTGTCATCCCAAGTGGGTATTTGCTGGTTTAGATAACTAAGAGTGTGTATTTTGGAAGTATATTTGTGTGGTGATTTATATTGCTCTCTTCTAAAGAAGGCTTATTCTAACTGACGGATAAATAAATTAATAATTCTTTTATCAAGAAACCTTGTGTGTAAGAGTTTATTTAGATTCTTGTCACTGTGGCTTTCTGTGTAACTCTCCTACAGGTCACATTGACCCCTCTTGAGATAAGCCTGGCTGCTCCACACGTTACCAACCTGTGTAGTGCAGACTTATACCAAATGTTGGGTTTCTATTGCCAGGAGGTCAGGGTTGTTGTAGTGCACCCAAAGGGTACTGCATACAATCTTGCCTAACAAGCACACTAATGGCCAACCCCTGCATGGGAACTCTCTCCAGCATGACAGTGCATAACTACTAAGCACATGAATAGCCAACCCCTGCATGGGAAAACTCTCCAGCATGACAGTGCATAACTACTAAGCACAGGAATGGCCATCACCTGCATGGGAAAACTCTCAGTCAAGCAGGCTGAGTATAATGGCACTGCAAGAGGGCATGTCAAAATTATGAAAAAGCGAAACACAAACATAAAATAATCCCTTAGTCTAGTGTAGGGGGCTAACAGGTCGTTAATGCCCAAGATGAGGCCAGGGGTTCAGGTTGCCTAGGGTCCATGAAAATGTGGGGCAGGATGTTGTCCTCGTTTTCGTTTTTCTTGCGGACCAGCTGATCCTGATCCAGGAAACCAGTTTTTTCCCTTTTCTTCATCCACTTTGGAGTATTCCAACGCTCTCTCGCAGGGGTCTGCAACATTTGGATCTCCAGATGTGTTGGGACTACAACTACCACCACCCTAGAGATCAGAGTGAATGGAGAGGGATCAAGGGACTTGTAGACCAACACATCTGGATAGCCATATGTTGCAGAAACCTGCTCTATCCTAACACTAATGTTATTCAATATTTACATGAAGTGGCTGGGAGATCAAAGCCTGCTGCCTTGTGAGGATGGGGTTGTAGCTGGCCACTCACTATTTAATACTACACACCTCTATAACTGAATGTTTGATCTTTTCCAGCTCTGCTTCTACCATCCCTGATCATTCTTGTTTGCGGGGGCATCCTACATGATATCCTATAATAGGTGATTTATAACGTGCTTAATACCCAGAGGTTTCTAAGCACGGTTCCTCTGTGTCGTCTTTCTTCCAAGGTGAGCACGTTGTATCCTGCACCAGGGCTAAAACCTGGGGTTTTACTTTAGTTTCAGCTTCATCACTTCTTCTTCATGTTCAGCTGCTGGATAAGTCTCCTATTGTTATCGGGGTTCTCTGAAAGCCAGCTGCTGGTATTCTTCTTTGCTGCAGCCGGGTCATTTAGAGCCGGAAATGCAAGCACACCCTGCACTTTTAAAATAACTAAACTGAATGCCCCTTGAGTCAAGAATTTCTTATAAATGTGCACGTCTCCGACGCAAGATTCTTCAGGTCAGCTCTCCCTACTAGTTGGATACCAAATAGTTCATCTTTGGGGGCTCTCAAGATCACCAAAGTAGATCATGTTCCTGAATTCCCTAAATGTAAGTTGAGATCTTTTTCACTTGAGCAGTGACCTGCTGAAATCAACTCCAAATTCAGTTTCCAAAAGTCATATCAATCAGAATTCCCTCTCTAGTGCACACATGTATATAACAATGTGCTGAATGGGACATGATTGGTTGCACTGTGCAACTAGGAGAGAGTGGAAAGACAAGTTATGTGAAAGGGAAACATTTTGGGCAATTAGCTCCCAAGGGAAGTCAGTAGGGTAGGGAGTAAGGGGATGACATGTTGGCCAGTCCATGAAAGAGATGGGAAGCGCAATGTTGACGAGCCAGACTATGGGGGTCATTCTGCACTGAGCAAAGTGCAAAATAAAGCATGAGAGCAAGTTGTAATGCTTTTACGGTTTCATTTTCTGCTGCAGCTCCTTTCCATTCCCTTTCAAGGCATAGAAAGGGCACAATGCGGAGTTTGCATCTCTGCTTTGCTTTCCTCCTCCATCTTGGTAGAGCACCAGGTTTTACACCTTTATGAGATGTTCATGCAAGCACAAAACTAATAAGGAATCCGCTTTGCATATGCAGCTGCTAATAAACAGGTGGATTCAACAGGATTCCATTAATAAAGCCCGTTGAAAAAGTTAGTTTGCAAAACAGAGCATAAAAGGGAAGAGTAAAGGTGATTACACACTGCCTTGCAAAATTGCCTGCACAGGGCCCAAAAGCAAGTAAGTGCTGATGTTCGGGACTCCCTGCATGCTATTTGCACTTTTTAAGAAAATGATGCCCTGTGCTCCTCTTGTTTCTAGCCCCTTCCAAGGGCCATCTTTGTCTAGCAGTATTGAGCATAGTTTCACATTTTTATTATAATATTTGACCATGTCTCATTTCACAGATATTGAATATAGAATTTCTTCAAAGCATTACCGTGTAAGGTTTGAGTAGGACTACATGTACCAGGATGCAAAGGAAACAGAGGCAGATTAACTGCTAGGACTCATCCTTAACATGGTACATTTGACATTTCTGCTACTTGGAGCTTCCGGGTTCTTGACCAATGAGTTGTCCCTCAGTCTTGATCAGGTCAGGTCACTCTGATATCCTCAGAAATCTGGATAGGTCCCCGGACATGTTTCTTGTTGACCATCTCCAGGAGGTGCAAATAAGGAAACCACCTTAAAAAGCAATAGAAACAAACACATGCACAGGATTTGTCATTGTATTACACATATAAGCACAGAGCCCAAAGGAAACAGCATCCACCTTTGCCATGATTTTCAATCAGGTGAATGCTTGCTATAACGCTCCAGGTCAAATGTCACGCACCCTGTGCATCACATTCAAATCCATCATTCAGCACAGGAGGCGCCGCTTGTTCAAAGCTTCAAGGCACAGCGAATAGTTTGCCAGCATCCAGAGCCCATATATATATATAATTCATGAGAGAACAGGCATTGCTCACTGGAGCAGAAGCAGCATCTCCATTATTGCCTGCTCTGTAATTGCTTCTATTTCCTCCAGAACACACAATGATCGCACTCCGCCCAATGACAGGGAAATCAATGGCGCCCCCATTGTTAACCAATTATCTTGACACAGCCCACTCATAAAGCACTCCCCACTAAATCACATTCGCTTCCACAGGGAAAGGTTCCCTTTATGAGCGACATTGTCTGAACGTCTATAACAAGGGAAGTTGCATTAGGGCTTTTATTTATTAGCAAGTATTTTAATATTCCCTCCTCCTCAATCGTTGCCACCTACTAGGAGTTTGGGACTAAATCAATTTTGCTGGTGCTATTTGCGCAAGTGCAGTAAAAGTTCGTGTCGAAGAATTAATCAAGCAGGCAGGATGAAAACACAAATCTTGAATAGCCTGGGGGCGGAACTCATAAACCATTGTGGAATCTTGCAAATGCACGCCTGCTGGTGCTTCAGAGATAAAAGGCAAACTACTGTTCAATATATGGGCTGCTAATATGGGATGCCTATGTTTTAACTCCATTACATATAACCACACCATTAGTTTTGAATCCACAGCAGCACTAGTTGGCACCGCTGGTGCGATTCTTAGCCACTTAATAATGGTTTGTTTCCTGTTATGATGGGTCACCTATTGAAAAAGCAGCTGTCTCACGCTTATTTTGTTTCTCCCAAACCATCTGATGGGCAGACCAAGAGAAGCACACTTCCTGTTTGGACCTGTTCGAACCGGGAGGAACCAGGACCAAAACCCTTGCCCCTCTTAAAATTGGGTAGGCTCTCTCCCAACAGCCCATTCCTACCATCACCACTCATTGCCAACCACACCACTCACCAGCAACATCATGGCCACTGCATTGCAGCAACCTCGCCCATGTCACATACACCCCATCACCACTCCATCATCTACCATTACAGGAAAATTGGTGCTCGCCAAAGTCTGCTCAGCAATCAAACATGCAGCTGATATCGTCCACCTCATCGCCATGCATGACTTGGATGCCATCTTCATTTCTGAGACCTGGATGACATCCACATTCACCCAAATCCTGCATGTCCTCACCCCCAATGGCTACTGAATTCTACGATACTTTCCAAACAAGATCGACGGAGGCCTCACCATCATTCACAAGACGTCATAGCCATGCACACAACTGGATGTCGCCACCATTGGCTCTTTCAAAGGTATACTGTTGTTTCAACGACAGGCATTTTTACGACTACCTTTTTTACGTGGACATTATTACAAAAAAGTCATTGAAATTCTTTTTGCAGGCGGAAAGGGCAGATAAGGGGTTGGTGGGTTGGGAATACTTAAAAATAGGTGGGGGAGCAGGGATTTAGGGATTACCCCCCCAAAATAAAAATAAAAATTAGATGACTTTTCTCATAATAGTGTCCACGTAAAAAAGGCAGTCGTAAAGATGCCTGTCGGCGAAATGACATGGAACCCTTTCAAAACCTTGTCCTGCCATTCCCCTCTCTTCCCAAAGGACACAGTCACCTTTCATCTCATCTATATTTACTGTACTTTACTTTGTTTATTTATACTGCGCGGCCACTGCCTCGTAGGATTAAGGGCGCACAAATAGACAGATAGACAGAACAGGTAGGATAAAGACATATCCTTATAGAAAACTCACAAAGAGTGGATGACACTAAAGGAGGCTTGAGCAAGCTTGGGTCCAGTGTTCCACCATGAATAGTGCAAGGCCAGTAAGGAGACAGCAGAGTTTTTCCCTAAAGACTAAGCTTGAAGATTCCTCTCTAATACTCAGAGGAAGTGTATTACAGACGTCCAGGGCAGCTGCAAAAAAGGCTTCTTTCTTAACCTATCAGTGTTCTCGCCAGGATTTCTCGATTCTCTCTCGAGATAAAGAGGCGCGCATGGGTCAGTAGCTTGATAAAGTATGATGCCGAGGAAACAAGGCTACTAACTTGGGCTTTCATATTCAAGTTATGATCCAAGTATACCCCGAGAGTCTTGACTTTAGTTTTAGTTTTAATCACACACCCGTCGGTCTGCAGTTGAGCATATTCCGTCTCCATTTTACGGGTTTTCGCTTCAGTCCCCACTATCATCAGTTCTGTTTTGCTGGTGTTAAGTGAAAGGCCATTGATGCACATCCAGTATTGTTTCTATGAAATTGTCAGACAGGGAGATGACACACTGTGTGTCATCTGCGTAGCTAGTAAACTCCATTTCGTTGTTTTCGAGGAAGTGGACAGTGAAGATGTTATGAACAATTGGAGATAAGCAAGCCCCCTGTGGCACTCCCTGTGACAATTCAATGGGTCCATCATCTGCCAGTACGCTACTCAGCCTACACTGGAATTCACTTAGAAAGGATTTGACCCACTGCATAGTTGATGTAGAGAACCCTGCCACCTCCCCCAACCTGTTGACCAGCAGAGCATGGTCAGCCAGGTCGAAGGCGGTGGACAAGTCCAAAAGCATCAGCGTGACAGTTTGTCCATGGTCCATGTGTCGAAGTAGCCTAGACTTATGGTCCAACAATGCTGTATCTGTCCCTTGATCCTCTTGAAAACCGACTGCCATTTATTCAAGATGTTGTTAGATCGAAAGTGGCTCAAGACTTGCGAGTACGCCACACGGCCCAAAATCTTGAGGAGAAAAGGGGAGTTGGAGATGGGACATATAATTCAAAGGGTTCAGAGGACACAAACCTGTTTTTTTAGTAAGGAGGTAATCCATGTGTTTTTGATACTCTTAGGGACAGAGAAATCCATAAAAGAAGCATCGTCAAATCTACAAAGTATAGGAATCAGCGCAGAAGAGCATGCCTTTATGGACAGGGCCGGACAGATATCCCCTTTACAATTCGTAGGCTTCAGTTTTTCAATGATCACAGCCAATTCGGATTCACATATAGGTTTAAAAGTGAACTGTTCTTCTGGTTTCCAAATTCTACATCTAGTATTTGTGCTATTAAGATCTTTGATGGTAGTATCCTTTTTGGATGAGACAATCGAGTCCCGAATGCCCATAGCATCCTCTAATAGATTGCACCAGTCGGCATCTCTGATAACTACCTCATTGTTATCGTGCTTACGATTTTCTAGTTCCGTTAGTACTGTAAAGAGTTCCCTAGGTTGGGAATGAGATGTACATATACGAACATCCAAGTATGTTTTTTTTCCTGTGATAACAGCTGACTTAAAGCTTTTCACTGCAGTTTTATATATCTCTTTATCCATCTCTGTAAGAGATGTGTTCCATTTGTAGAGTGTTTTAATTTTCTTTGCTTTTTAAGACTTGCAGATCTGTGGTAAACCATGGGTTGGTCTCTCTTTGGAGGATGTTCTTATTACGCCATGGCGCTGGTGTATTCATATCTATCTGCAATGTATCTTGGTATACCTCTACAATTTAGTTTGCAGAAGCGGAGTCATTTATATTCTGGTGCAAAGGGTTCAGCCAAGGGTAAAGGGCTTTAGATGTAATATTTTTGATGTTTCTACATCGTATCGTAGATGTAGTAGCTTTCTTCCTTATAGCCTTTTTATCAGTATAACCTCAAAGTGTAAAAAGAAATGGTTGGACCACAGACACAGAGAGATGTTCTGACTGGCTAGAGCAATATTGCAACCTGCTATCCAATCCAACGTATTCCCTTTTGCATGCATGCAGACCATCCAAGCATAACACCTCCTTCATTGAAGACTTCACAGACTTGGTCACTACCATGTCTCTCACGCATGCCAACACCACCTTCCTCATTGACTTCAACATCCCTGGCAACCCAGCAATCAAGTCAATGAGGAAAGATTTCCAATGCCTACTCAACAAACTGAAACTCATATTGCACACAAAAGGACCAACTCACAGGACAGGTAATAACCTCAACTTCATATTCACTGCACTGCCCACTTAAAACAGCAAGTGATCACTTAGATCAGGAATGAGGAATTGGGCAGGGGTGTCACAGACCCAAATGAAATAGGGAAGGAATTCTGAGACCTCTTTGGAGCTCTGTATACCACGGAAGCACCCCCTGACCAAATGGAGCAAAATAGCTTCATGGGCAAAGTACCCCTTCCTGCCCTAGGGATGGAAGATCTGCAAATGTTAAGGGGCCCAGTTCTAATAGAGGAGGTCAACGATGCCATCAATGGGATAAACACAGAACATCTCTGCTGGAGAACGGGCTGCTCACAGAATTCTACAAGATGGGGGCACCAAGATGTCAGAAATACTAAAACTTCTCTTTAAAGAAGCAGATAGAGATGGGATCCTGCAACCAGCCTGGGTGGGACCCTTCGCAATGTGGCAGCTATCACCGATATCTCTGAAAAATACAGACATTAAAATCCTGGCGAAGATATTGGCAGACTTAGGAAAGTAGTAATGAAAATTGAACATAACACCCAAGTGGGATGTATGCCGGTATGCTCTTTAAGGGATAACATGAGAGAATTAATGCACATGCTCTGGCAGGAGCGAGGTGGAAAATAACCTACTGTAGTGCTTTCTCCGGACTTAGAGAAAGCCTTCAACCAGGTAGAGTGATGGGTAACGGTTTCAAATGCACAAAAATGTGGCTTAGGAGACGTGGTTATCAGGAAGGTAAAACCTTATACTCTCAGCCCAGTGCCAGGGTGAACACAGGGGGTTACATTTCAGAACATTTTTATATCAACAGGGCGACCAGACAAGGATGTCTACTTCAGCGGCTGTTCTTCAGCCTGGCACCAGAACCCCTATCCATGGCTTTCCATCAGAACAAGGAGACTACAGGCATCAAAAACACTGATAGGAGAGATAAAACTATATGCAGATGGCATCATGTTAACGGTGACCAACACCACCAGTGCATCAGGGCATCCATTAGAGAGCTAACGAACGTCGTTCAGGCCTTCTCTATCTTTTCAGGGTATCAAATAAATTGGGGCAAGTGTGAACTTATACCATTGAACAAAAGCACATCCAAACAATCCAATGAAAAGCTGCAGTTTCATTGGGTGATGAAAAGCATGAAATATCTTGGAATTAACCTAAAGCAGGGCCTAGCAGACAAGGTCGAAGACAACACAGAAAAAGTGTGGAACAAAACATGCCTGCAGATGAACAAGTGGGTCTCATTAAACGTGTCCGTATGGGGGCGTGGTCACATTTAAAAAAGGGTTATAATAGCATAACTAAATCAGACCTTCATCATGACATCTCTGAAAGTCCCAACCATTCTAATGAAAAAGGTATCACGGAAAATAGAAGACTTTATAAGGGTTAGTATACGGCTGAGACTTAAGCTGGTAAAACTCTGCACACCAAAACAGACAGGAGGCCTGAATCTAGGGAGAATTATTCTACCTCGCACTACAAATATCGCAAGCAGCAGTTTTCTTTAGAGAGCTTGAAAACAGACCCACATGGACCCACCTAGACCAAGTTATCGGAGGAAAAGAGGGGGCTGCAATTATTTAAAATGAGAACAAAATGGATAATGCAAACCCGATTATAGGGATGACTATAAATGCCTGGAGGCGGGCCCACACGCTTCTGAAAATACTGGCAATAGCAGCCCCCACCTGGAAAGATCAGAGGGAACAGGGTATTTTGGGCAGGGACGTCATTTAGAGGTCGTCAGCTGTCGCAACTGCGGTCTCCCTTGCTACCCATGTAGTCTCCCTTGCTACTCCTAAAATATACATTAAAAAAAGATTACTTTTTTTTACATGCTGTCGGCGTGTCTTGACCCACGTTTGAATTATTAGGCTACAACATTTGGTGCTGTGGGCTTAGAAAATCCAAGATGGTCGAAAAGCCCACATTGCGCCAGAATCCAGGAAAACCGTGCAGTTTTTGCGCACACCAAAATGGTCGCCTAACCTGCCACCCACCAGTGCGAGCATGATGGGCCAAAAGCGCCATGAGTGAAACGTGGTGCCAAAGGAAAAACAGCAGTGCCTGTTAGCTCAAAAAAAGCGCTTTGAAATCACCTTTGTTTCTATGAAATGCAAACTAAAAATGCCTATTTTAAACATTGCAAGATATTCAAAAATTTCACTGAACACCAGCAGACATTTGGCAGAATGTAGTCTTGTGTGCATACAAAAGCTGGAAAGATGAAGAGTCCAAACCAATGTTTATAACAAAACTGGCTGAGCTGTGGATGTCAGCAGCTTAGCTGAAATTGGATTTAAAACCACTAAAATCGAAATGTTTAAAATAAATGAGTGACCTACTTTTGAGTGTCACATAGGTTGCAACTGTTTAAAGGTCATAGTTTTGAACTTAGAATCAGCGTTCTAGCTGCATGTGTAAAAATTGTAAGTTTGATTTGAATGAAGAAAACTGGAACAAAAGTGACATTTAGCTGAAGCCTGGCTTGAAGAGATTGAATTCTGCCCGGCAACTACCCCCGACAGGAGTTGAAACTTGCCCAGCAACTGCATTTGCAGGCCTGGCTGCCTTCTGTTGTTCCGACCAAAAGGAGATTACACTTCTCTGATTGAATCAGGGGAGGAGCACCTGGGAGCAGGGAAACAGAACAATGAGCTTTCCTTGGCGCAGGCAAATGTGAAATTAAGGGGGGGGTCGTAAATGGTTTCCTCTTGGAAGAAACTGGGAGGAGCAGTGCCTCTGTGAGCAACCTGAGTTGGAGGAAGTGGGCAAACCAGAAATTCCACTGTGTGCTTTGGGAAACCACACCCCTCTGGGCCAGAGCATAATTTTAAAAAGATGGATAATTCAAAGTACGGACTTGTCAAAATTATATAATTAATATCATTATTCTTGTGATTTTTCTGTGCACATTTTAAGAGGTGTTAGGACTCTATGGTATTTCCTGGGGGTTTGTAGCAGAAAATAAGGTATTACTCCGAATGTCTGTATGTTAAAAATCTGACACTTTATCACCTGATGCCCATATTCCTTGTGCATGTTTGTGTAAATTCTGGAAAAGTTTACAGGTTATGTTATTGATGAAAATTGCAGAATTCTGTCATAAGTGGACATGACATCTTACAAAGACAGTGATCGGATGGTTTGGTGCTACAGAAAATATGTTAACTGGACATATAATATTAGAAAAATGGTACATAGATAAATATGTATTTGGATCAAAAATGATTTGTGTGCAAATTGACAAAGGGAGTGTTCTTTCTGTATGCCATAAAAATGATGCCTAATGAAACTCCATTCCTTCCCCCAATCAAGGGAGAGAGGAGAGCTTGGTCAATGATAGGTTGTGAGGGGCAGGCTTAGTTATGCCCACGCTCACACCCATTTTCAAAAGACATAAAAGGAACACTGAAACCCAGGTAGAGACACTCACTTTCCATTTTCTTGCGAAGCATTTTGCCAAACCAGACAATATCCAGAAGGACAATCTCCAGAACTTAGAAAACCAGACTCCAGATTTCAGAACTTGCAGCAGAGAGGCCTAGTCCAAAAGCTGAATCCTTTTCAGAGGCCTCAGCATCCAGCAAACCTAACCAAACTATTCAACAGCCGGGCAAGCTGTTTGATTCTGGCCTAGAACCCTGTGCCAGAAACACCCAGAAAGCAGAGTTGTATCCATAACCAGAGACCAGACCGCTGTGCAGTGCCAAGACCTTTTGCCAGAACCAGAGACCAGACCGCTGTGAAGTGCCGCTAGCAGACCCAGACCAGATCACTGTGAGCAGAACCAGTACCAGAGAGAGCAGACCTGACCAGACCCTGACGGCCTATTTCAAATTTATAGTGTGAGTTCTCAGCTAGAACTGTGCCAGAACCAATCTCTTAGTCTAAAATAATCTGATTCAAACCATTTTAACCTGTCCAGAACTGCATCATAGGAATTGTGTGTTCATTCTATCATTTCAAAGCTGTAAAAGTGTTGTTTTGCCATTTTGAATCATTATTTAATTTCTGAAAAACTACCCTCACAAAATCATCTGTATCTTTGGAACCGCATGTGCTAGGAACGAGATATAACTTTCATTTCAAAGCTACAAATCAAAGCTTTCCAACAAGCCCATAAACTCCTCATAGTTTTTCCATAATCGCGCTCGATGCACTCGGGAAAAGTTCGTGCGATTTGCGATTTGGCTCAAATTTCTTCACCTGTCAAAATAGCCGCTTTTGCTCGCAACTGCTGAAATCCGTTTTACCTCTGGTAATGATTCCTGAATCATTGCCAGTGTGACTTGAACTAATCTTAATAGCTATCACCTACCCTGAACCTCCTACAGGGAATTAAAATCATTTTTAGCATATTTTTCCCTTCTTTGCATCCCACATTTAAAAGTACTTTTGCCTCTGTTTAAACCATCCCTGTTTCTCTAAGCTTGCTAGGGGGGAACTGAAATTCATATTGTATTGTCATTGTAATCCTGAAAACTGTGTGCTCTACTTCCATCTCCTTATATTGCATAGGGGGGGAGTGAATTGCCACAAGGGGAAAAGTGAACATATTATCTCTTGTGAAACCCTATCAGTTTATTTCTGTACTGCATTTTTATTCATCATTGCATTTCCTTGAAATCATAAAAGTATTCTCAGCTACCTTATCCTCCCTATACTAACTCCTAAGTAATTAAATCTGTGTGCTAGTGTAACATCATCCAATACCTAAGGGTGCGATCGAATATTAATTTATTCATAAAAGTGTGATTTATATATATATATATATTGTTTACTTTCCCAATAAACCGTTTAAATTGCAAAACAGACCTATTTCTTTGCTCAGTGAGGTCAGGGGGATTCTGTCACGCCCCCATCCACATCCACAAGCCCTCCTATTGCATCCCGTAATTCAATCAATATACGGCAGAATCATAGTACACAACAAGACACCACACGCACCATTGCACATTCTCGCCTTCAGGTTTGCCGACAAGGGGCTGGCCGAAATCTGCGACGCTGGTTTATGCCTCGCTCTCCATTCCTGCATTGGCGGTTGCCGTGGAGACGCGCCATGAGCATTCCGCGTCTCCGCTGCCGACGCTTGGACGTTCTTCCTCCTCATGTCCAATCGCGTGTACGCCAATCACGTGTGTGAGTCACGTGATCACTGGAGCGAGCGTTCAAGAGTGACGCGCGAACTCCCATCTACGCTTCACAGCTGATCTTGGTTGGACTACAGACGCTGCTATCCTTGATCTTGGATTTTGCCTTTGGAGTCCGAACCGCTTCCTCTTTTTGTACCTCGCCTGGACCTGCTTCTTCCTGGTTTTGACCTCGGCTACTCCCACGGACTGCTTCTTGGATTTCCCTTGTTTGGTACCTTGTCTTGAACCGCTCCCCCTGGACACAACCTTGGCTTTTCTCCTGGACTGCAATTGGATTATCCTTTGGTTTGAACTCAGCTCTCTGCATCACGTGCCATCTAGTTTGGCTCACAGTACCAGGTTCCGTATCAGGTGGTGACTTCATCCTTCAAGTGCTTTGCCAGGCTGCAACCTTGTCGTCCACCCTGCCGGCCCCTCAGACAGACACCCTACATCACATTCCAGACAACCACTCAGGGTAAGCTTCTTATAGGTAAACATTTAGGATTGGGCACAGGGTGTAATGGTTATCTAACCCGCGTGTTTGCCTTACAGTGGTCAGGGGAAAACACCTTCCGGCATTTCTGGTTCCGGCTGACGACATTCACCACCTGTGGCCTCAAGGGCTGCTCGGGCAGTATATTGACTGTTTGCTCGAGTGGATCTTGGGGACAGAGGTATCATCGCCTACACGACCATCAAGTCCTGACAGATTCAAAGAGAGGGGCGTTATATAAGGGTTTATCATCCAGATTATAACTTGTCATAAAAATATATAAATAAGGGCTTCCCTTGGGCGTCCCAGATGAGGCACTGACTTAGTGGGATTGCTGAATTGAAGTCACTTAACAATGCAAGCTCCTGAGCTGTGGCTCGCGCCATGTGGCTCTTTGCTTCTGGATTGGCTGGCTTTCTTGTTAAAAATAACATTAAAAAAAGAACAGGGATTCCACAAGTCTAACACTTTCAGCAGTGAACCTAAATAAGAAAGAATAGGAATACCAAAAAATGTGTCTTTCTGGAATGCAATACAATAATTGCTAGATTTGTTATATATTTATTTCAGGCACACTTCAGGGGGTGAGTTGCTGTTTTTAGTCTGTTCTTAAATACCAACTCAGCCTTTCATCCTTCTGAGGTCGATAAATGAGTACCAACACAGGTTGGGTGATATTGTA
This sequence comes from Ambystoma mexicanum, assembly GCF_040938575.1. Classification (NCBI taxonomy): domain Eukaryota; kingdom Metazoa; phylum Chordata; class Amphibia; order Caudata; family Ambystomatidae; genus Ambystoma; species Ambystoma mexicanum. The sequence continues at coordinate 1,102,823,601 of NC_090928.1, forward strand.
CGTATATTTTTTTTATATAAAGCGCTTGAGCGTAAGTGCCATATAATAACACATAATTATCATTTGGCCATGGACGTCTGCTTCCATTAACAGTAATTTGCTAATATGGGCCTATTCACATTGATCTTAATGATACATATGGCGATCCATTCTTGTATGAAATTTATATCACATTATAGTGATATCGTAACCATATTTTTCATAGTGTACTTAGGAACAATGCTATGTGATGCCACTTCCTGTTTTGTCAAGGGTTGAAAGGTTGTGTTTCATTGCTTCTCGTGATATCACTTTGGGGTGGGGTCAAATGCCATCACTTCCTGTGATGTTATCAGAGGTCAAGGGTCATGTGATGTCACTTCCGCTACCCCTGGCATTTTGGTGAAATTACGTCCCTGATTTTGGGCAAGGTGGAATGAACCAGACGCGACAAATTAAGCATATGATGGGAGGATAAATACCACACAACCATAGTGTCCTAAACTCCAAATATAACCCAGATACCTCTGAATTTTGGAGATACCTAAAATTTACGCACAGCATACTAGCGGTTTAAAGAGAGGCAACCAAACCATAAGTAGCTCTCCTGTGGCCAAAGCTATAAAGAACTGGGGGAATAGGAATGGACTGGTAGGACATCTTTATGGTACACTGATACACTGGATAGACCCGCTATAAGGTACGACTTGCATGAATGAAATCACAGACAGGTGGCCAAAGGTTTTAGGTGAACTGTTTAAAGAAGAGTCTATAGACAGTATCATAGCAAACTACGAAAAGGGTGCAAGAGAATCAAGACTGAAGCTGACCCATTTTAAGATACTGTAGTGATGGTATTGGACCCCAAAGAAATTAGAGGCAGCGGTTCTACGACAGCAGGTTACACGTTGGAGCTGCCAGGTGCCAACGAGTAATATCTAGCACATACTATGGTTATGCATACTGGGCGTCATTAATCAAAGAAGCTAAAGAAATGTTAGAAAAAAAGGTGCCATTAGCACCTGGATTATGCATACTGCACAACACTTCTGACATGATAGGCCTCACTGCTCAAGAAGGCAAATGGCTAAACATAGTCCTGCTAGTGGAAAAACAAGGCAAACCGAGGCAATGGTGCACACCATACAAATCCCAAGCTATGCGCTGGGAGGAAGAGATGAAAAATATGGCGACCTATGAAAGACTGAACTACACTGCACAAGATAGAAAGGGGGAATTTTTGGACATATAGGCAAGTACTATGAGACAGCAGCTAGGAGTAGGAAATAAAGCACTCAGAATAAAAGCAAAAGCTACCTTACATTCCCTACAGAGGAGTACTGTAAAGACTGGAGGGGGGTCTGTACTTCTGCTCTCTATATGGTAGAGGAGAGGCACAGAGGACCCCAGCCAAGATTCTCTATTGTTGGTAGCAATGGACGACCAATCAGAGCCTAGCTTCTAAGGAGGTGATGCAGGCTGTTTCTTAAGTACAGTGTAGTCCCCAAGCACCCACAATGGAATGTCCACACACTGTATTAGTTAAAACACAGTCTTTATATAATTAAGTTCAAGGTTATGTACACAATCACAATAACTCACTTTGTGCTTAGTAAATCTGCAATGGCAAATATATATAGTTCTAAGTGGTACCGCAATTATTATCAGATTTCATTAAAGTGCATCAACTATACTCGGGTTAAATGTCACACAAATCACGTAATAAAGGTAACCAACAATAGACATAGGAGGAAAGCAGTTGGTAAGAACAATTGGCAGAATACAGGCCTCTACCGTTAAACACAGTTGTGGAGATCCCACAACCTGGGCAACCTGTAAAGTAAAGATATATCACAAGCCCAGTCCATATATTGCTCTATAAGTCTTATTTCCTTCTATAATGTTTCTATCACCCCAATGTACCTGGAATAGTAGAGTACGTAGACGGGTCGTCAACTGATCCTTCTGGAGTGGCTCCTTTTAAAGCAGGAGCCACGGATCGTCGAGATCCCTCGAAGAAAGTGAACTCGGCGTCGAGGCGGTAGCTTCGGTCCCTGCGGTGCTCGCCGACGACGATGCGAAGATGTCCTGCAAGGAAGAGGCATGCGGGGCACCTCAATGTCGATAGTTCAGGACCGCAAAGGGTTTGTGAAGAACTCTGGTCCAGCATGGGCATCGAGTTGTCCGTCGTCTCCATGGTCCTTCGGTGGCAGGAAACCCACCGGCAGATGCTCCTCGGCACATCGATGGCCTGGCCTTCTCCGGTGAGATAAGGCGGGCGGCGGTGTGTACGAGCGCATCCGTGAATCAAAAGTCTCAGGCAAAGGAGCGTTGGGGCTCTGGTCATCGATGGCACAGGGTCAAGTGGTCCCCTCTTCTGGGCAACACGGCTTTGATGGGCCTCCAGTGGTTATAGCAAACCTGTGAACCCTGGTCGGCAACAATGGACGGAATGTCTGGTGCTTATCTTCGTTCTCCTCGGCGGTCCCAGTTTCCAGTCGGCAGCCTTTCAAGGGAATGACTGCCAAGGAGCTTCGGCAAAGGTTAGCAGTGCTCAATGGTCCCTCGGAGCACAGGAAGAGGGCACCTAACCAGGTCCTCTCATGGATCAGTCTCGACGGCTTTCGGATTTTGGCAAAGGGAGACAGCAGTCAACCTTCTTCTTCAGGCTCGGCTTCGAGATTCAGCTTCAGTTTCAATGTTAGTTTGAACTCCAGCTTCTGAACGAATTCTAGCAGTGAGAGGCCCCCCGGTATACTAGTTAATCTCCCATTCATTCTGCTGGCTCACACTCGGGGCAACCAATCACTCATAAGGGCATTCAGCAGTCAGTCAGCCAATCAGGCATATAGTGCATTCAGGCCATTTTCCTCCCTCTCAGACACTCACAACAAGGAATGTGAATTGGGACAAGTACCCAGCCATTCAAAACTACACACCGCAGTCATACCAGTTTTGGGCAGGGCTGTCTCAGTCATTGTGTCAAACACCAGAAACCAGACATCCACAACAAGAAGTCCATGTTGGTCACACACTCCATTCACCCAGGTCCCACCCACAGGGTGTACCCACAGCATACAGTCACTGGGAAGGCTCCAGCCAGTCTGATCTGGACTTCACAACAACACCATTTATGGAACTTCCACACAACAGCCAGTCAGGGGGAAGGGACAGAGTCAGGGCTTCCCAGAACTTTGGAAAAACAAGGTATCAGGCAATAGAAAGCAAGAGGCCACAAGGGCCATCTTGTTTCCTATCAGGAATCAACTGATTCCAATGGCAGGGCCTGGTACCCCAAAATGCAGGATACTGAGAGCCCTGTCAAATTCAGCATTGAGCTGCCACCAGCTCATACCCTGCTCTGTGGGTCACACACAGGTGTCCAAAAACATACACTAGGGGCACAGGGTTGTACCTCCACCCTGGGTACCATAAGGGTATCCCATTGGTCTGTACACTAAACTAAAAACAAGAAGAGCTGCACTGGCAAGAGTCCCACATGGACTCCTGGGCAGAAGACAATACAGAACACAAATGAAAATGGACTACAGGACAAGGACAGGGAGGCCCTGTCCCTCCAATGTATTTCCAGCATCACAGTCACATATAGGTATATTCTCATATAGGTGCGCAAGATGAAGGTAGTATCTTATTTTCTCTACTTGATCAAATACCATATTTTATTGTTATAGTTTCCATTCTTGGTTGTTTTTGTTTTCATTTCCTTTTTCTGTTTAATGTATATGCTTCAAATTTGACCAGAATGCAAAACATGGAAAAAACGCAGACAAAGCTAGGAGCAGAGAATGTAGGCGATTAATTAGCAGAAAAACATGGTGTGTGTTTTGCAAGTATTGCCATTTGGCAAGGGCGCAAAGCCCTGGTTTTTACATTTGTTATTAACAAATAGAAAGATGAGGGTAATTCCATCTCAAAAGAGGTAATATGCCAACCAGATTCTCATTTTCCCGTCTACTTCATGCCAAAAGCAAAGTGCACTGATGCCATGCAGCAACAGTAGCCTGATCCATGGCACCCACTCTACTCGGGGGAAAATAGAGCAAGTTGGAAGGCCATGAAGTGCCCACTTGACAATCAAGTCCCTGGATTTAAGTTTTGCCCCACTGTACCCACATTATGGTGATCATGAGTCACCCCTGCTGGTGGCATATTACATGGTTCTACTTATCACAGCTGCCACATTCCAATTGATATCACATGTGTCAGCTCCTGTGAGCCAGCTTCACTATGGAAGGTGTAGTGTATTCTGGTCAGCTGGGTGTAGCCCGCCAAATGCAGGACTAGAACCTGGAAGGCCGGACCTCCTCTTTAATCTCTTTGTGAGGGCCGGTAACACTCTCCACCCAAGATAGCAGCACAGCAGTCAGCTGTCCCAGGCCTGTACCTCAATGGAGCACACCCATTCAAAATGAGTAGCCTCACACCAGGGTGCAGCATCTCTAAAGTGGTTATTATCAGTAAGGGTGAAAAGGGTGGGATTATGATAGGCAGGAGGGCACTGGTCAAAGGAAGAAGTTTCCACCATTTTGATTCTCACTGTCCTTCTCTCTCTTTCCTGTCACCTCCACTTCCTCTGGAGCAAAGCACTTTGGGTGTGACATCAACATGAGAAAATTCACTCCATCCTGAACAGGGATTGGACCACTAGGCAAGCTAGCTTTAGTCCAATTGCCTGTGGACGTTTGTCCTTAAAGGAAGGGGTCTTCCACCACGTCAGCAGATTCACTCAGTTCCTCTTGGATCCTTAAAGTCTGCAGATTCATTCTGAAAGTCTCACTGGACTTTCTTTGAGAGAGGTGAAGGAGGAATCATCCAAGACAAAAGGAGATCTGTCCCCTACCACTCCCAAGCACATTGAGAGTAACATCGGCTGTGGATCTGGACATACCACTCAACATACCACTCTGAACCAAATCTCCTAAACTGGGAAAGCAGACCCTGAAAAGAATTCAACCTACCCTTGAGTCCCCCTGAAATGGCCTCACAGCAATCGGAGGACCAGGCCAACCGAAGCTCCCTGTTCAATGCACCAAACCGGTACTCTGGGTTCACCACACCTGGAACAAGTGAGAAGTCGCTGGCGCTGGTTGCTGTGCTCCTCCACTAATCAAATATTTGCTTGCACCTTCAACCAGATCGACAGAGCATCATTTCACAGCCAAAGATTGTCACCTGGTAGTCCTGAAGTGACTTCTGAAATGCTGTGCCCTGAACCGAAACACTGGGGAGTCACACACTGACTCTAACCGGGGGTTAGAACCACAGCTTGGTCCAGCCAATACATAAACGTCCGCCTCATTGATCATACATCGCTGCATCCAAAATCGTTACTTCGATGACCGACGCATGTCAACTCGAACCACTGGATCATCACTCATCACCCCCTTCCAGCATCTAAAGACTCACTCGGCATGGCCAACTGCAAAAACGTTCCTGGGACGGCCCCGACCGGCATCTTTCAAAAGCCACCATTCTACCACACAGAGCACCCGCATTCGCCCCTACTTGACTCCTGCTAACTGCCAGGGCTTCCACAATCCTACATGCCCAAACTGAGCCTAATCAGCTCACTTCGTCTGATGACATCAGCCCACCAAGAACTGAATCCTGCTAATGTTCAACTGCCCGCTTGGTCCACTTGGACCCTAGAGTCTAGTTAGGTCATGATAGCTCCTGTTTTCTAACAAGATATCCTTTTGATGGTTCTACCTTACCTACGACCCCTAGAACTAGACTCAAAGCGCAACTTTATCCAGTATGTTGCATCTTCTCTGTACTTCTTTTGGGGTGTATCTTTGTACAGTGTTTCTATTTCTTCTATGTACAGATGGTGTGTTCTCATTAAAGTGTTTATATTTTCATAGAAGCTTGGTTGGACATTCCCATTATTTTGGACTATGGAACTGTATAGTTTGGGTGACTACTGGTTCGATTTCACACCCCTTTTAAGAGCATAGCCTTCCTTTGGCCCGAGTTACCACAAAAGACGAAGAAGGTATAACTGTCCCTGTTTTACCTATATGATTGCGTTGTGTTTTGGTTTGCAGAAGTGTGAGGCCTGAGTGGGTCATTTTACCCCTACTCATCCTTGCACTCCTGCAGAGCCTTATCCAATTCATCACAGGATGATGATATGTTGAGTAATAGAGCGCTTCTGATAGTCAGTTGCCTGAGAATTCCTTTGCTATATTGTAATATATTCTTAAATGTAAATACTGTTACAAAGAAAAAACAATAAAAAGATATATAGTGACCAAAAAAAATGAATGATGTAAGACCCAATAGAAAGAATACTAACAACGGGGATCCTGGCCAGAACTGGGTTTAAGTTCAAATAAATTGGCAGAATACAATGCCAAGTAAATGCAAACAATATACACATGTATAGAAGACTCAATAATCACAGCTTACTCTGACATGAGTGAGATAATATAAAAGTAATATTTACACACATCAGTGGGGAACATTTCAATTAGGCACTTCAAAATATGCTTGTGATATTCTGTATACAGTGGCAACTGAAACGGTTCAAATTAAATGCTGCACTTCTACTGGGACACTGAATCAACTTTCTTTGGTAAAGTCACATCTGATGAGTTAAGACTTCAAACATAAGATAAATCTTAGAAGGGTACACTGTATGTTTTTTAAACAGCCACTAGGTGTCGATGTTAACTAAAACCTGGTTTATATAGTTCACACGAGAAATGTCAAAGCTTCAAAATATATGCACACAAGAGTAGCTATGACTGGGATCAGATTAACTCTGTACACATTTAAAAAAAATGAAGAGAGACCAAGGCATCTCACCTCCAATAACCTCTTATTATCCAATTACAACTTGAATATTGATTACAAATCCTTATTTACACTGTCTTTTAGAACGTTGGCCGATTATCCGAGCAGGACTTTATGGGGAATGCTTGCTCTTTCAAGTGATAAGGTGCTCGGGCAAGTTCAGACTGGCGTAAACGTGAGGTTGTATGGTAGCTGGAAGTGGGATTCTAACTCAAGTACTTCCCACTGAGTTGGGTCTCAGGACACTGCAACCAGCAAGATTGGCAAAGGGCAACTGCAACAAACCTCCTTCTCCTTACATGATGAGCGTCACAGTTCTGAGCTGAGAAACGTTTCTGCTCTGTTATGTCATTGTTCATTGAAACACATTGCTGTTCATTGAAAGGCTTTGCTGTCCATGTATGTACTTTAAAACACACTATTTCTCATCATTCTTCCCAAGGAAAAACACAGCGATAAATATCCCCATTCATTGTTTCTTTGCCTCGCCATACCAAAAAACGCGAGCAAGGTAGTGTGGGGAGAGGAGGTGACTGACCGCAACAGTCCAGCCACACCCCTGCATATAGTGGACATAGTTTCAAATCTCTGTATTTTAAATTTAGGGATGTGCATATGTTTATTTCTATATTTAAATTGATGTACGTATTTATTGATGTGAGTATGCCTATTTATTTAGTTATAAGACCCGGGGTCATAGTTTATTGCACGGGAATGTCATAGATAAGAGGGAAGAGTGGCTACCCTGGCAAGAAGCAGGAAAAGGAAGTGACTGCCTGCCAAAGACCGTCTTTTGGAAGAGACAACTCACTGGGTCCCTTCCTCAGAGATTCTTCACAGTGGGTGGTGCCAGTGTAGTAAAAGGAGGGTCCTGTTCTGTCAATACTTCCCTAAGTGTCTTTTGATTACCCTTCTCAGGGAGGGAGGGGTGGCAGAGCAGGAAGCCAGGGAGAAATGCACGCTACAGCATATTGGTGAAGGGATTGTTGTGTAGGTTAAAATGGAAAGTTGTATTAAATATTGTTTTATGTGTCAAATAAAAAGTGGTCTCCATTGGATCCCTTAAAGAGTTCCTTGTGTAGTGTGTGCTGCAGTGAAAGGAAGTAAGAGGGAAAGCCCATCTCCTGTGAGGCTAGTATCTTTGTGTTGCAGGTTGCTCAGTTCCCCTTATTGTCCAGCTGGTCTGGAGGGGCTCGGGTGGGTTCAGGGAACCCTCCCTGGCCTGGGTTAAGTAGCATAATAATAAATAAATAATTTTGCATTCATATACCGCTGAGGGCTGCTTCTGTGGTGCTCATTTCTCGACCCTGCCAAGATTTGAACCTGCTCTGCACGATGTCAAAGCGAGCTCTCTACTCACTGTTGCACAGGCCATCAGGCCAGGGCCAGAAACACCAGGGATAGACATTCCTCTGAGGCTGACAGGAAATCTGAGGTTTCATTGTCCCCTGTCTTCAGTGGTGGAAATGGAAAACATGTAGGTGGGGATCCCACACCACAGGGGCCAGGTGGGGGAGGAGTTTGGTGATGGGCTGTGCCCGAGGGGGCATTGTCTAGAGGGGCGGGGCTCGTAGTGGACATCCAGCAATGCTGGAATACTTGAAAAAATAAAATAAATAAACACCTGCGACGGCAGCATTGCCTTTTACCGCGGCTTTGGCACTGGTGTGTAATGCACAATGCTCGCTTTTGGCACTGGTGTGTAATGCACAATGGTCGCTACATGTACAATCAGTTGTACATGCAGCGAGTATTGTGCATTACTCACCAGTGCCAAAGCTGCGGTAAAAGGCAATGCTGCCGTCCAGGGCCACCGGCCTTAGCAGCAGCAGCGCCCTGGCTGAATTGGCGCCCCTGCCCTCCCTGCGCACCTTTAGGAGCCTCACACAGTCTTTATGTAGAGCAGTCTTCCTTGAGCGTTAACTCATGCCATGCGGGCATGTTTTAATGAATATTTTTACCAGCCAGAGCAAGCTAATTGACTGGGTTCAAATCCCAGCTTCACAGCCTATTAATAAATCTTGTGACATTGGGCACAATGTTTTCTTTTGCTGCGCCCCATCTGCCAAAATGCGGAGTCGGTAGAAGCGACTCAGTGTAGGCTTTGCAAACAGAGCAGTCATAGTGGAAATGCGAACCAATGGAATGCACATCACACACTTGTTAACTTCTTGTAATGCAGCCTCCCACGACGCACCGAGAATCAAAGGCTGACTTAACTCCTTGTTGTGTCCGGTGATGTCCACACATATGCACATTATGGCAGATCTTTTACTGTTTCAGCTCAGATCCGCCCAGAATCCCATTGAGTGTGTGGAGGGGGGGCTCATTTGAGCCGCGGGTGCATTGAATAAGAAAAGGGCGCCTGCCGCGCCATCTCCCAGCTTGGGGGAGCCTTTGAAAGACTCCCTAGTGCTGGCTGGCAGGGGGCTAGTGGCGCCCTGAGGGGGCTTGGCGCCACGGTCGCCTGGCCTGCCCTGCTGCCGTCGTGTGCGCCTTTCTTTCGTTTTTTTTTTTTTAATCTATTCTATCGCAGTTTATGGTCTTGGACGGCTGACTCTGGCCGGATCCCGAGATCCGGCTCCATATCTGGTGCCGGATCTCAGATTCCCCGAGAGCCGGCCCAATGACCAGCACTGCCTGTCTTGTCTCTATACCATTGAACAGAAATAGAACAAGCATGGCATCCAACCAGCATGGCAGTATGGGAGTGTGTGAGACAGTGAAGGTGACAAAGATGGTGAGCTGATGTGATGTAAGTGGTCATGCATTGCACCCTTGCGCCACTTGTGGTGGTCTCACTTTCTTCAACAAAGAAGAAATACAGCAGCCGAAAAGCTCACTTTCCTCCCCCTTAAAGGTCAAGAGATCAGTTTAAAGGCCTTAGAAGTCGGTCCACCCCGGTATATTTTTTTCCCATTGAGGGGGAACTGTTTGCTCTCGGAATGCTGCGAAATCGGAAAAGGCACACATTTCCCTGATTGAAAAATCTACCTGTTACCATAGCTGCCATGAGGAACGCAAAGGGATCTATTACACATGAAAGAGTCCCTTTTCTATTTCCAGTACGACTAAGACGCTAAGCCACGTAGGCCTCCAATGAAAGGAAGAAACACAACCAGGGGATATCAGGTAAGAGAATACAAAAAAGAGAACTGTGCGAGGTGATCCAAGTCTCTCTGGTTGCTCTTTACTGCGGGGCAATAACAGGGGCAATTGTCAGGACTCGGAACAACATGATTGGCAGCGAGGCTGCGGCCGGCTGCTAATGTCCTTAATAAACCAGCTGTGTGTCAATAGTTTGCTTGCATCATTAGAGATGTAGCCCTAATTATGATTCTTTCCGTTTCGCTAGATAGTGATAACTCCCTTGAAGAGCCTGGAAATCTTGAAGCTCATCCTTTAAAAGAAGAAAACATTCTTGTTAAATCAATATTAATATCCCTCTCCTTCACAGACACCACATCAAGCGGTAATGAAATGTAATTGAGAAAAATCAATACATTTTAATTACCGGTGAAACATTAACAGGTTCTTCAGTGGATGAGTATTGCTTTTCGCATTTCTCTTTGCCCGACAACACAGATGCAGAACCAATAATGAAGGAATGCGTTGTGCACCAAATACTGCTGAGTCTACTTAGCAAAGTGGCGGCCTCTTAAAGGTGTGTAGAGTTATATTTTACCAACAATTGCATGACATGAAACAACTGATACCATGACTAGAACATGTGCATTAGATATTAAGTCAGAAGCAATTCACAGTCGACGCACACACCCTCATTCAACGACGACGAAATAGCTCAGATATCAGTCAATCAATTGGTGCACCCACTTATTGTGCAATTTCTGAGCTAGTCTGGTTAAACACAATGACACAATCACATTTTATGGTCTTTCCCCCACATAATCCATATAAATGCAGATTATCCAGGGAAAGAGACTGCGAGGTAACCCTGTATGCAGGTGCAAATACAACAGTCATGTGCAAAAGCTGACAATGTGCAAATAAATACATTAAAAGGAGAGAATGTTTAGAGCAAGAACTCCTGACCACGTGTGCTAGAGATATAGTGCTGTGAAATGTTCCTGCATACCACAAGTGCCGAATGGAATTACCAATAAATTATATCAGGCCCAAATAATCGGACAGATTCAAAGAATATGGCAAAATGCTACTTAATTGTCAGCTCAACACCATGGGTAACTGTGAAAACATAAAAATTTATACGAGGCTGGGAAGCCCAAAGGAAACACACCAACACAGGTTACAAAGGACATACAAGTGCTTTATTTAAAAGCTACAACAGTTACCAAAAAGTCAATTGACAAACGGATAGCTATTCGGCTCTCAGAGTAACGTAACGAACTTCAACGAAGGTTCGATGCATTAGTAGAGAGACCGTACATTGGAATACTTGGCCTTTTATATTCTTTATCTAGCCCTGGCCAACCCCCTCGCAGGTTAACCATTCTTGGGACCAGGCCTAGGGTTCCTTGCCAGGTCAATCCCATAATGTATGCATTTTGATCAGTTCCGCTGATACAGTTGTTCATTTACACATAGGTCTTAGTTCGCGACCCCGACAAGTGGCCTGCAGGCATATTACTTATTCATGTGTGCGGAGGTTACAACGGCCAGAATCTCACTCAGAATGTCATTCGGCCTCCATTTTGATGTTCAGGGTGACTTCCACATTACAAGAGAACCTTAAATGGCAGCTAAATCCAAGATGGTAACTTACACAATTTTTCGTTAAGGTCAAGACCTTGCCGCAGAGTCTATTTACATGATATTTTAGACACCTTGGCGTAGGCCAATACACATTCAAATACTGCGATAGGAGGCATAATATCATTTCAATTCCAACATAACCTGGTCAGTCACCAGGTCAGTCGAGTGAAGCCTCTGGTGCTAAACCAGAGGGAGGTCAGCAGAAGCCCCCAATACACAAAACATTTGGTAAATGTTATGCTTGTGGGTCAACTGACCATGTAAAAGGGGATCCCAGATGCAAGGGTAACCCTTCAGTGGTCCACACTGCCTCCTTAGCCTTGATCCACGAGGAAGAAGTTAATATGGCAAGTGGGAACTTTCAACAATTGGCTTAAGACCCCATGGGAGTCTCATCCATTGTTTCTTTAGTATCCCTGGGTATGTGGGAACAGCAGAATGTAGATATGTATAACTCTATTCCAGATAGCACAAAAGAATACTTCAAGAACAGTGTACTTGTAAATGGACAGGAGACCCCTGCCATTAGAGACCCTGGGGCCAGCATTACAGTAGTGGATGCAACTTTTTTCAAGCCTGAGGATGTTGCTAAAGCACCCAAGCCTCCCACTAAACTTGCTGGAGGCCCCTCCAAATGATACCTAGACCACCAGCTCTCATCCAGTGCAACAACATAACTGTAAGAATATCTGTCAGTGTACAGAGTGAGGTTCCTGGAAGAGTCCTGTTGGGGAATGACTTAAACACTCTTGGAGTTATATCAAGCACCCCCAGGCCTCCCAGTAAAAACAAGCAGGAGCAAACTAGATTGGCCAGAGAGGCAACTTTAGATGACTCTCAATGGGAAGTTACAGAGGTACCTATAACTTCCAGTCCATGGGAAGGACACCCTTCTAATACCAAGCCAAAGAAGGAGGCAAAGGGGAAATCCAAGGTCTCAGGAAAGAAGGAAGGTGCCACACCTGTTCAAAGGACAAGAACATCCCTGAGAGGGCAGTCCAAGGTCACACCTGAGACCCCTTCACCAGCTGAGGCTGAGTGTGAGGAACAACCAGGAAATGGTGAATCAGCTGCTGGTGAAACCGAGCTAAAAGAAGCCCTTCCCTATGTTGGTGGTCTTAATCCTAAAAACCATTCTGAGCTGCAGACTTTGCTTGCAGAAGGTGGACCCTCTAGAGCAGACTTCAGCAAAGGTCAAAAGGAGTGTCCGAATCTTGAAGGACTTTGCCAACAAGCAGCTTCCCAGCTGGAAAGGCAAGAGCGAGGGTAGCACAGGCTGTACTTTACAATAAGCATATTGAGTCTACCCCAGGGGACTACAGAAGACTTGTAGTGTCTCAGGTGGTGAGACCCCAGTTTCTACAGTTAGTCCATGAGATTCCTCTGGCTGGTCACTTAAGTTCTAGGAAGACAAAGGCGAGGAGTTCTCTGTATTTCTACCAGCCCAAAATGGGATCTGAGGTACATACATTCTGTAGAAACTTTGACACTTGTCAGACTTCTGGCAAGAGTGGAGACATGAATGTGGCACCCTTTGTGCCTCTCCCACTGGTGGGTGTTCCTTTTGAGAGGGTAGGGATTGACATTGTTGGTCCCCTAGACCCTTCCACATCTTCAGGCAACCGATTTATATTGGTTGTGGTAGACCATGCTACCAGGTATCCTGAGGCCATACCTGTGAGGACTGTTACTGCTCAGGCAGTAGCTAAGGCCCTCCTTGGTATTTTTACCAGGGTTGGTTTTCCTAAGGAGGTCATCTCAACAGGGGTCCTATTTTATGTCCCACTACAAGCAAGCAATGTGGAAAAACTGTGGCGTGTCCTGCAAGTTCTCAACAGCCTATCATCCCCAAACCAATGGGTTGGTAGAGAAATGTAATAGAACTATGAAGAGCATGATTGGTGCTTTAGAGGAACTCCTTAGAAGAAAGTGAGACCTTCTACTTCCATACCTTGTCTTTGGTTATAGAGAAGTCCCTCAGGAAGGGGTTAGGTTCAGCCCCTTTGAGCTCCTCTATGGTCATCCGGTTAGTGGTCCATTGGCCCTAATTAAGGAAGGGTTGGAGAGTGATCTTTCCCTCAAGCCAGTGAGAGTCACTGACTATGTGTTAGGTCTATGAAGGAGAATGACACAAATGATGACAGACGCTTCTGATAACTTGAAAGCAGGTCAGGCTCTGGTTAAACATTGGCATGACCAGAACGCCAACATGGTGGAGTTTACTCCAGACCAGCCATTTCCTGTTACGGTGCCTACAAGGCAGAGGGCCTTACAAGACAAATTGATTGGATCCTTCAAGGTTGTGGGCAAACCTGGAGAGGTCAATTACTTAGTTGACTTGGGCAATCCCAAGAAGGCCCCTAGGGTTTTGTCACGACCCATATCCCTGACCCCATCAGATGCAACAGCCCCCTGACTGCAGTGGGGCTACAGCCCCCCACAAGGGCTCCAAGGGTCTTAAAAGCCCATCAACAAAAGACATGGAGTCAGTCCTGGTGCCTTTGGCGCAACGCTCATTATCAAGAATAAGACAGGTACCCACTTTGGGCCTAAATTTAACATGGAGGTCCATTACACAGCTCAGTTCCATGAACCGAGCCGTGCAAACTAGTGTTTTGGGTGTGGCAGGATCTTCAGGTGTGGCTGGCTACATAAGCCACGCCTGAACTGGGATGCACACTTTGCACTATTCGGCACTCCTGCAGCGTAACGCTCACTGTGTCCAGCTCCAGCTCATCTACTTCTCCCGGTGGCCTGAACCTGAAGCCATCGACCTGGATTCCACCGGCTACCTGAAAGAACAAGAACAGCGTTAACAAGGAACATTTACCTGTGAATAGTAGCTCCTACATCCATCCGCACTGAGTGGTCATGCCCATTTACGGATTGCACCGCAACCTATAGAGGTAAAGAAAAGGACAGCATTAGCAATAACCCGTACCTGGCAAGCAGCGGGTCCTGACATTGTGCTACACTCTTCCATTTTGGATGCATTGTAATCTGCAAAAGTGAAGAAGAAACAAGCATAACATCAATAAACACTCACCTGAATAGCAGCTCATCGATTTAACATCACTCCGGATCATCAGCAATTACCCAGCAAGCTACAATCTGTACAAGACTGGGCCACCCCTACTACTCAAACCCAAAAGAGAGTCTTTCTAGGTCTCACTCGTTACTATAGGAAATTCATTGAGAACTATGGGACCATAGCTTCTCCCTTGAATGCGATCTCCTCACCCAAATTCCCCAAGAAGGTCAGGTGAAATCAGGAGTGTACCAAGACACTTGAAGGACTTAAGAAGGCCCTTTGTCAAGCTCCAGTCTTGAGAGCTCCTGACTGCAACCAATCCTTTATTGTACAAACGGATTCTTCAAATACAGGAATAAGTGCAGTTCTGAGTAAGCTGGATGAGAAAGGTAGGGAACACCCTATTTGCTTCATCTGTAGGAAACTGAAGGACCCTGAAACAAGGTGGGCAACAGTTGAAAGAGAATATTGTACAATTGTATGGTCTTTGAAAAAGTTTAGACAATACTTTTATGGATTTACTTTTGTAAGGCATGCTGACCACCAACCCTTTACATGGTTAATGCAGATAAAGGGGAGAATCCTAAATTGTTAAGATGGTCAATCAGCCTTCAGAGGTTTCATTTCACCACAGACACAGGTCAGGGTTTAATCACCGAAATGCCGATGCTCTCTCCAGAAAGTATGACCAACTGTATTCTGATATTCATCCAGGAGTGGAATAAATCCTCCTGTCCCTAAGTCTGGGGGGGACAGTGTTAGGGAGAATTCTCAGAAATGTGTTAATTCCCTTCTACCTTAGAGATCCCCAACTCTTTTGCTGGACTTTAGGACTTTTAATTTTTATCCTGGAGAGAGTGAGACCTTTTCCCCACTCTCTCATGTATTTTTCTTTGATTTTAATACTGTGTATCATTTAGTTTTGGAGTCTGACAAACTCCTTAGGCATCATCTTTTTACATTGTGACAAACAGCACCTTTGGGGCAGTTGCACAGGGAAGTCTTTCAGATTTCCCAAAGGTTTAAATACCTTCTCTTGGTTAAGCTACTGTTTACAAGAGCAGTAAAGTGAAATTGACTTTACTTACCTTTTGTAACTTTGTAGACCCAACACACACTATCTTACAAAGAGTGCTGGAGGGGTTACTTAGTAACCCCTTTGTCTACTTCTCATGTAAACAAATGTATGTTACCCTTTCAACAATTAATGGCTGGTGGCAGGGGATTTCTTTTTCCTACCATTGTATGTTTCTACCGCGGGCTGCAATTGCTGCTGAAGTAAAGCTCCCATGGGTGCGCACTTTGTCAAAATGGCCCCAGTCTTCTTTTTTCATCATTTCTTGTTGGAAAGGTCCTACATGAGATTTACTCTGCGCGCTAAACCTGGTTTGGTCCCTTTGTTCATTTTATCATTGGCTAGGTTGACTGGTGAAACCCTCCTCTGGCTCCAGCGTGTCTGGCACGGAAGGAAGCGAGGGACGTTCCGAAACTCCCTGTGCTTAGTCTCCTTGGTTACAGGAATGTACCCACAGGTGATTGACCAGCTGGCTGCCCTTTGAGGCCAGCCACCCTGCTGTGTGAGTGACAGCTAGGCTGCAAATGAATGGGAGAAACTTGCATAAACTGTGAGGTCTTTTGCAAGAAAGGCAGAGTCGACCACTGGACAAAGGAATCTGAAGAATAACCTGGAAGAGATGTTTGCTGCAACTGCTGGACCGTTGGTTTGCCTGGTGAAGCCCTGCTGCAGTGCTGAAGCTCTGAATTCGCCTGGACTAGAGAAGCCCTGTGAGGACGACTTCTCCCCTTGTGTTGGTAGGGCCAATCGTCCCCAAGACAAACTCATCTGGAAATCCTCTTGTTGATGGCTGTACATCTATTTGCTGCTGCAGGAACTCAGTGCCAGGGAGAGGAACACCAGAATCGGGTGTATCATTTTTAAGTGAGACCCGAGCTCCGGGAAGATCATCTGGACTCTCTCGAAGCAGGACTAACCAAGCCGGAGCCACCTCAACAGAGTGCTTGACCCCAGAAGCAAGGAAAGCCACAAGGTATTCGAGAACCATAGTGCTATTCGCGAGAAGCTGAAACCGTGAAGTGCTGCTGATATGAAGTTTTCCCATTGCTGCCGCCGACCTTCGAATCATAGTGCAGGAGTACCCAGACATCCTCCTCCTTGTCCCCACGATTAAGGCCCAGGAACAACAGGATCTTCGATACTACAACAGGAACAGAAGCCAGCTGGAACCAATTTCTTCAGACCTAAGCTACTGTAAACTAAGGGGCACTTACCTCTTGTTGTGTAGCATTTCTAGCTCTCAGTTGAGACTTGCCTTTGCTGCCTTTTGCAGATTCTCTTGCAGCTTTGCCCATCACAAGTCTCACAGCGTGTGGCCCAACAGTGATTTCATTTTCTACAAAGATCTCTAAAACATTGTGCAAGACTTGTTACTTACCTTCAAGGCGTGCCTCAGCTTCCCTAGACTTTGCTCAAGTGACCTTGGCTGTCCTGGTTCCCTGAAGACTCTTCTAACCTCTGACTTTGTGTTTTAACTCTCCCTCTAAAAGGTCATATTTTCTTTACTTGTATAGCTGGGAAAGGGTTAATCTACATTGCATTGAGGGGGGGGTTCAAAAGTACTTACCTTTTTAAGAAACTTGTTAACTATTGTTTCATCGCCTAACATTTTCCTGTTGACACCAAGTATTGCTCGAAATGTACCAGTGGTGTATCAATGTCCACAGTGCCCTAGTTATTTAAATCACCTCAGGGTGTAGGAAGTGTCTGTGTGCCATCCCAAATGGGCACCTACTGATTTATTGAAACTGAGAGTGTGTATTTTTGAAGTATATTTAAGTGTTACATATTTTCTCCCTTCTAAAGAAGGATTATTCAAACTGACTGCTAAATTAATAAACAATTGTTTAATCAAGAAACATTGAGTGTAAGTGTTATTTTGATACTTGTCACTATGAAACTCTATGTTGCAACCCTACAGCTCACATTGACCCCTCTTGAGATAAGCCTGGCTGCTCAGTCAGTCTACCAACTTGTGTAGTACATGCTTATACCAAAGGTTGGGTTAACTATTGCCAGGAGGGCAAGGCTGGTGCAGTCTCCCACAGGCTACTGCATACAATCTTGACTAACAAAGGTACCTTGATATCTTCGTCTGGAGCTTAATAAATAGGCCTTGTTTCCTGGTCTTGCACCACGTGTGAGGAAAGCACCATGTTGTCCATCATGGCCTTCTATATAGCGTTATTTGATTCAATTATACTGGGTGTTATTACTCTTCTTGGCCTCTGGAGACTTGGTTGCTCCCTCTTGCATATGCTTTCTGCATCTTTGATTGTTCAATACTTGGCACTTGCAAATGTTCACTCCTTTGCTTAATCTAAGAGAAATATGCTGTGTGTATGTAGCTTATCCCCTTCGACTCCTTTCATACTTTGCAATTGCTTCTTGATGTGGCATCCTTGATCCTAAGCCAAGCAATACCCTTTGTCCATTTCCAGTGCCTGTCAGCTCTGCAGCCATGGTCTCTCTCCTTCAGGCTTCTCATTTACTATTTATACAGAGTCAACATCCATTTTCTCATCATGGTTGCTTTACCCGTGTTATACTTTTTTAAATTTATTTTTTATTCATACAGCTGACACTGTCAACTTTACAATAAGATAACAACCTATTTCACATTATTACAATAATTCAAAAATGTAAAACTTATTAAATAAAAGAAGAAAAGAAGAGTGAAAAAAGCAAAACTAAAAAAATTGTTTCTTATCATTAAATTGACCAGAGTACGATACGCATATCCACAGAAAACAGGATCAAATCAACATAAGCCATGTGTAAATAATTTCTTCTTTTCGACATTAAAAAGATAAGAAAGGTTTTTAGCAGTAATTATCCGAAACGGATTTTCACCCTTTGACAGAATCACACATTTTGCTTAGTTCCAATGATTACTTCGCTCTCAACTACTTACAATCCTCTAAAAGTTTTCATCATAATTACATCATTCCCAGTTTTAGTGTGTGAAGAAAAGCTATTGCACCATTTCTATGTGAAGAAAGTTGTCCACTGAATATTCATTGCCAGAATGACTTTGGCGAAAGATCTTTATATTTTCCAAAAATTGGTGTAAAATACTTAGTTCGTAGTAAAAGAAGTGCTTCATTTGTTACTAATAGATGGTACAATGTTTCCTCATGACCTGGGTTATTGCAAAAAAACAACATTTAGAATCAGTTACCATTTTTCTTTTTGCCGGAACTTCTTTAGTCAGCCACAGATTAAACCTCAACCACATGAAGTCACACCTGTGGTGCGGAAAGGGAGATTTTTTCAATTCCAATTCAGGTCCACTGTATTTTTTATGGCCAAATGGTTGATTGGCAAAATCACAATACTACATACACTTAGCTCTAGTCCGAATCCAATCCATTTGAAATAGTTTTGTTTTAGCCCTTGTCGGGTTCTGCATTAACACATCTAATGATATGTCAGCATTGGAAAGTGCTTGCTCAACTGTTTTTCTCCATTTCCGCACGAACGGGTCATCACTTTTACACTTGTGCTCTGCCAATATTCCAATTATCATTGAGGAGCCTGTTGCCATAATGCATTTATGATAAAGTTCTACCAAGTTCCACAAATATCTTGCATCAAGCGAAATTAAACCCAGTTTGTGTCTAATCCACGAACCTGGAAGGCAAACTGGTAGTTTTAAAAGCCTCCTCTAAAATTTAGCTTCAAGTGTATTCCACCACAGTTCAGGGACGATTTTCTCAGTTTCCGCTCCATATATTACTATCGGCGTGGTTTTCTGCATAAAAAACTTTAGTGCAGGACCAATTGAAAATTTGCCAGATTTGCTTTGAATCAATGTGGCTTTAGAAATGGCCATATTTTGTTTTCCTTCGAGACACATCATATGTACTTCTTCATCGTTATCATTGGCAATGGTTACACCCAAATAAGTGTATTTGACAACACATTCTAGACCTATCCCCTGTAATGACCATTTAGATTTTGTCATGACTTATCTTTTATTTGGATTACAAACCATGATTTTGGTTTTCTTGGTGTTAATGGTGAGAAGATTGTTCTTAACATGCTGATCTAATGCAATTAGCAAACGTTGTAATCCCTGTGGGGTCTTTAAGATGAGAACAAGATCGTCCGCATAAAGCATAGCTGCAATGGGTTTAGATGCCTGTTTTGGAGCATCAGATATCACTCCCACAAATGAATTCTGCACATCTGAGAGAAAAACATTAGATAAGGCCGAGGCAAGGATATACACCCTTGCCTCTCTCCTCTTCGTGTTTCAATCAAAGGGATCAATGTGCCCTTTAGGTCCACCCTTACTCGCATTGTGCTACTAGTATGTAACGCTTGAATCAAGTTAACTAAATAAGAGGGACAGCCTGCTTGCACCATTTTTTCAAATAACAGCTTTCTTGAGACAGAATCAAAGGCTGCCCTTAAATCTACATAAGCAAGATAGACTGGTTGCTTCATTTGGGCATGGTGTTATAATTGCTTTGATAGTCAATACATTCATTGACGTGCCCATTCCGGGAACAAACCCCATCTGAAATGGATCACGCCGAAGTTTCTCTGATGTCCATAAATTGAAATCCCTCAATATAAATCTTGAAAAGATCTTTCCGGGCATATCAAGAAGGGCGATCAGCCTGTAATTAGCAGGACAGGACCCATCGGCCTTCTTGAAGATGGGAACAACCATGGAACGTCTCCAAGATTCCGGTATGAAAATGCTCCTTACAATCTGACGGAAGATGATGTACAAGATTTTGGCCCACAAATGAGGATGTAATTTAAATATGCAGTTACTCAGGCCGTCAGATCTAATTAGATCTAATTATGTAATAATAAATGTCCTCCTCTGATAATATTACATTTTGGAAATCAGAGTATGTTTCAGGTCTACTCTGAATTCCATTATCAGGACATTCATATATTTTGGAGAAGGGGGTAATCCATTCATGTTGTAACACGCCATTAATTTGCACTGCTAGTTGTCTTGTGTGTGCGGCTACATTCAACAGTGACCACATTTTAGACATATTTTTAGAGGCCATTGCATGTAGCATAGCTTCCCCATCATTTTGATATGGTATTGCCTTAGGTGAGCGCAACCAATTTGTGCACTTGCATTTTGACGCACGAATGATCGCATCCCGTGCCAGAGCCGGTAAGTGAAGAGCTGCTCTTTTTACCCTGAACCCCGGATCGAAAGTATGCTTTGGTTGATGATAATTAGCATAGTGTAACAGTGCTAAAGGGCCTTAACAAGCCACGCTACGCCAATGGAAATAATCGAGAGCCGAGTAGCAAGGCAGATCATGATATGATATGATATGTGCGAGGGGTCACCAGAGAAAGTTACTGTCCTTTTGTTTCCCATACCCCCCCCCCCCAGGTCGCCGAGGACAAAGCCGCCTCAGGCTTTGTCCGTCGTCAAAGCTTTATAAAAGATGGATTGAATTGTGTACTTTTCAAGCCATCTTTTACAAACATAGAAAGGTTTAAAAAAGATGGCTTGAAAAGTATGCGAACCATAAGGTACGCAAACAAATGTATAAATTGTATATATTTGTTTGTGTACCATACCATGATTTGTGTACTTTTCAAGCCATTTTTATAAAGATAGAAATATGCTATATATTTCTTTGTTTATAAAAGATAGCTTGCATACTACACAAATCATAGTGTGTAGTACTTGTTTAGGCCACGCCCATCCCACAAGCCACGCCCCCAAAATGGACCCCCAAATTAGGCCCCTCCCTCAATTTCTTGCACCACTTAAAGCCCTGCGGGTGGGGGGGTTCAATCGATGCTTGCCCAGGGAGTCCAGTTTTAACAGTGACCCTTATTTGTATAAGTGTTAAAAATCCAGAAAAAGAGTGTGACCGAATTTGCACAGGCCACTGAGCGTACCCCAACCGCACCTGTATTTGGAGCATTGCCTGGTGCACCTGGGTATTTATACTATTGGCTGTTCAAATGCCAGCAAGGTGATAGCCACTGTAAGCAACTGAGACCACAGAGCCAGACCGCTGTGCATTACCATGGTGACATGGAGTCATCACCTGACCTTACCGATCCGAGAAGAATGACTGCATGTAAACATGTCCATGTCTGGTGGGTACACTCTCATAACCATACCCTTGTAAGGCAGCACCTATTATGCATTAAAAAACATCTGCACTATAAGAGGGTGGAAAAATGTCAAAAGAATATTTAGAAAAGTACAGCAAGTGGTGAGGCTGGAATACTAGGGCAGTGGAAATCTATGAATTAGGCAGATTTTCAGAAATACCGCTGGCGGTAATGGCGAATAATTACAGCAGAATATCTGCTCCAAAATCCAGACAAGTCGTAATGATTTCTGTGGCTGTTCTTTGGCCCCTGGGGTCCCTATGCTGGTGGTGGCGTAGGCAGCCGATTACAATTGCCTCATTGTAGCCCCGGCACTGGTCAAGTGCAGGCACATTCCCTGGCGAAGACATCTAGCAAATTAGTTTAAATGAAATGATTCAAAGGAGCTGCACTTTAATAGATGCGGAATTGCACATTTGCATGAAATATCAAAAATTCACATTTACATAGAACCTTTTTCAACAGTTCCACTGTTAAAATGTATTAATTGCACAATGTATTTATTTATAGTTCTAAAATAACTTTTACAAAAATGTTATCACAATACAACTCTATAAAATTCAAACTAAGATCTTAATAAAACAATGCATTATACAATCAATCACAAATCACAATTGCACAATGATTTGCTGACTTTATTGACACAGAACAATGTATTTTTAAAAACGTGTTAACATTTTTCTAAAGAAATATAATGACGGGTATAATGGGAATGGTGTCTATAGCAATTAATTTGCCATTTCCTCCCTTGTTCTCTCATAAATGCCAGGAGATTAACCGTGTCCTCTTAGCAGCTGTGGGGGTACCTTCCCATCATTACCACTCCAGTGAAGACCCACGGCCGTAGAACGCAGTCAGCCTGTGCGTATTGCACTGCTGCTTAAACTACGCTTAACCGTTATGAGAAAAGACACTTGAATAACAGTCGAACGCCCGGAGGGAGAGAATGTTTCGCAGGCTGTTAATTACCACGAGCAGGAACGTCTTCCAGCTTTTGCGGTCGTTAATTATTCACCCTTACGCATATGCATCATTAGCCGTATGCGCGAACCTGGCTGATGGCTTCAGAGCCGTTTTGCCTTCATGAAAATATTTGCATTTTATCGTGGTTGTCATCTAAATAGCTCTCCAAGGGACATGTTTCAACTGTGATCTGCGTTTATCCTTTCCAACCAAACTCTCAGGGGGATACTAATCTGAGTAATTCAATATATACATATATATTTAATATAACAACCTGCCTGGCTCTGAATCTCAACCTTTGCAAGCTCAAACCCTTCATTCCGCCGCAGGACTTCCAGAAAGTAGTGCAGACCCATGTGATCTCCAACATCAATGGGGGAAATGCCCGCCTGACGGATCCCCCAGCTAAAACCAGCACAACACGCTCCCTGCAGCACATCTTATTATGGGTGCACGGACATTTGATCGAATCACCCCGTCCTATTCAAATTGCATTGGCATACTCTCCAGGCCAGGATACTGTTCAAGAGGTCATGTACCATCAACAAAGCAGTCACGAGTAGCACACTAGCGTACCTGGCGGCTTAGCTCCACATATCTGGTGGTTCACGCTCCTCAGACAGCAAATCAACCAACCGGCTTGAATCACAACTCATCTGCAAAGAGAGGGCATGCAAACAATCCTTCTCTTGTCACGCATCCTACCCTCTAGAACTCAATTGCAGTGTCGGCTTGGATTGCCCCCACAATTCTCCAGTTCATAACTATCTCAAAACATGGCGTTTTCAACAACTGACCAAGGACTAACTCCAATGGATGCACATAACGATGCACAGACCTCACGAACTTCGCTCTTGTTAAAAGATGCCAGCCCAAACACTGGCTACCCACACCCTGTACTGTGCTCTGCTGCTCTCGAGCTAAATCCCTGCTCTAAATAATAAAATAAATGAAAAATATAAAAATAAACATGCATAGGTGATAGTTTCAGTGTTTTTATAATGTTATTTTACACTGGCACTGTTGCACTGGCGTGGTGGCGACGCCTTGCCAGCATTTGACTTATTGTAGCAATATATGGCAAGGTACTCCAACCTTTCTCATGGTATCGCTATCCTGCCCATGTATACCATTTGCCAGCTATTACCCATTTTCTATTTATTGCTAACCTGTGCCCAAATATGTGTACCATTTGCCAGTCAGTGACATCATTTGCCTATATACTCACATCATATGACAGGTGTGGTCACATTTTGCCAGATGTTGCCATCATATACCAAGGTGCTGAGATAAGGTTAAACAATTAAACCGCGCCAAACAATGTGATTTCAAGTGTACAATTTAACATTATTTAATTTGTTCATCAGATCAGCCTGACACGTGTTTCGAGACTTGGCTCTTCTTCTGAGGCAATTCCACTTGTCTACAATGTTCAGGTCACAATTAAATTGAGCTCACAAGAAAATATGTCTTCCCCTTAATCTTGAATGAATGCTGTTGCATTGAATCACAATATTCACTGTCCGCCTCTCGGCCTCGGAATGATTCCAGGGAGCTTGTTACATCCACACCTTAATAATTACCTGCAGCCGGTAACATACATTAATTCAAGGCAAGCAAGCACTGTAGTTTTCTGGGCATCTTTGCCTTTTTTCTCCATAAACCAAGGTGTTTGCACATTTGTGCAGGTATTGCTATCATATGCCCAGGTTCGGGATGTGCCATCGCATGCCCAGTTACTTGCATTATTAGCCGGCTATTGCGTTCATATTCAGAATTGCTCACACCATTTGCCAGGTATTAACATCAAGTCCTCTGGTGATATCATCTTCCATGTTCTGCATCAAATGCACAGCCTCTTATACCTATTGCTAGTAGTAAACGTTGGACATGTCTAAGGGAGCACAGGGATGCCATGCACCACTCTGGTGAAAGGAGCCATAGGTCACTCTTTCCTGCCTGCCAGGTGGTTCCTGAGCGAATTGAGAGATGCACTACTTGTCACTCACATCTTTCTACCGTAGCAGAGCAATGCCCATGACTAGATCTGACAACTCTCTGCCAATCTTTAAGTGGTACCAGCATGGAAGGCAAGCCCTTGCATTCCCTACATTCCACACCCCTCACCTGAAGAGGAAGACACAGGATATCATCAGATTACAGCGACTGAACCGGAAAGGAAGAACCATGCGGTCCCAGGAGGATAGACGGAAACCAAAGGACTATGATTGGTTACAATGTGTTATATTGTTATAAAAGGGAGGTGGCGATACCTAAAAGTATGTACAACCAATGTAGGGGGACAAGACCTTGAGAGGATATAAGGGAAGATGAACTGGGGTGGGTTTGGTTATTAATTTGGGAGGTGGGTTGATAGGATGCTAACTGTTTATAAAGGTTGTAACCAGAAAAAAATGTAATAAACATAGTCTTGCTTTGTCCATTTCCGATACGACTCCTGAGTGGTTTTGTCTGATATTTATGTTCATAGATGGTGCCCGCGACTCAGTCTTGTTGCACAATGCTGCCGAGCACTGAACCCCGAGGGCCTCTATCCGGACACCCCACAAGTGCTCAACATGAAAAGGTAGAAGACCTACTTGAAAATCTCCTTAGGGAGCTTATGGAGGAGGAGATTAGGGGTGGTGAGAGTGCATGCAAAGCCGCTTGGGGAACTGAGGGTGCCACTTGGGACCAGGGAATGGACAACGTGGGATGGGATGTATTTTGGGGAAATGCTGAAATGGAATGGACATTCTGGTTGGGGTATGAAGCATTGTTAGTAGTGTTTGCATGTGTTATGACTGTGATTATTTAGGTGTTATCTATTTTTTACCATGTGTAATGGTGTGGAAGGAGGAGATCGACACACATGCGACATCGTTGTGCTTAAAGACTTTCATTTGGATAAAAATAATAGAGGAAAACCCTAACTGTCCCTAATACTAAGAGGGGTTTCCCTTCCTCAACTAAATAGTAAGAACCTGATCAGGATGTCCATCGAAAATAAATAGTCCACTATTGTGTGTCAGAACCTATTTACGTCCCTTACACTCTTAACTAAGAAAAAACAAGAATCTTCTTAGTCCAGAAGAGTGACTCCCTTCTTCTGGACTGAGGTTTTGTGTTCACCTCCTCGTGATAAGACATGTTCTCCATTTGCATAAACAAAACGTTCTAACAATTTCTCTTGGTGGATTTATCCATCAATAGTGGGCACAGTAAGGAAAGTCTCTTCAAATTACTTATTCTATTCCCAATACCTGGGGGATGGCTCCTTCCCCTCAGGCTCTTCTTGGGCTTTCAAAGTTCACAACACCAAGGGGTATGGTTCTTCCCTTGGCCTTCTTAGGCTTTCATAATTCATAATGCTATGAGATATGGTTTCTGCCCTTGGTTTTCTTATATATCCCAGCTTCTCTGCTATTTGTAAGATGGACCTGGTCCACTATCCTGCCAGCTACTATGGTTGTTTGCATTATGGCTTCTTTAGATTGTATAGCAGACCTGGTTCACTATCCTATCAGGCACTGTTGCTCCAGGAGTCGATCTTTTCTGCCCGTGCTCTCTTTGTCGTGTGTCCCAGCTACAGTGTCTCCATAGCTGCTGCTTGTTGGTACTTTCTGTTTCTGGCATGCACAGTGCAGTCGCCTCTCTCAGGCAGAACTCCATGGACTGCTTCCAGCGGTTCCATGTGATAATGTGATAATGTCCCGCAAAAAGTCTTTGTGGCAAAAAAGTCACTGCAAAAAGGCTGTGTATTGCAGCATCATTATCACTGTGAATCTGCGGGGGACACCCCTGCAATCCTGGTTTTAAAAAATGTATATATTACCCCCCCCCCAAGTCGAGCAGGAGACAGCCTCGCTCCCCTCACAAATGGTCACCATACATAATGTCATCACAGCTACTCTTCCAGCAGGATGAAGGATCCTTCTTCCTTCGACCCTCTCTGGAGGCTTCTGCTTCTCAAGTCCTGGTACCTCCGGTATTCCTTCTCTGCTATGTAGACCTGATTGTGGCTCTTCGAGGGAGGGCTGTTCGAACTATTCAGTCCTCCTTCCCTCTTCATGAATTGGAAGCATACTGATTCTCCGTATTGACTAGCCTGATGGAGTTGGCACCACAGAGTTCTCTCCATTACTCCACATCTCTTCTTTGTCCCAGTACTAGTGTTATTCCTCTCGACTGGGTTGTTTGGAATCTTCTTCGTCTTTTGCATGATTCATAGAGGGAATGAAGTCTCTACTGGGGGTGTTTGGATGCTCTACCTTACATAGGTACATGGAAGAGTGTGGAATCGCGTTACCCTGTATAGGGTAGGGATATGAAGGAGGGTATGGTATATTTGGGGTGTACCACATTCTTTCCCGATAATCACCCCCAGTTCCACAGGGGGGGATTCCCTCCTGTGCAATCCACCTGCTGAGTAACACCCCCAGGGAGACTATTGGGCAGTGGCCTCACCTGTCTGGCCACATGGGAAGGGGCTCCCATGAGGGAAGCAGGGACGATATCCTGAGATTCGTCACATCAGCGATTAGCCTATCAAAATATCAAGGTAGGGAATGAAGCCTGGCACAGGTATTGGTTAAAAGTAACAGTCAGGGAAAAGGGCAAAGCCCATTAGTAAACAGGAATAGGTGGACAAGTGCATGGTGAGAGCCCTTATCCCTATCAGGCTCACTCTGCAGTTTCTATGATTATTGATCTGTTACCCCCCCTCTGAACCACAAAGGAGTGGAGTCAAAGAATGAGTGGAGCAGGGGTGCCTGGGTAACGGGTAAGTGAGGAGTGAAAGAAGGCTTCAATCAGGAAATTAAGATGGGCAAACAACAGTCAAAAGAGGTGGAGGAGCCCCCCACGGGGACGCTCCCATTTATATGTTTAGACGGTTCAACAGTTTGTCTTGTAATTTTTTGGACTCATGGCAATATTTGACCCGACAAAACAGACAGACTCAATTCCCGATTGAGGGAACGGTTAACTTAGATAAATCAGGAGATCTAAGGCAGGCATTGGAAAAGGAAGGTACGAAAATACCAGCAGTACAATGGGGGGCATTCAACATGTGATTGGAAGAGGACGCACCTAGAAGAGTTCACAGGAAAGTCAGGGAATTAAGAGAGAGTACTGACTGATTGAGAAGTCAAATCACATTTTTAAGCAGTAGGAGAGCACTAGAGGGGGGCCAAATATGCCCACAGATATTAGCAAAGGAGGGGTCGATGGATGAGGACAAAGCAGAGAATTTGGATAGTGAGACACGAGAGGATATACTTGTTTTTTTTTGTAAACCTGGACAGATGACAGTTAGGGGAAGGTCCAATCATAGAGGTTAATGCCCTGATAGCATGTACAGCACCATAAACATCAGGACCGAGAGGACAGAGACCCAGTGGAGCACCATCACTCATGGGACCTTCACTGATGTACAATCCCTCAGTAACAAGGAAAGGGATGAAATATGGAAGGCATTCACAAAGATTTGAAGCTTAACTTAGAAAAGTGCCAGCTTCACAAGATGGGGAAAAGATGCGGAAAATCCACAGGCATTAATGATAGTCCATGAACCATGGACAAAGGAGACCTTAGGACATTAAGAAAATATTTCCCTGATATAAGGGAAGAACCGAAATGATTTGTGGAGGAATTACAGACAATAATGCAGAGTTAAAACCCATCATGGGTAGACATGAATCAACCTATGAGCGTAGTGATGCTACCAGAGGTAAGACAACGATTAACGGAAAGGGCGGCTTGGCCAGCCGCTGATCCAGGCACAGGGGACGCCCTGATGCAGGCCAGGGATAGGATAGTGATAATGGTTATGGTGGTATTCCCTAGAATGCCCTAGAAACCACACAAGGACAAGGGTGCCCTTAATCAGTTATTGACAATCAGAAGGGTAGGGGACTCTGGAAGCACTGATGATACTGATTAACCAGGACGGTCCTTTTGTACAATTCCTGGTTGAGGGAATACCAGTACCATGTCTGGTAGATACGGGTGCAAACTGATCCACTTTACGATTGAATAATTCATCACACATCCCCACATCTGGTGAGACAGTAAGACCAGTAGGAATATCGAATACCACTGTAATACACCAGGTGACAGAACCACTATCCATCCCATCGGGCCCTTTTACTGATAAACATGCATTTCTTTTAAGTCCCATTTCTCCCGTGAATTCGCCAGGAAGAGATTTGCTGTGCAAGATGGATGCACTATATACTGCACTCCAGACGGTGTGCTTCTAAGTGTGCCCGCGGATGATGCAGTGACAATGATGGCCACCCATAACAACAAAGTAGGATATATACACACAGCTGAACCAGTAAGGATATAATTAGATATGTTTAAATGGTTGCCCCATACACCCCAGTATCCCTTGGAACCTAAGGCGAGGACAGAATTACCCCAATGATCGAAACATTTTTGAGTCCAACTACCAGTATATGTAATACTACGATTTTTCCTGTGAAGAATCCCGGGAAGGATGTATATCAGTTTTACAGGACCTATGCGCTATTAATGCAGTGGTGATACCATCCTTTCCTGTGGTACCAAACCCAGTGACCATATTGTCAGGTAATCCACCAGACTCCACGCATTTTACAGTGGTTGACTTATGCACAGCTTTCTTTTCAGTTCCTATACAGAAGGACAGTCAGTATTTATTCACGTTTCTGCATAGGTGAGTCCAGTATGCTTGGACCTGGCTGCCCCAGGGGTATACAAGTCCCCAACCATCTTCTCACATAGTTAAAGAATGATTTATATTACATCAAATTACCAGTAAAATCTGTACTCCTGCAGTACATTGATGATTTTTTAATCGCCTCTCCCTCGTACAAGGCTTGTAAAGTAGATACGATCCTCCTCTAACAGCATTGACAGAGAAAGGACACAAGGCATTGAAAACATAGTTACACCTTTGTGCCCTTAGGGTGCACTATTTGGCATTTCCGAGAGTAAATGGTGTGCTTCAAGTTCATCCTCTGACAAACTGGCCTGCCGCCTGCTGCAAAGGCCATACCAGCTCTCTGTCCTCACCAAGAAGAGAGCTCACATCCAAGCCCGCGTCTCTGCGGCATCTAACAACTCGGCCGAACTCTTTAAAATCTGCAAGGGCCTGGCCAATCCTGCCGCAGTCTGTACCTCCCCTGTCCCTTCCCAGGCCCTCTGCACGGCACTGGCTTCTCACTTCATTTCTAATACTCAGGACATCCTGTCCTCACTCTCCCCCTCTTGCCTCCCTTCTGCTATTTCCTGCTCTTCCTTTGGCCCTTCTGCAGCTACCTCTCCTCCCTCCTTTTCTGCCTTTCCCCTTTTCTCTACAGACAAGGTTTCTAGACAAGTCCGATCTATGCAAGTCTCGTCGAAACGGGTTCACCCCTGTTCCTCCAAAACTATCAAGGACCACATCGACTCTCTGGCTCCTGCCCTGGCTGATTTCTGCAATCACTCCTTCACCACTGGAGTCTTCCCCTCCCCCCTGAAGCACTCCCTTGTGCACCCTCATCTTAAGAAACCCTCTGCCGACCCCTCCTGTCCAGCTAACTATCACCCAATCTCCATCATTCCCTTCCTGGGCAAGCTCCTGGGGAAATTTGCCATCTCCCAGCTCAATCTCCACACTGAATCTGTTGGTTGTTTTCATGGCTATCAGTATGGCTTCGAAGCTGCCAGAAGTACGGAAACTGCTCTCCTGAACATCCGTGAAGACCTGCTCGCCAACTTTGACTCTAACACCCTGTGCGTTCTTATCTTGCTTGATTCTGCCTTTGACACTGTCAACCATGCCATCCTGCTCAACCGTCTCCACGATAACCTGGGTATCACTGGTCAGGCTCTGGCATGGCTGACTTCTTTCCTCTCCAACCGACCCTCCCAGGTCCAACTTGGATCCTTCCTCTCCGACATCTTTTTCTCTACCTGTAGTGTCCCCCAGGGATCTAACCTCTCTCCCTGGCTGTTCAACCAATATCTGGCACTCCTTGCCCACTGCATCGCTGCTCTCTGTCCCAACTTCCAGTGCTATGCGGATCATACCCAGCTCATTTTCAGGCTACCCTCAGCCTCCTCCTCCTCTCCTTCCCTCATCTCTGATTGTCTGTCTGCCATCCAGGAATGGTTTGCCGCCAATGACCTCTGCCTCAATGCCAGTAAGACCGAGATTCTACTCATCGGTACACCCACTCCCTCCTTCCCTGCAGCTCTCTGGCCGGCCTCTCTTGGCCTTTCTCCTACTCCCTACTGCAAGGCAAAAAATCCTTGGGGTCATCTTTGACTCTGCACTCTCCTTCACCCCTCACATCGCTGACGTCTCTAAGAAGTCACACTACCAGCTGCACCTCCTTAGAGGTATTCTTCCTTTCCTCTCCTTCCCACAGAATCTCACTGTCGCCAGAGCCTTGGTACTATCTAAGCTGGACTATTGTAACAGCCTCTATCTAAATCTGCCTGCCTCCACTCTTCGCCCTCTGCAACTTATCCAGAATAGGACTGCGAGACTTGTCCTTGGCCTCAAGCACAGGGATCGTATCTCTCCAGGACTGAAATCTCTGCACTGGCTTCCAGTGGCTGCGAGGATTAAGTTCAAAACCCTCTGCATTGTATACAAGGCCTTCTGCGGTCTGGGGCCGAAATACCTTCAACTCTCTCTTCCTAAATATCTTCCCTCTCGAGCTATTTGCTCATCCGCCTCCAACTCCCTCTGGGTCAGTCGCTTCTCCAAGCAACGAGTTGGTGGCAGATCACTCTCTTCAGCAGGGGCCTCTCTCTGGAATAACCTTCCTGCCTCCTTGAAACTCGAGGAGAACCATCTCTGGTTCCAGAAGCACCTAAAAAACTTCCTCTTTGCTTCTGCTTTCTCTCCTCCTCGCCCCTGCTGACCTCCTGGCTGAAACTGTACTGGTTACCTGGCCACCTTTTCTGATATCTGGCCCAGGCCCCATCAATTGCCCACCTGCACTTCCTCCCTGGCTACCCCTGCACCTGGGGACATGTTTTTCTGTATCCCTACAGTCCCCCTACCAGCACTTATGTCTGCACTTCCTTGAACTTGCCACTATCTGGCCGTTTTATTCATCTTATTTATTCTACTTTCCCATGTACTGCACTTTCCCCTCTCCCTTCCCCCTGCACACTTTTTCATGCGATAGTAAAGAATTAGATCCAGGTGTGTCAAAAATGCTGCTGCGTCTCCCATCAGTAGCTGCAGCAGCTCTGGTAGTGAAACAGAGTGAAAATATTGTATTAGGATCACCGTTAGAGGTGGGCGCCCTGTACATGGCAGTATCAATATTATTGAAAAACAAAACTAGCACATGTGAGTTTCAAGAGCCAGTAAATATGAAATTCTGTTGTGAAATTCTTCAAATATCACGTTGACTTAATGTTCGGTCTTAAACCCAGCGTCATTGTTTCCAACTCTGTTATCGTTCCCATGTCACTGAAGCTCGTCGAGCATTGCACTGGCTCCCTGTAGAGGCTCGTATCTCCTTCAGACTTCTGGTCATCACATTTAAATGCAGCACGGGAACTATGCCCCATATTTACAAAGGTACATTGGGGAAAAACCCTGTCTTAGAAACCTGTGCTCTAATAACCAAAATCTCCTCTACCAGCCTAGATCCAAAATTAAGAAAGCGCAATTGGGTGCCCTTTTCTGTGCGGCCCCTAAGCTCTGGAACACCCTGCCAACTCACCTGAGAAACTCATCGTCATTGAGCACTTTTAAAAAAGGGCTTAAAACATTCCTTTTTTAAAGTCTCAATTCTCTGCATCTCATCCTTCTGTCACCATGAACTCCTGGAACAGCTTGTTTGTGTTTTCTGTTATGTTAGTCTTGTCCGCGCCCTCACACCCTAGGGTCTATGGCTGCGCAAAAAGTAAAGTAAAGAAGGGGAGCGACACAATTCCACCCGACACGATTGTGTCAGTGATGCCGTGTCTGCTAATGCCTCGGGCAGACCTATCAACCGCTGCTAGACCCAGATCTGGAGTATTTCATTGATGCATCGTGTTTCAGAAATCAGAATGGCCAAGTAGTTCATGGATACACAATATGTGCACTAGGAGAAGTAGTGGAGAGCAGGAAATGGCTGCAAGTAACATCAGGGCAAGTGGCCAAATTAGTGGCCCTTACGAAAGCCTGTCAAGTGGCAGCTCAGCAATCTGTTAACATTTATACTGAATTGAGATAAACCATTGGCATAGCCGACGGCTTTGTTCAACTCTGGAAGCAGAGAGGATTCATGACTTAAATCAGTACACCCATTAAAAACAGTCATTATGTGCTAGCATTGTTAGATGCCATAATGTTGCCCGAGAGGATTGCTATCATCAAATGTGCTGCCCACTAGGCACTGGATGATCCTGTTGCAGAAATGATTTTGATGATCAAACTACCAAATTGGCAGACATGTGTACATCTTGCTGGTGCAAGTTGTATCAGAGGGAACATCATATAAAATGTTAGAGGGCATTGTGTAAATGAAAGAGTATATGCCTACCTATGAAAATGACAAATGGATAAGAAAGGTGTGCAGGTTGCATGAGGGTTGGTTACTGTCTCCAAAAATATTATTGTTGCATCTAATAAGAATGTATCAGGGGTAGGCACATGTTGGTGGAGATGGAATAGCAATGTTAGTGGGACAATCCTGGTTTGCACCAGAGTTTACAACAATGGCTCAATAGTACTGTCAAAGATGTGTAATATGTTTACAAAATAATGTGGGAAAGAGTGTGCCAATCAGACCTTGGGCCCACCCTCCACTGTATGGCCCGTTTGTGGGGCTACAAATTGGTTTTCTACAACTGCCAAAATGTAATCAGTGGCAATACCGGCTAGTAATAGTGGACATCTTTTTAGGATGGATGGAGGTGAACATTTTTATTCGGAAATGTGTGCCTAGATTTGAGATACTGGTATGTATTAACAGTGATCAGGAAACTCATTTTGATAATAATATTATCAAAACACTGTTGTCTAGTTTGAAGGTCCAGCATAATTTGCATTGTCCTCAGCACCGCCGATCAGTCAGGTCATTTGAGAGATGAAACGGAATATTGAAAAATAAATTGGCCAAATTTTGCCAAGAAACAGTGTTCAAATGACCAGACGCCCTCCCACTGGTTCTTTTTAGCATGAGAAGCACACCCTCCTGGAAAACTGGGTTGCATCAGTATGAAATCTTCCATGGAAGACCTATGACATTATCACATATGAAAAGTGTACCAGATAATTTGCAATTATCAGATGATTGATTGTTGGAATATTTTAACACACTAATGTCCTCTATCAGTTTCATTCACAATCAGGTTCAATCTGCTCTGCCAAGGGAACCAGACTCTCCAGGTCATTCATTACAACCCAGCGACAGTGTTCTGATAAAGGTCCATCTGAGAAAGATTGCTCTAGCCCCAAGGTGGAAGGGGCCCTGCCTGATTCTACCAACTTCTAACTGTGAAGGTTCAGGGACACACAGCATGGGTTCATTTAAGCCACTGGAAATGGGTGGTAGCCCCAGCAGTGTAGCTGCTATTTTCTGGCTGATTTGTCTTTCTATATTGGCTCATGTTAATGTAGTTTTAAGAAACATGATTTTATTGTATAAAGCATATTAGCAATGAGATACTTGACTAATGTTGTGACATCAGCAGATGTCAAGGCTTGGCTGTGGTCTAAAAAAAAATGGCTAGCGAAGTGTCAAGGAGGAACCTGTGATCTAAATGGAACATGGCATTGCGCAGTAGATCATTGGTTGGGATTTATACCATGGCAAGCCGAGTGTTCAGTCGAAGTAGTACCATCTCCCTGTGAGGCTCTACCAAATTGGATGAGTGATGAAGACTATTTGATTGTTTTGAGCTCACCAATATAGCAACCCACATGGAAACCCCCGCCTAACCTTAGAGACAGAGATATAAGTACTGTTACTAATATACTTACAATGATAACTGCAAAACTAACAATATTGTACCCTGAACCATCACATGTTTCTGTTTTATCATATTATTGTAACTGTTTTCTTTTTATTATGAGGAGAAATAAAATGATTTCAAAGATCATGTTTTAAGCAGTGTACTGGGACCTCAGTCCTGAAAACAAAGAGAGACTTGGTGGTAGTGCAAGCATAGCTCCAGATGTGGTGGACTTGCCCATGGCAATGCAGCAAGCATAGTTCCAGTTGTGGTAGACTTGCCCATGACAATGCAGCAAGCATAGTTCCAGATGTGGTAGACTTGCCCATGGCAATGCACCGGCTGGTGTTGCCAAGATATTGGGAGATGGAAGATCTCTGTGCCATAATAGGGAAATAGAATGGACGAGTGTTATTTATTAATCATAGAGGATGGGTGTAACAATTCCAGGTCGGTGACGGTGTGTTCGAATTCTACAGAAGCTCAGTGTTATTTTTCAAATAGTTTAGAGAACTGCACATGCACTATGATTCGGCATGTACAATCACCAGAAGTACAAATGAAAGATTTTATAAAATACAATCAAGTATATAATCAAAGGTTATGGTACAATGCAGTGTTAAACCCAGAAAAAAACAGGTTATAGATACATGGTACTAAATGCAATTGTAGCAACGATTTTGTTTACTGTTCCTTTGTTTGCCTTCCCATTAACAGAATTGTACTCGGGGGCAAGTATACAATTAGCTCAGCAAAAAAAGGAGATGTTAGAAGGACGGCAGAAAAAGTGAAGTGTTGGACAAAATGTGGAGTGGGGCTAATACTGCAATTGCTATGTGGGAGCTGGGCTCAAATTTACATCAACTAGAGAAGGCCACCAGGCTCATATCTGGGGCTGAGCTTACAGGCAGCGAGATACGAATAGGTGAGCTCCATGCCATAGGGACCTTGAGTCAGTTTGCTCAGGGTTGGCCCCACCCCAGAAGTTAAGATTTATTCTAAACCTTCCAGCCATCACCTCTTTTGTTTTGCTATTTGTAAGAGGATTCAATTCAACACTACAGCTAAGTCAATGCCTAGTCTGGGATACTGAATGGAAACCCTTATTGATATATCTTTATGTACAGTTCATGCGTTCTGGATGACTACCCCTATATAACACCCCTCCCTTGGAATCCCCCTGACCCCACTGAGCCAAGAAGTAGTTCTGTTTTGCAAGTTAAAAGGTATATTTGAGAATTTAAACAATATAGATATAGATCACACTTTATAATAAATTAATAATTGGATATCACACTTAATCTGATATGATAAAGATTAACAACGGAGAATCTGGCACTAGCACACTTGTGAATAAGAACCGAAGAAGAAGGTGGTAGAGAATGCTTTATATAAGTTCAGATGGATGCAATGTTGAATGAAAGGCAGTACAGAAAATACTCAATATGATTTCAACAAAACAATGTAATCACTTTTCTCTGGCAATCCACTCCCCCCCTTTATGCAATGCAAGGAAATGGAAGGAAGCACACAGTTCTCAGAAATGCAATCAAATGTAATTCAGTTCACCCCAGCAAGCTTAGATTACAGATCGGAGTTTTAAACACAGGCCCAAAATGCTTTTATATGTGCTGGCAATGAAGTGAAAATATGCTAAAATGCTTTTAATTCCCTCTAGAGGTTCTAGGTGAGTGAAATATACTTGGGATGAGTTCAGGCTCACTTTAGCAAGGATCTAGGGTGTAACTAGCAGGTTAAACGAATTTTTGGCAAATGAAAGCAAGAAAACTGCTGTTTTCACACGTTGAGAAATTTGCAAATCGCGGTAAATTCGCGAGTGCGTTTTTCACGATTGCGGCAAAACTATAGGGGGTAGGAATGCGGTTCTAGGTTCGTAGAAAAGCCACGATTCCCAGCTTTCAGAGGAAAGTTACTGCAAGTCTCTACGACAAACGGTCGCGGAGATATGAGCGATTTTGTGAAGGTTGTTTTTCGGATTTGAAATTTTAAAGTTCAAAAAGACAAGTGCAGCTTGCAACTAGAAAATGACAGGTGACAGCTTTACAAATGACAGGTGACAGTTAGGAGACAGTTCTACTTAGATTAAAATAGGATTGAATTATATTATTTTAACTAAGAGATTGGTTCTGCACAGTTCTGCTATGTACTCACAATATATTTAGAAATAGAATGGGCCTCGCCACGGATCTGGTCAGGTTTTCTTCACTCGCCCTGAACGGTCTCTGCGCACAGCGTCTGGGTCAGCTCTACTCTGCTGGTCTGGTCTGGGTCTCTGGTTCTGCTAACAGTGATCTGGGTCAGCTCTGCTCTCTCTCTGGTTCTGGAAATTTGATAGATTTGAAGTCTCTATGTCTGCTCTCTGAAGGTTGAGGGGGGTAAAGTATGGATTTTCCCGGCAGAGCTTCCAGCTGCAAATGGATTTGAAGGTCCCTATCTGTCCTGTCTGTCTGCTTTTATCTGTTTTTAAAATGGGTGTGTGTGCAGCATCACTAGACCCTACCCCTCTCCACTTGTCATTGGCCCAATTCTCCCCTCTCCCATGATTGGGGAAGGAACTGTGAGTCAGAGCGATGTCATTTGATGGCTTGCAGAGAGGACACTCCCCTGTCAAATTGCACACAATCTATATTTGATAAAAAAAGACATATTTGCACAGGTACACATCTGTTTAAAATTGCATGCACCCCTCACATATCACAGGAGGTATACCCTGTCCAAATCTGCTCTTCCTGGGGGCTTGCATTCAGAAATGGCAACATTTGCACTTTTTAACTGATTTTGCAATTTCGGACATTAACCCAAATTTACACACATGTGCGCAAGGAGTATGGACATTAGTTGATGAAGTGTCAGATTTTTCACATGCACACATTTTGAGTAATCTCCTCTTTTCCGCTAAAACCCCCCTGAACATACCACCGGGTCCTAACACGTCTTAAAATGTGGGCAGAAAAATCACAAGAATTATGGTATCATTTAAATAATTTTCACAAGTCCGCTCTATGAATGATCCATCTTTTTAGAGTTATGTTCTGGCCCCAAAGGGGTGTGGTTTCCCCCCAGCACAAGGTTGAATTTCTGGTTTTTCCAGTTCTGCCAAGCCAGCTTGCTCTCACAGGCAGTGCTCCTCCCCTGTCCTTCCAGGAGGAAGCTCCATTTACGACTCCCGCCAATAAAACATTTGCCTGAGTCAGGACAGGGCTTTGTTCAGAGCTCCTGTATTCTGTGGGGGCTCCCCTTAATTCAATTATCAGAGAGATGGCATATCCTTAGTGGGGCCAGCAAAAGGCAGATAGGCCTGGGAACACAGCTGTGACTCAAGTCTCATCTCCTGTCGGGGGTAGCTGGTGGGCAGAATTCAGTTCCTTAAGCCAGGTTTCAGATAAAATGTCACTTTTTGTTACCCAGTTTTCTGCATTCAAATAAAACTAAACATTTTTACATATGCAGCTAGAATGCTGATTCTAAGTTTAAAACTATGACATTTAAACAATTGAAACCTATGTGACACTCAAAAGTAGGTCATTCATTTCTTTTAAACATTTAGATTTTTAGTGTCTTTCAGTCCAAATTTACTAAGCCAGTCTTGTCATAAACCTTCAAGTCACTTCAGAATATAACTTTACATTGTATCCCCCTCTCAGTAAGTCTTTCTTTGGCATGTTTTGGGTTCATTTATTCAGTTTTCTACAAAAAAGTAAAATCTGGTGTTGTTTTAAAACGCCGGCTTTCTGATAGTGGTGAGTACTGGTACTGCACCCCTTTTTGGGATTTAAGAAAATGAATTCTCCACAGTTATGGGTTTGCTTTTGGCAATCAGCATTGCCATTCCCAATGGTTTCAGACTACTGTGTGGGTAGTCCAATGGTGGTTTTAGGCAGTGTCCTTCTGTGCCCATAACATCGGCAAAAATGAGTGGCAGCCTATTCTTCATGCATTTCCCTGTGCATTTTCTGGGAAGCTCTGGCCATCATGATGTTTTCCATGTCAGTACTGCACAGTTTTGAGGTAGGGCTTGGATGCGTGGATAAAAACATCCCACAAGCCCCCCTCTTGCGATGGCCATTCTATTTCACTAATGGGACTCGCAAGACCTGGGATGTTTCCTCATCTTCTTCCAATAGATGGCACAGTTCAGCATCTTTTTCTCCATCCAGTCGGATCGATCGGTTCTCCTCGCCGGTCCTGATGGGAAGATTGGGCGGTACCCCGGGCCCGTTGCGTCTCTGCTCCCGGTCTCCGGATCGTCCTCCTTGGCCCGTCTCAAGGTTTTCTTTTTCCTAGGACGACAAAGGAAGAGCGGCAATACCTATTCATAGACGTTTTTCCACCACTTTTGAGATAGTGGGGCAGCATATGTATTTCTTCATAACGAAACATTACATTCTTATTTTGAAAAAACAAACAGTATAACTAAGAGACAGTTTCATGCAAATCACAATATTTTAGAGACTAGATGTGGTATGTTTTATGGTTGGAACTGAATTAGTCTGAGACAGTACCCGCTAGGATTCCAGAGGATTCCTCCAGTTGTTGCAGAGTGTGCCTGGGATGGCAACATTTCAACTGGTTGATGTGGACCAACTTGTCTTCCCCCGCTGCCAAAGGACCTTTGGGGATGTGGATTTTGTAGGCCACAGGGGAGATTTTGTCTATAATCTCAAAGGGTCCCTTCCATGTAGACAAGAATTTCCGCTGTTTTGCCTGGTTTCTTTGGAAGTTGTATAGATAGACCCGGTCCCCCACCTGATATTCCTTCCTGGAAGTCTTCAGGTCATAGTGGGTCTTCATGCTATCAGCCGATCTTTCTAGATTCCGCTGAGCGTAAGCAAAAGCATGTTGGAGGTGTTTCCTTAAATTCTCCACATACTCATGAGTAGTGGAGGCATTTATCAGTGTCTGCTCTTGGGTCCTGTAGAGCAAATGCTGAGGAAGCACCATCTTGCGCCCAGTCATCAACTCGAATGGTGACATTTTGGTTGCAGATGAAGGGGTAGATCTGATGGCCATTAGGACCAGAGGTAATCGGATATCCCAACTTGGCCCAGAATCTGCCACAAACTTCTTTAATATGCTCACAATTGTCCGGTTGTAGCGTTCCACTGCTCCAGAAGAAGCTGGCCTGTAAGCAATATGTAACTTCCTTTTGACCCCCAGTATCTCCCACATCTTTGTCATTACTTCACTGGTGAAGTGGCTACCCCTGTCTGACTCAATCCTTTGAGGTAGACCAAAACGGGAAAAGATGTGGTTAATCATCAGGGCAGCTGCTGTTTCTGCCTTGCAATTTGGGGCTGGGAGACATTCCACCCACTTGGTAAACAAGCATGTCACAGTCAACATGTACTTATTCCCCCTAGCAGAGCGAATCACGGGGCCTACAAAGTCGATTTGTAAATCTGACCATGGCAGTGTCATCCCCCTCTTTTGGAGAGGCGCACGGTGCGTGAGGGATGATGGCTGAAATTGTGCACACACAAGACACCCCTTCAAGTATTGGTCGAGGTCCTGCCCCATGTGTGGCCAGTATGCAACCTCTCTTAAGATTTCCAGTGTTGTGTGAAACCCCCTATGACCGGCGGTGGCCGCATCATGGGCGTGACTTAACA
Organism: Ambystoma mexicanum; assembly: GCF_040938575.1. NCBI lineage: Eukaryota > Metazoa > Chordata > Amphibia > Caudata > Ambystomatidae > Ambystoma > Ambystoma mexicanum. Next base: position 1,102,863,886 of record NC_090928.1, read on the forward strand.
TCAGGCTTCGGAATGAGGTAGGAACCACCCACTGATCGTGGCCAGCTTTGGATTTCCTTACCAGCAAACCGTCTTGGATCCGGAACATTTTTGGACATTTCATCAACACTCTTAGGTCCTCTTTCCCAATATAATCGGTATCCGTCAGGGGAAAGTTCTCAGGGTCCTCAAGGTGTTGGTAAAACTTCCAATAATTGGATCCCCCTTCTGAGCGGTAATCAAATCAGCATCAGGGGTCTCCTTACTCCATTGTGCAATTGAAAGGTCGTTGTGAGCATTTGTCTGGGACCTAGTGATAGCAGTGACCTGGATTTCCCCCAATAGGGACTCAATCTCAATTAGATCCCCTTGGATGGCCCCGGTTTTGGCCAGCTGATCAGCTAAGTCATTTCCAGTTTTGTCTGGTCCCTCTACTTTGGAATGACCCTTGATCTTTTTCCAATAGATGGTCATCTCATTCGAGGTGACCAGATCATCAATGTTTTGGATCAACTTCCCATGTTTCAAGGGTTTGTTGTTAGCACACAACATGCCTCTGGTTTTCCAATTAACCAGGTGCTCCACGAACCCGTTCCGTACATAATCCGAATCTGTGATTATGACCAGTTCGTGGAGTTGATGCTGGACAGCAGCGAGGATGGCCTGATGCACAGCCATCAATTCTGCCACCTGACTACTTCGGGGACCAATTTTGTAACCAGCTAAGGGTTCTGGGAACTCCTTCACCCATGCATTCCCTACGACGGCCACCAGTTCTTTCTCCCCGTTGTTGTCAACATGGTAAGAGCATCCATCCACATACACAGTGGGCATTCCCACACACTTGTCTTCTTCAAAGACTTTGTGTGGGGAATTAAGGTATGCCTCCGTGTTGTCCTTGATTTTTAGACTTTCGTCCTCGAGACAGTTTTCTCTGGCACAATCATGCAAGTCAGCCAGACCTTGCGCGAGGGGACTCTTCTTGTTTTGGCCATATCTGACCTCCATAGGAAAGCCTTGCATTGACAGAATCCAGGAAGTAATTCGGGAATTACTCACATTTCCGGCCCGGATTCTGTCACTTTGGAGATATTGCAGAGGCTGGTGTGGAGTCTCCACTATGATGTGTTCCCCCTGGATGAACGGGCGGTAATTCTTCAATGCCCACACCGTTGCCAGGAGTGCCTTCTCACAATCGTTGAATTTTTCCTCCACAGAGGATAAAGTTTTGCTCGCATAGGAGATTACTTTATTGACCTTGTCATGCTTTTGGTATAATACCGCCATCAAGCACGTATTAGAGAACCCCGTCTCGAGGAAGAACTCCTTGTTTCTGACAGGGTAAGCTAGGCAAGGTGCTTGTGAGAGGCTTCTTTTGAGTTGTCTTACTGCCTCGGATTGTTCTGGACCCCATTCCCACTTGACCCCCCCCTTCAGGAGATGAATCAGGGGTCTGGTGATCTCTGCGTAGCCCTCAATGAACTTTCTGCTGTAATTAGTCAGTCCAAGGAGGCTCCTTAGTTCCCGCAGAGTTGTGGGGTCTTTCAGTTTCTGAAGTGCTTCCACTTTCTTTTCCTGGGGACAGAGACCCTGAGGAGTAATCTCATGCCCCAAGAAATTAACACGGGTTCTACACCACTGTGCTTTCTGAAAGGAAAGTTTTGCTCCGGCGGCCCTCAACTGGGTCAGAACATAACAGATCTCCGCTATGTGTTCCTCCACAGATGAACTTTTGATGAGGACATCATCTACATAAGCCAGGTTACCCCTCGCACCCAGGTCGGGCATGGCCTTATGTAGGAAAATGTTGAACTCATTACCGGAGTTAAGGTATCCGAAGGGAGTCCGGGTCCATGTGTACTGCTGGCCCCCAAAGGTAAAAGCCAGTTTGTATTGGTCCTCCCTGCTGACAGGCATGGTCCAGTATCCATTGGTCAGGTCTATTGCAGTGAATACCTGTGACCCCTGGATCTGGGCCAGCCCTTGGTCAATGTAGGGCAGAGGCCATCGGGAAGTATGGACCCGTTTGTTGAGCTCCCTAAGGTCAGCGCAGAGTCTCCACTGGCCGTTTGGCTTTAATATTCCCAGCACCGGATTATTGAAGGTGCTGTGGACTGGACGGATTATTCCCCGGGACTCAAGGTTCTTAATTATTTCAGTAAGGGACTCCATTGATGCGAGAGGCAAGCGATATTGCTTCACAAACACTGGAGTCATGCCAGGGTCCGTGGGGATTGTTGTTTTGTGGATGTCGGTGCGACCACAGTCATATGAGTCTACCGCAAAGAGATCTTGGAAATCCAAGAAAACTTGTTTCAACTTTTGCTTCTGTTCCAGAGTCACACAGGCATCAGCTAGGTTGACTCTCTCTTCCACCATCTGCCTGAAGCCTGGAAAGACTTCTGGTTTGGCTATCTCAGCGGCCTCCTCCAGCTGGGTGGAGAAGTCCCTGGTCAGAGTGCTGATTTGGACTGGAGGCTTCAGGTGGGAAAGGCAGCCCTCATGGACCTGGAAAATCACCTCATCCCTCCCGAAGTCACAAGTCACATCTTCCTTACCATAGGGGCAGGAAGTGTACACCAGGAAGTTGCCCCCATGCCGGGTAAAAATCCTGTCTGGTGTTGTATTGTCATCACTGTCACTGTCAAAGCAGTCCTTGGGGATTGGCCCTAACAGTTCATTACCTAAATCTATGGAAAAATGTCGGTCATCAACCGCCATTCCAATAATGGTGCCTGCGGCTAGAGTAATACTCTTTAAGTCGCTGTTATCCACCTCTATTGGAATGGTGTCATGTTCTATGTTGACTAATGGAGTTGGGTTTACCCCCAACCCTTGCTGTTGGAGAGAACTGTTTAGATGTATGTAAGCATCAGGGTTTTGCAAATGTTGTCCTCTTTTAACTTTCACTTCCAGGGAGAATTGTCGGGTCCTTTCTGGGATGGTGACTTCCTCTTTGATCTGAATTTCAACTGCATAAGGTAGCAATTGAGCTGACCTAAATGCTTTTTCTGGATCATCAAAGCCCATGGGATTATCCGCTAATCGGGACCAAGCTTTGAAGTTTATTAGGTCCAAACTAATGGCAAAGCGATTGAGAATGTCACTGCCTAAGTAAAAGGCGGCAGTGACGTCTCGCACGACCCAACAATTATGGACTATGCTCTTGTTGCCAATGGAGATTTTGAGCATACACCTGCTTGGCAGGAGATGTTTGGAATTAGGTGCTTCCAGGTCCATTTCCCATTTGTCTATGAGTTTGAATGTGGGAATGGCTGGATCTTTTGGGAGTTGGCGGAACATGGCTTCGCTGATGAAGCTCTTACCGTTGTTCACACACACTCGAGCGAGAACAGAGTCCTTCCCATCATTTAACTGGACAGGGATGAACAACTGCTCTAGAATTTGCTGAATATCAGCCAGGCTCTGAGCTGATTTCACATCTTTCTGGACTATAGGAGTGGTAATATCTGATTGTGGATTTGTAAAGAATTTCAGAGTGTTTCCTTCCAGCGTGGAGTACCACTTTAGACTGGAAGGAAGGTTGATTTTCAGAAATAGAGAGGACCCTCCATCACCAGTCTGTTGTCCTACTGCTATTACTGTCACGTCTGGAATTTGGCTATTCTGGAAGTGAAATTCTACTTGGTCAGGTTTTTGTTCAACCATGTGGCAGGTGCCGTTTAAACTAACATGGTTGACACTCTGTTTTAATTTTATTGGTCGACTAGTCTGGGTCCAGAGGACCTTGTTTACGCAATCTATTAGGGGTGACCACCTCCTCAGGAGGTCATTCCCCAGTAAACAAGGGGTGCCCTCTGGAGTCACCACTATGACCGGGTGTTTCACCTTGTGTCGCCCGATCTTAATGTCCAAGTCTGCAGTCCCCTCAACGGGAATTTCCTTCCCGTCAAAGTTCTGCAGTTGTCCAGGAAGAGAGGTGAGAGGAATTTGGTAATTCTCTCCCCTTCCTGCATTCAGTTCGTCAAAGGCCCTTCTGGACAGAAGGGTAGCTTGAGATCCAGTGTCCACCAGTGCCAAAATTGTACCCTGCCCCTGTACTTGTACCGGGGCATAGTATCTTCCCTCCTTCTCCTCAAGGGGGCACAGATAATGCACATTTTTGGACAACTGGTGGGCTAACTTTCTGGTTTTGGACATCGCTAGCGAAGAGATTTGGGCAGAATTCTGTGGAGAGCCTTGGGAATCTGAAAGAAAAATTTGGCAACTGGAGATCAGAGCCAGTGTGGGTTCCCCTGGCTCCAGTTCTGGGCCGCCCTCCCCTTTTTGGAGGCAGTCACCAGGATGGGTATGAACCAGGGGATTTTCTTGCGGTTGGTTCTGGGAGGAGATGGTGGGCGGCGGTAGCTCAGTCTCCACATCTCCCCAGTCTGGATTTGCATCCCTAGGGACCCATTTTTCTTAGGGAGGAGTTCCCCCCTCTCTGAAGGAGAAGATCCTTTTCCCAGGATCCTCTGAGGATCCCTCTCCCTCAAATTGGAAGATCTGTACCTCCTCCTCAAACTGAGTCTGTTTGGGTCTTTTGTTTCTCCTACCCCCCCTCTGCTCCTTAGGAGGCAGACTTTCAGGGGCAAGAGATTTTGTTTCCGGTTCCTGGGTTTCCAGGGGCTGTTTACAAGTGAGGAAGGAAGCTTCCTCCAAGGCTTTACACCCCCCTTCCCTTTGTGCCTCCTCCCTGGGAACCGGTGAGTTATCGGGGTGCTGCCCCCGTCATTGCTCTGGAGTACCAGGTCCAGAGTTTGGGGCATTCTGTGCCGGCATGCCCATCTGAGGGTTCTGCTGCGCCCTCAGTATTTGACCCAGATCCCGTGCCATATTTTGGACCTGGCGCTCTAACTGGGAAACCCGCTCAGGCTGATACGGGGCCCTGTTTTCTCCCCTGGGCTGATCCCGGGAAGGGTAGCTGTCCCTCCTCTGGTAATACCCCGGGTTGGGAAGATTTGGGTACCCCTCCACCCTTGGCCTCCCCTCTCCCGGATTCAGTGGTCTGGGCTCAGGGAATTGGGGAAAGAAGGGTGGATGATTTTGGGGCTGGAAATTGGGTGGATACCTGGGGAAAAAGTTCTGCCCAGGATTTGGAGAATTTCTGCCCTCCTGTGGGAAGTTGGGAGGGAAGTTCCCTGGGTTTTGGTGCTTGGCTGGATCCCCCCCCTTGGGCTGGAGGAGTCCACACATAACCCAGGATGGGTCTGTTTCCCTTGTAACGGGGGCTTACATAATCAGGAGAGCGAGGGACCCCATTTGTGGGGCTGCCTCCCTGGCTCCCTGTCTGTGACTGGCCCGAGGACATTCTGGGCCTAGCATTATTAGGTGCAGGTATGTTTTTACGCCCCCCCATCTCCAAATCCAAAACGGGGGTGACCTTTACCTCTGCCACCTTGGCAGCAGCAGGGGTGTTGTTGACTTTGGGGTTTTTGGGCGCATTACTTTTGCTATCTACCGGTTTCTGCACCTCATAGATCCGGGTAGCCTGTTCAATGACCCAGTCTAAAGATCTTTTCTCGTGAAAATCCCTCACGAGCTGGGTCATTATGTATTTGGGCAAGGCATGAAAAAATGTATTAATGAATTCTCTACTGTCTGTGCGCACCCTTCTGGTGGTCTGCGCAAAAGCACGTTTCAGTTCTTGCACAAATTCTTGTGGGGCCTGATCCTCCCCACATTGCAAATTGTAGGCTGCCTTGCGAGCCTCTTGAGGATTTCTGTGAACAGAAAAATGTTTCAAGATGGCCGCCTTATAGGTGGACCATCTTAAATGATTTTGGTCCTCCAGCCCCGCAAAGAAACTGGAGTATTCCGGGGAGAAGGTCCACTTTACATATTGAATACAGCTTTGGCTGTCCTTCAAATGAAAAGTCTCCATCATTTGCTCATAGAGCTCCAAGTGTTCCCAAACAGAATACTTGGCGTTCTTATGATAAGGCGTGATGACACTCCTGATCGCCTTAATCTGCTTTAAGGGGTCCTTAAGCAAGGCCCTTTTTGCCTTACTGGCCCTTTTGGTTCGGGTAACCCTGGTCCATTCATCTTCTGACTCAGAGGCACTGCTCCCCGAGGTTCCCGTCAGATCTTCCAGGTTTTCCCGGATTCTGCGAGCCTGGGAATGGCTGGCAGAATGTGGGGACCTGGTCTCCTGTGTCCTGTACCGCTCAGAGGAGTCTTCAGATCCCTCCTTGCTGCCAGGATTTGATGGGTACCCCTCCCACTGACCTAACTGGGCAGAGGTTTTCAGGATGCCCTTAATGGGCCTACTCACCTGGGGTTCCCCATCAAATTGCACCGTGCTTGGGTGCCCATACCCGGATGCCCGCCCCTCCATTCCTGGGTGGTACTGGCCTATGAGCCCCATGCTTCTGGCTGGATAGTAATCTGCCATCCCTGTGGCCCTGTGCTCATGTGCGCCAGGGGACATGGGGGTGACAGAGTCCAGGGACTGAGAGAGATAAAGGCCTCTGGTACTAGGGCTCCTGGGGTTATGCTCAGGAGTTTCTCTTTCCCAGCGAACCTCATCTCTATCCGCCCCTGCTCCCTGTTGCAATGCAAGAGCCTGTGCCTTCAGTTCCTCAGTTAAGGCCTTACTAGACTCTATCAGTCTCCCTTGCATCGCTACCTGTTGTTGGAGCCTATCATTGTGCTGGCAGAGAGCCTCATTCTCTCTCTGCGTTTCCTGATTGGTCCTGGAGCACTGGGCCAGTCTTTGCTGCAGGAGGGTTACTTCCTGAGCTGTGTCCCTATTGGCCTGCTCCTTTCTTGCCAGAGCATCCTCCACCTTCCTGGTGTGCTCTAACAAGTTATGGTGTTCTTTTTGGAGGTCACCCAGTCCCTGGAGGGCCAGGTGATTTTCTTCCAATTTCCTTTTTAAGTGGCAGACTTCCTGGCCTAAGGTATCCCTTTCCTGACTAAGAGCCTGCATCTGTGCCGCCAGGTCGTCCCTTTGCCTTTGGAAGGCACCAGCTTTCTGGCGCTCCTGGTCAAATTCTGCCTGGGTATCCAGGTCTTTCAAAATCAGTTTATTGCTCTCTGCCTTCTCCCTATCTAGGTGGCTTTGCAGGGTGACTACCTGCTCAGCACATGCCCTATTGAAGTCTAACTGTTGCTCCAGCTTTTTCTGGCTCTGCAGTAGGGAGTCCAAACCTTCTTGGTACTCCTTCTGCAAGGCCAGAAATCTGGTATCCTGGTCAGCCTTTTCCTGTTGCAGGATGTCCATATCCCTCTTTATTTTAATGATGTGCTGTCTACTCTCATTTTCTGACTCCTGGCTCCCCTGCAGCCTCTGCTCAGAAGAGACCAGGTCAGATTGGACCTTCTCTAATGCCATCTGTCGCTTATTCGCCAAATCTTGGCTTTCAGTACATTTATCCTGCATGTCTCCCATATATAGGTACAGGTATGCGGCTATCCTAACCATCTTGTCTTGTTCATCCTTAGCTTTAGGAGCCATGTATAGTTCACTCAGGGCCACATGTAGGGGACACTGATCTCCCCATATATCTGACCCTGTTTCAGTGACCTGTTGCGTGATGGCCTGCAACCAGACCATGCGGTCCTGGTTTGTCCACTCACCTCTCACAAATAACTTATGTAAGAAGTGCTCTCTGGCTATTTTCATGTCTACTAAGGTTGTCATTCTAGAGATTGGTCTCTGTCCTGACTTACAGAAATTAGTATTTTATTTTTGCAAAACAGACCTTTTTCTTAGAGCGTTCCTTTGAGGAGTGCTTTACAGCGTAACACAGCGTGGTGATCCGACCGGATATGTGTATCTGGTCAGCTGGCACACTGTATTAATCTGCACAAGTGATAGATCTAATCCAAACATCCGGCACGAGCCCCCAATTTGTAAGAGGATTCAGTTCAACACTACAGCTAAGTCAATGCCTAGTCTGGGATACTGAATGGAAACCCTTATTGATATATCTTTATGTCCAGTTCATGCGTTCTGGATGACTACCCCTATATAACACCCCTCCCTTGGAATCCCCCTGACCCCACTGAGCCAAGAAGTAGTTCTGTTTTGCAAGTTAAAAGGTATATTTGAGAATTTAAACAATATAGATATAGATCACACTTTATAATAAATTAATAATTGGATATCACACTTAATCTGATATGATAAAGATTAACAACGGAGAATCTGGCACTAGCACACTTGTGAATAGGAACCGAAGAAGAAGGTGGTAGAGAATGCTTTATATAAGTTCAGATGGATGCAATGTTGAATGAAAGGCAGTAAAGAAAATACTCAATATGATTTCAACAAAACAATGTAATCACTTTTCTCTGGCAATCCACTCCCCCCCTTTATGCAATGCAAGGAAATGGAAGGAAGCACACAGTTCTCAGAAATGCAATCAAATGTAATTCAGTTCACCCCAGCAAGCTTAGATTACAGATCGGAGTTTTAAACACAGGCCCTAAATGCTTTTATATGTGCTGGCAATGAAGTGAAAATATGCTAAAATGCTTTTAATTCCCTCTAGAGGTTCTAGGTGAGTGAAATATACTTGGGATGAGTTCAGGCTCACTTTAGCAAGGATCTAGGGTGTAACTAGCAGGTTAAACGAATTTTTGGCAAATGAAAGCAAGAAAACTGCTGTTTTCACACGTTGAGAAATTTGCAAATCGCGGTAAATTCGCGAGTGCGTTTTTCACGATTGCGGCAAAACTATAGGGGGTAGGAATGCGGTTCTAGGTTCGTAGAAAAGCCACGATTCCCAGCTTTCAGAGGAAAGTTACTGCAAGTCTCTACGACAAACGGTCGCGGAGATATGAGCGATTTTGTGAAGGTTGTTTTTCGGATTTGAAATTTTAAAGTTCAAAAAGACAAGTGCAGCTTGCAACTAGAAAATGACAGGTGACAGCTTTTCAAATGACAGGTGACAGTTAGGAGACAGTTCTACTTAGATTAAAATAGGATTGAATTATATTATTTTAACTAAGAGATTGGTTCTGCACAGTTCTGCTATGTACTCACAATATATTTAGAAATAGAATGGGCCTCGCCACGGATCTGGTCAGGTTTTCTTCACTCGCCCCGGACGGTCTCTGCGCACAGCGTCTGGGTCAGCTCTACTCTGCTGGTCTGGTCTGGGTCTCTGGTTCTGCTAACAGTGATCTGGGTCAGCTCTGCTCTCTCTCTGGTTCTGGAAATTTGATAGATTTGAAGTCTCTATGTCTGCTCTCTGAAGGTTGAGGGAGGTAAAGTATGGATTTTCCCGGCAGAGCTTCCAGCTGCAAATGGATTTGAAGGTCCCTATCTGTCCTGTCTGTCTGCTTTTATCTGTTTTTAAAATGGGTGTGTGTGCAGCATCACTAGACCCTACCCCTCTCCACTTGTCATTGGCCCAATTCTCCCCTCTCCCATGATTGGGGAAGGAACTGTGAGTCAGAGCGATGTCATTTGATGGCTTGCAGAGAGGACACAATCTATATTTGATTAAAAAAAAGACATATTTGCACAGGTACACATCTGTTTAAAATTACATGCACCCTTCACATATCACAGGAGGTATCCCCTGTTCAAACTCTGCTCTTCCTGGGGGCTTGCATTCAGAAATGGCAACATTTGCACTTTTTAACTGATTTTGCAATTTCGGACATTAACCCAAATTTACACACATGTGCGCAAGGAGTATGGACATTAGTTGATGAAGTGTCAGATTTTTCACATGCACACATTTTGAGTAATCTCCTCTTTTCCGCTAAAACCCCCCTGAACATACCACCGGGTCCTAACACGTCTTAAAATGTGGGCAGAAAAATCACAAGAATTATGATATCATTTAAGTAATTTTCACAAGTCCGCTCTATGAATGATCCATCTTTTTAGAGTTATGTTCTGGCCCCAAAGGGGTGTGGTTTCCCCCCAGCACAAGGTTGAATTTCTGGTTTTTCCAGTTCTGCCAAGCCAGCTTGCTCTCACAGGCAGTGCTCCTCCCCTGTCCTTCCAGGAGGAAGCTCCATTTACGACTCCCGCCAATAAAACATTTGCCTGAGTCAGGACAGGGCTTTGTTCAGAGCTCCTGTATTCTGTGGGGGCTCCCCTTAATTCAATTATCAGAGAGATGGCATATCCTTAGTGTGGCCAGCAAAAGGCAGATAGGCCTGGGAACACAGCTGTGACTCAAGTCTCATCTCCTGTCGGGGGTAGCTGGTGGGCAGAATTCAGTTCCTTAAGCCAGGTTTCAGATAAAATGTCACTTTTTGTTACCCAGTTTTCTGCATTCAAATAAAACTAAACATTTTTACATATGCAGCTAGAATGCTGATTCTAAGTTTAAAACTATGACATTTAAACAATTGAAACCTATGTGACACTCAAAAGTAGGTCACTCATTTCTTTTAAACATTTAGATTTTTAGTGTCTTTCAGTCCAAATTTACTAAGCCGGTCTTGTTATAAACCTTCAAGTCACTTCAGAATATAACTTTACATTGTATCCCCCTCTCAGTAAGTCTTTCTTTGGCATGTTTTGGGTTCATTTATTCAGTTTTCTACAAAAAAGTAAAATCTGGTGTTGTTTTAAAACGCCGGCTTTCTGATAGTGGTGAGTACTGGTACTGCACCCCTTTTTGGGATTTAAGAAAATGAATTCTCCACAGTTATGGGTTTGCTTTTGGCAATCAGCATTGCCATTCCCAATGGTTTCAGACTACTGTGTGGGTAGTCCAATGGTGGTTTTAGGCAGTGTCCTTCTGTGCCCATAACATCGGCAAAAATGAGTGGCAGCCTATTCTTCATGCATTTCCCTGTGCATTTTCTGGGAAGCTCTGGCCATCATGATGTTTTCCATGTCAGTACTGCACAGTTTTGAGGTAGGGCTTGGATGCGTGGATAAAAACATCCCACATATTGTCACCCCGAGTGGGACGGGTATGCCCAGATGTGGGTCCCGTGCCTGCTGGGCCTAGAGACCCAAGCTACTCCTCACTGATGATGCCCAACAAGGCTGAAACATGTCTGGAGATGCCTGTGGACTCGTGCAGAAGGGATGTGACCAAATAGTTTGGGCTGGATTACCCCTTTGGGGGTGGGACTAAGGCTGGTTTGCAAATGGTCTTTCCACTTCTGTAATGGCTTGGCAGGCGAAGAACGATGGTCTGGAGGGCTGCCCAGAGCAATGCCAGAGGTTAAGATTTATTCTAAACCTTCCAGCCATCAACTCTTTTGTTTTGCTCTCCCCTAGTGTGGGCCTTGGTGCAGGGGAAAGCGCAAGGCAGACCTTCACCTTTTCAGACCCTTGTCCATCTTGCCGCGCCCGAAAAATGGCCATTTCAGTTTTGGCTTTTATTTCCACCTGTAACGTATGTGTGGAAATGTAAAACAGCAGTTTAACTAGTGTGCTCTCTCTTTAAAGCCTGTCTTTTGAAATGTGCTTCTACCACCCATGTGGGTGAAAGGTTGGGGTCCTCGAAAAATCAGAAAGTTCGTAGTGCTCACCCAGGGGTCAGTTGAAAATGCCACAAGCCTCTTTGGAGCCCCGAGTCTCTGCACCCATGTTGACTATCCTATAATGAAGCTAATTCATCTTTAACTGAGGACATCATTTGCTCTCTTTTCAGCACGCATGTTACATGCTATCTATGCTGGCACCATTAGTCCATCCCCTTCCCGTCTTGCAGTCTCCAGCAGTCTACACCATTATTACATTTGCAACTTGATGACAACGCTTAATAGCTTTTCCAAGTGGTCATTTAGGTTTTCAGCTCCTCGCTGCTGCCTTTCCTTATTCTTCCATGGAGAGGCCAATAACTCACATATGTGATAATATGTAGCTACTAAACCTCTCCCTCCATTGCTGTAGGATGATTCCATTAATGACGTCACAAGGCGGGGCTGATGTTATGTACATATTTCCTAAGGCATTATCAGTCTTCACAAATACATGGCTCTGTCACTTAAAATGTGCACTTCACAGCCCAAGACAGACCTCTTTAAAAGGTGTTAACTTATCACAGAAAATGTTTTACCCTGCTTTCAGCTCTTTGGTATGACGCAGTTTGGAGGGTAATAATGTTCTAGTTGAGGCTCCTGTTACAATAAAACTTGGGAAATCACCCGTTGGAGATTGCCATTATAACCACACAGCTGCCGGATATGCCCCCCCCCCAACTGCAGGCAAGGGGAGTCGCCAAACAGCGTTTGAAATTAGCCCCCTCAACATCCCGGATATATTCAGCCCAGCCTCCTGGAAGTCAACACTCCTCTGAGTTGTCTGCACTTGCCACATATACATGGAGGGCTGTGCTGTGAAGATTTGCTCTCAGCCATGCTTACCCACAGCCCCACATCCACACACTCGTATTGCAGGTGGAGCCTTGTGTCCTCTGAAGTAACAACGGGTATGACTTCCAATCACACAACCGCACGTCCACTGTGGCTTCTTGCCTCACATACATGTGAGCTTTGCCCTACAGCCTCGGGGAGGATCCAATACTGCACAATATTGAGCCATCCAAAGTCACAACACATATCCCACCACAGCGTGGCTGTTCTGCATCAAGCCCATCCATTGTAATCTAATCATTGTTTTTATTTTGCACTGAAAGTGGGGTCTGCGCTACAATATCCAGCAATTGCATTTATTCATTTATATTGTGTTTAGTTCATATAGAACCTTTCACAAAAAACATAAATAACATATTAATTCACGTGAACATCACTAAAAACTAAAAGAACATGATCTGCTAATTTCATAATTTCATATAGCATTAAAAACCATAAGGAGATTTCAGAACTCAAAATCAAGATCTGTAATATTGTCTGGATGTGCACCTCTTCCTGGCAAGTCTCGTCAGCTGGTAATAGTCCCTTTATTAGCAGCCCATACATTGCATTCTCATTTGTATAGCACTATTAGAAAATGCCATGAAGAGGCCCAATCACACCCAGCCAATGTAATCAACTTCTATTGAGCAAAAGACCAGCATAATGCCTTAATATAGAACCGGCCTTGAAATCATTCGAGTGTCCTATATTCTCACACGTATGTCCATCAATACTTGAACCAAGAAACTAGAACAAAATGGCCGCCATAATCTATTACTGGGAGCCTTGCAATGTTCATGGGGCCTGGGCGAAGTCATGCCACCACCTGTGTTTTTTAGTGGATCGGAGAATGGTTGAATTTATGTAGGCAATCTGACATATGAACTGTGGCTATCGTTTGACACACTTAAGACCTATTCATGTTTGCAGTGCACATCTTTGCATTTGCATTGTTGGACTGCAGCAGTGACTTTGTAACTATTCATATGTTGTCTTGATTTTTATTTTCTCCTGTGGGTTGGTTGGGAGGATTGTCTAAAAAGTGGCGCCTGCTGCTAATTTTGCCAGGCCGACTGCAGTGACATTCAAATCTGTAAATGTCCACACAGCTCTGCTGAGTGGGCATTTACAGATTTTGGGTGGGATTTGCCCGCTCAGGCCCTACACTGTCTACACCTCTGGACTTGGGACTGCTCTTCAGAGTGTTAACGTATCTAGAAGGTAAGCGAAAGTGTCTAGGAACAAGTCTGGGGTAGATAGCCTACACAGATATCTTCATTGTTCCAGTGGCTTGTTTGGGTAAAAACCTGCCTCAGCTGCTTTCAGTGACACAGCCTTCAGTCTTCTTTTCCTCTCCCTGTCTTTTCCTTCTCTCCTCTCCCCCCTCACTATATTCCATGCATTTGCTCTACCAGAATTGTCATCAGACCTAGTACGATAGTCACTTGTTTGTTCCTCTCCCTTACCCACCCCACCCCTCTCCCTCACTTTTTTGTCAATCTCCAGCACTACCAGAAATGTTGTCAGGCCTAGTACGATAGTGGCTTGTTATGTTCCTCTCCTTCCGAAATGTCCACAGGCCTAGTACGTTAGTCGCTTGTTATGTTCCTCCCCGCCCCCCTCCCTCAACTTTTGTCAATCTCCAGAACTACCATAAATTCCGTCAGGCCTAGTGTGATAGTCGCTTGCTTAGTTACTCTCTTATCCTCTCCCCCCCATTTCCCTCACCTTTTGTCATTTCCCGGCACTACCAGAAATATCGTCAGGCCTAGTATGATAGTCGCTTGTCGGTCTCATCTCCTAACTCTCCCTCCCTTCCTTCCTTATCATTGTTAAAGCTCTTGCACTATCTGAAATGTTCTCAGGCCTAGTACGATAGTTGATTTCACATTCTTAATGTCTCAAGGCCTTGTAGGAATATAATTGTATTTTCCATTGCTCCCTCCCTTGCCTTGAAGCGCGTTGAAACCCATTGTGTAGGCGCTATCCAAATAAACTATCAATCAATCAATCAATCGACAGCAGATTTGTGGAAGGGTAGGTACCTGGAGGATGCAAGAACAGATGGGGGCAACTCATTAAGCAGCCAGTATATCTGTGTTTGCAGGTAAATCAGTCCCCCACCAAACATCCCCATTCAAACTCTATCACTAAAACACAAAGGGCCTCATTACGACCCTTGCGGAAATGGAAAAATGATGGCGGAAATGCAATACCGCCATCGAACACCGCTCGTTGCGATCATGACCCGTCACCGTAAAGTACGATGCCATTAGCGACACCGCAGTGAACGGCAACGCTAACTGCACCAAGTACGCGCACGCGCGCCTTGCAAAACCGGAATCACCGCCATGGCGCAACGGTACGCGAATTCTGACCCTAGCGGACATGTACTGAACGCCATCAAGCACGTCGTAAAGTACCATTCCGCCATGGCGAGAAATACGGCAACGCGAACCAACCGTAAATGGCCCACTGAGTGCCTGTACTCCACTCCCTGGCCTCATTGCACAACTCCTGGCAGGCGCAATGTACTCACACTATGCAACCAGTGAAATCCACAATTCACCCATGCATGCCAACGTAGAAAAGCATGCAGGGGCTCAAAGCGCCCCGTGAGTGGGCATCCATGTACGGCATGTCACCATAGCCGTACTGACGCAGCACAGGCATGTGAAGCTACAATACATCAAAATGAAAATCAAGAACACATGACACAAAACAACAGTAGTCCCCCATCGCTTGCCACCAGCGCAAGGCAACATCCAAAACAGCATCCTGAGGGGGATTGCACCAGCCCTGTACTCATGCCAGTAAACAAACCAACCATCAGCAGAAGCATGTACCACACAAGTCGGCAGAGTGACTGAGCAGCCAGGCTCATCCCAAGAGGGGCCGATGGGAGCTGCAGGGCACAGATGGCATCAATACAGAAGCTATTCCAATGGACATGACCCCAGTCCCCCTCCAACAAACGCACGCAAACACAGTCACCTGTGACCAGCCACATTCTGAACAACCCATCATTCCACCAATCGACCTGGCTGACAGGCACCAGTCGGCCAAAAGCCAATCCCCCGCCCCTGAACAGCACATCATGTAAACAGTCACAATGGCAGCCCCTATCCGTGACCATACTGTGCTACGTAGGCAAACGCGGCCAGTACTGTACCACACAACTCAACTCAGAAGCCGGAACACAATGCAGATCATCACGCAATACATACCGCCACAAAGCGAAAATCGCCACATCACCTGCAAAGAACAACGCAACACGACAAATATCGGAATACAATTTAAATGCACATCCAAATGACAAAGGCCCCACAGCAATTTGCAAAATCCCACCAAAACAACCATCATCACCGAGGGCTGCATCTGCAATAATTGACCGGCTTCCACTTGTGTGACGCCCTGTACCATCATGGCACACAGGGCCTACATCAACGTTCCAAAAGGCAACATGGAAGCGGCAAGAACCGCAGGTCCGTCCCATGAGGCAGGCACTAGTCGAGCTGAAAGGCCGAAATGTTGCACCTAGCCACCAGTACAGCGTAAGGGCATGTGGCCCATTGGCGATCGTCCCATATGATCGAAATGGTGCTCCACTGATTCACCCGAAGCTGCAGGAGTCGAGAGTAAAAACCATCTGGAGGAGTGGCGTAGAGATGGCATCTGCAATAGGGCAGGAGATACCTGTCACCCAAAAGAAACACAAATCAACCGATTGCATTACGGGACTCATGATGCATTACAATCTTCATTCAACACACCAAATCCACACCCATATGCATGCTAGCCCACTCCAAAGGAATATACACACCCCTAAATCAGTATCGAATCATAACGAAACCAATCGAGCTAAATACACCATTGTCAACGTCGGTTACTGTGCATGCGTCCGTCAAGATAGAACCCATGACATGGGATTAGTAACGTGCCTAGACACAAGTGTATGAAGGCGCGTCGAGACAGGGAGGATCCGACAAGGGCAGATAGACGTATGTCCCACTATGGCAGCCTTGCATCACATAACGCAGGGGAAGTGGAGTGAATCAAAAAACCCATGTACATGGCAGACCCTAAACGGAATCATCAGTCCATGCATCCACACATCATTCCCTCATCCCGCAATGAAAACGCATGAATATTCACTCACATAATATGTGAAACTTCCATCGCGTCTGTGCGTAATGCAGTCCGCAAAAACCACTGTGCCCCTGGCCGGATCTGTAGTGTTGTGAAGCAAGATGGATTTGGGAACGTCCTGCCTTATCGTCCACTACGCTGTTGCGCATCCCATTCAATTCATATCATTCATTGCCTGCTCGTTATGGGCCATGTCCCAAGGACATTCTACAATAGAACGTTACATTTCCAGCCAGACCTGTGGGCGTATCCTCGCCGCTACTTCAAAACCCAAAATGCTGGCCTTCGAATTCCTCACTTGCAACATTACGTCGAAAAGGCTTCTGTGAACGCTTGCATTCACAATTACATCAATGTAGTGCGGCTGTGTGTCATGATGCTAACTGGCTGCAATCACAAATGGCACGCCACGCCCGTCGGTGAAGTACGTTACTGTGCTGCATGAGGGTCGGCCATCGATCGAGCCCTACATACCACTGACTCTTCACAGGTATGTAAGCGGCTGCAATCATAGCATGTGTAACAATGGGAGCATAGCATGAAGATCAGTCAAAGTACATCACACTGCCATCGGGATTTGATACATGATTCAAATCCCAAGATGCCATGCGGCCAAATGCAGCCTTACGTGCGGGACGTGCTCGGCCAGAAGGGATTGCATCTGCCACAGATTCATTCAATCAGCACAGGTGGAGGCCATACAGGCCGACAGCACATATATTGCAGACCCAAACCCCTCCCACAACCACTCCCACTCCAAAATGCTACCGGCAGGACTAGCGATGTTGGGCCTGGGGTACCAGATAGCACTGCAAGTGCTACAACTACAAGAAGACGACGAACAACAACAGGTACAACAACCGGGCGCACAGGGGAGACGGAGGAGAAGGAGGAGGAGGAGGGCAAGGCAGGGTCAGCAAGGCCCACAAGCACTGCCACTACCACCACGCAGGCGGCCCGCAATCCCACGCCTCCGAGCCGATCCGTTCAACCTCACTGCTGAGCAGATCCACACCCTCTACCGTTTGGACCGGGACACCATAATCGCCATTGTGGACATGACACATGCTGACCTCGTGAGCATGATAGATAGCCCAACCGCCATCCCACCCCTACTGAAGGTGGTGTCTGCACTCCACTTCCTGGCCACAGGCACCTACCAGCACACAGTGGGACAGTTGCATGGCATTTCACAGCCACTGTTCTCACGGACACTCTTCCAAGTGCACGATGCCCTCCTGAAGCACGCCGACGACCACATCACACTACCACGCACGTACCAGGAGATTACCAACGCTAAAGTGGGATTCCATGCACTTGGCGGCATCCCGGGTTGCATTGGTGCCATCGACTGCACCCATGTTGAATTGGTTGTCCCACATGCCATGGAGGTCCAGTACCGCAACCGGAAACAATTTCATTCAATCAATGTGCAAATGGTGTGTGACTCCAACAAGATATTTACGCATTGTTGTGCCAGATTTCCAGGATCTACCCATGATTCTATGGTCCTGAGGAACACAAAAATACCACACTACATGGAGCGACACGCAGGGCACAGATCCTGGCTACTCGGTGAGTCTCATTCCATGCATGACATCGTGGCCCATTTGATGCGTCAATGACCTTGCAGGGGGGGGGGGGGGCTACTTAGCACTATCATTCCACTGACACCCTTTATTCGTCTCATACAGGTGATGCCGGGTATCCACTGAAGAGATGGCTCCTTACACCAATCCGGAACCCACAGAACGAGCATGAGGAGGACTACAACCATGCCCACTCACGTACCCGTGTGGTCATTGAACAGGCATTCGGCCTACTGAAGGCTCGTTTCCGCAGCCTCAGCAGGTCTGGCGGGGCACTCATGTACAGCCATGAGAAGGTTTCTAAGATGGTCATGGCATGTGTCATGCTGCACAACATGTGCATACGTAGGAATGTGCCCATGCCCCCTGACGCTGTACTGCATGCACCTGAAGATGATGATGATGATGAGGGTGGGGATGTGGAGGCACCTCAAGGAGTCCATGAGGCACAGGATGTACGTGCAATCCGACAGAGCATCATAGATGCATGCTTCTAGCAACCACGCATGGTGCCTATTACACGGAAAGGGGACCTGTGGCACTGTGTGTGTGTAGTACAGGCACATTGTGGACTGTACACCTATGAAGGCCTCGTACGCAAATATCAATGTCCACACATGTCATTGGATGATAATGAGGTGCTGTATTGTTAATGTGATTTGATTTATACACCCTATGGACCCGCCACCCAGTGAAGCCCAACACACCCCCTCCACCCTACTACCTCCCCCCCCAACACCAGTGTCCAAATATGCATGCTGTCCGTGGGTAGACGCTATTGCAAGCCCCCTCTACGGGTATCAGGGGCACCCCTGCCCGTGGAGCGCAGGTTCCTGCCAGATCTGCGTTGGGGGCTGCCCTGGACGGAACTTGCCACGGATGATGTCTCTGCCTGCTCGCGTCCATGCATGTCTCTGAGGGTTTGTGAGAGCTCCGAGAGCACACGGCGCACAGCAGCAAGTTCAGCACAAACGTCTTTGGACGTCGCATGCAGTTCCCCCCTCAGGCTCTCGGTGCTTTTCTCCATTTGTGCTCTCAGGCTCTCGGTGCTTTTCTCCATTTGTGCTCTCAGGCTCTCGGTGCTTCTCTCCATTTCTCCCCTGAGGCTCTCACTACTTTTCTCTATTTGTGCCCTGAGTGTCTCGGTGGATGTTTCCATGGCTGCCCTGGAACCCCCGCATTCATTTGCATGGTCCTTGAGTAGCGTGGACGCTTCCTGCTGTTGCTCGATCAGCAGGTCGAGGGACTGTTGCCTCTGCTGGGCCATGGACATTTGCGGTGGTGTGACAGGGGGGCTGCTCAACACATGTTGCCTTGGCACAGGACTTGTGGGGGTTGGCCAGTCGTCGTCTTCAGGGTGCCCCTGCGTGGTTTCGTCATGGTGTAGGGGATGGAACATGCAGGGGGATTGGGAAAGGTCATGGATGGTACCTACGTCGCCAGCACTGTTTTCCGTGTCGGAGCATGCTGGCATGACAGCTGTGTCACCTATGGTGCTGCTACCACCAGAGGCAGTGCCATCAGATACGTTCTTTGGGGGGACCTGTGGTGCTGGGGTTGTGGACTTGCTGGCTGCTGGGGTGCCTGTTGCAGTCCCCTCCAGTGTGCTGCCACTTGATTCCTGCTGCTGCCGTGTCTTGATCCTTGCACCTGAGGTGGAGGCTCTTGGGACGTTGGTCCTGGCCCTCTTTGCAGGCGTGCTGGTAGGGGTGTCCTGCAGCTCGTCGTTGGTATCGGACCCTGTGGTGGAGTAAAGAGGGGCGAGCGTTAGTTATGGGTCTGTCGGATTTGGAATGGCAACGTATCAAATGCATTGGGGTGGTACATGAGGCTGATTTGGGACTGGGCCTTGGAGGTGGTCTCATTTTCGTGTGGATTGAGGATGCATTCATTTGGCTGCCTGCAGTTAGGGGGTGCATGCTGCACATGTAGGGGTTGTTTATGGCTTCTTGATTGATTTGTTTGTTCATTCTGACTTTTAGAGGGCGCTGTCAGGGCAAAGTATGTATTGCACTATGGGGTCACATGGTACTGCACATGTTCGTGGTTTGTGGATTTCGCATTGTTTCTCTTGGCCAACCTACCTGATTCTCCGGATGTCGGCACTCCTTTCTCCATCCCTCCGACTCCCTCTATGCTCTCCATTCCTATGGTGGAGGCGCAGATTTCCTCCCAGGGGGTCAACTTGATGGGCGACTCTGAACCCCCCCCGGTAGCTGTGGCGATGTTCCTGTTCGCAGAAAGTATGCTGCGTACGCGGATCCGCAGGTCGTCCCACCGCTTGCGACATTGCTGTGGCGTGCGGGGTGTTGTCCCCACCGCACTTACGCGCTGTGCCACCAGGGCCCATATGGCCTTCTTGTTGGCAAGGGCCGTCCTGGTCATTTGACTGGAGAAGACGACGGCGGAATTTTCCTGGAGGGTCTCGGTGAGCACGGTCAGTTCCTCTCGGGAGAAGTGTACCTGCCGCTTGCGGTCACACGCTTTCTTGGCTACCTTTCCCATATTTATTTTTTTAACTGGGGTTGCTAACGGGTTGGGATGTGTGTCAGGGTCGGATTTTTTATGGTTGTGTTGGGATTCGGATTTTATAGTTGTGCGGCGTGCTGTTTCCCGTTCCGGCCACATGCTTTTACTTCCGTTTCCGTATATTTACGGTGGCCGTAATTTGCGGTGCACGCTCGTTACGGTGACCGCTCATTACGGTGACCGCTAAGATGGGTGGCGGTATTGCACCTGGTGCAGCGTACGGCGGCGGTAATGGCCGTTTTGGGGTCATTTCCGCCATCGCAGCCTTTCGGATTCCGCCATGGCGTAATGCTCGTGCCCGATGGGTCGTGATTGGCCGCACTTTGCTCCTTCGTGCAATGGCGGAAACGCTATTTACGCTGTTGCGGTCCGGTCAGTCACTTTCCGCCAGGGTCGTAATGAGGCCCAAAGTGTAAGGGAGCACCTCCATTTTTATTTTCAGTTTACCCTTGTGGATGACAGGGCACTGAAAGGGGTATTATTTCCTTAGCCAATATTGGGCTATTCAGTGTCCCAGCATACTTTGCCTCCTTATACATTCACAAAAACAGCTAGGAATAAGGGGCACCTGGGAGTATATTTGTGACTGACTCAGTATATAGGTATTCAGTTGATGGCATCCACAGCTGTCTGTTTCTGTGCATGCAGGAGTGGAGCAAGAGTGTGTGTGTGAGAGAGAGAGAGAGAGAGAGAGAGAGAGAGAGAGAGAGAGAGAGAGAGAGAGAGTGTGTGTGTGTGTGTCTCTCACTTTGGCAGCAGCTCAACGTGCCCTTTAGCACTAGCCCCACAACGTTTCCAGGAGAAGCAATAGATGGTGCAATACCATTGTTGGTTACCCTGGAAACCGATGAATATTGGTTCCAATGATGCAGGGAGATATAAAGACAAATATGTCCGCAATGATGCTGCTGTCAACAAACCTGCCATGCTTTTTTGGGAAATGTGCAAGTGACAAGACACACAGAGATCTGTCACTGAGACCACCCGGGATGCATGCCTCCCCTGTTGCCTGAAATGAGGTGGCTGGCCATCCTATATTGTTGCAGTTAGGTTGTGGCCCAGTCTGATACATTTCCATCCCCTAGGAGACACGTTTGTCTTTGTTTTCAAATGTCAGCACCTCATGCAAATGAATCCTGCATTCGATCTGCTAAGCACCCCCACTTTCATAATGCAAGTGCTTGAAGAGGGGTCCGACTGTGTCTACTTAAGTGCACGTGCTAATCTATAGGGTGCTTATCTTAATCACTGACATCCATATATACACACATATGTCTGCGCCGCCGATTGATACACTAGCTATTATGCAATATGACCACCGTTCAGCAAAGTTACAAACAGTTGAGACAGATGCAAGCATGGCATGCTGAAGGCAGCATTCATGTACGTTCCTTCCATCGCCTACTGTCCTTAGGAAAGTGCATTAAAATATGTAATTGTCTATTAGCCCTCCTGGCTTGCACCAAAGCTACTTCTCAGACATGGCATAATATTAAATGACTGACATGTTCAAATCTGTGATTCATTACAATGTGGTGTGCCTTAAACATGTAGCACATTAAGAAACATATAGTGCCTGTAGCAGCTCTCACTTTCACTCTCTAAACATATAGATAGATTGATAAATAGATAAATGGAAATGTGGGTAGGTACATAGACAGATAGATAACCAGATAGATAGATATGTCGATGTGGAGATATATAGATGTGCAGATAGATAGATAGATAGATAGATAGATAGATAGATAGATAGATAGATAGATAGATAGATATGTAATAGGTAGATGGGTTGATGTGTAGTGAGATAGATAGAGAGGTAGTATTATGTTGATGTGTAGTGAGATAGATAGAATGGTAGATAGATAGATAGATAGATAGATAGATAGATAGATAGATAGATAGATAGATAGATAGATAGATTTGTGGATGGATAGATAGATAGATAGATAGATAGATAGATAGATAGATAGATAGATAGATAGATAGATAGATAGATAGATAGATAGATAGATAGAAAGATAGATAGATAGATAGATAGATAGATTTGTTGATGGGTGGATAGATAGATGTATAGATAGATAGATAGATAGATAGATAGATAGATAGATAGATAGATAGATAGATAGATAGATAGATAGATAGATAGATCCCGTTCCCGGGAGGATAGCTCAGCCGCAGCACGCTTACCTTGGAAGTAAGCTGCAGAGCAACACTGGTTTGATCCCCAGGTCCGCGCTTAGAAACCGCTGGGTATTAAGCACGTTATAAAAAACTAATTATGATGAATAATTATAGATAGAGAGAGATCCCTGTCCCTATGACTGCTGTTGTCTACTTGTGTAATACTCCTGCTTAGTCATTTTCTTTTGCTCCTTGGTCTCCCCCTCTCTTAATAACCTTCCTTCGTTCACCCTTCCTTCGTTTCCCCTTAATTCTCTCCGTTCTGTTAGACAGGTAGCTTTATCAATCTTGACTGTTCAGACAAATTAAAAAAAGGTCCTGGTTGAAAAGCCTCCTTTCCAGTTGGCGGCAAATCCAACAGAGAGCGTAATTACATTTCCAAAAGGGAGCCTAGCACAAGAACAACAGCTCTGTGATCGTGTCAGACAGAGATGCGCACCGGATACAGAGTTTGACCGAGGGAAATAACACAACGTACAGCTACCCCGTGTTCAGAAATAGAAGAAGAGATTGGTTTGCGAACAAGTGCCTTTCTTTCGGTTACAGGCACAGATGTGAACCACTGTAAAAGTGAAGCAAACCATTGGCACACAGAACATCTACTCATTTTAAATGATGCGGAATGCAAAATATTCTCTGAATAAAAATGTCTGAAACTCGTCAGACCCATCCCTTAGCCTCTCTGCTGAAGGCACAAGACCCCTGCACGCTTACTTGTAAGTGTGTGTGTATACAGCACTCCATTGCTCGCCAAATAGGGTTTGGCTATTCAGCGCTCTGCAACCTTTGGCTCTGCAGATGTTTTGGACTACACATCCCATCAACCCTAGCCAACATAGTCAATGGTCATAGCATGGTGAGAGATAAAGCGAGTCCAGGTCTGCAGACCTGTAAAAGGTCTCCTCATCTCAACATCCTGAACGTCCTGTTTGATGCAGGTGATTCAAAAAGCTAAGATCTGGGCCCATATTTTGCATAATGCATGATGTGGAAACCAATAACTTTCAGTATGCACTCATTGTGTTGGATGCCTTCTCTGGCTGGGTAGATGTGTAGCTATGCTGCTGAGAAGATGCAATAAGGGTAGCCAAGATCCTGTTGAGAAATGTTACACCATGATTTGGGTCCTGGTTACCATTAACAGTAGCCAAGTGGCTCATTTTGTCATATTAAGCATATCATCAAATGCCTCCTTACTGCCTTAAATGTGCAACATGCCCTTCATTGTCCACCCTGTCCTTAATCTACAGAGGCAGTAGCAAGAATGATCAGTTGTTTAAGTTGTGTCAAGGGCCAGACGCCCTCCCTCTGGGTTTCTCTCCACATTCACAGTGCACCAACCGAAAGTACTGCGCTGAGCCATTGGGCTTGGGTATTGTTGGCAGGCCAATTAGACAACTGCCCTCAGCTCTAGTTGAAATGTCCCATATAAATGTATACTTATTAGACAATGTACTACTTGACTATGATAAGAGACTGATTTTGTCTGTCAGTCATATCCACTCCCAGGTGAAGGGCGCACTTCCAAAAAATCCTACGAAGGCGTGCCTCTCCGTGGTGCCGGAGGAGAGAGTGATGGTCAGAAGCTATCAGTGGAAGTCTGCTCTTGCTCCCAAGTGGAAGTGGCCTTTGCAGGGAATCCCGACTAACAACACGGTGGTCAAGGAATGTGAGATTCCTACTTGGACTCATGCATGCCTTTGTGAGGGTGCAACGGCACCATTAATTGAGGAAAATTTACATTTTTATTGACTCAAGCTATCTGCTACATTGTTGTCTTGTCCAGTCGGCTCCTCTCTTCAATGGATCTGCAACCTGTTCCAATACATTATGGGCAAGGGAAAGCAATGACTTTATCGCAAATGGTCAACACCTCGGTTAGTGAATCCTAGCCTTGGTATCGCAGGAGAACTATTGTGGCATGGCATGGTCGGGCTTGTGGGTTTAGAATTGTGGAGTTGAACTTTTTTCTAAGATGTCTACCAAAGCCAGCACAATGTCAGCTGCGTCTGGTTCCTCATGAATGCAAACTGCTTCCTAATTTGATTTTGGACGAAGACTATGCCCGTGCACTGGCTGTTGAGCAGCCCTTATATTCCGGCTCTCCAATGGCTTTGAATGCCACTGGCATGAGGAAAACATGGCTCTGAGCCTGAAGAGGAGACTGTAGTATTACCTGAATAACACCCGTTTGTAAGTTAATGCAATATCGCTTCTCTATTCTGCATTTTAGAAGATGGGGTCAATGGATGCAGAGAATGGTTTATTGGTTCAGGAATGGATCAGTAACTACAGCAGAGGTGAGAGTTTTCAGTCAAAATGAAAACTAGGAAAACTATACCCAGTTAGACAAAACACCTAATGGGGTTCATCACGTGGCACAGCTGGGCAGTTGTGGGATGGAGTAACTAGAAAGAGCATGGGGAGAGAGATGCAGGGTGAGAGATGTAACCATGATGATTGCTTGTTTGGTTTGTTTTCAGATAACAATATTGGATTTCAGGAACAACAGTGTGCCAACAAGGAGGTGTTCTAATGAATTGCAAGTAATATGTTAATATGATACAGGAGTTAATCAATCAGGTACTTTGGTCCAATACCTGTTTTCCCATGACACATATGCTAATGAGTTTTTTAATAACAAACGAGTAGAATTCTAAGTCATTATGGTATGACCCTGCTCTTATGATAACTAGATCCTGGTTTATGTTATGTTATTATAAATGCCACCCTAGGCACTATGCGATTCTTTCTCCCTTTATCCACTTACTGGGTCACCACACAGTTCCCCATTGACTCAGAAGTTGCCCATATTTGATTACAGCAAGAGTGTGATGAAATGTTTGCCAGAAGGAATAAAAGGGAAATGTTGGACAGGGTATGGGGTGGTGCAAATACAACCCTGGCAGAACTGGAAATTACCAGGGCCGAGGATTAAATGACCGATTGAGACAAAACAAATGAGTGGCAGGACGTATTACTGGGGCACAACAGTTGACAAATACAGACACTAACCTTGGAGAGCAACATGCCATTGGAACTCTAAGCATGATTACCTAAAACGTCTTTGACGAATTGGTGAAAGGAATTGTTGGAGTAGGGTAGACCAGCAAGATCATTCCTGGTGCATGGGCAGCCTGCAACTGGGACTGGGTAACTCACATGGGGGAAGTGCAACCACCTGGAAGTCCAGTCAAGTATTTAAATTCCCTGATAGACCGTCAGAGGTGGTGCTGTTGAGCAGCCCAAGATGGCTGCCTAGCTCCCAAGCTCTGTGTGGGATCTACAAGAAACCGGCCACATCTGCGGATTAAAGCATTATAATGCTCTGATACTTCAAGGACCGGTAGCTGGTGCCCTCCTGCTCACTCGCTGTGAATTTGGTCTGGGTCCCGAGCGCTGGGACCGAACTGCAGCACCTGTGGTGGTGGCCAGGTCCCTTGGGCACCTCGGCCCCTTAGGGCACCTGATCCCCTGCGCCTGCCTGCCTGCGGTGGCGGGGCCCACTGAAACTGCTGGAGGTGCGCCCGCCGGCCCCATCAGCTGAATTCTTCACTCGGGGCTCGGCCCGGGTGCTGTGACCTCGGCCATCCGTGGTGCTTGCCTCCTGGGCGGTGCGCAGCCCGGGGGGGGCGGACCGGAGCCTGGGCCCGGCGGAGATGCGCTTCGTTTGCTCCTGGGGCCGGGCCCGCCTTAATTTGCGGCCCACGGACTGGAGTCTGGCCGTCCCCGAACTGGGCCCCCTGCTGCAGCGGCGACATCTGGGGCCGCTCTGCCCCCTCCAACGGAGCACCACTGAACCTCTGCCTTCCGAATCCTCCGAATCCTCCAGCCTGAGGCGGCTGGGGCTGCGGCGGTCCCAGCCCACGCTCCGGCTCCACTCCGGCTGCTCTGGGCGGCCCCGGGGGCCGGACTGATGTCTCGGGCCCGGGAGGGGACACGCTCCTGGCCCCTCCGCTCATGAGACTGGGCCCACCAACATCCGGACTCAACGGTGCGACGAGCCTGCAGGGGAGCGACAGTGGGACAGGTGAGGAGCAGGGGCTTGTGACTGTTGTGTGTGGCCTTGCATGCCAGCTGTCCCCTATGAGACTTTTGCTATAGATTCACCCTGACAGCCCACGTTCTCCCGAAGCCATAACGTGGCGGCACCCACTGGCAACTGTATGCCCACCTGCCTCACTGGAGATGCATGCTCTCACTGAATTCAATATTAAGTGCCTCTGCATTCCCCGGTGCCATCACACCGCTATCAAGTCTCATCCGCCTCTTTGCTGCATGCCATGAGGACCCTGTTGCCTTCCACATATACTGCGCGAGGAGCGCCCATTCTTCTACCGCACCGATTGGTCGGCTCCTGGAGAGGTGAACCCTGGCGAGTTGGCCCCATACAGCGCCTCCCAGCCATATGTAGGAGAGTATCCTCGCATCATAGCTACTACTTCCTACTGTTAGCTGGCGCCTTAACCTACTTGGCTGCATGGGTGGCCCAACGCCTCTTACCTTGCTGCGCCCTCCTCGTCTCTGCTGCTCCTGGAGTCTGGTCTCCCGTCTGCCACTGGGGCAGTGCCCATGGTTCTCCGACATCTTAGTCCCTGGGCTGCCCATTCTTCTTCATTGACGGCTCTGGTGGCCCTCCACCATCGCCGAGTTTGTGTCAATAATACCAAATAGATCCAGAGGGGCTTGTGCGAGGGGAGCCATGGATACATTTACCAAGTCAGTTCCAAGGGCGGAGACGGGGCACACATCATCCTTACAGGAGGACCCTGAAAATGATACTCCCTCTGGGGTGAGGACCCCCGATCTGACTACACTCTTGGAGTCCATGGCCAAGAATTTGCCTCCTTCCACGAGAAATTAGATGACATTAACGCTAATGTTGCCTCCCTAAAAACCTGAGTGGATCAGGCATGCACCAGAATTACTGAAGCTGAGAGCAGGATATCCACGAATGAAGATGAGATCCATGTGCTACAGAACACTGTTGCCTACCTGTCGCGCGACAATGAGAGTGTGAGAGCTAAGTGCGATGACCTCGAATCGCGCTCTCGTAGAAATAACTTACGCTTAATTGGGGTCCCTGAGAACACTCTTAAGGGGCGCATGGAGGACGCCGTTGATGCCCTACTCAAGGATATACTAGGAAATCCGGCTCTCTCACCGTACTTTACTGTCTGCACACAGAGCCCTATCACCGCGCCCCAAACCAGGGGATATCCCAAGGCCCATCATCTCCAGGATTCTTAGCTACCGGGACAGAGACCTTATCCTCCGCCTGGCGCGTGAAAAGGGAGATCTACGCCTCGAGTCCCACACCGTCAGGATTTTCCCAGACTTTTCAATAGCGGTGCAGCAGGAACGGCGCCAATTCCTTGGGGTAAGAAATTGCTTAGAGAACACAATGTCCCATACGCCATATTGTTTCCGGCACGTCTCAAAATTACTCACAATGGCAAACTGTACTTCTTCACTGTCCCGGATGAAGCGGTGAAATTCATTGAGGCGCACATACCACTTCAAAACCCGGCAGCTGACCGTGCCAACGATGACTAACTAAATGTGACCCAACCCGACGTGGCTCATCTTGGCTGGTAATCCTTCACTTCATATGTGACAATGGCACTAATCTACCACTAACCATGCAAACTAGGCCCCCTCGACATACTTCCGGGCCATGGCCCAGTTCTGGCGCCATGGTCAATGATCTCCTTCTCCCTCTGAGGGAGTGGAGCTGGTGTCTGGCTTTGGATACCTCTTTAATCTCACCTTGCCTCCGACGGCTCACTGGCTTTGGGGCCCTACACAGACTTTGTCTTCTGCAGAAACCCGTTTCTGACAGCCCACACTGTCTTACATAACTCTCAAGTAGCCGCCCACACAGCCACAGTGCACCTCACTGCAATTGCAATGCTTATGTTTTGTTGGATGTTACTGCTTGTTGGCCCCAGTTGGACCCTGGTAGGGGCATTTCCCTGTTGGATTTTGCCCTCCGACCTCTACTTTTCAGTGAGTGTCGGTTTAGTTGGTGGCACCTGCATCTGGGGGGAGGGATTTCCACTGCAAGTTGGGGGTGGGCCGTGAGGGTGGGGGGTGGAATTGTTGGGGATCGGGGTAACGGTATTGTAAATGACAGGGGCAGTTTGGCAGAGCGCATGACATCGGGGCGCCCCCACGGGGGCTCCCTTCATTCTCCATGTAAATTTAGACAACAGTTGTGGGATGTACCCTAGTCTCCTGATATGTCTACAACAGTGATGTCCTGGAATGTCTGAATTTGAAGCCAAATTACGCGAACTAGAGAGTGCCCATCCTACATCCGTTGACCCTGCCACCCTCTCCCAGATCAGCAAGGAACTCCAATTCTTTAATGAACAGGCCACCAGGGAAGTTCAATACTTCGGTCGTCCACAGGCGGCTCGTAAATATGGAGAGGGGGACAGACCCGGCAGGACGCTGGCTGCATTGGCCAGAGGTGAGTGGGGCCAAGCACAGATTGCTTGCGTCAAGGACAGCCTGGGGTCGGAACGGTGGTCTGACCAACAGATCTTGGAGGTCTTCACGGACTACTACTCAGAGCTGTACTCCAACCCCCCCAGCACAGTGAGTCCCATATGTGCGACCTCCTCGAGCAGATCCCCACGACTATCATCTCCCCCTCAACCAGAGACCAACTGGATTCTCCCATCCTGCTGGACGAAATAGTCGAGGCTATATCCAAATTCCCCAAAGGAAAAGCACCCGACCCTGACAGGCTGACGGGAGAGTTCTATCAGGAGCACGTGGCCATTCTGGCCCCCAAGCTACTTGAAGTTTGGAACGAGTCACTTCAGCTGGGCACCCTTCCCCCAACACTGCGTGAGGCTGTCATTACGGTCTTACTCAAACCCAGCAAACCCGCTGATGAGTGCAGCTTTTATAGGCCCCTCTCGTTAATGAATTTGTACACCAAAATCTTCTCCAAAGTGATTGCTAACCGCTTCCTCCCGGTCATGTCATACATGGTCCACGACGATCAATCAGGCTTTTCACCTGAGAGATCAACATCCCACAACATTGCAAGGCTGCTTAATGTCATGTCGCGCATCGAACAAGGTGTGAGTGCGGTTGTGGTCACGCTGGATGCCCAGAAGGCGTTCGACATGGTGTCTTGGAAATATGTTTGGTTGGTGTTGGAAACTATGGGTATAGGGCCCAATATGATTGCATTTATTAAGTTACTGCACACTTCCCCGGTGGCCAGGGTTTGAGTTAACTCCCAGACATCTGGTCTGTTCCCTCTCTTTAGAGGCACCTGACAGGGATGCCTGTTTTCCCCAATCCTGTGCCTTGGCTATAGAGCCAATAGCCGACTACGTCGGGGAGCGGCACGTGCACAAAGGGATATGGATGAAAGACTCCCCTGAGATCATCTTGCTCTATGCGGACGATGTGTTACTTTTCATAAGAGACCCAGCTGTTCATTTAGGGGATATCACCCATATAGGTACTTACTCTGGGTTTACTATAAATTATACTAAATCCGAGATCTTCCCCCTTACTAGCTCCACGCTACAACCCACAACTGGGTACCCGCTCCGTTGGTCCCCGGATGGGATCAGGTACTTGGGAGTCCAGGTGTCCCTGACCAAAGATTCGCTACTAGCAGACAACTACCGGGCTGTGGCAGAGCAGGCTGAGGCCAAAATTACGCGCTGGTGCACCCTCCCACTATCACTAGCTGTAAGACTCTCGCTGGTAAAGATGATCTTGCTCCCCAAGTTGCTATACTATTCGGTAATGTCCCCGTCTGGCCGGGTAGGAGATACTTCACGAACCTGCACAAGTTGTTCGCTCAATTCTTATGGCACTCTGGTGCGGTGCGTAAAAAGTGGTCAGACATGTCACTACCCTACGATAGAAGGGGCTTCACCGCCCCGGACTTGCTGCGATATTGGACTGCATCACAGGCACAGTTTGCATCTTACTGGTACCCTGGGCCCCTCCCCCCCGTCTTTATGTCAAACTGGAGGCTCTGGCAGCAGCAGGCACCAATGTAATGTCCTTGATTCTGCACCGGCAGTATGAACCGGATTCGCCCATTGATCCGGTCTGGGCCACGGTGCAGGCCTGGGGCCAGTTGTTCAAAACCTGTGACAAACAATACCCGTACTACAAGTGGCTCCCCGCCTGGAAGGGTTGGAACCCACACATGACACCGCCCTGGCACGACACTGGGAGGCCCTGGGATATTGCGCCCTCACTGATTTCTATCCAGAGGGGCAGTTTATAACACCGCAGATGTGGAGACCAGGTCACTCGGGTTCCGTTCTGGAACTTCTGCAGTTCTACAGACTCCGCGCTGCTTTCCGAAATGCTTGGCCTGACTTCCCCAATGAACCCCAGGACTCCCCTGGGATTACCTACATCGCCAACTGGGGTGGCGCCCGTGGGGTGGTTTCTTCACTATACAAACTCCTACTGACCACTGCCTCCCCCCCAGCCATCCAGGGCCCAGGACGACTGGGCTTCCGAGCTGGAGCTGGAACTCACTGATCAACAGAGGGAGAGGATGTGCTCTCATACCAACAGGGTGTCCCTAAACTTCCGCTACCGCACCATACAATATAAATTGCTCAACAGGCTGTATTACACTCCGCATAGAATCTCAAGGTTTACACGCTCCGATCCTCGGCTCTGCCCTTGCTGCGGCGCGGAGGGGGCTGATCATTTGCACATGTTTTGGGATTGCCCGGAACTGGACACATTCTGGAGTAGGATCATAGAGACACTGTCTGCAATCACTGATTCTGTTGTAGATCCTGACCCGATCGGGGTTCTGTTTGGGGTGTGGCAGCCTGGGGGGGCTAAGGACATTGTTAAGTTCCTGAACCTGAGCTGTGTAGTAGCCAAGAAATGTGTCTTGCAGAGCTGGAAGAGCCCCACCCCCCTTCATTCCAGAAATGGTTAAATTTACTCACGTGGTCCCGAAATTGCGAGGAAGAGTTCCTGGGCATGCTCCCAGCCCTTCAACAGCTACTTGAATAGCTTAAATGATACCTCCTCGGTGGACGAGTCATCCCAGCCCTCTCCATTAACTGTTTGAGAACTTGGTGCTCTGTGATATGTCGTTACTCAACTACTGTTGTCCTACTGTTGTTCATATGCCCTGGTATTCATCTATATATGTACCAAATTTGTTTTTACTGTCCTGATGCAAGTGTATGCTATATGCCTCTGTCAACAAAAAGTTTTTAAAAAAAAAAGTATTTAATTTCCCCTGTGAAAACTCTTGACTTACGGCTATGGAGAGGTTCCAGCTAGAAATGATGCTCCTGTCATCCTGCTCAGCTGCAATGTCTTAGCAAAAGGGGCAGTTTTGTCAGTGGGTAATAGGGTTTGTTGGGATAGGATGGTATCAGGGGCTGTTTTGCATGTTAGGTTTTTGGTCAAGAAGAATAATTTCTGTGTGGAGCTGTGTCTATGCCCTCAGTGACATTAATTTTGCTTTGCTGACTCAAAAGTCACCAGTTTGACGTCTTTTGGCCTGCAGAGGTCTGAAGGTTGATAACATGGCATTTGGAATACACTCAAAGAGACCTAAAGTGTTGCTACGGCACTTTGATAATTTGTTGCAGTTATTTTCTGAGGTTAGAAGGATTAGAGATGTGAAGAAGATTCCACAAGTGTTAGACGTTATATATTATTATGGGGAAAAAGCTTTCCAGATAGCCCATCGCACTGCCACCTTATGTACTCCCTATGATGTCATATGTTCTGCTGGTAATAAAATGACTGAGCAACATTATCGTACAGGTGGTGTGTGTCTGATTATTGTCTTTATCTTCTTATTAGGGATAATATTCTGCAGCCAAAGGTGCTGATGTAGAGACAGTGGGATAGTGATGGTAAATAGCCCTTACAGAGCCGGAGTGAAATTGAAAATCTCAACAGATGGACTGTAAGGCAAGTCCCTCTCTATGTCTCAAAAGTCTACCCAAAAGAGACAGAAAATGAATGCATGAGATCTGAGAAAAACAAAAATGTATTATCACAACCTAGGCAGGGAAATATCCCAAAAGACATTAATTTACTCATTGTACCATGGCTGGTTGTATAGCAAATTACTGAAAGGAAAAGACAACAAATGTTACAAATCAATCAGAGTTGCAACGTCTCCAATTGGCCATCTTCATTGGCATCGTAGGTGCTTCCATACATTATCTAACTTCATGGATTTATTCTAGCCTCATGACCACATTCATATGTTGAACTATTAACTCATTTGCATTGAGCTCCTCTCCTTACACATGTTTCCTATTGGATGACACTCTTTTAAACTTGTACCAGTTTAACACAACTTGCAATTTGTTGCTCCAAGAGGAGCATGTGTGGAGTAAATGAATATTTATATTTCAACCAATCCCTATGTGAGGTGTGACAGTGTGGCATTGTAATTATAACCTAACATCCTTTCTCATTGACCTCATTGAGCGTTTGGCATCTTCTTACCATTCTGATCATTGTGAACTGTTTATCTCTAGTACACTTTGCGACTCATCGTTGGAAACATTATTTGCTTGGCTTGCTTTCTCATGATTTCATCTATCCTACCTTTGACCTCACACACTGGGTGTTAGGAATTGAGATGGTGTTTCCATTCTTCAGTCTTGTTCCCTACGGAGTACGCTTACCAGATTACAAAATCCATGCACACAGTCAGGCTTACTGCCTCATTGCAAACGATCAAAGGATGTTTCACTACAATCTCGTAGTCTTTACCAGAAAACTACACCCGTTAGAAGACATACCCCTTTTGCTATGCGGTGGCGGTTGCCATGGAAATTGGGGCGTATACATTAGCTCCTTTCTACGTCATGGGCACGTAATTGTCATGTGACTTCAGGCTCTTTAACCTCTTCTTGATGATTGACCGGTGTTTCTGATTGACTGAAGTGCGTTATGTTCTGTATGCTCGAGATTCTATGTTTCCTACACTCTGACTCTTGGCCCGTTTCATGGACTCTGTCTTTTCTTGCTCCCTGCCTGCTACATTAATCCTTGGATTCTGTCCTCTATCTGAAGACTGGTTAACTTTGTTTCATTTCACCTCGATCTTGCTCTTGTTTACTCACTCTTGCTAATTACTTGATCTCCTGTAGCCAACCCGGACCTCCATAAGGATTGCCCTTGCCTCCTGTGTTACTGCACTAGACTTGATACTCCTGTTGCCAACCCGGACCTCCATAAGGATTGCATCTGCCTCCCTCTTTACTACACTTAGGCTTCATACTCCTGTTGCCGACTCGGACCTCCATAAGGATTGCCTCCGCCTCTCGCTTTACTGCACTTAGGTTTCATCCTCCTGTTGCCGACCCAGATACTCCTATGGACTGCTTTGTTTCCTGGATCCTACCTTCTACACAAGCTACCTGTTAACACTGGAAGGCACTCTTGTCTCTACCTCACCCCGGTACAGACTAGAGACTTCCTGTGTACCTTGGGGGGGGGGGGTGAGTAGGGAGCGTCCTTGTTCCGTTGTTCATTGCTTTAGACTTCCTGACCTCTAGGCATTTGCGTGCCGTCGGGAATAGCCCTGTCCCATATCAGTGCCTCCAGGTCTTACGTGTAGCATTTGTCATCTGCTGCTGTAGACTTCATAGCTGTTTCATCTCAGATCGTGGTAAGGATCTTCTGGTTATTTTTTCGCTTTATTCTTTTTGTTCTACTCAAGCATTGCTTTACTTTATTTCTAGATTACTCTTTCTGCTACATATACCTCATTCCTCCCTTTGAAGCCTGTTGATTTTGTCCAGTAGTTCCTACCAGTGTGGTGTTATACATTACTAACCCTATCAACAGTGAGGCTAGTTATATTTATATACACTATTATTGTTCTCGCCTAAAGAAAGGGTTGTTGCTAATTTTCCTTTCCTTTCCGATTCTAGGATGTCTGCTGCATGCGTTTGGGTCCATTCCTCCAAATAATAGATCCCTTGGTATTGGTTATCAATCCATACACAGGGTTACATTGTTGGATAGAATTCGTCATCTACATGATATGGGCAAGTTACAAGGCATTCTTGACACTGGGGCATAGCTGCATACGAAACTCTTACATTAACAAGAATATGTGTACATATAAGCATATGTGCCTGTATTTATATAACTTGTAGTTTCATTAAATTGTCTTTACTACTATTATGTACAAATCATGAGGGCTATGTGTGAACTTCTGTAAAAATCACTGATTCCTAATCAATTCTACTTCATGTGCACTAGGGTTTAGCATGGGTCTCACTTAGCAATTGGCGCTCTGTTAGTTTAATGTATCTGACAGAAGGCATTATTTTGCCTTATTAATTCGATCTCGTTAGGCATGTTTTCACACTGTTTATTGTTCTATTCTCACTGGCTTGTGACCTTCATCATAATAGATGTTGATGTACTGCTCAGGAACATAAATTGTTATATCTCTTTTGATAAATTGGCTTGGGAATTCAGCTAAGCCGATGCATTTTTACCAATCAGTGGGCCCTTTGGCTCTTGGGCCTGCTATCTCTATTTGTTGCTATTTCATAACCTCACTACCGCAACTCAAAACTGGGAAGTGGTTTGCCCCCCTTGTCTTAACCGATCACTGCATTGCATTATGGGGCTGATTCATGGAATTTGTGCGCCAAAAAGATTGGCGCACAAATCCCCATTTTTCAGCGCACAAATTCCATGAATCAGCCCCTTAGTATTTTGCTCTGGGAAGTTGCAACTTGAGATGTGTGTGCTTCTTTGCAAGGGTCTGGCTTATGTTTTTTTCTGTGGGGATGAGGATTATCTTCCTTCTGAGGCATCTAACTAGAACTCGAGGCCTACATGTACTGCATGCTCAGTTAGTGTAAAAGAGTTATTGTCACTCATTATTACTATTTTATGTTTTCCTAACTACTGTTAAATGCTGCTGTTTCTATTAAGGGCATTGGGTTATGTTCAACTATAATGTGGATGTGCTTTAGCTCACTGAAGCATGGCTACTTGTGCTTTATAGGGCCTACACAAGGAAATCTCTTTATGTGTGTTTGTGAATGCTGGCTATCATGCTGTGCACTCATTTTATAGGAACTTTCACAGCTTGTACTTTTGTGCACGTTTAGGGTGCTTGATGTATTCTCCAATGTTCCTGTATTCTCCAATATTCACCCCTTTTGTCCCATGAGGGATGAACCCCCTAGCTAATTCTCTCTCGTATTCATATGCACTTCTGAGTATCCATATTTTACACACATGTCTTAAATCTCCTCCACATTAGGCATAATCCCAGGAGTGCATCTTAAGTAATTGGTTAGCCAATCTGATTTGGTGTTTATATAGCACTCAAAGTAATTATATGGATCTAGTGACCAAGTGCATCTTCTGGGCAACCATGCTCATTTGTTGGGCGGATTTTGGTTACTCCTACCTGTGGCTGCTCATCTGTTTGACAGATTTTATCTTTCCAACGAGGAGTGGCACTATCTGTCATAACAGCAAGGAGGTTACATTTCTTACTGTGGCACACACAACAAGTTGCGATTATTTGATCAGTACACCAGAGTATTATTAAAAGAACAGTGATAGGAAACAAAACTTGGCTAAAGCTTATGAGCCGCTGGGGCATCCATGATGTAAGAACCACTAGCCAATCATCATCCTTGACGATTCCTCCTGCTCTATACATGCCTATTGTCAACTTGGTCATTAGTTTTATGGCAAGGGTCAAAGATCAATTTTTCTGCATCGTTGGGAGGCATGTAGATACAGTGGTGCTGCCTAGTTTCTTCCAGACCCCACCCTCCATTGCTATTGGTATATTGAGTACCATTCGATTATGCAGTGCCATGAGCCTGACGGCACGAAGATCCTCACGGATTGCATTGAGACTATTTTCTGTGGTGTCTGAGAGCTCCATCAATGTCCAGTGGATGATCTGGATCCATTTATAATTGGTGGCAATGTCCAGTGGATGATCTGGATCCATTTATAATTGGTGGCAGTATG
This sequence comes from Ambystoma mexicanum, assembly GCF_040938575.1. Taxonomy (NCBI): domain Eukaryota; kingdom Metazoa; phylum Chordata; class Amphibia; order Caudata; family Ambystomatidae; genus Ambystoma; species Ambystoma mexicanum. Next base: position 1,102,900,611 of record NC_090928.1, read on the forward strand.
TATCCCTGGAACTAGCAGTGAGGCAAAGACTACCTCAGTCTTTGAAAACAACCGGTACTGCACAGGTACCTTCCCTAAGTCATCGTCAGTTTCCTTCGAAAAATAACCAGACCTTTCCATCTTTGCTTCCTGGGTGAGTTCATGTGTCCAACAACTGTGGGGGCTGTTCAGGGGAATTGGATTGTCCTTTGGACAATTTTTTACTTTAATCCTTTATAATGCGCACCACATGACCTGGAGGTTTAAGGGTGCAACATTAAACCATCACCATGACAGCGAAGACAAAGGAAACAGCACATGCTTCTCAGGTATCATCATCACAGGGGCATGAAGAGTTTCCAGCGGGCGGAGGCCATTCCAAGAGGGTGGAAGGTAGAAATAGCCCTTGATTCCGCACTGCCATAGGAAATCCATGATAGCGGCTGTGCCCTCACTTAGTGCTGTCATTGTGTATGTTTGATTACAATTACTGTTGGTGCCAAGGGGCACACTCGCTTTGCCTCTGAAACAAAATGAAGATAGAGTGAGTTTCTGAACATTTACAGGTAGATCATGTTGATACAGACTTGTCAACTTATTCACATACAATGTCCATACATGTCTACAGCCCTCATCTTTGTGCATTATTTCTTCTTCTGTAAATCCAATTAGTACCTCGGCATTAAACACTGCCTGCCCCTTCATCCATTTCTTGTTCTAAAATGTTGTACCTTCTATAATCATCTGTGGTTTTGCCCAACACAGTGCTTCTTCATATCTTCAAATCCCTTCACCCTCATCTTTGGATCTTTTGTCCATTTTTTTATTTAGACTGTTTGTCCCTGAAATTGTCCTTGCATTCTGCAAATTATTAAATGTGCTAATCACTGTGCCTCTAAAGCTAGCACTTCCTTAGATAAGAACAGTCTGGGGGTGTCAACCACATGTGGAATAAGGCCACATATATAACATGATTCATTTACCTGGGCCCTACTAATGTCTTTCATGAGGTCATACCACACATTTGACACTCTGAATGATGTTCGTCTAATATGCTACTGACTTCTTCACTCAGCTGCCGTTTATTCCTGGTCACAAGGTTATTTCTAAATATAGGTGTAGTCTTTACATTTGTATTATTATGCTTAGTACCTTTAAAACCTAACCTCAGCAGTTCCATTAAAGAAAAGGAAAGAAGGAGAGAGAAGAATAAACAACATATCCCTTTGAACACATTCTTAACATGTCTACGATTATCTTCCTTAACTTTCTGCATATCAACTGCTGCACTTGTTCTGTTGTGTCCTAAAGGCTCATTCTTGTCTTGAACTTGTTCTACAGTTCAATACTAATACTCAACTTTCATTGTTGCTCCTTTGTTTAAGGATCAATGTCTGTTGCTCATCAATGTTGCAGTGCTTTGCTTATGTCTTTGTGCAAATATCTAAGGTGAACCCAGGCATGATGATCTTTCATCTTGGCTGCAGTCACTGTTGCCTTTTCCACCAGTGAATTTAGGTTAGTTCCATGGTCGACCATGCTGTCTGGTGTAAACTTGGTCTCAGGGTTGTAACTGAACAGGCTCTTCTGTGACTGTGTTGTGCTGATCAGCTGGGGCCTCGTTACAAGCTTTTATGTTTATCTGTAAAGACATGAACTTTGCACGGGTTGACATAGGCTTAAGATATACATTGAATTCCTCTCCCAATAAATCTGAACGTCCGTGTGTATCAGAAACTGTTTGGGAGGGTAAAGCTGGGGCATGTATTCTCCTTCCTGTCACTTCCTCATGGGGTGTAAGTTGGTGGTCCTTTTTGGGCTGATTACGTAAACTGAATAAAGCCAAGGGCAAGCAGTAAAGTCAGCTCTTTTTAAGAGTGTCACAGAGTTTAGCTAGCTTTAGTTTTAGCAAGCAGTTCATCCTTTCCACCACCCCATTTGCTTGTGAGTGGTAAGCGTTACTTAACTTATGTCTTATTCCTAACAGTTGGGTAACCTCTCCTAGGAACTCATTCACAAAGTGGGGCCAATTATCGGATCTCAGAATCTCACATATACCCAATCTGGTGGACTACCTCCCTCACTAGAAACCTAACAGTGAATTTGGCATCTGCATTGACACAAGGTCTTATCACTATACAGCGAGAATATGCAATAACTACCACTAGTACATACCTGTATATGTTGCATCGGTTCATCATATCGATATAACAAATATGGAGTGTCTTGAACGGCCATGTGGGGCGAGGCAATTTTGCCTTCAGTGTCTTCACTGTGTGTCCAGAATGAAATTTGTGGCATGTGGTGCAATTTTCCACAAACGTTTGGCTTGTTAAGCCAAATTAGGCATTAACCAGTCCTCGCTGATGTCGGTAACAATGTGCTGCTTAGGAAAATTGAGGCATTACTACTTTTCCTATGCTATTTTGTCTTCATATGATATCCGTGGGTAAATGTGTAAAACTTAATTTTAATCATAATGCATTTTCCTCTTCTGGAGCTGTATCTGTCTCCTGAAACTCAATGATGTGTTCCTTTGATAATGCACTGTAAGCTTCTGGTAGCCTTCCTTGCTCTACTGCTTTAAGAGGTGTTTGACTTTCCTCAGGAAAGAGAATATGTGCTCCCTGCTTTGCAGCTGTGCCCACAACTCCATTTCTGCCTGAAACTAAATATTTCCCCTTGGAGTGTGCTGTGCACTTTGCTATGGCTACATGCAAGGGACCTTTCCATGCTTCAATTAGTCTGACTAACAGGATTGCATGCTGAACTGGTGGCCCATCTGCCCTTCTATATCCTCTTCTCTTCCACGTTGATAGTCCTGAGTGTACTCTATATGTCATGTAGGCAGAGTTGGCATATATAGTAACATATTCATATGCTTTTTCTAGGGCTTTAATGAGTGTTACAAGTTCTGCTTGTTTTGGTGAATAATGTGCAGGTAGTCTCTGTTGCATCACTATTTGGATGCTGTCCTCTTGATCCTTCACATATTTTACTACTGCTGCTCCTGTATGTCTCTGACGACTCTCTTGATCCATGCTTGATGGCCCATCTACATAAATTACTTCTCCTGTGTCAAGGGGGTCTTCGCTCACCATGCTATATTCGTCTGGCTTTCCTTGATACTGTACAGTCCTGAGGCTCAACAGGTGTGATGATGTATGTTTCTGGGTTAATTGTTTGGCACCTCACTATGTTGATGGCTGGATTTGTCAAAATTACCTCATACCCACTTGCTCTCTGTGTAGTGAGTGTTGATTTGTTTCTTTCTAAGATGGAACACACTGCATGCACAATGTACAAAATGAGTGGACATCCCATTACTATGGTGGCAGATTTCTGTACAGCAAATGCTGCTGCCGCAACCTTTTGTGCGCAATGAGCAAAATTGGCATATCAAATTAAATGGTGAGCAACATCAATTTTTCGACGGAACATATCGGCGCACAGTTGGCGGACAAATGATTGCAACACAAATTAGAAATGTAACAAAGTTAAAACTGCGTATAGAAGATTTAATTTGCAGTACTTAATAGTTTTCTAGACCACGTGTTATTCTAGTCAAGGAAATGTGCAAGGTCTTTAACTTCATTTGACGTTAAGTGGTTGTTTACAAGCAATTTTGAGGAAATTAAGTGATGAGTTGTACATTTTGAGACATATAAGACCAGTCCAGCTGTTCAAAAATTGAATAGGAGTAAATAAACATTACCAGGGGTTTCAGGCTCCTTAGCAAAATATTAGTGCAAATATGACAGTAAAAATGGCCACAAACGGAGCACTGATTTTTCAGGTGACCTGGGATTCTGGCTAGGATTTTATGGGATCTTTAATGGGAAATGGTGCATTCCTAAGCATACAATATCACCAATACTGTTCCACAGTCATTGATGACTGTATTGTGGATTGTTTTTTTCTTCATTCATGTTATGAAATTTTACATTTCTTGTTGTTCAAAGAGTAAACACAATCCTCTTGAGTTCATTTTCCAATGGCCAGGGTAGGCACCACAAAGAAGCTGGTTGCCGATGCCTACGCTCCAAAAGGAGGCATTGGAAAGAATTACTAATTCACAAGAAAATAAGATATATCCTTAAAACTGTTGAACAGTTCAGAGGCCACAAAGGAAAAGTGTCCCGTTTTTTGAGTCTTTAGGAGAAACTATCCAGGACAGAGCTATTGGCAAACCATGCCCCCAAGTTCAGGAGGTCCAGGTTATACAAAGGGATGCACCATGGTTCGATGCAGAATGTAGAATCTCGAAAAGAAAAGAAAAGAAAACTGAACCATGATTTAATGAGTGGTGTGTACACTGCTGGTCAGATTCATAGTTTCAAAATGGCATAAAAAATTGCCTTAGGGCAAAAGAATTTGAGAAACAATGGGCCATACTAGGTTTGAAGTTTAATAAAGTTTTGAGAAAAAAAAAAGAAACAATGGGAGCTTTTTTGAAAGACACAAAATCGGTTTATGTTTATTGCTGTTGTCAAGACAGGCATTATGCCATCCCGTTAGACAAGTATTTCTTGGATCACCAGCCCCTGACGGTTATTCGCCAATTCCCTTACTGGACATTGGGGCTCATTAGGAGTTTGGTGGCATCTCAATGGTACCGTTACTGCCACTTGATCCAGCGGTATCACTGCCAGATTCCAAATGGTGGTTTGGCGGTGTTAGTCCCCAATTATGGAGTCCGTAGCACTCCAGGGTGGATTTTGTCGGTATTTGATTGATAGTAATGTGGTGTAAGTTTTACATTTTATTGGAGTCTGTGACAAATCTGTGGATGCTGTCCCTTCTCCCCTAGGGGGGGGGGGGGGAGACCATTCCCATGGGGCCAGGGCGTGATGTCCTTGGTACAATAGTTCTCCTGAGGGTGGTGCACAGGGAGAGGGTCACATGGGAGAGGAAACCCCTCCCCTGAGAACGCGATATCCCCACCAATCACCAGGCCCTAGACACCCCTTCCTATAACCAAAGAACAACCCCTTCCCTAATAGGCTCATGAGCTATAGTCGCCCTGCCATTTCCCTAGATAAGTACTGGGACTATGATCAGCACAACTAACCCAAGGGAGATCAAGTGTAGAAATACTAAGATGAGTAAGAATGGAGAAGAGTTGAAAGATATGCTATTGAAAACCACTGAGACAAAGAAGATGACTGGAGGAATGTAGAGTGTTTCGCATAACCAACTTGAGCATTCTAGACAACTTGGAATAAGTACTGGGATGAAGAGGAGGAGCGGAGGCATGAAGAGTTCTCCTAAAAACCACAATGAGCAGTTTAGTTGTTGCTGGCTGCTCATAGAAAAGGAAGAGAGACTCAGGAAGAAGTTGTCTAGTCCTCCATGGAGGAGCTGCAGGAGCCAGCAAGGTGCAGGAAGGTGCAAGGAAGCACATCAGGATGCCAAGAGAGGAGCTGGGAGGACAAGGGCCAGTCCACAGTGGAATGACCAGAAGGCAAGCTGGCAGAGAGAAGCTCCCGGTGTTCCTGCAGACTGGGAAGTGTGTGAAAGTAAGACCACGCTGCCTGGGAAAGATTGACACTGCAGTGTTCCCGGGCAGACCAGAGCCCTCTACAAAGGGTGATCACTCAGGCTGGCTGGTGGGAAACTAAGACGCCGCAGTCTGCATCTAAATAGTCACAGTCCCTGGCAGGCACGGGAACCAGGTCTGTCCCCCAACAAGAGAAACCTAAGTGTCTGGGACCCACCAAACAAAAGCAACATGAGTGCTCTTCCTTGTGGCGGTACTTGGGAGGAAAGTGCTCCAAGTACCCACACACAAAGAAGAGGTGTCTGGAACCCACTACACGAGAACCACACAAGTCATCTTCCTCATGGTGGTACATGGGAGAAGAGGGCTCCAAGTACCCTCACACAAAGAAGGGGGGTCTGGGACCCACTACATGAGAAACACACAAGTCCTCTTCTTCGTGGTGGTACTTGGGAGTAGAGGGCTCCCAGTTCCCCGAACATAAAGCGTGGTCTGGCACCCAATCCCATGAGAACAAGCAAAACCACAGAGTAATTTACTAAGGAGCGTTCTTGGAAGGGAAGTGAACCAAGTTGGCCCAACCGGAATGAGAGAAGCAGAGATCTGGGACCTACAAGAGGAGGCACCAGGGCAAAGGAGTCATTGCCCCTGGTTGTGGTTCAAGAAATGGAGAATTGCCAAGAGAAGGAACCAGGACAAGGGAGTTGTTGCCCCTGGTTGTTGCAAAGTTTATGCAACAGAGAAATATCTAAGAATTTTATGAAACTTTGATTTACATTTGAGAACTTTGGTTTTGGGACCTTTGTTACTTGGAACCCTTTGATTGGATCTACAACATAGTCTTATGAATTAACAAGACCTTTTGTTTTTTATAGTTTAGTCAATAGTGTGAGGGATGGAAATAGTCTTCGAACTTGTGACAGTGGACTATTTGCTTTAGACAAGACATCTTAACAGTTTCCTTAGTTTTGGTTGAGGTAGGGAAACCCCTCTTATCTTTAGGGAAAGGCAGGAGTTTCCCCAGTCCCCCACCCTTTTACATTCAATAAAAGTATATGTCAATCAACATGAGCCTACTGTGTCCGAGTTCTACTTCTACACTCTTAAAGGTCACTAATGTTTTTTTAAGTCTTATCCAACGGTGATACACAGACATCTCAGCATCTGTCCAATATACAAGATTGTGGAATTATACATTGTTTTCTAACACCAATAAAGGTGACAAGCAGGGATGTCAGTTGGTCCCAATGTATTCCTTTTGGATGTTGATTCGAGTACTTCTGTTAGGAAAGTTAATCCACCCTCCACCTGCAGAAGACACAGCTATTTTGGACTTGCCCCCAGCAGGTCTCCAACAGGGCCTGCTAAACACAAGTTACTATTTTGGGAATTAAAGTTTGAAATTAAATATAGCAAAAACAAAAATAATGGTGTTCAGGCAAAGGGTGAAACCTTGTAGCTAGTTTTTAAATGAATGTAGAGATGAGGAGGCAGTCTCATTTTTATTTGAGCCTACTGTTCTGAAAGAGCAGTGCTTGTGTCAGCCATTTTAAGAAGATTGCTGAAAAGGCATCATTAATGATTAAATGGCTTTTTAATTTGTTATTTCAAGTTTGCGGCATTCTGATTGGAGAAGTATCTGGAGGTATATAAGACAAAGGCCTGTTCCATGATTTTAAGGCCGCAAAATCTAGGGTGGTTAGAACTGTTATTTCCTGGAGGGGTTGCAAAATAAATTCCTGTGCCAAATGGGTCTCCCTGCAGATACACCTGGTAGCGCCTTGTGAGCTGAAATGGAGGTGTTCAATTTTAAAGTGTCAGGCCAGTTAAGAAAGTTCCTTATTTTTTAAAAGCACGTCTGGGATTTTCTGCTAATCATAAAGTGAATTTCAGTGCAAGTGTGATTATAGCCTCCCCTGGTGAAGAAAAATACTTGTGGTTATGGGCGGATGTAAGGCACTATCCATTTGGCTAGGGATGGGATATAATTAAATTTGGTTCATTAAGTCAACTCAAAATAGCTCCAAAAGCAAGAGCTTGTCCAATGGAAAAAGTCAGATGTCCAAAATATACATAGGCTGCCCACTTTAGCCTTATATACAGACTTGCGTACACAGATAAGATGGCAAGGAGAAATCTGTGAAATAAGATCCCCAGAGTGCAGGAGGCTGGTGGTAATGGTAAGTTTAAATGTACCTACTCCTCAACAAATTAAGAAAGTGTGCAGGAGGAAGCACAAAGTGCAATTGCAAAATAGGAGTCAAAGAGTTCATTTTCTGTGCATTTGCCGTTGCTTCTCTGTTTTGCATAAGCGTGGAATGCATGGGAGCTATGTTATATATAATTAAGTGTAATGATCAGGCTTTTATATATAGCAAGTTTGAATATGTTAAAGTTGTTTTTTTATTTTGGGCTTCTCTGTGTGAATTGTATGAAAAATATGAAACATGTTTATAAATGTTGCTGACTTAATGGAGAAGTACGATTAAATATTAATTAGTACTTCAGGTCATTACATGGTAGGCTTTAAAGATCACTTCATTGGGCCTTTGCAGGTTACCTCCTGTGAATTATTTGGGAATGTTATGGCAAATGTTTTGTTTTAAAACTCCTGAAGGCTGTTGCATTGGTGAAAAAGTGGTTAGGAATAAAAAAGAATACCTTTCTCAATTATTTGGAGCCTATTTTCTCTGGCCAAAAGAGATTTTACACAAAACTTAGTGGCAAACATTGGTCAAACCTTTGAGCATTTGATGACCACTTCATAGAGGGGTGTGGTGGTGTTAACTAAGTATTTGAATCAATTAAGTGGCTTGTTAGTTTAAACCTATTAACAATAACTTAATCAGATTGGAATAGAGGGCAAAGTAATTGTGAAAAATGTGGAAAATGTGGCTTGCATTTACCGTATCTGCCCATTAACCATGAGCCAGATGGGCAGAGTATCAAACAATTACCATTTTTCCACTAGGATACTATGTAATAATAAATATAGGTGACACCAAAATGAATAGTGTCGATAAATATGCATGGTAGCTTCAAACACATACCTCACTTACACAGAAAGTGTGCATGCACATTATTTAATAAAGGAAAGTTGGGTATGCATATCACCTCATTATGCTCATAATAGCTGTACCAAGGAACAGAATATGCCAATTTTCTCCATGACACAAACATGGTTCAAATATTTTACTCATTAATACATTTGTCAGCTGGGTAAAGTAACTGGAGATGACAGGGTTTTAACAATGACACTACCATAACAAGTAAAGACATTTACTGAAAAATTATGTGCATGGTGGCACCAAACACAAATCTTGCAAGTATAAAAATAAGCCAGTTGGAAACACAGCAGCTCATTGGCCAACATTCTTGCACTGTCCAGGACTCTGTCCTGACTACAGTGCTACTGAGGTCTCATCCATTCAGCACCTCCTTCTAGGGCTCCACACCATGGCCCAGAGCAACTGGCGAGCAACAATTTAGGGTGCCGCGAGCAACATGTTGCTCCCGAGCTACACGTTGGGGATCCCTGCGCTAGCACATGCTCGCATGGGAGTGGCCTTGCAATACTGGATCCAAAAGGCAATTATCACCAAAACTAACCTCTCCTTGAGAATCTCTTCCACACATAACCTCAAATCATGTGAATTTCTTTCTATCAAATTACCTACCGCCAATTCTCAAACACTAAACATCCATCTCCTCTATAGACCCCCAGGCCCTATCAGCACCTTCAATGAAGATATCACTAATGTTATCGCTGAGAAGCTATAAAACTCCTCACAAACCTTAGTGCTAGGAGATTTTGACCTAGGGTACAATGATATTAATGATCACCAAGCCACTGCCATAGCCAATACTCTGTCAGAACTAGGTTTCACGCAGAAGGTGAATACTCCCACCCATACCAAAGGGAGAACTCTCGACTGGATTGTCAGTCACAACTGGAACCCCTCCATAATAGCCATCGCCCCCCAAATATGGACGGACCACTACCTAATCTCCTTCACACTCAACACTAAAATACCCATAGCCCCAACACCCCCCGCCCCCGCCGTATCCACTTTGACTAGAAACAAGAAAAACATCACAGCGGACAATATCTTGCCCCACATCCTACCTAAACTTAACTCTCTACCAGACTATACTGACCCAGGCCTTCTAGTGGAGGAATTCAATAATGCTATGACCATTGCCCTTGACAGCATTGCTCCGCTTAAACCAAAAAAGCACCTGTTTTACACCCCACCTAAAAAACCTAAGACTACATAAGAGAAAATGCGAAACCGCATGGAACCTACATCCCACTGCTGATAATAAAACCAATCTAATAAACATTTCTACGCAATACAAAAAGGATATCATCCTGGCCAAACAAGAAATGTATAATAATAGGAATACCCAAGCCAACTCCAGTATGAAGGAGCTCTTCTCCATCCTAAAAGAACTGGAAACTCCTATCGCAGTACAGGATGACTCAATAAAAGATAAAACCTGGTGCACAGACATACAGCTGGCACTAACCAATAAAGTGTCTAACCTCCAAACCAAAATTGCCCTAAAGAAAGCCTCATTACCAGCCCAAATCCCAAACTCCCTTGGACAAAACCCATATACTTAAACCCAAAGAATCTACCCAATTCTGTTTCCCCATGGTCTTAGTGATCGAGGTAGAGAAAACTATTCTGGCTCTTAAACCATCTAATTGCAAAGGTGACCAATGCCCTGCACAACTGATCAAGGGCGCGGCTAGAGATCTAGCCCCCTTCATCACAAAACTTATCAATGCCTCCTTCACTACAGGTACCATTCCACGTAACCTAAAGGAATCCAGTGTACTCCCCCTTCTGAAAAAACAAACACTGGACCCCAACATTCCCACTAACTACAGGCCCATCACCACAGTGCTTTTCTTACTAAAAATTCTAGACAAGGTAGCTTAAACCCAAATTCAGAACTTCCCTGAGGTGAACCATCTCCTTGGTGTCCGCCAATCCGGTTTCCGACCTCAACATGGCACAGAGACTGCCCTTATTGACTTAAAGCCCCAAATAGACTCACTCAGAGACGAGCGTAAATCAGCTCTCCTCCTCCTTCTAGACCTCTCAGCTGCCTTTGACCTGGTGGACCACAGAGTCCTATGTAACCACTTGGACTCTGCGGCCCACTTCTCAGGGGAGGGTATAGTCTGGATACAATCATTCCTTAGTGCCAGGACCATGAGGGTGTTCGCCCCCTCAGCGGCAGCAGATCCGATACCCATCACCTGTGGAGTGCCCCATGGACCTTGCGTCTCGCCAACACTCTACAATATCTTCACCAAGCCACTCTTTGACGATCTTGACAATCTGGGTATCACCTATACCAACTATGCAGATGATACCCAGATTCTCCTATCACTCACCGGGGATTATGGGGAAGATCTGGCTTTGGTGAACAGAGTCTATAGCATCGTTCAAGCATGGATGGCCAACCACGGCCTATGCTTGAACGATGACAAAACAGAGCTCATCATCTTGGGCACTGCAGCTCACATTTCTAAACTCAACCAATACTACTCAGCATTTATCATTGATGGGAACACTATCAAGGTCGCTAGAGAAGTAAAAGCCCTAGGTTTTTACCTCGACTCAACACTATCCCTTACCAAACAGGTGAATTCACTGGCCTCATCCACGGCATACACATGCAAATTAATATGAGCCGGGAAACAATTCTTATCAGATGACAGTTGTCTTATCCTAGCCAGAACCCTCATCTTATCAAAATTAGACTATTGTAATTCACTCAACATAGGGACAACCAATCAAATTATCAACAGAATACAAGTGCTCCAAAATAATGCACTTAGAGCGGCCCTAAGTATCCCCAGAAGAGCACATATTTCTGAAATAAGACGTAAACACAAATGGCTTTCCACCCAAGAAAAAATCAACCTTAAATCTGCCTCCCTCATTCATAAATGCTTAAATAACAAAGCCCCCCGCTATCTAACAGAACGATTTATTAGAAAAACTCCTACTAGACTCACAAGAACAGTCAGCCCTAAATGCCTTCTAGTGCCCAGATTTAAACTAACCACTATTGGAGGATCCAGCTTCCCAGTCAAGGCAGCTCAATTGTGGAACGCTCTACCTCATGCACTTAGATCTGACCAAATGTTCAACAGTTTCAGAAAGAACACAATAAAATGGCTCACCGTGAATGCTATAGAACCGGCACTCTCCCCATGTACCTCCACATGTTTTGCACCTAATACAGACTGACTTGCTATTATGTAAACACCAGTCATACGTTGACTGCTTGGCTGCGCATTGTCTGCACTTGTACTTGTCTCACCTTGTAGAGCCAAGAATTTCTTGTATTTTCCATGTTCTGTAACCTGTAAACTTCTGTAACCAAGCTGTAAATCTCCACGTCTCATGTGCCCTGCTACCTCAGGGTCCGGCGCGCACAATAAATAAATAAAAATACAAACAAACAAACAAACAAACAAACCACCATGGTATGCTCAAGGCGTGTGTTTCTGTGATGATCGCTCTGTGAGTATTGCAGTCATTTGAATGTGAGAATAGAAAGAATGGCTTGTTCTAATCTGGTGTTACTAGTATTGATGCACTGTTGATTGCTATTGTTAGGTCCTCAAAACATTCTGCCAACTCTAATGTCCATGAAAGTGTTCCATTAAATGTTTGTGCTTCCTTCAGTGCCTGCAATAGGGGCCTGCCGTATGTTGAGTAATCGAATACCCATGTTCGGCAATAATTGCATAGGCTTAGGAATTGCTGGATTTCTCTGATTGTTTTAATCTGTGGTGTGTTCCTCACTACTATGGCTCTGTCTTGGCTTTTCTTTTTTCCCTATTAATGATATGATCTGTCCCAAGTACACCACTTCTTACTGGCAGTTTTGTAACGTGTCTCTGTCCACCTTGTACCCTTTACCTGCAAGCATTGTCAGGAGTTGCACTGTGTCCTTTCTACACTGTACTTCTGTTGTGCTGCACACAAACAAGGCATCTACATATTGTAGAACTGCACTAGTCATGTTGATGTTTCCTAAGTCCATCTCAAGGACCCTGTTAAAACACTGGGGGATTCACATTACCCTTGGGTCAAACACATGTGCTGGAATCTTTTTCTGTGATAAAAAAACGTGGTCAAGTATTGTGAGTCTGGATCTAGTGGTCTTGTGAAAAATGTGTTCTTACGATTTATCACAGAAAAGTCAACTGCGTCAGCAGGTATTTTGCACAATTTTGATACAGGTTTTGGCATTAGCGGATATTCTGCTTGCACTATATTGTTCAGAGCACAGAGACCCTGGATGAATCGACACAATGATCCCTTTGCTTCCTTCGGGGGATATATAGCTGTGTTGCATGATGAATATGAAGGCACGATGATGCCTTGCTCAAGCAGTGCTTTGATTGTGTCATAAAAACCCTCATATGCTTCTTTGGAAAATGAATATAGCTTTACTTTAGGGAGTATGACCCCTGGCTTGAGTTTGAATTTAACGTCTCCTATGCTGGCCGGTCACCCTACATCAAGTGGGTTACTGGTCCATAGTTGACTAGGCACTTGGGCTAAGTCCTTGTGGATCTGTGATGGTGTTGCTGCGGCTGTCAGTATTGTCTGAGGTACTTCCCTATGCTGTATTACCATCTGACAGGGTATACTGATTTCAAAAACTATTTCTCCATCTGTATCCATGTTTGCAAATAGTTGTTCATCTATGATCTCTCTTAGTGGCAGTGTGGGGTCTGTGATTAGTACTGTTCTCCACTCCATCCCTTCCTCATCTGTGCCTGATATGATTAGTGTGTCTTTCCTCATGATCACTGCCTCAATGCGTTATGTGAAGACTGTTCCTGGGGCTTCCTTGTGGGCACTGATGGTCTGAATAAGAACTCTGCTAACAGGTGAAATATTACATGTTGCACACCTGGTAACCAACCAATTAAAATGGTCACTGCATATAAACAGATCCCTGTGCAATGGTAATGCTTGTATTGTGCTGGTTCTGCAAAGTGCCTGTATTACTGTGGCTATTCTGTTGTAATGCAAGCCTTTGTGTTGAACACATGATTCCTTTGTCAGTGAATGAAATGGTCATACTTAGCGTCCGAAGGAGATCTCTCCCTATTTGTATTATGTTTATTTGTAAAGCGCACCAGGCCCCAAAGGCATCTGGGGGCATAATCTTAGGAGAACAGAGTTACAGTTACATTCAGAGACAACAGTGAGTAGCTCACCAACTTACGGTCAACATGCTGGTAGGACTACAGTGTGACAAGAGTATGCACAAAAATAATGTACAGGCAAGGGAAAGCAAAGGCATATCTTAAAAATCAAGTCAAGAAAGTCAGGGGTGCTGGCAGGACAATATAGGAGCAATAAGTTAGGTACAAGAGATTTATACAATGAATCATACAATCATACAGGCGTAAAAACACATACTAGGTGGCAGAGTACAAGAGTGAGTAACAGTGTGGCAGTATCAGGAGTAGAGCAACAAGTATTTCATGTATTTTGAGCATAGAGCCATGATGTGGTTTTACTCTTGAAAGATTGGAAGGACGACTCAGCTATGATAGCATTGGCAAGAGTATTCCAGAGCTTGGAGGCCAAGACAGGGAAGCTCACACCACCGGCTTGTTGTAGTTTGAATCTAGGAAGGGATAGGCTATGGGTTTGGCAGCTCCCATAGGCCAAGTAGAGGTGTAGGGTGTGAGTCAGTTGGCTAGGTAACTAGGGCATAGTTAGACAGACACTTGTGAGTCAGGGCAAGTGTTGTCAATGAGATTCTATGCTTAACAGGAAGCCAATGTAGATGACTTCTGTGGTTGGAGATGTGATGGTTTCTAGGTATGTTTAATGCCGCTCTAATGGCATTGTTCTGAGTGACTTGCAGTTTGTTAAGGTTAGACTGGCTAGTCCCTAGATAAAGGGTGCTGCAATAGTCTATCTTGGACATAACATGTGTTCTGGCCAGGATGATGCAGTTGGGAGTGGTTAAGAATGGTCTACAAGCAGTAAAGAGTTTGCATGCATAGGCGGATGTTGAACTGACAGCATTAGTTTGTCTGCAAAGTGATAGTGTGGAGTCAAGGTACATTTCTAACATTTTAGTATCCTTATAAACCTTAATGACTTTGCTATCAATGATGAATGCCTTGAAGGCCTCGTCAAGTTTATTAAGACGTTGATGTGAACCCAGAATGAGGAGTTCCATCTTATCATCGTTGAGGTAAAGTTCATGTTGCGCCATCCATGCCTGAATAACCATGTAAACGTCATTCAAGGATTTGGTGTCCAGTGCATAATCACCTGTGATGGGGATGAGTATCTGGGTGTCATCAGTATAGTTGGTGTATGAGACACCCAAATAGTCAAGAACATCGGATAGAGGTTTGGTGAACACATTATATAGTGTGGGTGACACACATGAACCTTGAGGAACACGACAGTAAATGGGAGCAGGGTCAGCAGATGGTGATGGGGAGAAAACCTGCATGGATCTGTTGCTTAAAAAGTAAGCCTAGTGCCCTAGTAAGTTTATTGGCATTTCTGTACTGTACAATAATGGTGGGACTATCTCTTGAGTCCCTATAGTGAGTGGTACGTCTTCTGTGAAAGAAACCCTTACAATTGAACCAGCAACTCCCTCAGTATCCATGCTGTTGTTTGTGAAAGGAAACCATCCTTCCCTTATGCAAGATCAGGTGGCTTCATTGTCTACCATGAAGGTAAACATTCAGCTCCATGTCTGCACCCCTAATTTGAAGTGATTGAAATAACTCGGCACATCAGGGCTTGCCATGGGTTGTCCTATTGTGTGCATGTATAGGACCCTGGAAGTGGGAAAGCATTGCTCCCTAAGTTGCTAGCTCCAGTGCAATGTTTTACAGTCCCTCATGGAAGGGCACTCAGTTCCCATTGTATTGTAGTTACTTGTACTGGGGCCTGTTGGGTGACATTCTGCATCACATGTGGAGTTAGATATTGTATGGGCTGTCCCTGTGTGGGTGTGCTCATTTGTATTGGCCCTATGTTCTGTGGTTGTGCAGATCTTGGGGCATGCATTGGCACTGGGGAAGTGGCTTGCTGTGGGGCATAAAATCCCTGTGTTGGCCCTTGTGCACAGCACAGAACTAGGGGTGCTCCTGGGTTATATTGCATGGGAGGTCTTCTTCGACAATCCTTAGACATGTGTCCCATCTTCCTGCATCTCCAACATGCCCCACCAATTTGAGGTTGTAATCCCTCAAATGCCCCCTTGTTCCCTATGTGAATTACTGCTTGCCCCTTGGACTCCTCCCTTGTCTCACCTACTGTTATTATTATCCTGTGTATCCATTCTTGTGTTGATCCTGACTGCTGTTGTGCATTTGTGGGGTTAGTCACTATCGCTCCCTCCATACTGACTTTCACTAGTTTCTTTTGCACTAGTTTGGTTTCTGAACGCTGCACCTTTTCTTCCATTGCTCTTTCATTCTCCCGCTTGAGCTTAAAGAAATGTGTACCTGTATATCACCCCATCCTTTTGGTTCCATACCTACTATTCTATCTAATTCTACTTGCACCTCAGTGGGAAGGCCTTTTCGTAATACATGATAGAAAAATAGCAAATTCTTTTCCCATGTTTCCCCTGTCTCTTCTCACCACGGTTCTTGGATGGGCATTAAATATACAAAGTGGGGTTTTCATCATGTTTTATTGTGCGTGTCATTATAGCTCCTACACCAGGTCTGTCAAGGTATGTCCTTCTTAATGCAACCCATACCTGGGCTCAGCAGTTACTAAATGGAGCCCCATCAAGTGCATTACTCTCTAGTCGAACTTATGGATACACTGCACATTCCCAAATTGTGTTTGTCTGATCTCTGATTATGCTGGCTAGTAGGCTTTTCAGGTCTGCAATTGCAACAGTAGCCCCTGCTGTATGTTTTTCTACTAAACCAATCTACTTACCCGACCTTGTTGTAAGAGGTGGCAATATTTTAATCAAATTAATCTTGTCATATGTGACCATTTTATATATTGCGATCTGCCCACTTCCTTCTGTATCAATGGGAATTCACTTCCCCATTATGGGTTATGATGTTTTCTAGCCTTTTTCCTCCCTCTAACCACTTCCATGTTTCTAGGGCGAGGTCTTAATTGTTTCCCCAAGTAGTCCTCTCGTCCTGATCCTCTTCAGTTTCCCAGTTCTCCTCACTTCCTTACTGTGCATCTTCATTTTCAATCAGCACAGATTCATAGTCTACATCCTAGTGATCTGGTTCTTCAGTTTCTAATTTGACATCTTTAATTACTGCTTTTAATAATCATTTCAATAATATTTCTCCTGCTGCACACATTTTGGCATCTACTGTAGGGCAAGGCCTCTCCCTTTTCCTTGTCACCCTTCGAAATTCCTCTTCTGCCTGAAAGATCACTGCTACTGAATCTTTGCACACTTTTTTTTCTAATTTCGCTATTGTCTGGTCTCATCTGTCATTCAGTGCACTTGCTCCCTTCAATGGGTTTGTTTCTTAATATGCTGGGGGTTTATATCAGTGGTTTGTATATGCTGCAGCTGGTTTTAATGGATAATGGCCCATTATGGTTGGGGCTGTCGGATGCGCAGGACTGGAGCCTGTGCCAACTGGGTTCCTTTCTCTACACTCGTCTTGGTTACTGAGTGCATAGGCGTTGAAGCCTTTGTTCTATTTGTGCTAGCTGACTGGGCGGGGTGCATACACCCTCAATATTCCTCTTTCCTTTAGTACAGCTCTCATCTTCTTCATATCTCTTTCATAGTTCTAATATACTTTGCCTCTTTGTCAGCTTCTTACCCTTATGTGTGGACAATAAGTGAGGATACATGTGCTCTATGATACTCTTATCATGCATGGCTGCAGCTGGTCAAGCTGTAAACACTTTTCCTTCCGTTCCTACCGATCATTCCTGATTATATTTAACTATTGTTTTCCTATAAGTTAGAAACTCTTTACAGATGTGCTCTGATGGAGTGCTCATTTTTCTTTTATATAACAAATCACAAGCACAGATGATCAGTATGAATATTTGCACAGAGAAGGAAATCAAAAGAATGGGCCTCATTACGACCCCGGCGCTAAACCATGGTGCTATTAGCACCATGGTCCATGCCGGGGTCCGCCATGGTGAATGGCAGAATTACCGCCCCATTCCAAGGTTGGCGGGGCGGTAATTCCCCATGGGCCCTTCCCCATTCCCATTTTTGCCCCATAGGGCTCAATGGGAATGGGGAAGGCGCTAAGTACGGTGCCGCAAATTGCGGCACCGTACTTAGCACCAGGGTCCCTTTGCAGCACCCTACTTTAACGCCTGCTAAAAGCAGGCGTTAAGGTCAGGTCCCGCAAAGGGGACTCGTAATGAGGCGTTAAGGGTTTAATGGCGCCGACACCTTTTACGGCGCCGTTAAACCCTTAACGCCAGGGTCGTAATGAGGCCCAATGCCTTCAACAGTACCTTGAAGGGCTGCCCCTTAGTGGCGCACCCCTAACCTGCTTCAAAAACCACAAAACATAAAATTCAATATGAAACCCAACACCTGTACACAAAATCACAGTCTGCTCATGTGCATAAACAGACATTTCTAAAACCACAACCCATCCCAAATGCGTTCCCCACTCACAGGGCCTCATTACACGGAAGGCGGTGAGCCATGGCGCTATAAGCGCCATGGCTCATGCCGGTAAAATACCGGCACCGCCTTGGCGGAAAGGGGATTTACCGCCCCATTCCAAGGTTGGAGGGGCGGTAAATCCCCCTTCCGCCATTGCCCTTCCCCATTCCCAATTCTGCCCCATAGGGCTCTATGGGAATGGGGAAGGCGCTAATTACGGCACCGCAATTTTGCGGTGCCATAATTAGCTCCGAGGTCCCTTAGCGGGTTGGTTGCCCGCTAAGGGACCTCGTAGTAAGGCGGTAATGGTTAACGGTCACCGTTACCATTAACGGTGGCCGTTAACCATTACCGCCTTCTGTGTAATGAGGCCCACAGTCTTAGCAACATTTGCCTCTGATCATTTATCAATAAGTGAAAATATATACAATGCAAGAAAAAAATCACAGTTCTACAACTTTTGACTATTCTCTTCCTCTCACCCCTTACTGGGGGGAGAGGGTACCGTCCTCGCTAGTGCAGTACTCCCCACTCTTATTTTTCCTTTACTATGAAATGTGTACACATCACCTACCAAATTTTAAAATTACGTGATGTTACCTCGTCTCACTACAGGAGCCCTCTTCATTTTTTCTACTTAAAAGAAAAGAAAACAAAGCAAACAACACACGTGACTCACGCCGTCATTCACTCAACTTCTCCATTCATACTAATTTCTCCATTGGAGTTCTCAGATCAAGTGCATTAGCTCACTATGGTCATCCATAGTCTTCCGGGGCCACCTCACACCACAATGGCCTGCACTCGAAGGGCTGGGCTGGGCCATGGAGCAAACAGGCAGGTCTTCTGGGTAACCCTGGCACCTGCTACCTCCTCATGGTTTGCACATCCTTCTGCTCTCTCCGAGTGTGTTTGCCTGCCCTAAAGTGTGAACGGCTTTATGAAAAACCTGGATGATACTCGGGCCACCAAATATGTAAGGCAAGTCCCTCTCCAAGAATCAAAAATCAATCCAAAAGAGCCAAAAAATGAATGCACAAGATATGAGAAAAACAACAATTCATTATAACAGCGTAGGCAGGGAAATATCTCAAAAAGACATTCATTTACACATCGTATGAAATCCAGTTTTATAGCAAATTACAGTATGGAAAAGACAAACAAATGTTACAAATCAATCACAGTTTCCACATCTCTGATTGTCTATCGTCATTCACACTATAGGTGCACATTAATATATTGAACTATTAACTATCTTGCATTTAGTGCATCTCCTTTCACACATATGCTAATTGGATGACACTCTTTTGAACATGTATCAGTTAAACACAACTTCCAATTGGTTGCTCCAAGAGGAGTATGTGTGGAGTAAATTACTACATACATTTCAACCAATCCCTATGTGAGATGTGACAGTGTGACATTGAAATTTTAACCTAAAATCCTTTCTCAGTGACCTAAGCGATTGGCACCATCATATCATTCAGATAATTTTGAACTTTTTGTCTCTAGTACACTTTGCACATTTTAATTGGAAACATTATTTGCTTGGCTTCCTTTCTCATGATTTCATCTATCCTGCCTTTGACCTTGTGCACTGGGGTTTAGCTGCTTGCAAACTTAATTCTCTTACAATGACATGAATATGTGTATATGTATGTGTGTATGTATACAAGCATATGTGCCTGTATTTATATTGTCATTGTATATTAAGTTGTGATTTCATGAAATTGTCTTTACTACTATTATGTACATGTCATGAGGGTATGTTATGTTATGTTATGTTATCTTATCTTATCTTATCTTAGCTTATTTTATGTTATCTTATGGTATCTTATGTTATGTTAAAGGAATTTGTACCATGCACCGTCACCATCAGAAGTGGTTCCCAGTTATGTGTGAGCTTCTGTAAAAATCCTAATCAATTCTACTTCATATGCAATAGGGTTTTGCATGGCTTCTCACTTAGCAATTGGAGCCCTGTTAGTGTAATGTATACTACAGAGGACAGTGGTGTCCCCTATTCATTCTATCTCATCAGGCATGTTTTCACACTGTGTATTGTTCTGTTCTTACTGACTTGTGTCCTTCATTATAATACATTTTGATGTACTGTTCATGAACATAAATTGCTATATCTCTTTTGAATACTGGCTCAGAAACTTGGCTAAGCCAATGCATTTTGACCAATCAGTGTGCATAGTTCTGTCTTTTAGCTCTGCAGTCTACTATCTCTCTTTGTTGCTCTACCGCAGCTCACACCTGGGAAGTGGTTTACCCCCTTTTTCGTAACCAATCACTACGTGGCATTTAGTCTTTTGCTCTGGGAATTTGCGGCTTGAGATGTGTGCGGTTCTTTGCAAGGGTCTGGCTAATGTTTTCTGCAGTGGTGAGGCTTTTCTTACTTGCAAGGCATCTAACTAGACTTTTAGGCCTTCATGTATTATCGGCTCAGTTAGTGGAAAAAATATATTTTCACTCATTAGTGTTGAGAACACTCTTTTCTGTTTCCCTAACTACTGTTAAATGCTGCTGTTTCTGTTAAGAGAACTGGGTTATGTGTTCAACAATAAGGTGGTGTGTGTGTGTGTGTGTGTGTGTGTGTGTGTGTGTGTGTGTGTGTGTGTGTGTGTGTGTGTGTGTGTGTGTGTGTGTGTGTGTGTGTGTGTGTGTGTGTGTGTGTGTGTGTGTGTGTGTGTGTGTGTGTGTGTGTGTGTGTGTGTGTGTGTGTGTGTGTGTGTGTGTGTGTGTGTGTGTGTGTGTGTGTGTGTGTGTGTGTGTGTGTGTGTGTGTGAGAGAAGTTTTATATTGTAAACGAAGGCAACAGTAAAGGCCTCTGTGCATTGGCCCAGACCCCATAGTATAATTTCATGTAACAAAAGTACTGATGTTTAGTGTGAGGAGCCAAGAATGAGACACAGACACAGAGAGCTCATGGTATGTGTCACTAACCTTTATAGAAACAATAAAGGAGTTGGAAAATGCCTCACTATCCCTAATCTAGGAGTTATTTCCCTATCTCAACCAAAACTAAGGGTCTGTCAAGTGTCAAGATGTCCAAAGAAAAAATGTTGTGTGTCTGAAATCCTATCCTAGCCCTCACATTCAAAAACGAACTATAAGGTGTGAAGTGGCATTGTCTTCTGTGCAAAAAGGTGGTCAAATGGTTAAGGTTAAGTTCAGCAAAAGGTATAACTCCAACAAGAAGGTTGCAGTAATCAATGTTCACAGTCCGAAAGGGTTGGCTCCCTTCCCCAGGGTTTGCTTCACCAAAACAAAAGGTTCAAAGAAATAACCAAGTTCTTTATAGCTGAATAGGATGGTGTCCAGTCAATTGGTCGACAGCAAACTGGTCGACTGCAATTTGGTCGACACCATTTGGTCGAATGCCAAATGGTCGAATTTTTTTTATTTTTTTTATTTATGTGTTTTGTGGGTTTTCGTGTGGGGAAAAAAAAAAAGAAAAAAAAGGGGGTTGGGCGGGTGACCCCCCCAAAAAAAACCACAAAAAGGGTAAAAAAGAAAAAAAAAAAATTCGACCATTTGGCATTCGACCAAATGGTGTCGACCAGTTGTCCTGTCGACCAAATGTTTTCGACCAATTGACTGGTAACCGAATAGGATACCTCCCTACTCTTGTGTTGCAACTCACTCCAGGGGAAAGGACTCCTTCCTCTGGATTTCACATTCAATATAATCCAATTGTTAAGGGTATGAATCTTTCTTAGGATTCCCATTCCAATACAACACAACTTGTGTCTGAGTCTTAGACTCACAAAACACCTGGCATTCTCCCCTGCCAGGTTCTCTTTCAGATTTATTTATGGGTGCAAATCCCAGATCCGCTCTTCACCTGGTATACTCTCCTGCCAGGACTTTATAATGCAATCTCACTTTCTCATTCAGCACAAGGAGCATGGCTCTTCCCCTAGTTACTTATTTACTTTAACAATTCAGGGCCTAGATGTTCCTGGGCTTAGTGTGCTTTATAAATGTAAAAATAAATAAAACATAAATAAATACATTCTTTATTGGTGTAAATCCCAGATCCACTCTTCACCTGGTATACTGCCCTGCCAGGACTTTATAACATGATTCATCTTTCTCATTCAGCACAAGGGGACATGGGTCTTCCCCTAGTTACTTAAACAAACAATTCTTTATGGCAAAGTACTGTAACAATGAATATGGCATTGATTACAATGAATATTACTTGTTCCCCCCACACTTGGCAATCAATTAACACTTTCAGGGTCTCTGTGCCTCAGCTTCGGTATCCCCTTCTCCCCTCTGGGCTACACTGACAACCTCTGCTTTCTCTCAAGCCACTTGCATTCATTTGGGTACTCGCCTTAGTGTCTGACAGTATCCAGCGGCTTTCCCCAGTCAGCTACATGGAGCATTTTCGCTCCTTGCATGGGAGTGAAGTCTTTCCTGGCTTCTAGTTCCCTCCGCAACTTACTTCTTCTTTGGGCGCTCCTCTGGTTAACTAGCTCCTCTCTACTGTGCGACCAGTCCGCAGCTCGCCTCTTCACTACGTGTCCCACTTGCAGCGCTCTACAGCCCCGGCTCCCGGTTCCACCTGCCTCTTGTTCTGCCCAACCGGTATGGAGTGCTGGGTATCGGGTCCCACTCTCGCCGCTAGGGTTCACCGCCAAGTTAGGACACCCTCTGCTCGACACTGCATGCCACGTATCTCGCCAGTTTCCAAGCAGATGCTTGAAAAAAGGAAGATCTCTCATCTTCTTTCAGCAGCTGATTTAAGCTCCTGGCTCCAGGTTGGAAGGTGTCCTGGATCAATAGCATTGCTCCAAACATTAGACTGTGCATTATGGTTCGCACTCTTGCTCATGGCAGTCCTCTTCCTTGTCTCAGTACATGTTGGTTCAAAAGGTGTAAAATGTTCATGTGTTTTGACATCAGCCTTTGCAGGGTGTTGTAGGAGCTTATCACAATATGACATCAGGGCATGGGAAATTGAGGGGTATTCTTAAAAGGAAAAGGGGGATACCATGTCTCATCTGATGATGCCTGTCCTCCCACCCCCCGAGGGTTGCCTCACTTCAGGTGATCCTCCCTCTCATAGCCAATCCAAAGGGATCAGGCAGTGGCCGCCGTTCCCTGGCCACATGAGGAGAGGTAACCTTCAGAAAAGGGGTATTGACATCATCAGATTCATCACATTAGAAAGAAAAAAAGAAAAAATATACAGAGGTGCAATAACAGCACAAAAGGGGGATGGGGCAGCAGTGGATCATTCTTCAAAAAATTGAATACATGAATAAATGAAAGTAAGTGAAGAGGATGTGATGAGGGCGGGGGAGTTCCTTTACAGAAGGGATTTGGAACTCCTTGTATAAACTTTTCTATGATATCATGTTTTGTGTGTGCCTAATTTTTTCCTTTTTGCAGACATTTATTAGGCCTCCCTTTTCTCTTTTTTACTGAAGGCAATGCTGGACGTTTACACATGATTACGTGATTTAACGGGCTGTCCTGTGCTGTCCCCTCTAGGGGTTCTGGAGCAAGGAATGGGATTGTGTCTAACAGATTCAACCGGTCTAAACCTGTGTGGATAGTGGACTGCTGTATGATAACGGAAGTAGTCATATGGGAGATGGGCGAATCCCTTTCACTGATTCAGCTGACCAGAAAGGAATCTCGTAAATGCAATCATCAACCCCGGCAGGTTACATCACACCAGAATGTAATACTTTTCCATAAAAACAGACAATGGACTCCCAGGCTCATGATTGGGGCTATTGGTCTCACCAAGGAGGGATGAATTTTCCGACACGGCCAAGCTGGTGGGTTTTCCTGAAGTTTTTCTAGTGCAGTGATCATCAAAGTATAAAGAAACCGGGCCTGGAAGGTGGTCTAGGTTAGGTAGGTAGAGTTACTAGTGTTACTATACTGTGTTCCTTGACCTGCAAACCAATTAATAAAATCACCTCTTTTTGCTATCTCTGAAATAAGAGTTTTACTGATTTTCTTCCACACAGCTATCCAATGTAGTTTTTTTTTCATATACAAAGCTGAAAATATAACGTTATTGCCTCCCAAAGAGAGTTGTGCCAATAACATGTATTCTTATACAAAAACATACAGCGGGCAGGCTAAGTGTGTACAGAATATTCTCTGTTGAACTGTCCTTTAAGAGCTCCACATATTCCTCTGTCTAGTTCTGTCCTTCCAACTCCCCTGACCGAAAAGACAAAAGGCCTGATTCATTCAAAAAGAGTTTTCAATTGTCTTTACACATTGAAACATGCTTTGTGAATCAGGACCAAAATCTGCACCTCACAAAACAAGGTGCTAGGCAAATACCAAAACTATGGGTAGGTGAAACTTCCCCCCACAAAGCGAAAGATGCCAAATATGCAATAGAATCTGCTTGCACCCGTTCAACACAATCAATGTTTCGGTTCCACTGCACAGAAATTCCACCACCACAGACATTTCACACAACAACCAAAATATTTTGGTCAGCCCTATTGCAGTTTTGTGCACAGCTTTGGTACTTTCGTACATTAGTGACCAATTTCACCTGAGCGAACCATTCACTGCCCACCCTGTCATGTTGTGGGACCAGCCATGCGTACAATAAAAAATCAGATTGGTTCTGGTTTTGCTTTGTATCATGTGGCGAAACTTTGTTTTGTTTCATTTCCGTGTTGGTTTTGTGTAGAGAAATAAGCTTTATGCAAATTTGTCAAAACACACTAGTGCCACACAACGGCATAAGAACTTTGCTGACTCTGTTGCTTTTGAGCAGGGACATGAGAAACTTTACTCTGTTCTTTTTCTGACCCGAGTTGATTTTGTGCAGCGTTACGAGAAACCAGTTTTGGTTTTTCATAACGAAACAAGAAACTTTGCGTGTCTCTCTTTTCGACCCATGTTCGTTTAATGTCCCGAAAGATAAACTTTTCATGGGTTTCCCCGATTTCTGGTTGTTTCGTGCCATGGCTGTGTATTGCTCATGCATTGTGGGGACTTGTACTTGAGTTGTGTTGTCTACTCTTTTTCCACATGTCACCCATATGCACACTTTCATGAAGTGACGTCTGTAGGGTGGTGGGGGGAAACCTGTATATTACTCATGCATTGTTGGTGTTTGAACTGGAGTTGTGTTGTTTCCACATGCTTCCACATGTTCCCCTTACCCTTACTTTCATTAGGGACGTGTGGGATTGCAGGGGGTCAGCTTGTGTGTTGCTTATGCAAGGTGAGGGGTTTGTACTTGAGGTCCGATGGCTCATGCTTCCACATGCACCTTTTACCCCCACTTTCATTATTGATATTTGCAGAGAGGTCAGTGTGTGTATTGCTCATGAATTGGGGGCTTGAACTTGACTTGTGATGTCTTATGCTTCTGCATGCCTCGCTTACCCGAACTTTCAGTAGCGACGTGTGTCGTATGGCGGGGGCTCAACTTGTGTATTGCTTATGCATGGGTGGGACTTGAACTTGAGTTATGAAGTCTCATGCTTCCACATGCCCCTCTTACCCCCACTTTCATTATGGACATGTATAGTGTGGGGGGAGGGGTCCACTTGTGTATTGCTCATGCATTATGGGGGCTTGTACTTGAGTTGTGCTGTCTGTCATGCTTCCACATGTCCCCCTTAACCTCACTTTCATTAGAGACGTGAAGGGTGGTGGGGTGATCAACTTGTGTGTCGCTCATGCGCGGTCAAGGACTTGTACCTGAGTTGTGATGCCTCATGTGTCCACATGCCCCTCTTGCTCCCAATGTCACTAAGGAGGCTTGTAGTGAGGTGAGGAGGTCAACTTGTGTTGCTCATGCATTTTACATGCCTCACTTACCCCCACCTTCATTAAGGGACATCTGTAGGGTGGTGGGGGGACCACTTGTGTATTTCCCATGCGTTTTGGCAACTGGTATTTAAGTTGTGTTGTCTCCTCATGATTCCACATGTCCGCCTTACCCCCACATTCATTAGGGACATGTAGGGTTGCGGTGGTGGGGTCAACTCGTGTATCGCTCATGCAAGGTTAGGGGTTTGTACATGAGTTATTTCTCATGCTTCCTCTTCCCTCTTTCATTAGGGATGTGGGTAGCCTGGGTCAGCTTGGGTATTGCTCATGCATTGGAGGGGCTTGAACGTGAATTGTGATGTCTCATGCTGCCACATGTCCCTCTTACCCTCACTTTCATTAGGGACATGTGCAGTGTGGCAATGGGTTTGTGTATTGGTCATGCATGTGCGGGAGCTTGAACTTAAGTTGTGATGTCTCATGCTTCCACATGTCCCTCTTGCCCCGCTCTCAGTAGAGAAATGTGTAGTGTGACAGGGGGTCAACCTGTGTATTACACATGCATTGTGGGGGTTTATACTTAAGTTGGGTTGTCTCCTCGTTCTTCCACATATCCCTCTCACCCCCCACTTTCATTAGGGATGTGTAGGGTGGCAGGGGTTGAGGGGAAACTTGTGTATCTCCCATGCAAGGTGAGGGGCTTTTACTTGAGTTGTGATGTCTCATGCTTACACGTGCCTCTATTACCATGACTTTCATTAGGGATGTGTGGCGGGGGTCAACTTGTATATTGCTAATGCATTGTGGGCTTCACCTTTACTTGCAATGTCTCATGCTTTTACATGCCCAATTGCCCCCACTTTCACCAGGCACGTATTGGGTGGCAGGGTTGGGGTCAATTTGTGTATGGGTCATGCGAGATGAGGGACTTGTACTTCAGTTGTGATGATTCCACATGCCCCTCTTACCCCAACTTTCATTAGGGACATGTGTAGTGTGGATTTGGGGGGGGGGGTTCAACTTGTGCATTGATCATGCATTGGATGGGCTTGAACTTTAGTTATGATGTCTCATGTGTCCACATGCATAGATAGATTTGGTAACACTGAATCCCACTTCATACCACAAACTGCATACCACAGCCCAACTAATCACTAAAACTAAGTTCATGTAAGGTAGCAAGCTGCTTTACATACAAGTGCAACCAATGAACCCATGACTGTCCAATCACACAAATAGTCTTGTTGTACAGCTCCATGCTTTTAGCAATTTACAGAATGAAATTAACTACTTATTTTTTTAATTTCAATTTCAACTCTTTCTCCAGAAACAAAACAGGTGTTTGGCCCTTATCATGTCCCTGGACAGCCGCGAGTTTCCCTGAGGGTGTGTGAAAACGTTGTGGCAGAGTGCCCGGATGGCATGTGTGACCCATCCAAGAGCAACTATATGTGCCCATAGAGATCAATTTAGGGGCACCCAAGATCCCTTCTTCACTTTCTACCCAACGGACTCTGGTTGGCTACATTCAGCAACAGAGGTATCTACCAATCGGATCTACAAACTCTCAATCTAAACTTCTGACTTCAACTGAAGTGTTCAGATGTATCATTGAACTATGAGAGTGTGTTTGTGCAGTGAAATAACAGTATCAAAAGATGACTTTCCAGGCCTTTTCTTTTCACCTTTACTCTTTCAGGATTTACAGACATCACATCTAAGACATTCTGCAGGCCTGTTTTAATAAACTATTTTGAAAATGAACAGGTGTGTTAAAACAATAGAACATGTAAGTGATTTCAATCCGGCACTTCACATAAGTCAACGTCTAGCGTGTAATGCACAACTGAAATCCTTATTTATTTGTGTCTAAAAGTTCTTTTATTCTGAACGATGTACCACTCATATCACGCCCCTCTCTTGGAATCTCCCACCCCCCCCCTCGGTCACACTGAACCAGGAATCAGGCTGGTTTGCAAAGTTAAAATATTTATTTATGTAGTTACAAATTAATGACACTGGGCCTCATTACGACCCTGGCGGAGTGGGTTTACGCCAGCGGTATTCGCGGCGGACCCGTCCGCCCTACTACGAGTTCCCGTAGCGCCATGGAGCGTTTTCCGCCTGGTTTTTCCGGGCGGAGAAATCCATGGCGCTACGGGACCTTGTTGTTAATTACGCCACCGTATTTTACGGTGGCGTAATTAACGCCTTCCCCACTCCCATTATACCCTATGGGGCAAAAATGGGAATGGGGAAGGGTAAAATGGGGGATGGGGATTTACCGCCCCGCCAAGGTCGGAATGGGGCGGAAAATCCGCCAACCCCCATGGCGCTATCGGCAGCTTTCCGCCGTGCTCCATGGTGCATTTTGCACCACGATTTCCGCCAGGGTCGTAATGAGGGCCACTATGTTTAATGGGTATACAATAATCACCAATGGTAACCCTAAGTAATCTCTTTAATGCACAGAGAGCAATAGTGAGCAAAACAATTCAGCACAGAAATCATGCTTTGTGTGTGTGTTCAGAACGGATAGCAGTGTGGTTACTATTTCCCCCTGCACAACACCCCTCTACCCCCCAATAGGCAATGTAAAGAGGAGGAGGAGAGAGCAGGTATTCAGGAATGGCAGAATTCAACACAGAATATCAATCGCAATTTCCCCCCCAGCAACACAAGAGAAAAACAGAATTGATTGGCAAGCTGTCACAATGGTTTTAAAG
Source organism: Ambystoma mexicanum (assembly GCF_040938575.1). Taxonomy (NCBI): domain Eukaryota; kingdom Metazoa; phylum Chordata; class Amphibia; order Caudata; family Ambystomatidae; genus Ambystoma; species Ambystoma mexicanum. The sequence goes on from NC_090928.1 coordinate 1,102,929,261, forward strand.
TTATCTTGAGAATGGATTGGGTAAAACACTAAATATGGGCTAAATTGCTGAAATGGTTTAAATTCTTATGGGAGCCACTTTATATAGTTATAGACAAACACTAGCAATGATGTAATAGTAAGAAACAATGTGAAATCTTAAAACTGAGGTTGTAAGCAATCAAAAGCTGTTTTACACGTGTCAGAAATTCCCTAAATGAAAATTTGCGGCAAACTTTTCCGTGCACGATAATTGCGATTACGGGAGAACTATTCATATGAAGAAGTTATGGACGTTTTAATGGAGGTCGTTTTTCTCAGATAGGCGCAAGAATGGGAAACAGGAATGCACTTTAAAATGACAAAAAGGATTTCTTAAACTAGAGGATGACTATGAATAAACGAATACCACACAAGAACACAGCCACGGCGACTGCTTGCAGTGGAGCTCACCTACTTCAGAGGAGAAAAGGTCAGCGCAGAAATAGTTTTAACAAAACTAACACAAGAGGAAAGATAGAAGAGATAGGATAGAGAGTTCAGGCAATTCAAAAATATTTCTAACAATGCAGGTTCTGAAGACAAGATAGGATGGATTTCAGATAGGGATTGGACTAAGCCAAGTACATAGGCTAGTGACACAGTTCTATTCTATAGATACTCACTAGATATGTTTTGAACGGAACCGTCAGGATTCTGGTCAGGGATTCTGGTCAGGGATTCTGTTCAGACAGACTGCTGGGCACACCGGATTGGACTGGGTCTGCAATGGCTCTGGTCACGGTTCGGCACAGGACTGGATTGGATCTCTTTGTTCTGATGATAATTATTTTCAGCAGGCAAGCAGTACAGCACAGCCCGGCTGTATTTTGATTCCCCTTAAGTTTCTGGGTTTCTGGTTCTGGAATTTTAAGGCCTAGCTGAGAATGGTTCAGCTATGGAATGGGCCTTTCTGCTTTGCCAAGGTTCTGGAGTCTGGAGCAAGTAAGATGGATGTTCTGCTGCAGGGTGCTCCGTCAGCAAATGGTTTAGTGGGTGAATCTGTGTGTCTTTCTGAGTGCTGAGCTGTCTCTATTTATGCTTATGATAAAGGGGTGTGTGTGCTGGTTTATCCTAAGTGCACCCCTTGGACAGGAATTGGTCAGGGTCACCTCTCTTCCTTGATAGGAGGAGAAAAACAGTGTGTCATCTTTATGATGTGGGTTTACGAGGTCTAGAGTCCACCCCAGATTCTTGAACAGAAAATCTACTTTTGGTACAATACATATTTCCATGTGTGCAACCTCTATAACAACCATATATATAGATTACATATTTTGTGTAGCAGATACTCCTCCAAACCACGTCGCTGTAAGATCTTGTGTCTGCTTTTTACAGAATTTTGCCCTTTTTATCCAGAACACAATGTCCAATTTAGGAGCAAATTTCTACAGATGTCCGCATTGAATATGGGCATAAGTGTATGAAGTTTCATGCTTCTATCAAAAATACATTTTGTGTAATATCAAATTTTCCGCTGTTTCTTCGCAGAACATGTCACAGACTTCCGGCGCCTTTTAAAATGTGCAGCCAATATTTACATTAACAATGCTGTTATTTTTGTGTTTTTTTGACAATTTTACACAGTAAGTTATCAGTCTTTTTAAAATGTGTTTTTGGTCCTTGTTAAGCAACAAATGGTTGTTTGTCTCTGCCTCCTTCTATCTCCCTGCAGTTCCGAAGCAGTCTCCTCCCAGTTCCTCATGCGCCCAGGCCTTTTTATGACCCTTCACACTTGGCAGTTCCTGTAGATGGAGGATGTCCATTGTCTCCTTCCCACTGCAGACCAAATTCTTCTCCCACCCTATAATCATCATTTTGGTGTGATTCCCTGGTGGAGGGAAGCAGAAGTGAGAGTCCTTGCATCTATGGGAGAAGCTGTTATACTGGTTTGGTTGATTTTAGTCAGGCTTAAATTCAAATGTTATTCTATTGCATTTTTCCTTTGCTTCAAACAAACCTGTAATTTCAAAACAAGCACCTATAACACGTATTCCAGATTCTAAACCATGGGATTTAAACAATTACAACATAGGTTACTCTCAGTAACAGGCCACTTAGTTTTCAAACATTTAATTTCAGTTTGTACAAGTTTACAGTTTATCATGCAGGCTTGTGACAGCTGTCATTCAGGCGGCCGATGGTACTGCGCCCAGATTTTGACAGATTCCACAGGCAGGCAACTTTTGCTGTGGATGTTTCTTTGACAAATTCAGCTATTCAAGACATTGTAAGTGCACAATGATTTCTTGAACTAAGTGAATTGTACTACCCAGCAAGAATATTGGATGTTTGAGGTTGTTTTGTACCAGGATTCTGCAGTTTCTGCAACCAAGAAAAAAGATTTAAAAGCTTTTGGATTTCTTTCAGCAAGCACTGCTTTTCCCTCTGTGCTCCATTTTTACTTGTTGGGCAGCCCAGTGACATGTTTCAGGAGTGATATCTCTGTTCCACCACTGACAACATGCATGGTAGATTGGGCAGCCATCTTTTTGTGATGCAAAGCGTGATTTTCCAAGGTTTTGGCGCGCACAAGGTTTTTGCAGCCATTTTGATATTTCTGGCACCATCAGAACACAGGGATGCCGCATGGCAGAGCAAAAGTGGGTCAAGACATCCCACAAGCAGATACATGTAAAAATGTGCAATATACTAGCACTGTACATTTTTACTGTACGTGAAAGTAATCCATTTCAAAACATAAACTTTGAAATCCAATATGAACATGTTTTCAAACTTGAAAGAAAAATGTTTAAGAAATGAGTAAAATCTGCATTTAGAACTTCTTCTGCTATCATTAATTGCATATAATACTGGACAATCTGCAATACCTGTATGAAAGACGGTGCATATGTATACTACTACTTGCTTGCAGTGATATCACTATTGACCTGTAATAAGAAAATAACGTCCCAGCTGCTGTGTAATCCGTCATCATGTTTCAGTTGTGATGCCACAATTGCTGCTGCTTGAATCAGCACAGAACAGAATTTGCAGCAGCAGTTCCAGCAGGTAATTAAAGCTTTGACAAGATTTTTTAAATCCTTTATTTTAAAGTAGCGTCTATAACATGGTATAGGCAGTAACTGATCTAATAAGTACTGTTTATGGTTCTATCTTTATGTTTATTTTGTGCATGGAGTTTAACAAATCAGAGGAGGAATTATGATATTACTTATTTTAAACCACAAAATGAAAAAGCTTTTGGGGGCATTTTAATAAACTTATTAAACTATTTTTCTGCAACGAATTAGAAAATACACACTACCTTTCTTCTGTGATCAAAACAGATTGAGAATGATTCTATGCATTAGCAAATGGAATAAGGTTTGGAATTGCTGGGAGCTGGGAGCTATTTCACTCCTGCTTCAAGCCTTGGAGAGCCTGGCTGTCATGACACAAACAGTTAACTGGAGTTACTGTTAGCTCCCCAAGGTAGTTGGTGCCATGCAAGTATATCTATGGAACAATAAGTTTGTGTGTTTGGAAAAGTGTATAAAGAAGCATTAGGACACATCTAGAAGACATTTAAAGCATAATGGATCATACATTATGAACAATGAATATAAGTTGGCATCTCATCTCATGTTGTAGTTAGGTCCACTGCAGTAATAGATCATAGTTCTGAATCCAAGTTCAATGGGCTACCAATATGGTGTTCAGTAATAACACCAGTCTGCAATGATTACAAAAAAAACTTGAAACTATACTATACACAGAAGATTATTATATAAAACATTATGCACTTTAAAATTCTAATTACATTTTTTTTCAATTCTCAAATATGCAAAATAAATGATTTCAATATATTCATATCATATAAACTCTAAAGTAGCAATTTCAGTATTTAAAATGATAAAACAGAACCATGTGAACATTCAAAGGAAGCATATTCTAGCCTCTAATTATGAAATTAAATTAGAATACAGCAATGCAATAGTACAAATAGCATTTAAAACTTGCTAGCACAACATTTAAAAAAAAATGGGCACAGTCAAACTAATGCTTCATCTATTCGACTGCATCTATTAGGAGCACAAATTGCATGGAATTTCTACGCATTTCAAAGTGCCCCTTATTTATAAGTTTAACGTGTTGTTTTAATATGCAGAAAAACTGTTAAAAAAGAATACAGAAAAATGCATTAATTATGCATTTGTTATAAATTCCATAGAGAGCAGAAACACCAACTACCATTTGTTCAGAAAGACGATTTTCTACATTTTGCAGCCTCCAACAGATTTCCTATGTTAGGGGAAAACCTGGCATGGCTATGACTCCTTACAGCTGATGGACATATCAGAACTTTATAACATCATCATCCTCCTTCTCTGTCTGTGGTGGGTCATTTCCTGTTGTGTTCTTTTTACCTCCTACTGAGCATCACCATCCTCATCCTGGTGGAGATGGTGGTGATGCTGGAGGGGTGGGGGGTGCTGCTGGCATTAGATCTGCCTTCTTGTGTTAAAGGTTTTCCAGGGAAACCTTCGGGTGGCGAGGCTCTGTGTAAACGAGTGGAATACATGAGCGGGCCACCATGTTGTGCACTGACTGCGGAGCTGGAAGCTTTAAAAAGGCAAGCAAAGTAGTAAAACGTGGAGACAACAGTTCGATATTGCTGTTTGCACTGCATATGGTAACATGTACTTTAAAGTAGTTGGGGGTGAGGAAAATCACTTTATATATGTTTATGGACAGCGGGCATGGATCGTAGTCTATGTAGTCATGCTGGATGGGTGTGGGTGCTTTATTTTATTTATTTATTGAATATTTCGTATGCGCCTATACAGAAAATGGTGTTCCAACGTGCAACAAGACGAAAGGAGGGGACAGAGATGAAGGAAAACGAAAACGGTCCTACCAAGCCTTGTGTCATGTGGATTGTGCAAGTGCAGTAACAGAAGTGAGGGGGAGAGAGGCAGTGCCAGTCAGACCGGAATGAGCTAGTGCTAAGGAGGGAACGGTAGGGCAGGTCGGAGTGGCAAGTGAGCAGATATGTGGCTACAATTATTTCATGTCCTTCACAAACATCACATTGCGCAGAAGGTTCTGTGTTCTTATTAAGAAAATGTTTCGGCGAAAAAGCCCATAATAATTCTTTTTTTATATTTCCGGGGGTTTACCCAAAACCTCTTTTTCTATTATTGAATCCCTGTCCCTAAGCCCCATACCCCTTTTATCCACTTACCCACCCCCCTTTATTTTTCAATTCGTTTTTTCTATAAAGAACTATATAACATGCAGAATGATGTCAGTTGAATGCATACATGTGACCCTGCGAAATATTTGGTTTCAAAATGATTTTCAAACAAATTAATGAAGGAGAATCAGTGTGGGTTGCAAAAAGGGAAGATCGAGAAAGCAGAATAGGTTACTTATTAGCGGAAAATGGAATGGAAACTTCATCAAACCTTTGATCATTTATGCCTTTTGTGAATTATATTGAGGGGAACATTGTTTTCATGTACAATTTTAATAATATTATATTTGAGTAATGTTCTGCAATAGGAAATTGACATCATTATGCACGCTACATGGCTCATGCTCAACCTACTGCTTCTCCTCTTGACCCAACACCATCTCCTCTTATACATAAGGTCTTGCTCATTGACATCCCTTTTCTCACTGCATTTCACAACCTCTCGCTCTCTTCTGCCTGCTTTCCTTCTTCCTTTAAACATGGGGTGATACTCCTTACACTTGATAAACCTTCTCTTGATCCCTCTGCTAATTTCCATTCTATCTCGTTGTTTCACTACCTTCCAGAAAGTCTTGAACGTGTAGTATATTCTCATGTTTCTAGCCTCCTTATCATAAATCATTTCATTCTCCTCTGTAATCTGGGTTTTGCCCCTGTCACTCCACTGAAACTGCTCTACTCAGTGGCACCAGCTTCTTGCGTAATGCTCAGCATGCTAAGCTTTTGTCTTGATTCTAATTGATCTATTTGTTGCTTTTGACACTGTGAGCTACCTTATTTTTCTTTCTTCCTCCACTTCCTTGTTTTTTTGGTGGTGGTATTCTCATGGTTTCAATCCCACCACCCTAATTGCTCCATATTGGCCTCTTGGGCAGGCACGCTCTCTGACTCCTTTCCTCTCCAGCACATGTTCCCCATTACTCTACTCTATTTTCAGCCCACTTCTCTTCTCACATAGCACCCCTTCCCTTTTCAATAGCATCACTCCCTTTTGCCTTCATTGTAATTTCTACACAGATGACTCACAAATCTTGTTATCATTCTCTTCCTTCTGTAATACTATTCATACACCTATCACAGCCTGCCTGCTCTCTATCCAGTCCTACATATATTCTTGTTTTCTACATCTAAACACGGCTAAGACTGAAATTCTCTTCTTTCCTTCCTCCTTGCCTTCTAAGTCACATTGTCCCTCAGCCACCTTCTGATCCCCTCTCTTATTCATATCTCTTCATGTGCCCCCAACCTTGGTGTTTCCTTTGACTGCTCTCTTTCACACTTTTACAACACTGTGCATCCTGTCGTCTCCAATTTTTCAATATTCATAAAGCATGTCCTTTTCTCACCTCTCAAGCCCCCACATTTCTTCTATCATCTCTGGCCTTTCCTGCTTTGATTACTGCTCTGTTCTACTCATTGGATTATCTGCTTTTAGACTTACCCATCTATGTTCTATCTTTAACTCCCCCATTTGCATCCTCTTTTCCCGCTCACCACATAATTCAATTTCCACAGCTCTCTTATCCATTTCCTGGCTTTCCTTCAAGTCCTGGAATCTTTTTAAAGTTCTTTGTTTTGTCTTCATGGACTGCCTTGCTCTTATCCTGCGTCTTTAGTCTACTTCTACATCCATACTTACGTCGTGCATTCACAATCCCTCTTTCTACTGGAAATTCCTAAACCCATTGTGCAGATTCTCTTTTTCGCTCCTTTTCCTTACTTGCTCCCAAGTATTGGAAATCTCTCCCTCTTCTCTTCAATACGCTCATCTCTCCCTCATTCTACTCTTTGCTCTACAATAAAAACATACCTTCTCTCCCACTAATCTTCCTCCTTTGTTGGTCATTATTTGTTTAAATGTAATCATTGTACCTTAGTACCTTGTATAACACATTTGCGAACGTGCTTTATAAATAATATACAAATACACCCGAGAGGATGAATCTACATCTAAATACTTATTTTAAAAAACAAAATTAAAATATTGTAAGAAGTATGTTATTAAACTGATTAAACTATTTGTCTGCAACATATTAGAAGCTGCATATTCGTTTTTATTGTAATCAAAACAGAATTTGTATTTGTATCTGCTAGCAAATGGAATAGCGCTTACATTACATTAAGCAAGAGGACAGGTGTTAAAGTTGATGACAGTGTATGGCCATGTACTATAAGAAAACAACTATCCCCTAGCATATGTAAAAATGATACATTTGGTCACAGAACTCCTCTGTGACTTGCAATATTCTTACAACTTTATATCCTGTATATGCTTGCATTAACAGACCACATTCTAAGTGGTAGTGTTAACATTTGCTACCACATATGTCAATATTACTATTAACAGCGTTTGCAGAAAGCACAATGAACACTACATAATGCAAAAATAAAATGACCATTTTGCACAGAATGACTCCACTTTCAAAATATGATATGATGATCGCTGAAAGTATTATAGAGACTGCATTTTGATTTTGAAAATATTATCCACTGGAAATTACAATCAAGTATTGTTCATTTCATTAACATACAAGAAGAAATCATTGCCATAAATTACATTATTTAAACTCTAAACTCACAATTTCAATATCTGAAATGATAAAACAAAACAGAACAATCAAAACATATAATGAAAGCATATCCAGTCCTTCAATCTCTATTTGAATGCAGCAATGGAACAGAACCAATAGGATTTCAAATGTGCTACTAACACACTTAAAACGAAATTGGTACAATGAAACCATGTCATGCTTAGCACATCCCTGTGCACCTATTGGTGCATTACAAAGTGCATCTCATTTTTAAATTTGACGTGTACATTTTAATGTGAAAAAATCCCCCCAAAAAATCAAGGACAAAAAATCAAAGTTCTATTTTTGTGTGAAAGCATATTTGTATTATTAAATATATATATATATATATATATATATATATATATATATATATATATATATATATATATATATATATATATATATATATATGTGTTATAATGTTCCTAGAATAAATACCATATTGTCTTTTTCAATTCCAAAGAAAGCAGAATCACCAACACATCTTTCTTAAATTTCAAATAAAAAAAGTATTCCTGCATTTGGCATTCTAAGTTTCTTTCTTCTTCGTTCTTGACATTTTTTTAATGTGTTTTCTAATTTGTGCAGTCTTTGGTTACAGTCTATTTCAGGTGAAGTGGTTTCATCGTTGTTTGGTTCTTGTTGTGTATTGTTGTTTTCTTGTTCTAAATTGTGGGGTAAAACCTATATTTATTGCATTTGGGATTTATCTGTTCTTTGTAAATGTGAAGACAACCTTAGTCAGAACATGCATAATTGTTTACCATTTGCATGTTCTTCATTTTGAGTCATGTCTTGTTTGGGAAAGTACATTTCAAACAGCTCAGGGTATTGCTGATTTGTAATAGAAGAAAATCGGTTGTGGGCTAGGTACTGTCTGGTTGTCTACTCAAGTGTCTACTCAAGTGACTCATTGGTACACCCACCTACCTGCCTGGGAGTCATAATTCCCCAACTAGCTAAAATATAAACCAAACAGCCCCACCAACCGCATCACCAGTCAGTAACCATGGAAATAGGACCTTCAGGTAGTGGTCAAAGTGGTCGTGGGCGGTAAGGAGCAGTGCTCCTCTACTTTTTTAATTACATTGTATTGTTCCTATACTTTATTTCAAAAGGAAACTGTTCCAGAATGGTTTTGTTTTAAATTAAAAGTGCAGGAAGAATTTGAAATGTACACTTCAGTGCACTGTACTGAATGTCCCCTTAAACAGCAGGTGCATTTATTTAGGGGGTATTTCATTACTCCATCCACCCAATTGCCAGCCTACATGGGCATTATAAAATAATTAAATTGACAGTGGGCTCAGGCCATGACCCCAGGCTAGCAGGCGTTTATGAGGCAGCAAGTTGTGCCCATTTGGACATGACTGTGTAAATGTTCTTGGGCTCTAGACGCAACCATTGAGTAATAAAATGCACATTAAGGTGCACTGTGAAAGCAAGCATCACCCACTGCAAAGTATCTTCCAATTTAAGTGCAACAAGGAGAAGTGTATTATTCTGAAACCAAAGCAATGTTAAGTTGGAACCTTTGCCTTTTTGCCAGCTACAACTCATTCAGCCATAATTGCTCATTCTCTAAACTAATTGCCAATGGAGATACCTGCTTCAAATACCGAATCCACAAACAAGGCCTACACCAAATTCTGGAAGGGGGTGAGGGCGGCAGTTGGTGCTCACCGTTTTTTGACGCCGGTGAAAACTGGGACAAATTTTCATTACATGGATTTCCACCTGGGAGCAGCCCATTTGTCTCTGCTTTAGTTTCCTCCATTGCACTCTTCCTGTTCTCAACCTTACTCTCCAGATACGCCATGTTAACCTTTTTTCTTGTATACAGTGATGGCGATAGTATGTCCTTTGGTCCTAGCAAGAGAAGAGGTAGTTGTTTGCAAGAAAAAAAGAGGCTTTTAAGGACATAAACAGATGTGTCTAAATAAATGTTCACACTTGATATTGCATTTTGTCTTACAGGAGCTTACACATGAATACGTACATCGATGCATCGATGCAGTAATTTAACCAGACTTTTGCTAAATGAATTTAGTTATCTGAATGCGTATACATCTGAAATTTGATATTGTTATTGTAATTTCATATGGCTGTTGTTACATGAATTTTGTGCAAAAAGAATTGAACATCAGTGTATATATATGGAATTCATATCATGTTGTTGGGTTGTAGGTATGAATGTGGATGACTGTGTTAGGAAGCTAGTTAGGGGTGCACTTTATAAATAGCAAGATTTGTTTGCATCATCTAAATAATTGAATAACAGGGCTATGATTTTTCCCATGTGAAACAATGTTCTGCATATAGTTCATGCGTGCCAGCCGGTCTGTGACATTATGGTTGTGTGGGCTTGAAACTGGAACAGGGACTGACCTATTCCCTGGTGCATCTCTCTCTGATTGAGGAATGACTTCCGGGATGCAACATTCCCTTTTGCAGCAAACAACCTGCCAACATATTCTGCAGGCAGGGCGAATCTATCCACAAAAAGCAATGTGTGCAGGCACAATCACTATTGTTAATCTTATCATCAGGAAGACATATGTGTTTGCACTTTTGTGCATACTCGGCAGTTGAAGTTGAAGAACATATTTAGCAAATGTGCTTCTCCAAGTTTAACTGTGATGAGAGAGCAATTCAGGCACATATAATCCTGACAAGCTACCACGTCTTCTGGCCAGGACGATTATGATAATATAATGTTCACACAAACACACATACACACACACACACATAAATATTACTCTGGTTATTTTCTTATTGTGTGTCCTACCCTTTGTGCTGTGTCTTGTGTGTTTATGTACACCCAGATTCCAGCGGGCCATGGCACAAAACAAATATACAAATAAATAAATAAATAAACTATGATGGATTTCGATCTGCTCGTGAAAATGCCCAGGTTATTTTCTCTTTAGGAGTTCTAGCTGAATTAATTTTGCATTGTAGGTGGCCTACGAAGCAGTCTCACTTTTATAGAATACTCTGTGCCTAAGTGATTGTGTGACTAGCGTCAGCCTGTTCGTCATGATGTCCCCGGGGAGAATAATTGCAGCAATTAAATTCATTGACACACATGAGCACTTTATGTTATGCAGACCCTACTTCTACACGATAAGCTGTTAGGTGGCACAGCCGCCCTTTAGAAATTATGTAGGAATATGTGTTGGTGCAGCACATGGGATACTGGCAACCAAACCCCATTGGCATTAGCAAAATTAGTTATTAACATACAGTTGTCACTTGGCAGCTATGACTGTATTAGCCCAAAAACTGTTAGTCAAAGAAAGTATATTTACCCACATGTCTGCTAGGCAGAATCGCAGGCCTAATCAGAATAATGTTTAATAACATTTTATTTCTTCTATCATATGGCAGTGCTCTGACGTCCTCACACTTTAATGCTAGGTAGATTTGAATATACAGCAGACGATTTCAAAATGTTTTCCTGGATTGTGAACGGAATCAAAGTTATAGTCCAATCCAAGTTCATCATCTAAAATTACTAACGTAATATGTATTACCAGTGCTTGGATGTGAGCTCCTATGCGGACAGGCCACTCTGTAGCCACTTGAAACAGAACTGACACCACCTTTCTTGGGTCCAGCCCAGTATGGTCTTTGATCTCCGACTGGTTAATTTTTACACTTCACTCACATGTAAAGGGAGACCCACCGAAGGCTGGTCTGAACACAAATAGCCCATTTAAGCCTTTATTTCATGGTTGATTAAGACAAGGGGTAGTTATTGCAGTCAGAGTCCTTAGGTCTTAGACGGGGAAGGGTATGGGCAGAGCAGAGTCAACAATGGGAATTCCGCGACAGGGAAGATATCTTCCCCATTTTGCAAACTCCCAGCATGCATAGTTCTGACCTGCAGTTAATCGTTAGGACCAACGCACTATGGGAATTGTTGCAAGAGAAGGTAAATAAGGTATGTCAGCTGTAAGAACTGTACGCTTGCCTGCAGCAAGCTAAGAGGGTCCCTAGATACCCATAGAGAGACGGCAGGCCAGGAAACTGCATTCAGCCTGATAGGAAGCAGAAGAAGAGAGCACCCGATCAGTGTGGGTCTCTGGAGGAGGTCACTCAGCATCGCTAGATCCAGAGGATCACATCTGGCACCTGCTGTTGCACAGTAGACAAACCAGGAATGCAGTGCAACATTGAGCTGCCATTGAGTGTCTGTCAAATCAGTGCCTCTTCATCAGACAACTTGCCAACGTACACATCCAGCCTGCGAGATGTCACAAACCTTCAGACACCTGAATCAAACCTATTGATATTCACCCCCAAGCAATTGATCAAGAGAATGAAGCTGCATAATCCAACTTTAAAGGTTTAATGCCCAAGCGAAGCTTAGCGCGGGAGGAGCCATCCACTCAGGAGGCATACAACATATTATCTGAGTGCTGGCGAGTCAAAGTGAAGCATCGAATCACAGCTGAAATCCATGCAAAGTATCACAAAGACTGGCTTGACATGGCTGAGATGGGAATGGGAGTTTTTGTCGCAGTACATTCCATCGAAGTATTCATCAAAAAATAAATTGTGTATTCTGCTGCAAATATATGTCGGATGGGCTGAGGCAAACATATATTGTTGGGGAATTAAGGGGGGGCTGCAGTGGCTTTACCCCACATATATTTGCGGAAAAATCGAACAGTAAAACAAAAATCCAATACATTCTACATTGATGGAATGTTTTCAATAAAATCACATAGAATCGGCTGAGATACCAACAGCAGACAAAAGTAGAGTGGGTGAGAATCTTGTGCCATTCCAGGCAAACCTAGGCACCCCAGGACCCCACTCTAAAGGCATGTAAGAATGCTATATTTGTGTTTTCCCTTGTCTTTAACCATTTCCCAATATTTCTATCCCATCTGCATTACATTTGTAAGATGCCCCCTCGATGAGCAAATCAGCCCTTATTACCGAATGTTTTCCTTAACAGTGCTGTGGTGTTAGTATGTGTAATGTGTGTAATGTGTGTATGTGCCTGCTTGATGCATCCTTTTATTTGAGTATTAACCATATTGTTGTAGTTTGAGTTTGGAAGGCTCTCCTGCTGCTCCACTTCTCTGGACAGTATAACCTGCCTTTTGTCCACATTACTAAAGTAATGTGAAGTAGCTTCTAATCTACTATTGTGCATTTTCTTTATGACTGAAACACCTCTAAGCTAAGCAACCATACAAGGTTTTACATATCAAGCAGAAGCCTGTGTTTCTTACTTGTACTTCGTTTGGCCAAAGTTGGATTTCGTAACACCCACAATTTAAAATATGCCACATCAGCGTTGCTAATTAAAAAAAACACAAGACCAAGATTTGCTCATTTGTTTTACGTAGTAAAGTAGTCCTGGACCTAGTGTGGAATTTAACAATGGAAATTATCACAAACATAATGTGCATTAATTTCTCCAGTTTTCCTCTAGGGGATTACCTGATTAGTGTTCAGTGGTAAGCAGAGCGAATTATTGCCACATGGCCATGCATAGATGCATTGTCCATGTCTTGCTGCAGGACATGTTGCCAAAATGGCGTTTAGTTTTGTGAATCAGAGACATTTCGACTGTCACATTATGACATGGGTAATTTGATCATTGCGTGGAAGTGACTATTGCCCATCAATAGTAGAGGGGAGACCAGTGGTTTTCAGACCTCATGCTCCACACAGCACCTCTACCAGTGCAGCAGTGATCTGCTCATGAAGGTGAAAATGTTACCCAAATGAACTGTATACCTTTTTCACCTCTTAAAGTAGCTTAGGCCTAGGATTGTCTGTACTTTCCAGGATATGTAAACGAGTATGAATGCATCCAAACTACAGTAGCCCGGTGATACTAAAATGAAATAAGAGTCCAAACATGGTTATTATAAAATGTGCGAACTTTACTTAAACAGAGACATTTGCCCAAATACACTGAACAATCCCACCACTGTAAAGCAAATACGTAGATCAATGGAGGCCTAGATATACATGCTTGTGACTCTGGGAATAAAGGACAGGGAGGAGGAAAAACAAGCATAAAGGCAGACAATTGTATGCAACAATGGCTGCTTAGAAATGTCTTGTTAAAATAGTGAATGGTGCCCTTACTGTCTCATGGGTCCAAGGTATAAAAGTCATGGGATGCAAATCTAGAAAAGATTTTCGAGGAGCCTCCAGACCATTCAGACACTACTATAGAGGATAGATAGCATCAAGTGGACCAAATGGGGTTCAAGCACCATTGCATGTAATGCTGCTTATGAACAGCTCAAAAAAGCTCAAAGGTCTTCAGTTGCGGGGCTCTGTTGCGCATGCTGTTGGGATGGCCACTTCTTGAGAGAGCTCTGTCGGCAGTCTTAAATATATGTAAAAAAATATAATTTTCCTGCGAGCAGAGAGCAATCAAACTGACAGCCCTGTTCCCGGTATGCCATCACGAGCTCGGAACGTCAACACTCTGCAGGTGGAAAGTGACCGGGACACAGAGATGTCCCAGGAGGGTCTTTGATGTCCCAGTTACGGCTGAACTGCTGAAACAAAAACAAAAAAGAAAAGGCACGCATTGAGCGGGAAGGCATGCAGCACCACATGTCACCGATAGCACTCAGCACTGCATGGTCGAGCACCAGATGGAGGGGAGCTGTCCCTCACGGATCACGGGCAGAGGAGGTACGACTGGTAAGTAGGATTGGAGTTGAGAAGCGAGGGAGGAGGGTGAGCAACTGCCATGAGAGGTCTGGTGATTTGTGGAGGGAGTTGCAAGACTGCAGGCCCGGTCTCCTGGATTGATCAAGTGGCCCAAACAAGAAAAAAACTAATGGCCTGCTGTGAACGGTGGCACCAGTGTCGGCAGTGGATGTGGGAGGCATAGAGCGCCTCCAGTAGATAGGAACCACAGACACAGCCAATGCAGGGCCCCGAGGACTTTTGGGTGATGACCTCCCTACACTCAGAGCAATCACGGATCTGTGGACACATTGTGGATCGCGCCGTAGTCACTGCCATCTGGCTGGGGCAGGATCCAAACAGCATGCCCGGTGAGTGTGCGCAGAGCGGTGAAAGGGTGGTTCAGAGCCCCTTGGAGTTAAACAGGGTACAAAATCAGGGGGCCGTCCATGGTGGGCAAAGGCATATCGCACCATCACCAGGGGGTAACAACATAGTGCTGCTGAAAGTTTGGTACATCCGAAGAAGCAAGCGAAATTTGGACTACTTTGCAAAAAATAGCCTTAGCAGCCACAAGCACAATACCTGACCATGGGAGCAACGACTGAGGACACTGCAACACTGAATCAAATACAGTAGCACAGTACAGACACAATCGATCCAAAGATTGATGCCCTGACATGCAAGGTAGAGATTTCAGAAGTACAAATTGAGAAGTTATGTGGAAGAATTTCAGCGGTAGTACAGCGTATTGGGGACGGCAAAGATAAATTAGCTGCACTACAGAAAGAGGTGGAAAAGCTTCAACAGGTTATTAAGAAGGTCATCACCAAGAATGACCACCTGGAAGGAAGGTCACGGCATAACAACCACCTGTGCATCATACAGAACTATTGACAATATGGAGACTTTCATGGAGCGCCTACTCATGGAAGTACTGGATGACCCAGCGCTTTCGTCCAACTTTATAGTGTAAAGGGAACACCGTTCCTTGGCTCCTAGACTTCCCCCTGGAGACTAGAACATCGGTTTATCGCCCACATCTTTCTCACAGGGACAGAGATTACCTTTTGAAGGTGGCATGGGACAAGGGAGAACTGTAAACCTTTTCCTGGACTTCAGCCTGCACGTTCAAGAACAGAGGAAGACCTTCCTGGAGGCCAACAATATTCTATGTAGGAAAGGACTACGCTATGTAATGCTATATCCTGCAAAATTGTGATTCATATTAGAGGGTAAGACTATTTTTTCACTGACCCTAGAGCAGTTGATTGCAAAGGAGACTGCTTGCAGGGGTGGACTGGCCTTTAGGGAACTCTGGAGATTTCCAGGTGGGCCTCTGCACCCTGGGCCTCTTTTCTGTGATATTTCCAAATGTTCTCATAGGAAAAGCATTGGGCTTGCTGAAAATGCGTCATATAGGGCCACTTTGAACTTTATTCCCAGGGCCTCTTTTGGTCCCCAGTAATTATTTCCAGGGCCTCTTTTAGTTCCCAGTCCAGCCCTGACTGCTGGATCACCTCACCCACAATGATCACCCCTCGGGCGCTCCCCCCTCGACCCCCCCCCAGGGACTCGACTGTTGATTCATATTTTATGCAGTAATGTGTTTATGGCTGGCTGTGGAGTATGAAGTTAAATGTGATGGGCAGCACGATGGGTAAACAAGAGCTGTTGAATGTTTGCGGGAAAACGCTCTTATGGCTGAATATTCTTCTTTTTAAGGGAGGGGCAGCTTGCAGGCTCAGTCACCCAAAGCAGTAACTGCAAATGTCATGGAGTTCACTGTTATAAGAGGCCAGATGTAAAGTTTATCCGGTAGCTTCATGATTCTGGCGTGGGTGGGTTTTTGGGTACAGAATTTTTTGGAGGTTACTACAAAGTTCATAACCCAGGGGTTTACACGCAATGACTCATGGACACAACATTAACGTAAAAGGGGACACACAGTGGGATATATCCACTGAGGACGGACACATACAGGGTGGGGGGGAACTACATCTTCCAGGGTGCAATGGATAGAGTCACTCTGATTACTTGGAAAATAAGGGGGTTCACAAATGGTAAGAAATTCCACCAGATTATGATTTTGCAAAGCAGCACCATGCAACCATTTGACTCACTTGGGACCAACGTAGACTGTGCTGGCAGGTATGGGTGGGGGGTACATAGGTACAGAGGCCCATTCCTGTCTCATTCTACATACATTTACAGCTCCATGTGCTTCAAACTTCATGAGCAGATAAAGGATGTAGGGGGATGCAACCTCCTACTGGCTGGGGAGTTGATGGGCCTCAAAGTGGTACTGCTGAACTTGTATGCACCACACGTGGACACCGCATACTTCTTTACAGAATGTGCTAGTCAACTTCATAGGTATGATGGATATGAGCTTCTGTGGGCTGAGGACTTTAATCTCGCGATGACAATTGACGCAGATAGGGATAACTCTCGACAGAGACGGAGCTGCGTGTAGTTGACCCATCCGAAGGAGCGGGAGCTCCTCAGCATCGTCGAGTGCTGCTGCTGGAGCTGCATCTACACCTGCATCCAGCCATGCTATGGAGGTAAACTGTAGGCATAGTACCTGCTGCCTACCAGCCCCTCCACGTTCGAATTCCCCAGGCGCCAGCAATGCGCTCCTAATTTGCATATCTGCATTTAAATCAATTTAAAATCAGCTTTCCTGCTCTTGCTGAATTAGTGCCGCATCCCGAGGGCATTTAAAGCAAATCCCATTGACCGAAACTGGGATTCACTGCTACAAGATGGCCGCCGCCACGAGGGCACCCTGCGCCTGACCCTGTCCATACCTGCTGCCTGACTTCCCTGCCTGCATCCTCCTGCCGATTGGCTGATACTATCTATCTAAACCAATCACACCTCTCCGGCAGGCGAGAGCCGGCCCACTGAAGTAAGGCCACTGAAAGAAGGCTCCCAGCTGACGGAGCTGACCAGCATGCCGTGCTGCGGTCTGCGCCTGGACCCTAAAACCTGCAGCCTGCCACCCACCTGGACTTCCTACAGGTACTAGTAACGCTGTACCACAAGACTTTATTGCTTCAGCTTAATCCCCTATGCACTCCCATTACGGCCAGTCACCGCCTTTATCTGTGAGCCTCCATATTTGTTTACTATGCTATGAGAAGTATCTACCTCAGCTAGACTATTAGACAACCCACTGCTACCCTACTGCTTGCCTCTAATGTACTGGCCTGACCTACTGCATATTATGGCACTAGCATACTGAGTTGCTAGATTATACAAGTATCCCAACCGACTTCAGATTAACAAAATGTACTTATGAAGCTATGTTGGCCTGCTCTGTTTATGCTTTTGAATTAGCGCCACCCTGGCTTCCAATGCTAAAGTTGAATCCAGGTGTGCTCATTTGAATTGCTAAAGTTGAATCTAGGTGTGCTCATTTGAATTGCTAAAGTTGAATCTAGGCGTGCTCATTTGAATTAGCGCCACTCTGGCTCCCAATGCTAAAGTTGCATTTAGGTGTGCTCTGTTTATGCTTTTGTATTAGCCCAAACTGATGTTCATTAAGCCTCAGTCGATTTTGCACCTACTCCATGCATCTTAGCCTAGTCTAACCCAGAACTATATTTGTGCTTAGCGCCCAACTGCTATCAATGTTAACAGCTGACTGTATGTTGATTATCTATTTAGCCCTACCTGCTAAATTTCGATTCTAGGTTGCAGTATATGTGTGCCTTGTAAACTACCCAGTATCAGTAAACTCGCGCTAAAGTTGCCCATTATCATAACAGAAGGCAGGCACTGCTAACTTTAACTATGTTCCCATTCTGCATTATACCATCTGTCACCCGTTGAACCAGAGGTCATTACATTAAGTTTGATGAAGGGTTAGGCAGACTGAGATGTCCCCGTCACCACCCTATCCATTGCCCTACACCTTTCCTTCCCACACTACGCCCGTTTCCCACACTAACCACAACCAAACTACATCCAGCCTCCAATATGTGCACTACACATGATAAGTTGCCCCCTGTGCCTATAGCCTCAACTGCCTCCCCTCCTAACATCGCTAAGCGTAACGAGAGACTAACCAGCAGACTACCGTCCAGCAGGCACTCAGCATTAGAATATTCCCATAAGATCATACGTGCAGTTTGCCCAGGATCCACTGACAATAATCGCAGGCGCCAAAAGAAAAGGTGAACAGCCCCTCTGAACAACTTAAGGGACATTAGCCCCAGTCCACCAGCAAAGGACCTACAATCACAGCCCACTAAAGGAGCATTACTGAATGTCAGGTCATTGGTAGCACATGCAACTGAGATTGCCGACATGATTGTGAACAATAACCTTGACTTCCTTGTAATGACAGAAACCTGGCTACATGAGGCAGCAGGCCCCTCTATTGCCCTATCTGTCCCAGATAATTACTCCATTCTCCGTGCAGACAGACCCACGGCTCGCGGAGGAGGAATAGCCATTATCTTTAAAGGCACTGTCAACATAAGACTAGCCACCCCTACGCCATTGGCATCATGTGAACTCCTCTCAGTTAAGTTCCAAACCTCACCCAACAGCACTATCACACTACATATCATTTACAGGCCTCCAGGACTTCCGGGGTCCTTTGAAGAAGATATCACAGCCCTAGCAGCCGACACCACCAAACCCACGGCACAAAATATCATTTTAGGAGATTTCAACCTCGGTTATAAGGACACCAGCAACCCACACGCCATCTCTCTAGCCTCTGCACTGCTAGAACAAGGCTATACTCAAATTAGCACCTAACCCACACACGAAAAAGGAAGGATACTTGACTGGGATGTGGTTCTAAATTGCACCATCACCCCACTAGATCCGACTCCACTAGTATGGTCAGACCACCACCTTATCATCTTTGAATTGCATATCAACAACGTGGAAAAGAAAAAGCCCATTATTGCTCGCCCCTGCCTCACAAGGAATAAACGTAACATCACAGCAGATGCTCTAGTTCCATTGGTAGCCCCCCTACTCAATGCCCTACCGGACACCAATGACCCTAACACTCTAATTAACATCTACAATGAGACCATGACTAAAGTCATTGATGATATTGCCCCGCTAAAACTACGTAAAAGCAAACCCATAGCCCATCTTAACTCATGGTTCACTCCAGAGCTAAAAACACTCCACACTGAAAAAAGAAAATGGGAATCACATTGGAAATCATCCCCTACACCTGAAAACAAAAACTAACCTGGCCACTATCACTGCCACTTACAAAAATAAGACAATCCAGAATTATTCAACATTCTAAGAGAACTAGAGAACCCCAACCCACCGCCAGATACATGCACTAAGGATGAAACCTGGTGTACCAGCATTCAAAATGCCCTCTCCAATAAAATCAAAGGACTGCAGACCAAAATAGCTGACAAAAGATCCCAACTAACAGTCACTACACCAGCTCCTACCCCTCACATTAACTCAGGTTTCACATTAAAAAAATTCACAATTCCTGAAGTCCAGAAAATCATCACGTCTCTTAAACCATCTAACTGCAAGGGCGACAGTTGCCCAGCCCAGATTATAAAAGATGCAGCTAGAGATCTTGCCCCTTTCCTTACTAAACTTGTAAACTCCTCCTTCTCTAATAATTCCATCCCAAGTAACCTCAAACAGCCCTGGGTTCTACCATTATTAAAAAAACAGACCCTTGACCCGGCTATACCCACTAACTATAGACCAATTACGACAGTCCCCTTTCTATTGAAAATTTTGGACAGGATAGGCTACTTGCAAATACAAGATTATCTTGAAGCTCACAAAATACTCGGCACCCGTCAATCTGGCTTCAGACCTCAGCATGGAACAGAAACCGCACTTCTCGACCTCAAAAGCCAGATCGATGAACTGAAAGACAAAGGAAAGATGGCCATCCTACTTCTACTCGACCTCTCTGCGGCTTTTGATCTGGTGGATCACTCCATACTTTGTAACCACCTATCCTCAGCGGCCCATTTCTCCAGCTCTGCAGTTGCCTGGATCCAATCTTTCCTCGCCAACAGAACTATGCGAGTGTTCTCACCTTCAGCAGCTGCTGACCCCATCCCCATCACCTGCGGAGTCCCTCAAGAATCCTGCGTCTCGCCCACTTTGTACAACATTTTTACAAAGCCACTATTTGACAAATTGGACCGTTTGGGTGTCACCTACACAAATTATTCGGATGACACCCAGATACTCCTACCCCTCTCAGGAACCTATGATATAGACGTCGCACGGAACAACGAAGTCTAAATCATCATTCAGGCATGGATGGCCACACATGGCCTCTGCCTGAATGATGATAAGACTGAATTACTCCCAGTCGGATCATCTAACAACCTTCTCAAACTAAGTCCTCACTACACAAATATCGTCATTGATGGAAACAGTATACCCATTGCCAAACATGTAAAAACTTTAGGTTTCTACCTCGATGCCCAGTCTAACCTAACTAAGCGGATTAACATGACCTCTTCGGCCACTGCCTACACCGGCAAGTTGATCAGAGCCTGTAGACCTTTACTGTCGCCCACTAGCTGCCTTACTCTGGCGAGAGCGCTCATACAATCCAAATTGGATTATTGCAACAGTCTTTATCTAGGAGCAAACAAAACCATCTTAAATAAACTACAGATCATGCAAAATAACGCGCTCAGAGCCGCCCTGAATATTCCCAAAAGAGAGCATATATCAGAAACCAGAAAGCACCACATGTGGCTCTCTATACAGGACAAAATTGCCCTAAAAACGATCTGCCTCACTCACAAAGCGCTTAACCACCAGGCCCCCCCCTACCTTACAGATAAGTTCATATGGAAGGTATCCAACAGAATCACCAGATCTTCCAACATACCATGTCTGGTGGTGCCCAGATACAATCTAAATAGAGCCGGAGGTTCTAGCTTCCCAGTATTAGCCGGCCAGCTTTGGAACACTCTCCCTCAGAATATTCAAACCATTCAAACCTTTAACAATTTCAGAAGCCATGCTATCACTTGGATACTAAATAAAACATAAAACAACAGCTCTTGATACCACTAACCTTTAGGTGATCGGCACATACTACTGCTATGACCCAATGTATAATATGTATAATGTTTAATATGTATATATGTACCATTGTAACTTTACCTTGAATGTTCAAACTGTATTCATGCATATAACTGTCTATTCTATGCCTTGTAACCACTAATATCCTATAGCGCCCAATTACCTTTGTGTCAGGTGCGCGATATAAATAAAATAAACAAACAAACAAACTCAAGAGAAGCTGCCTAGGATGGTTGCGACCTGGATGGATTTGGGGGAATACCATGGAATGATAGAAGTGTGCAGGTATAGCCCCTCGAACAAGAGGGAGTTCACATATTACTCAGAGGTATACAATTCAGCCTCCAGAATTGATGACATACTGGCAACATCAAAAATACTGAGACGAGTGGAAGACACACAAATACTGGCTCATACACTGTCAGATCACTCACTGGTAGTGCTCACATACGCGACCATGTCTGCGAGACCACAGCTTCCACATTGGAGGTTCAGGTACCATGTGTTAGGAAGACCCAGTATTTAGGTATTAGATTGCGCAAGAGAATGTTCAATTCTTCATGCACAATGACGATTCTGTCCCAGACACAGGTTTACTACGGGAGGCATTCCAAGTTTGCATACGAAGGAGTTGTATATCAAAGAAGGGTGGGGTCCTTAAAGCACTGTGACATAGTTTGCAGTCACTAAAGGGTCAGATCAAAATACTAGAGGGCAGACAAACATCAGGGAGTGGGGAGGAGGTAGACAAGCTGCTAAAGGAAGTTAGGAGGGAGTTTGCAGAAGCAGTCAACAGGAAAGCTAAATATTTAGTGGAACCAGCAGAGGTGGCAGCCTATGGGGAAGGTGACCGGCCGAGTAGGACTCTGGTGTAGGCGATTCACAAAGAGAGAAAAGCAGTAAACATAATTGAAGGAGTGGATGTGGCAGGTCAGACGGGTAGGGACTCCTGCACCATCAATGAGGTATTCTGGGTCTGTTATGAAACATTGTACACACCCAGGTCAGCAGCAGACTTAACCAGGATATGTGAGTTCCTAGACCATGTTTGATTTGGGGTGGCTTGGCACGGATCAGGCCATGCCTATGAACATTCCACCCTCAGCTGAGGAGATCAGGAGGGTGATCATGTCTCTCCCTAATAATTAGGGTGTGCTGTTTTAGGTATTTTCTTAATTCTTTTTGCTTCCGATTGTATTTTTTCAGTGTTTTCAAAACATTTTAGAATTTGTTTATTTGTGATTTCCTATACGCCCCCTTCAAAAAAATCACAGATAACTGATTTTTCCAGTAAAAACACACACATTCTTTTATTGTTTCGTTGCATGCATAAATTGGGTAATATATCTCATGATTGGCTGCAAGAATAACATATGCCCAGGTTTGAGAGGTTAACTTCGAAATCCACCCCATTGCTCAAAGATGTTCATCAATCACAGACTGTTTTGACAGTGATATGGTTATGCATAACAGATGTCAACTCACAATTTCTTTGGGCAATGCACAGTGAGATTAAATTATTTGCCAGGAATTACACACCTTGGTTTAGCAGCATGCTACATGTCCCATGTGGTATGGCTGGTCTCTTGGTGACTGTTGTAATGCATCGCAGGACTCAAACTAACCGCAATTCAATTTAGCCGGCATGGGAAAGGGGAAATATGGTCGGCTACAAAAATAACATATGCCCAAGTAGTGTTGCCCCAATAATGAAAATCAAAAGCTGGCACTCATGAATATATGCACTGTAAGAGAACATGTATCTTAAAGTGAAATATACAAATGCAGTTCAATTGCCCTTCCCCTTAGAAGAAGGTATGCAAGTCAAAATAGCATTTGACTTTTAAACGTAAGTAATTGGCATTGGTTTAAAATGTGTGCTTTGCAGTGATCGCTTTACGAACCGCATTTGCTGGAGCCCTTCCCACTGTCACTTGCCTTGGGGTATACAGAATTGTTATCACCTTGTTGCCTTTAACACCAGTTCCTCTGCATCAGCCACAAAGAAGGATATATAGCTTTTTAGTGGGCATTTTTGTTGTTTCAGCACTGTGCTGGCTGGCAGTCTCGTGATATTCTGTGGCAAAGGACGCTCCCCTAAACAGTGGCTGTTAGAAACACTTATATCCATCCTTGTAGCTCACCGGGAAGAGGGTGGAGGGGAGCAAAATGGTGGCAATGTGCCCCCCAAAGCAGTACTTGACTTCCTAGTTCAGGAACCAAGAGCATAATGGCAGCTGGAACTATGAGTGTGCATCTTCGGCGTTCGGATACTCGCGGCTCTTATTACTGATTTAAAGGCAGTGGTTCAAAAACTATGATTCACCAACGCCTCTCTGAAAAAGCTCCCAGCACCCCCTTAAAGACACAGAAAAAACAGAGGCACACGCGGCGCTAAACGATAGAACGCAAGAGTCAGTTGTCCTTTTACCTGTGGGCACGTTCTGTTTGCAGAGGATCTGCCAGTTTGGAAAGTGAAAATAATCTTACGTAATGACCCACTCCCTTTACTAAGTGGACTCCATAAAAAGGCGTTATTTACATTTTAAAGTACACTTTCCTTTTCTACGTATGAGCTTTCATTGGCTAGCAACAATGAGATAAGCTGGGTAGAATTTAAGGAATGAAAATAGCAACATATACCTCGAGTCGTGCACGTGCTTTTTATTGACATTGGTGGGCACACTGCAACACGATCCGCAGTGTTGCTCCATTGTCTCTTTAGCAGTGCTTTGATGAGCGATGTAGACCTGCTTTCATTTCACTAAGCACATTCCGTGCTCTGGGTAACAGTAACAAAAAACGTGCCCATGTATCAAAGGGTTAAGACGGGATGAAGCCTGGTAGAGGTTTAAACTTACATCATGAGAAAGTGTGTGTTGAGTCTGCCTCCCGCCATTAGTTAATAGTGGCGTGTGCAACACTAAACAAGTCACGTGGTGGGCCTCAGGGGGTACACGGAAAATATGTGTACAATGCCAGCGCTATGAAGTCCAAACGAGAAAAGGAGCGCCCACTTGGTTTATGCGGAGTTTTAACTGCAATTTCAATGGGTGATTGGGTATGTAAAAACACATGGACTATAGACAAGTAAACCATAGTCATTGCTGATGTTTAGCTTTGGCTTGAAAACCTGTCCATGGAGATGGTTCGTACTCTATTTGTGGCCTTGTATATGCCACTGCCAGTATATCATCCACCTGTGCACAGAAACCATGTAGGACAATTTGAATTTATTTCCAAATTCTCATTCTCTCTCTTGGATCATGAAGAAGCCAAAGACACAACATTTGCCATTAATCCGTCGAGTTCCCCCGGTTGTGTAATCTTATAACAAAGGGCATCTTTCACATTGCTGCCTATAACTAGCTCTGTTTTGAAGTTTTAATCAGCTCTGAAAGGAGAGTTATTTACGGAGAACTGGCTGTGTGGTCTGATTTTTAATCCTTGAACCCCCCAGTCATTTTGTTTTTCTTCTTGTATGCGTGTGATGCGGCCTTGAATTGGAGAATGTTTCAAACATACACGATGAGCTCAGTGCCAAACTGGCGGGTCTTTTTATCTGTTACAATACGCACTTAGCTGAACCAAATGAATAAAAATTACTTCAGCGAACTACAAAAGCCTGGGGCTTCTCAGGGCACTGATACCGACGTTCATTAATGCAGATGTTGTCCGAGGTTTGCTAATTCATCACATTAAAATTAAAGTTTTGAGCATTCAAATTCCGACTAACAAATACAGACCGCATGGCAACAACATTTGAAGATAAAGAAAACATTCAGCGCAGCCGTGGTATTTGCTGCACTTTTGGTATTGCTTTGGCTTTGCAACTTACCTGAAAAATCTGAGGCCAATTTAAAAATAAAGGGGAAGGAATCAGACCTCTGCTATTTTGTTAAAATGCCTGCATCAGTCACCAACTTAGGCAGTTAACGGGATTTGAGGGGTTTGGGTTCCTTGCAGTGAATTAGACGAAGGCCTGAAACGTGCTCATTAGCCCACCCTCGGAAATCTCTTCAAACTAACGGCGGCATTGCTCTGATATGCAAATGCCATCTCCTTAATCTCTCTAAGACAAAAAGCTTTTGTGTTTAGCAGCCGGTTTTCAAACATGCATAGCACCCTGGGTCCATGTGCTTGTTTGCAGGCAAGTGGGTGCCAGAGGCCCTGATTATTATTCAAGTTAGGGGGCCCTCACTGCTTAAAGAAGAATGCAATTGGTAATTAATCGTGATTTGCTCGGGAATTTTCTGCTGCTGTCTACCCTTGCTTCTTGTTCATATGTCAATTCATCTCCGAGCAGACAGCTTTCTTCCATTGCTCTACTCCCGAGGTGGGGGCGGAGCTGCAGACTTCTGACACTGGCTCTGTGAGGATTACATGTAACCCGGCAGGGCATGCTACGCCAGGGATTTACCTTCTCTGAGGGGTTTAAAGGACATTGTTTCCAGGGCTGAGAGGATAGCGCATCAGCAATGCAGTCTGCCTTGAACAACACCGTTTCGAATCCCCCTCCTGCACTTATACACTGTGTGGTTAATTAATTTGATAAAATAACCAGTGTTTTTCAGAGTCCACCGAGGAGGAAAAAAACAATCTCGGGGGACTTTTTCTGGATTTATTCAAATGTATCGAAAGCCAGCAACCCTACACATAATATAGCACCTGCGACAGGCAGCCTCATGGACGAATTTTATAAGGAATTTGCATATGATTTTATTTTGCACATGTTGTGCATGTATGAATCTGCCTTTGACAGGTGCGCAATGCCGGTGTCCACGAGGTCAGCCCTGATTACAGTACTCCTCAAGCCTTGTAAGGATCCAGCCTACTGCATCTGGTACAGGCCATTGTCGTTGGTGAAGGCAAACAATAAAATCCTGGCACATTTGCTAGCGGACCACCTGCAGCTGCATATAACAGCATTGGTCCTCCCAGACCAAACAGGATTCACCCCGAGTCAGTTGACTCAAAACAATCTGCACTGACTCTTTGCCCTCATGCCCAACATTAACAAGGATATCCCAGCAGTGGTGGTCTCTCTCGAATCAGAGAAGGCCTTTGATTTGGTTGAATGGTCATTTATGTTTGAGGTCCTCTGATGGTTCAGCATTATGCAACCTATCTCTGCAACAGATAAGGCTATTGTATGCGGACCCTCGTGCTATGGTACCTACTAATAAAGCTGTAACCAGTCCGATTCTCTCAACCCATGGGATAAGGTGGGGGTGCCCCCTCTGTCCACGTCTCTATGCCCTAGCGATAGAGTATTTGGCATGCTACATGCGGGAATTCCACACATAGGGGAATTAAGATCTATTCCAGGTTGAGTATGGCCTCACTCTATGTGGACGATATGTTGCTGTATGTCAAAGACCCAGAGATTAACCTATCACCCATAGTGCATGATGTTCAACGCTTTGGACGATTGTCTGGGTTAACAATAATTTGGGATGAATCCAAGATCCTCCCACTGAATCCAGCAGCAAAGTCACCTGACACTGCAAACAACTTCAAATGGTGTCTTATGGGTACTCGATACCTGGGGGTACACAGAAGTTAACTCACTATATGGAAAAAACTATATGAGGACACTGGAGCAGTTAGAATTCAAAGTGAATACATGGATATATTTGCCCCTCTCACAAGCAGCATGACTAGTGTTGGCCAAGATGGTGGTTGTTCTGAAATTACTGTATGAATTTAACAATATTCTGCCCCCGCAGAAGTTCTGGACACGGACAAGAAGTATGATGATCAAGCTAGCATGGGCAGGCAAACAACCCAGAATGGCGTACAACACACTCACTAAATCATGTGAAAGGAAAGGGCGGGATTTCCCTGATATGTTTTTCTATTATGCTGGGGCACAGGTGGTGTGGTGGTGTTCCCCAGCAGTCGAACTGCCTCATTTATGACTGGAGTGGGTCACAATACACCCAGATGACCTACGGTTGGTACTGTGGGGGAAAATACAGGACCCACATAGAGAGATACTTCCTGTGGATACAAATGTTGGGCCTCGGGTAAGGTAACAAAAGTCATCAGGGAGGAACACCTATATGCCCTGGAGTTCTCGCTGTATGGTGCACAAGGGGTTAAGGTGTATCATGAAAAAGTATCCTGACAGAATTTCAAGAGCCTGGGCATCCGTACTTTGCAACCTCTGTTCGTGGATGGCAAATTCATTACTTTAGAGCAACTGAAGCGTAACAGGGCGATGTTTCCGCTGTCACTGTTCTCCTGTACTACAGGCTCAGACATGAACTAGAGGTGTACGGGCCGTGCGTGCCAGGTGAACTCTGGTCACTCAGGTTGCAAAATACATTGTGGCACAGCAAAAAAGATGATTATATCATTGAGGATAGAAACAGAGGACAGAGCTAGTGCAAAGAGGGACACAGCGTTGGGGTTGGTCATGGTGTATAACCAGTGGAGACAGGCGTACACACAGACAAGAACAATCTCTCAGTAGCATATACATTCTTGCCCGCTTTAAATACATGCATCAATTGTATTACATGTCGACACGACTGCAAAAGTACTACCCAGACAGAATCACTAAATGAGGAAGATGTAGGCAACAAAACATAGATTTCATACACATGGCATGGCAATGTGATAAGGTGTATGATCTGTGGCAAAGAATAATTGTGGCAATGCAGGACATGGTGTGGGAGGGAAAACAACACTCACCGCTGGCCTGGCTTCTCTCCATTTTTTCAGGGGAAGGTAGACTTAGGAACCGTTTGCTGAGTATGGCATCAGTGGTGACACGTTCACTGATAGTTAGTTCGTGTATGGTTGAAGGGTCCTGCTGCCTCATTCAAGCCCTGGAGGAACTGTGTAAGAGACTATGAAATGCAGGAGACACGGTTTGTGGCATTGCTACTGGCCAGGAGCAGACCTATAGATATTTGGGGGCCACTGAGAACCTACCTAGCATGGGGTGAAGAATCATAAACAATGCACAAGGGGAGTAGGGAGTAGCCAATCCCACTCGGACTGAAATTGGATGAATAATGTTATGGAGTTGAAATGTATAGAGTGAACCGTATAAGGAACAATAGACGGGACAAAAACAAAGAGGTGATGGCTGGAAGGTTTAGAATTAATCTTAACCACTGGCGTTGCTCTGGGCATCCCTCCAGACCATCGTTCTTCGCCTGCCAAGCCATTACAGAAGGGGAAAGACCATATGCAAATCAGACTTGGCCCCACCCCAAAAGGGGCAGTCCAGCCCAAACTGCTAGGTCACAGCCCTTCTGCACGAGACCACAAGCATCCCCAAACATGTTTCGGCCTTTTTGGGCCTCATCAGTGAGGGATAGCGTGGGTCTCTAGGCCCAGCAGGCATGGGACCCACGTCTGGGCATACCCGTCCCACTCGGGGTGACATAGCAAAAACAAAGAGGTGATGGCTGGAAGGTTTAGAATTAATCTTAACCACTGGCGTTGCTCTGGGCAACCCTCCAGACCATCGTTCTTCGCCTGCCAAGCCATTACAGAAGGGGAAAGACCATATGCAAATCAGACTTGGCCCACCCCAAAAGAGGCAGTCCAGCGCGAACTGCTAGGTCACATCCCTTCTGCACACGACCACAAGCATCCCCAAACATGTTTCGGCCTTTTTGGGTCTCATCAGTGAGGAGTAGCTTGGGTCTCTAGGCCCAGCAGGTACGGGACCCACATCTGGGCATACCCGTCCCACTCGGGGTGACATAGCAAAAACAAAGAGGTGATGGCTGGAAGGTTTAGAATGAATCTTAACCACTGGCGTTGCTCTGGGCAACCCTCCAGACCATCGTTCTTCGCCTGCCAAGCCATTACAGAAGGGGAAAGACCATATGCAAATCAGACTTGGCCCCACCGCAAAAGAGGCAGTCCAGCCCGAACTGCTAGGTCACATCCCTTCTGCACGAGACCACAAGCATCCCCAAACATGTTTCGGCCTTTTTGGGCCTCATCAGTGAGGGATAGCTTGAGTCTCTAGGCCCAGCAGGCATGGGACCCATGTCTGGGCATACCCGTCCCACTCGGGGTGACATAGCAAAAACAAAGAGGTGAAGGCTGGAAGGTTTAGAATTAATCTTAACCACTGGCGTTTGGGGATGCTTGTGGTCTTGTGCAGAAGGGATGCGACCTAGCAGTTCGGGCTGGACTACCCCTTTTGGGGTGGGACCAAGCCTGATTTGCATATGGTCTTTCCCCTTCTGTAATGGCTTGGCAGGCGAAGAACGATGGTCTGGAGGATTGCCCAGAGCAATTCCCGTGGTTAAGATTCATTCTAAACCTTCCAGCCAACGCCTCTTTGTTTTTGCTTTGTCACCCCGAGTGGGACGGGTATGCCCAGACGTGGGTCCAGTGCCTGCTGGGCCTAGAGACTCAAGCTACTCCTCACTGATGAGGCCCAACCAGGCCGAAACATGATTGGGGATGCTTGTGGTCTTGTGCAGAAGGGATGTGACCTAGCAGTTCGGGCTGGACTACCCCTTTTGGGGTGGGACCAAGCCTGATTTGCATATGGTCTTTCCCCTTCTGTAATGGCTTGGCAGGCGAAGAACGATGGCCTGGAGGGTTGCCCAGAGCAATGCCAGTGGTTAAGATTCATTGTAAACCTTTCAGCCATCACCTCTTTGTTTTTGCGTTGTCACCCCGAGTGGGACGGGTATGCCCAGACGTGGGTCCCGTGCCTGCTGGGCCTAGAGACTCAAGCTACACCTCACTGATGAGGCCCAACAAGGCCGAAACATGTTTGGGGATGCTTGTGGTCTCGTGCAGAAGGGATGTGACCCAGCAGTTCGCGCTGGACTACCCCTTTTGGGGTGGGACCAAGCCTTATTAGCATATGGTATTTCCCCTTCTGTAATGGCTTGGCAGGTGAAGAACGATGGTCTGGAGGGTTGCCCAGAGCAATGCCAGTGGTTAAGATTCATTCTAAACCTTCCAGCCATCACCTCTTTGTTTTTATAATAGACGGGACACCATAGAGGGTGAGGACAGAAAGTACTTTGTAGCTCCTCAGTGTGTTTTATCTTTTGTAATGCTTTGTGATGATATTGTGCTTCTCTTTGGCCTGGAACTAAAAGAAAAAAATGCAATAAACAAAGTTTTTAAAAAAGGTATTCAGTTGCAGGTGGAGGTGCAGGTCCTCGGGGCTTGATTGCTTCAATGGGTGGCAGGCTATTCAGTCATGGGGGTTCAAAGCAGTGACTCAATTTCCAATGTACGGGATCAGCAGTGAGTGGCATCCACTTCCTAGCTTGTTTGAATTCTCTGAGCGGCTCATCGAGCAAAGTGTAGCTGGAAGCAAAGGCAATGGAGGAGTTGGTTTGCTTCAGTAGTCGATAGGGTTCTTAAATCAGAATTGCCAAAGGCAATATGTTTGGGTTTGCATCATGCTGTGAATCCTGTCAGGCACCTTAAAACAATAACAATGTGCTTTTTTAATCTGAGACCAAGCAAGTACCTCAGGGGTGCTTATGGGGTGTTTGACACCATCCTGGGCAGGGGATTCCTTGGTAACAGACATCATCGGTATTAACTAAGCTTTCCTTCAAGCGGTCACTGTGATGCTGGAAATTAATTGGAGGGACAGGGCATCCATGTCCTTGTCCTGTACTCCTTCATCTTGTGTGTTCTGTGTTGTTTTCTGCCCAGGAGTCCAGTTGGGTCCCTTTGAAGTGCAGATCTTCCTCTTTTTGGTTGTGGCGAACAGAGACCCTTGGGATACCCTTATGGCACCCATGGGTGGGGGTACAACCCTGTACCCCTAGTGTATATTTTTGGGAAACCTGTGTGTTGCCCACAGAGCAGGGTATGGGCTGTGGCAGCCCCATGCTGATATGACAGGAGTTCTGAGTAACCTCCATTTTGGAACACCCAGGCCCTGTCATAGGAATCAGTAGATTCCTGATAGAAGGCAAGATGGCCCATGGGGCCTCTTGGTTTCTATTGCCTGTTACCTTGTTTTCCCAAAGTCCTGGGAAGCCCTGACTCTGTCCCTTCCCCTGACTGGCTGTTGGATGGATGAACCATATATGTTATTGTGGGGAAGTCCAGGCCAGACTGGCTGGAGCCTTCCCAGTGACTGTATGTTGTGGCACACCCTTGGGGTGGGACTTGTGTGAATAGAGTGTGTGACCAATATTAATTCTATGTACGGGTGACTGGTTTCTGTGTGTGTGACACAATGAATGAGACAGCCCTGCCTTAAGCTGACATGAATGCAGTGTAGTGTGCTGAAAAGTTGGATGCGTGCCCCAATCCACATTCCTTGTTATGGGTTTCTGGGTGGAAGTGCATGGCCTGAATGAGAGCCTGATTGGTTGCCTGCCTGCATGAATGCACTTCTGTGTGATTGGATGGCTGAGCCTGGCTCAGGTAGAGTGAGTGAGGGACAGATGTGTATATCTGGGGACCTCTATTCGTTCAGAAGCTGAAGTTGAAACTTGAAACTTGAAGCTCATCCTTGAAGCCCAGCTGGAAGAAGAATTGCTGCTGCACTTCCTTCGACGAAATCTAAGGGCTGTCGAGTCTGTCGAGGTCTGATCCGCGAAAGGACCTGGCTAGGAGACCTCTCGCCGAGCTACAAGGGACCATCATGCAAAAAGCTGCACTTTATCGAGGTACCCTGGAAGCCAGTGCCAAAATGCTGTCGAACGGAGAAGGAGTCCGCCTAGAATCCTGAAGAGAAGCGCTGGGACATCAAGGCCATTTCCATGACTGCTGGAAGCTAGCCGAGTCGTATTTCCCAGAAACAGGGACAGCTTGATGCCATGCTGCTTGATGATCAGAGTCGCGAAAGCTCCAACTTTGCCTAAAAACATTTCACAGAGGACAATCTTGCCATCACCATCGGCCACTTTGCCCCGCCGGAGGAAGTCTAGTCCGTCGGCTACTGAGGAAAGTCTGCCAATGGGTTTCCCGCCACCCAAAGCCAACAAAGACATCCCGAGGACACTGACGGAGTGAAGATCCGAGGTCCAGCCCGTGGCCGAGTCCCAAACGCTGAAGCTATCCCGAGGTGCGTGCTCTGGCTGCAGCACCGACAGGCCAGAGGACCGCCGAAGCAACTCCCGACACTCGATGCTCGCTGCTGGGCCCACATCCATCACTGAATCTTCTTTGCAGCACCAAACACTTTGCATCAAGGTGGAATGCAAACCTCATCTTCCCAGGACTACCTCGAACGATCTTCGAAGAGCACTGCGAAGATCGAAGCTGCTGTCTCAATGCCAGTGATCCACTTTTCTTTGAGGAACCTCAACGCCCTGTGACTCTTGCTTTAAAGGGAGTCCACCGTCGAGGGATCCATCGAAGAACCTGCAAAGAAACCTTTACATTTCAGGTACATTGGGGTGGTTGAACTTTTTGAACAGGAAGCAAGACTTATTTTATATTAATGCACTGGGATTATTAATACTTGTGTTACAGGTTACCCAGGTATCAGGATCCTCACTCAGTCTTAGCAGCAAAAAAAACATTCTGCCCTGGTTTAACTTAACATGCCTTCTTTCCTTGTGATCTACGCTGTTACATCATGCTTCATGATTTGTGTGCTATTATAATTGTCAGCTGTTGATGATTTTGAAAGGAATCTAACGCTAAGTGTGGTACCACATAGAAATTGTATATGTTGGCCAAATTTAGAATTACCAGAGTACAAAGTGTGTTTTTAATTGTGTATATATCTCTGAACCTTATTTTTATATAAAGAACTGTGTTAACACATAACATAGCATGTGGACATTCCTTTGTGGGGTCTTGGGGAATCACTGGTCCTCATTACAACTCTGGCGGTAACCGTGCCGGTAAAAATGACAGGCTGCCGGCGGAGTTGTATAGTTTTTCCAGCACCAGGCAATGGAGAATCACCGGGGAATTACAGCCCCGGCGGTCTCTGAAGCCAGGCATGGGAAAAAGCTACTCCCCATTCTCATTTGAGTCCCATAGGACTCAATGGAAATGGGGAAGACGGTAGCACTGGCACCATTCATAATGGTGCCAGTGCTACCGTCAAAGTCTGTGAGCGTGTGCCTTTCCACCCGCGAGGTCAGACCTGGTGGGCAGAAAGGCACCTGACTCGCAAACTTGTACTCTGTCGCTCCAATAACAACAGTGCCGGTAAGCCTACCAGCACCATTGTTACCAGATCGGCAGGGTTGTAATGAGGCCTATACTTAACCAGACTGTATCACCTCCTGAGAGGTTAAGCCTTGGTTGCTCCTCCTAGCTACCACATAAGAACCTTGGCTGGGGTGTTCTGTTCCTCTCCTCTGCCGTATAGAGGTCAGAAGTACAGATAGCCCCATCAAGTCTTTAAATTCACTTTCTGTTGTCCCCCTGAAATGGTTAGGATAACGGCTGACTGCTCTCCTGAAAGTTCTGCCTTTTGCCTAGGAAAGGGATTTGAGCAGTGGTAGCTCCAAAAAGTGTTTTATTTTGATCCTTCTTTTTAAAGATGAGTGTTAAAGATGGTTCACCAAATGGAGGGATTCAGCCCCATACAGGAGATAGGTCCTTATCAAGCCTTCTATTAAATGTCTGTCTCTGCTACAGATTGTACCTCCTTTCCAGTGCTATGCTCAAAGTCCTTTATTTGCAAGCAGGTGGTTTAAAAAACGACAGCTGTACAGTAAGTGTCAAGATGGCCTGTGGGCTTTTGCCCACTGGTCTTCACTTGGGCCGTCAAACACCTCTGTCTGTCCCACATCAAGTGGGCTTCTATTCCATTTCCCTTTTCAAAGGTATACCTGTCCCCAGCATTTCTTCCTGTGGCAATCAGTCCCTCCACTTGGGAATGGTGTCACAATGCTTTCCAAGAACACACTAGGTTTCCCTGTAACAAGGCCCATGTGTTGTAGGAGCAGCTTCAGAGGCAGATGCCTGCAGCAGATGTCACTTTCTTTTGAAGCACAAAATCTAAAGAATCCCACAATACAGCTTCCTTCCTTTTCTGCTAAGAGTGAGTAATCCTAGATGCATGCAAACTTAGTCATGTTCACCCCTTAACCAAAAAAGGGCAAATAACCATGTAATTATCAAAAATATACATATTTTAACATTTACCAAAACACATTACACATTACAATTATATTTCTCTAAAAATACACACAACAATTGATCAGATGTGGGATGTTTTTACCCATGCATCCAAGCCCTACCTCAAAAACTGTGCAGTACTGGCATTGAAAACATCATGATGGCCAGAGATTCCCAGAAAATGCCCAGGGAAGTGCATGAAGAATAGGCTGCCACCCATTTTGCCGATGTTATGGGCACAGAAGGGCACTGCCTAAAACCACCATTGGACTACCCACACAGTAGCCTGAAACCATTGGGAATGGCAATGCTGATTGCCAAAAGCAACCTAGAATTGTGGGGAACTCATTTTCTTAAATCCCAAAAATGGGTGCAGTACCAATACTCACCACTATCAGAAAGCCGGCGTTTTAAAACACCAGATCTTTTTTTTTCTTTTTCATGTAAAACTGAATAGATGAACCCAAAGCATGCCAAAGAAAGACTTACTGAGAGGTGGATCCAATGTAAAGTTATATCCTGAAGTGACTTGAAGGTTTATAACAAGACTGGCTGAGCTGTGGATTTCAGCAGTTTAAGTAAATTTGGACTGAAAGACACTAAAAATCTAAATGTTTAAAAGAAATGAGTGACCTACTTTTGAGTGTCACATAGGTTGCAATTGTTTAAATGTCATAGTTTTAAACTTATAATCAGCATTCTAGCTGCATATGTAAAAATGGTTAGTTTTATTTGAATGCAGGAAACTGGGTAACTAAAAGTGACATTAGCTGGGGCCTGGCTTAAGGAACTGAATTCTGCCTACCAGCTACCCCCGACAGGAGTTGAGACTTGCACAACTGCTGTGTTCCCAGGCCTACCTGCCTTTTGCTCTTCCCACCCAAAAGGGATATGACACTTCTCTGATTGAATTACCAAGGGACTGCTAGAGGCTAAACATAGGACCCAGGCAGAGGGTTTATTGAAGTGGCCATAAATGTGGCTTCCTCTTGAACAATGGGCCTTCCAGGGCCCAGGCAGATGGTTTATTGCAGGGGTAATAAAAATGGCTTCCTCTTGGCAGAAACTTGGAGGGGGAGAAACTGGAGACAGAGGCTGAGCTTGAAGAAAGTGGAAAGACTGGTTTCTGTACCATGTGACCTGAAAAGACACACCCCTGTAGCCAGAATATTGTTTTAGAAAAAGATGAATAACTCATAGTACGGACTTGTCATAATTATTTAAATGATACCATAATTCTTGTGATTTTTCTGCCCACATTTTAAGAGGTTTTTAGAACCGGTGGCATGATCTGGGGGCAAACTAGCAGTTAAGAGGGTATAACTTAAAATGTCTGCATGTGAAAAGTCTGATACTTCATCAATCAATGCTTGCATGCCTTGCACACATTTGGGTAAATTTGAGTAAGAATCTGATATTGGTAACCTGACCAAAAAGAGAAATATGTTGCCATATCTGAATGCAAGCTCCCAGGAAGAGCAGATTTTGAACAGGGGATACCTCCTGTGATATGTGATGGGTGCATGTAATTTTAAACAAATGTGTACCTGTGCAAATATGTCTTTTGGATCAAATATAGATTGTGTGTAAAGTTGACAGGGGTGGGTTCTCTGTATCATAAACAGACCTCATCATGATGACACTTCATTTCATTCCCCCAATCAAGGGGAAGAGGAGGAAGTGGCCAAGGACAAGTGGAGAGGGGTAGAGCCTAGTGATGCTGCACACACGCCCATTTTCAAAACACATAAAAGCAGACAGTCAGGACAGATAGGGACCTTCAAATCCATTTGCTGCGGGACGCTCTGCCGGGAAAATCCATACTTTACCTCCATCAATCTCCAGAGAAAGCTGTGCAGAAAGACCCAGAGAAAGCAGAGCAGTATCCAAAACCAGAGAGAGAGCAGAGCTGACCCAGACCACTGTTAGCAGAACCAGAGAGCTGACCCAGATCACTGTGAAGTGCAGAGACCAGACCAGAGTCCAGTCTAAAACCTGACCAGATCCGTGGCGAGGCCCATCTATTTCAAAAATATATTGTGAGTACCCAGCAGAACTGTGCAGAACCAATCTCCTAGTTAAAATAATATAATTCAATCTATTTTAATCTAAGTAGAACTGCCTCCTAACTGTCACCTGTCATTTGTAAAGCCGTCATCTGTCATTTTCTAGTTGCAAGCTGCACTTGTCACTTTGAATTTTAACATTCCAAATCCGAAAAACTACCTTTATTTAATCGCTCATATCTCCGTGACCGTTTGTCCTAGAGACTTGCAGTAACTTTCCTCTGAAAGCTTAAAATCTTGGCTTTTCAACGAATCTAGAACCGCATTCCTATTCCATACACTTTTGCCGCAATCGCGAAAAAAGCACTCGCGAATTTACCGCAATTTGCAAATTTCTCTACGTGTGAAAACAGCAGTTTTCTTGCTAAAAATTCGTTTGCCTCTTAAGAACCATCCCTGAATCATGCTAGAGTGAGCCGGGACTAATATTAACTAGATACCACTCACCCGGAACCTCTAGAGGGAATTAAAATCATTTTAGCATATTTTTCACTTCATTGCCAGCACATGTAAAAGCATTTTGGGCCTGTGTTTCCAACTTCTGTAGTCTAAGCTTGCTGGGGTGAACTGAATTACATTTGATTGCATTTCTGAGAACTGTGTGCTTTCCTTCCATTTCCTTGCATTGCATAAAGGGGGGAGGGGATTGCCAGAGAAAAGTGATTACATTGTTTTGTTGAAATCATATTGAGTATTTTCTGTATTGCAATTTCATTCAACATTACATCCATCTGAACTTATATAAAGCATTCTCTACCACCTTATTCTTCTGTTCCTATTCACAAGTGTGCTAGTGCCAGACTATCCATTATTGATTACTGCTCAGATTAAGTGTCATATTCAATTATTTATTTATTATAAAGCGTGATATATATATATATTGTTTAAATTATCAAATAAACCTTTGAACTTGCAAAACAGAACTACTTCTTGGCTCAGTGGGGTCAGGGGGATTCCAAGAGAGGGGTGTTATATAGGGGTAGTCATCCAGAACGCATGAACTGGACATAAAGATATATTAATAAGGGTTTCCATTCAGTATCCCAGACTAGGCATTGACTTAGCTGTAGTGTTGAATTGAATCCTCTTACAAATTGGGGGCTTGAGCGGGACGTTTGGGTTAGATCTACCATTTGTGCAGATTAATACAGCGTGCCAGCTGACCAGATACACATATCCGGTCGGATCACCACGCTATGTTACGCTGTAAAGCACTCCTCAAAGGAACACTCTAAGGAAAAGGTCTGTTTTGCAAAAATATAATATAAACTTCTGTAAGTCAGGACAGAGACCAATCTCTAGAATGACGACCTTAGTAGACATGAAAATAGCCAGAGAGCACTTCTTACATAAGCTATTTGTGAGAGGTGAGTGGACTCATCAGGACCAGATGGTCTGGTTGCAAGCAATCGCATCCCAGATCACGGAAACAGGGTCAGATATATGGGGAGATCAGGGTCCCCTACATGTGGCCCTGAGTGAACTCTATTTGGCCCCGAAGGCTAAGGATGAACAAGACAAGATGGTTAGGATAGCGGCATACCTGTACCTATATATGGGAGACATGCAGGATAAATGTACTGAAAGCCAAGATCTGGCGAATAAGCGACAGATGGCGTTAGAGAAGGTCCAATCTGACCTGGTCTCTTCTGAGCAGAGGCTGCAGGGGAGCCAGGAGTCAGAAAATGAGAGTAGACAGCACATCATTAAAATAAAGAGGGATATGGACATCCTGCAACAGGAAAAGGCTGACCAGGATACCAGATTTCTGGCCTTGCAGAAGGAGTACCAAGAAGGTTTGGACTCCCTACTGCAGAGCCAGAAAAAGCTGGAGCAACAGTTAGACTTCAATAGGGCATGTGCTGAGCAGGTAGTCACCCTGCAAAGCCACCTAGATAGGGAGAAGGCAGAGAGCAATAAACTGATTTTGAAAGACCTGGATACCCAGGCAGAGTTTGACCAGGAGCGTCAGAAAGCCGGTGCCTTCCAAAGGCAAAGGGACGACCTGGCGGCACAGATGCAGGCTCTTAGTCAGGAAAGGGATACCTTAGGCCAGGAAGTCTGCCACTTAAAAAGGAAAATGGAAGAAAATCACCTGGCCCTCCAGGGACTGGGTGACCTCCAAAAAGAACACCAGAACTTGTTAGAGCACACCAGGAATGTGGAGGATGCTCTGGCAAGAAAGGAGCAGGCCAATAGGGACACAGCTCAGGAGGTAACCCTCCTGCAGCAAAGACTGGCCCAGTGCTCCAGGACCAATCAGGAAATGCAGAGAGAGAATGAGGCTCTCTGCCAGCACAATGATAGGCTCCAACAACAGGTAGCGATGCAGGAGAGACTGATAGAGTCTAGTAAGGCCTTAACTGAGGAACTGAAGGCGCAGGCTCTTGCATTGCAACAGGGAGCAGGGGCAGATAGAGACCAAGTTCGCTGGGAAAGGGAAACTCCTGAGCATAACCTCAGGAGCCCTAGTACCAGAGGCCTTTATCTCTCTCAGTCCCTGGACTCTGCCACCCCCATGTCCTCTGACGCACATGAGCACCGGGCCACAGGGATTGCAGATTACTATCCAGCCAGAAGCATGGGGCTCATAGGCCAGTACCACCCAGGAATGGAGGGGCGGGCATCCGGGTATGGGCACCCAAGCACAGTGCAATTTGATGGGAAACCCCAGGAGAGTAGGCCCATTAAGGGCATCCTGAAAACCTCTGCCCAGGTAGGTCAGTGGGGGGGTACCCATCAAATCCTGGCAGCAAGGAGGGATCTGAAGACTCCTCTGAGCGGTACAGGACACAGGAGACCAAGTCCCCACATTCTGCCAGCCATTCCCAGGCTCGCAGAATCCGGGAAAACCTGGAAGATCAGACAGGAACCTCTGGGAGCAGTGCCTCTGAGTCAGAGGACGAATGGACAAGGGTTACCCGAACCAAAAAGGCCAATAAGGCAAAAAGGGCCTTGATTAAGGACCCATTGAAACAGATTAAGGCAATCAGGAGTGTCATCACGCCTTATCATAAGAACGCCAAGTACTCTGTTTGGGAACACTTGGAGCTCTATGAGCAAATGATGGAGACTTTTCATTTGAAGGACAGCCAAAGCTGTATCCAATATGTAAAGTGGACCTTCTCCCCGGAATACTCCAGTTTCTTTGCGGGGCTGGAGGACCAAAATCATTTAAGATGGTCCACCTATAAGGCGGCCATCTTGAAACATTTTTCTACTCATAGAAATCCTCAAGAGGCTCGCAAGGCAGCCTACAATTTACAATGTGGGGAAGATCAGGCCCCACAAGAATTTGCACAGACCACAAGAAGGGTGCGCACGGATAGCAGAGAATTTATTAATACATTTTTCCATGCCTTGCCCAAATACATAATGACCCAGCTCGTGAGGGATTTTCACGAGAAAAAATCTTTAGACTGGGTCATTGAACAGGCTACCCGGATCTATGAGGTGCAGAAGCCCATAGAAAATAAAAGCAATACCCAGAAAAATCCCAAAACCAACAGCACCCCTGCTGCTGCCAAGGTGGCAGAGGTAAAGGTCACCCCCGTTTTGGATTTGGAGATGGGGGGCCTAAAAACCTACCTGCACCTAATAATGCTAAGCCCAGAAGATCCTCGGGCCAGTCACAGACAGGGAGCCAAGGAGGCAGCCCCACAAATGGGGTCCCTCGCTCTCCTGACTATGTAAGTCCCCGTTACAAGGGAAGTCGACCCATCCTGGGTTATGTGTGGACTCCTCCAGCCCAAGGGGGGGGATCCAGCCAAGCACCTAACCCAGGGAACTTCCCTCCTAACCTCCCACCGGAGGGCAGAAATTCTCCAAATCCTGGGCAGAACTTTTTCCCCAGGTATCCACCCAAATTCCAGCCCCAAAATCATCCATCCTTCTTTCCCCAATTCCCTGAGCCCAGACAACCTAATCCGGGAGAGGGGAGGCCAAGGGTGGAGGGGTACCAAAATCTTTCCAACCAGGGGTACTACCAGAGAAGGGATAGCTACCCTTCCCGGGATCAGCCCAGGGGAGAAAATAGAGCCCCGTATCAGCCTGAGCGGGTTTCCCAGTTAGAGCGCCAGGTCCAAAATATGGCACGGGATCTGGGTCAAATACTGAGGGCACAGCAGAACCCTCAGATGGGCATGCCGGCACAGAATGCCCCAAACTCTGGACCTGGTACTCCAGAACAATGACGGGGGCAGCACCCCGATAACACACCGGTTCCCAGGGAGAAGGCACAAAGGGAAGGGGGGTGTAAAGCCTTGGAGGAAGCTTCCTTCCTCACTTGTAAACAACCCCTGGAAACCCAGGAACCGGAAACAAAATCTCTTGCCCCTGAAAGTCTGCCTCCTAAGGAGCAGAGGGGGGTAGGAGAAACAAAAGACCCAAACAGACTCAGTTTGAGGAGGAGGTACAGCTCTTCCAATTTGAGGGAGAGGGATCCTCAGAAGATCCTGGGAAAAGGATCTTCTCCTTCAGAGATGGGGGAACTCCTCCCAAAGAAAAATGGGTCCCAAGGGATGTCAATTCAGACTGGGGAGATGTGGAGACTGAGCTACCGCCGCCCACCATCTCATCCCAGAACCAACAGCAAGAAAATCCCCTGGTTCAAACCCATCCTGGTGACTGCCTCCAAAAAGGGGGGGGGGCGGCCCAGAACCAGAACCAGGG
This sequence comes from Ambystoma mexicanum, assembly GCF_040938575.1. NCBI lineage: Eukaryota > Metazoa > Chordata > Amphibia > Caudata > Ambystomatidae > Ambystoma > Ambystoma mexicanum. The sequence goes on from NC_090928.1 coordinate 1,102,970,578, forward strand.
GAACCCACAATGGCTCTGATCCAAAGTTGCCAACTTTTTCTTTCAGATTCCCAAGGCTCTTCACAGAATTCTGCCCAAATTTCTTCTCTAGCAATGTCCAAAACCAGAAAGTTAGCCCACCAGTTGTCCAAAAATGTGCATTATCTGTGCCCCCTTGAGGAGAAGGAGGGAAGATACTATGCCCCGGTACAAGTACAGGGGCAGGGTACAATTTTGGCACTGGTGGACACTGGATCTCAAGCTACCCTTCTGTCCAGAAGGGCCTTTGACGAACTGAATGCAGGAAGGGGAGAGAATTACCAAATTCCTCTCACCTCTCTTCCTGGACAACTGCAGAACTTTGACGGGAAGGAAATTCCTGTTGAGGGGACTGCAGACTTGGACATTAAGATCGGGCGACACAAGTTGAAACACCCGGTCATAGATGTGACTCCAGAGGGCACCCCTTGCTTACTGGGGAATGACCTCCTGAGGAGGTTGTCACCCTTAATAGATTGTGTAAACAAGGTCCTCTGGACCAAGACTAGCCGACCAATAAAATTAAAACAGAGTGTCAACCATGTTAGTTTAAACGGCACCTGCCACATGGTTGAACAAAAATCTGACCAAGTAGAATTTCACTTCCAGAATAGCCAAATTCCAGACGTGACAGTAATAGCAGTAGGACAACAGACTGGTGATGGGGGGTCCTCTCTATTTCTGAAAATCAACCTCCCTTCCAGTTTAAGGTGGTATTCCACACTGGAAGGAAACACCCTGAAATTCTTTACAAATCCACAATCAGAAACTCCCACTCCTATAGTCCAGAAAGATGTGAAATCAGCTCAGAGCCTGGCTGATATTCAGCAAATTGGAGAGCAGTTGTTCATCCCTGTTCAGTTAAATGATGGGAAGGACTCTGTTCTCGCTCGAGTGTGCGTGAACAATGGTAAGAGCTTCATCAGGGAAGCCATGTTTCGCCAACTCCCAAAAGATCCAGCCATTCCCACATTCAAACTGATAGACAAATGGGAAATGGACCTGGAAGCACCCAATTCCAAACATCTCCTGCCAAGCAGGTGTATGCTCAAAATCTCCATTGGCAACAAGAGCATAGTCCACAATTGTTGGGTCGTGCGAGACGTCACTGCCGCTTTTTACTTAGGCAGTGACATTCTCAATCGCTTTGCCATTAGTTTGGACCTAATAAACTTCAAAGCTTGGTCCCGATTGTTAGGAAAGGAAGAAGGCGATGGAAATGGCAGGGGAAATGTGCACAAAATACACAGTAAACAACCTTGAATATAACAACGTGCATTCAATACCCAAGACTCGTGTATACCACTATATGAAAAGGAATGTAGGGTAAGCACTTAGAACCTCCTTATGACTGAAAGGAAAGTCGGCAAACTCCTTACCCACTATGCTATTACAGATACTGACAGCGCTAAGCCCACGTAGAGGGCAAGCAGGGGCAGAATCTGTAAGCTGACACTCTAGACGGTACTGAATAAAGAATTTGGAAACAGTACTCTCAAGGACCGGAATGACCACATGAATGCCAGTACTCACGAAGACCGGAAAGACCACTTGGATGTCCGTATTCACGAGGACCGGAAAGACCACTCAAAAGTCAGTACTAACCCACAACCCTGTAAATCAAACAAGAACCCAGAAGGCAGTAAAGGCAAAGAGTGAGGATGACTAAATACCTAAACCCAAGTCAAGAGGCAAGAAGGAATAGTACAGTGTGGAAAACAAAAGATAATCACACAGGAGCTAGTTACAACAGCTTCCCACACCTAATAATAAAATAGGAAATAAATGTAAAAGTGTAAAGGAAAACATGGCATGGATCCCAATAGAAGGCAAGGAGCAGTGAAAACGATATCAAAAGGGAAACTTTCCCACCCATCCAAGGTGAGAAGGCAGGAAACTAAACCTGTAAAGGAAAGATTAATGCAACAAGTCTTTCAGTAGCAAAGGACAATTTCTAGGAAACAGTGAACACAGGCAATTGGGCTACAGCAAAAGGAAAGCTCAGAGAAAGGCTGCCTGCAGACAGAGAAAGGGAGAAAGGGATTTCCAAAAGGCAGAAATCAATTAGGCATACAAATACGAATTCCAGGACAAGGAACAAGAAACACTAACTAGAAACTGGGCACAAAAACTAGGAACCAGGAACAAGGGACCAGTCACGACAGGAACGCTGCAACAATGACCAGCGCTGGACTGAAGCAAACTGAGGCTTTTAAAGCTGCTTAACGAGCACACCCCTCAGGCGTGTCGCCTGCTGCACCTGCAGCCACAGGTGTTGCCTATCCTCCACCCAGCCTTGTCCTGCAAGGGAGGAGGTGAGGCAGTGAGCCAGGCATTCTGGGAAGCATAGTCATTTGATTAAAGTAGCAGTAGCATGCTGGCTGCCAAAAACCTGGAATTGATCCGGAAGGGAAGTAATTTGGGAAATAAGGTTTTAGCGCTCCCAATTCATCAGGACACTGTAGCATAAGGTTCGGAGGAAATGTCCAGTAGGGAAGAAACCCCAAAACATGCCCCCAAGTGGCGGGAACGGGAGCGAAGGGAGCGAGCCGTGACACTATACCCCCTCCCACGGCCGACTCCAGGCGGCCGTTACTCGCACAAAACATCTTCTTTCCATGACAGGAGCGCTTTGTCTTCAGAAGTGGCACTGACGGAAACGATGACCCACGGGCAGAAGCAGAAGGACTGGAATGAATAGAATCAGGCCGCAGTCTATAAGAGCCATAGGCGGGTTTTCGGTGAGGAAGAGACTCATGGGTCGAAGAAAGGCATGAAGGACTTGCAGGACCCGAAGCAGAGTTGGAAGGTCCAGGGAGCTTAGTCACTGGAAGAGGATATGCATACATCTTTGAGGAGAGAGGCATGCTGGTGCTACATGCCTTAGACAACGGTAGAAGTTCTGTTAGCCTCACTGCCGAGAGTGGACACACAGGAGGTGAGGAAACAGCAGGTTTCAGGAAATGTTTATGTTCGGAAGAGGAAGGTGGCGGCTGAGGTAGAGGTTCGGATACTCTGTCATCCATCTGGGTAAAGGTTTGTGGTTGAAAGTGACAAAGATTCGCCTGCATAAGTTCCATGCCTTGGAGGTCTGGAGATCCAATGGGTTGTACGAGGCTGGCACTCCCGTTGACAGTCATGTAGCCAGTCAAGTAGCCACCTTGTTGCACGTGGGATACAACCGCAGGAACGTTTGGCATACTGATAGGAGTGTTAGACACAGTACTCGGAACATCAGGCATACTAGCAGCGGGAGCAAAAACAGGCACATCTTGAACTGCAGCAGACATTCCCCTCCATTGGCTACTAGCACCCAACTGGCGCTGCAGCTGGAAGGCCGTGCCCGTCCCTTCCCTCAGGCTCATGTGGGATCCGGCAACAAAAGGGTTGTCAAGCGGTTGATCCAAACCGGACTCCAAACGCGGACCGTCCAGCCCGCTATCCTGGTCGGCTACTCGTTCGGTGACTGGGCCGTGGCGGATGGCATCCGTTTCTCTCTCGTAATACTCCAGGCAAGTCCAGCGGCCTCGCATGTAAGGCCCTCCCGAGTCGTGAGCCGGCTTGATGTTTTTGAAGAGAGAGCTGGCAGAAGTCTCAGGCTCAGATGTTGCATATTCGGGAGGCGCTGATGCTACAGTCAAGTAGTTGGGAGAATTGTTTTGTGTACAAGGCAGACATTCTGGTGATCCCCCTGAAGCATAAGAAGGGCAAGATGGACGTTCATCAGTAAATGGTTGGGATTCAGGAGGAATCTCTGGAGCAGAAGAATATGCAGCAGGATCTGACAGTGTAGACAGGTACACCTCCGATATTGGCAGCGAGGCTGAGCAGGATACAGGTTTCTCATGAACTGAAGCCAAACTAGCAGTAGGCTCTGGGACCGAAGACATGCACTTAGAATGTACTACCGGAGGCTCCATGGCTGAAGGATAATCTGCTGGATGAGTCGCTGTAGCCGAAGACAGACATGCCAGAGGAAATTCTGAGGCTGAGGGCATGCAAGCTGGAGCCGTCTTGTTAGCTGAAGACAAACTTGTCAAGGTCTTTGGCTCTGACTGCGTACATGGTGAAGGCTCTTGGGTGACTGGCAGACATAGCACTTTTTTATTGATCGAAGATACGTGTGCCAACGATGACTGCAGAGCTGTGGACAGGATTATTGAAGAGTCAATGGTAGTAGGAGGACAGTCTGAAGTCCCAGAAGTCGACAGACACACTTGTGGTTCAGGAATGGAAAGCCCCTTTAAGGCAGTTGACCCCTTGGCACCAGTAACCAAAGTCTGAGCTGTACCCCTGCCGTCCCTCTCCTTAGTGGATGACACAGAGTCTCTTCCTTTGTAGAAGTCAAAATCAACCAGAGGAATCACCATAGTAAAGTCTCTGTTAATCAGGATTTCGTCAATTGACCATTCCTCTGTCTTAGCTTCTGAAAGTGGCTGATTAACAATCAACAGTTCAGGGATCGCCTGCCGGGTTTTTGGTTCAGTAATCTGTGGAATGAGTCCATCAAAACATGAATTCTGCACTGTCTTTGACTGCTCGTAGTGACCGAAATTGGCAGAAGGAAGAGCGAACACAGAGGTAGCATCGTTTTCCACATCAGCTTGAATGTCTACTTCAGTCTCAGCAGCTAGATCAAGGGCAGCACCTAAGCCTACAGTTGTGACTGATTCTGTGTATGCCACCATTGTGGATTGTGTTTGGAAATCAGAAGCATGTATGTGTTCAAGCTCAGAGTTATGACAAACTGCTACACAGGAAGCCTCAGGTAAAGGAGTGGCTTGTGAATCTTCAGCTAACAGCAATTCCTGACAAACGGTAGGACAGTTGTCAGAACCTGTGCCCTGAATAAGCGCTGTGCTTGAAAAAAGACTTTCACTCCCAATAGATCTTACATATTGACAAGTATCATGATTTACAAAAGTCTCCGCACTCAGGGACTGAACAGTATTCACTTCATCAACGGATAAAGTTGGAGGTGTATTCAGAAAAGACTGTAACATCTTATTCTCCTCTTTTAAGGAAATGTATTCTTGTTTTAACTCCTCAAATTCTGCTTTTAGCATGTCCCGCATTAACTGTAATCCCTATCAGTAGGCACAGGGGAAGGCATGGTGGCATCAGGGCTGGATCCTGCCCTAGCCATCTGGAAGTGCACTGATTGTATATTGTCATCTACTGCTTGCAGGTCTTGTGATCTATACTCTCTCTTACCGACGTGGTCTGTGTTTCTTTTAAGCAGACTATTGGCATCAGACCCCTTGGCATTAGAGACCACAGTAAGAACCTGTGCAGAGGAGTAAGCTGTAGACTGAGGGCAGAAAACAGAAGATATGCAAGGAACCCCTCCATTCTTCATGCTTGAATCATGAAACTGTTCAATCTGAGGTAAAGCACAACCGGAGTCATGGGGTTCAATAACAGAGGTACTTGTGTGTATAAATTCTAGTAGTGTGTTGTTTTCCACTGCTAAGGCTTGTGCGGACATAGACTCTGGATCAAAATTAAAGACAGAGCTAGGATCAGGCAATGTAGGATGGGCCACCCAGTGGGTAAAATACTTTGCACGTAAATACCCATTCGTGTCAAGGAGTTCATTTAAGTCAGGAGCAGAGATTTGATTTTCACGGGTAATTGTAAGGGAAGCTTTCTGTATAAGCTTGTTAGAGGCCTTGCTGCCTTTCCTTCGTAATCTGGCCATGTTCAAACGGGAACAACGGCTGGTCATTCTGTTAGGAAAGGAAGAAGGCGATGGAAATGGCAGGGGAAATGTGCACAAAATACACAGTAAACAACCTTGAATATAACAACGTGCATTCAATACCCAAGACTCGTGTATACCACTATATGAAAAGGAATGTAGGGTAAGCACTTAGAACCTCCTTATGACTGAAAGGAAAGTCGGCAAACTCCTTACCCACTATGCTATTACAGATACTGACAGCGCTAAGCCCACGTAGAGGGCAAGCAGGGGCAGAATCTGTAAGCTGACACTCTAGACGGTACTGAATAAAGAATTTGGAAACAGTACTCTCAAGGACCGGAATGACCACATGAATGCCAGTACTCACGAAGACCGGAAAGACCACTTGGATGTCCGTATTCACGAGGACCGGAAAGACCACTCAAAAGTCAGTACTAACCCACAACCCTGTAAATCAAACAAGAACCCAGAAGGCAGTAAAGGCAAAGAGTGAGGATGACTAAATACCTAAACCCAAGTCAAGAGGCAAGAAGGAATAGTACAGTGTGGAAAACAAAAGATAATCACACAGGAGCTAGTTACAACAGCTTCCCACACCTAATAATAAAATAGGAAATAAATGTAAAAGTGTAAAGGAAAACATGGCATGGATCCCAATAGAAGGCAAGGAGCAGTGAAAACGATATCAAAAGGGAAACTTTCCCACCCATCCAAGGTGAGAAGGCAGGAAACTAAACCTGTAAAGGAAAGATTAATGCAACAAGTCTTTCAGTAGCAAAGGACAATTTCTAGGAAACAGTGAACACAGGCAATTGGGCTACAGCAAAAGGAAAGCTCAGAGAAAGGCTGCCTGCAGACAGAGAAAGGGAGAAAGGGATTTCCAAAAGGCAGAAATCAATTAGGCATACAAATACGAATTCCAGGACAAGGAACAAGAAACACTAACTAGAAACTGGGCACAAAAACTAGGAACCAGGAACAAGGGACCAGTCACGACAGGAACGCTGCAACAATGACCAGCGCTGGACTGAAGCAAACTGAGGCTTTTAAAGCTGCTTAACGAGCACACCCCTCAGGCGTGTCGCCTGCTGCACCTGCAGCCACAGGTGTTGCCTATCCTCCACCCAGCCTTGTCCTGCAAGGGAGGAGGTGAGGCAGTGAGCCAGGCATTCTGGGAAGCATAGTCATTTGATTAAAGTAGCAGTAGCATGCTGGCTGCCAAAAACCTGGAATTGATCCGGAAGGGAAGTAATTTGGGAAATAAGGTTTTAGCGCTCCCAATTCATCAGGACACTGTAGCATAAGGTTCGGAGGAAATGTCCAGTAGGGAAGAAACCCCAAAACATGCCCCCAAGTGGCGGGAACGGGAGCGAAGGGAGCGAGCCGTGACACCGATTAGCGGATAATCCCATGGGCTTTGATGATCCAGAAAAAGCATTTAGGTCAGCTCAATTGCTACCTTATGCAGTTGAAATTCAAATCAAAGAGGAAGTCACCATCCCAGAAAGGACCCGACAATTCTCCCTGGAAGTGAAAGCTAAAAGAGGACAACATTTGAAAAACCCTGATGCTTACATATATCTAAACGCTTCTCTCCAACAGCAAGGGTTGGGGGTAAACCCAACTCCATTAGTCAACATAGAACATGACACCATTCCAATAGAGGTGGATAACAGCGACTTAAAGAGTATTACTCTAGCCGCAGGCACCATTATTGGAATGGCGGTTGATGACCGACATTTTTCCATAGATTTAGGTATTGAACTGTTAGGGCCAATCCCCAAGGACTGCTTTGACAGTGACAGTGATGACAAAACGACACCAGACAGGATTTTTACCCGGCATGAGGGGAACTTCCTTGTGTACACTTCTTGCCCTTATGGTAAGGAAGATGTGACTTGTGACTTCAGGAGGGATGAGGTGATTTTCCAGGTCCATGAGGGCTGCCTTTCCCACCTGAAGCCTCCAGTCCAAATCAGCACTCTGACCAGGGACTTCTCCACCCAGCTGGAGGAGGCCGCGGAGATAGCCAAACCAGAAGTCTTTCCAGGCTTCAGGCAGATGGTGGAAGAGAGAGTCAACCTAGCTGATGCCTGTGTGACTCTGGAACAAAAGCAAAAGTTGAAACAAGTTTTCTTGGATTTCCAAGATCTCTTTGCGGTAGACTCATATGACTGTGGTCGCACTGACATCCACACAACAACAATCCCCACAGACCCTGGCATGACTCCTGTGTTTGTGAAGCAATATCGCTTGCCTCTCGCATCAATGGAGTCCCTTACTGAAATAATTAAGAACCTTGAGTCCCGGGGAATAATCCGTCCAGTCCACAGCACCTTCAATAATCCGGTGCTGGGAATATTGAAGCCAAACGGCCAGTGGAGACTCTGCGCCGACCTCAGGGAGCTCAACAAACGGGTCCATACTTCCCGATGGCCTCTGCCCTACATTGACCAAGGGCTGGCCCAGATCCAGGGGTCACAGGTATTCACTCCAATAGACCTGACCAATGGATACTGGACCGTACCTGTCAGCAGGGAGGACCAATACAAACTGGCTTTTCCCTTTGGGGGCCAGCAATACACATGGACCCGGACTCCCTTCGGATACCTCTACTCCGTCAATGAATTCAACATTTTCCTATATAAGGCCATGCCCGACCTGGGTGCGAGGGGTAACCTGGCTTATGTAGATGATGTCCTCATCAAAAGTTCATCTGTGGAGGAACACATAACGGAGATCCGTTATGTTCTGACGCAGTTGAGGGCCGCCGGAGCAAAACTTTCCTTTCAGAAAGCACAGTGGTGTAGAACCCGTGTTAATTTCTTGGGGCATGAGATTACTCCTCAGGGTCTCTGTCCCCAGGAAAAGAAAGTGGAAGCACTTCAGAAACTGAAAGACCCCACAACTCTGCGGGAACTAAGGAGCCTCCTTGGACTGACAAATTACAGCAGAAAGTTCATTGAGGGCTACGCAGAGATCACCAGACCCCTGATTCATCTCCTGAAGGGGGGGGTCAAGTGGGAATGGGGTCCAGAAGAAGCCGAGGCAGTAAAACAACTCAAAAGAAGCCTCTCACAAGCGCCCTGCCTAGCTTACCCTGTCAGAAACATGGAGTTCTTCCTGGAGACGGGGTTCTCTAATACGTGCTTGACGGCAGTATTATACCAAAAGCATGACAAGGTCAATAAAGTAATCTCCTATGCGAGCAAAACTTTATCGTCTGTGGAGGAAAAATTCAACGATTGTGAGAAGGCACTCCTGGCAACGGTGTGGGCATTGAAGAATTACCGCCCGTTTATCCAGGGGGAACACATCATAGTGGAGATCCCACACCAGCCTCTGCGAAATCTCCAAAGTGACAGAATCCGGGCCAGAAATGTGAGTAATTCCCGAATTACTTCCTGGATTCTGTCAATGCAAAGCTTTCCTGTGGAGGTCAGATATGGCCAAAACAAGAAGAGTCACCTCGCGCAAGGTCTGGCTGACTTGCATGATTGTGCCAGAGAAAACTGTCTCGAGGACGAAAGTCTAAAAATCAAGGACAACACGGAGGCATACCTTAATTCCCCACACAAAGTCTTTGAAGAAGACAAGTGTGAGGGAATGCTCACTGTCTATGTGGATGGATGCTCATACCATGTTGACAACAACGGGGAGAAAGAACTGGTGGCCGGCGTAGGGAATGCATGGGTGAAGGAGTTCCCAGAACCCTCCGCTGGATACAAAATTGGTCCCCGAAGTAGTCAGGTGGCAGAATTGATGGCTGTGCATCAGGCCATCCTCACTGCTGTCCAACATCAACTCCACGAACTGGTCATAATCACAGATTCGGATTATGTACGGAACGGGTTCGTGGAGCACCTGGTTAATTGGAAAACCAGAGGCATGTTATGTGCTAACAACAAACCCTTGAAACATGGGAAGTTGATCCAAAACATTGATGATCTGGTCACCTCGAATGAGATGACCATCTATTGGAAAAAGATCAAGGGTCATTCCAAAGTAGAGGGACCAGACAAAACTGGAAATGACTTAGCTGATCAGCTGGCCAAAACCGGGGCCATCCAAGGGGATCTAATTGAGATTGAGTCCCTGTTGGGGGAAATCCAGGTCACTGCTATCACTAGGTCCCAGACAAATGCTCACAATGACCTTTCAATTGCACAATGGAGCAAGGAGACCCCTGATGCTGATTTGATTACCGCTCAGAAGGGGGATCCAATAATTGGTAAATTTTACCAGCACCTTGAGGACCCTGAGAACTTTCCCCTGACGGATACCGATTACATTGGGAAAGAGGACCTAAGAGTGTTGATGAAATGTCCAAAAATGTTCCGAATCCAAGACGGTTTGCTGGTAAGGAAATCCAAAGCTGGCCACGATCAGTGGGTGGTTCCTACCTCATTCCGAAGCCTGATGTTAAGTCACGCCCATGATGCGGCCACCGCCGGTCATAGGGGGTTTCACACAACATTGGAAATCTTAAGAGAGGTTGCATACTGGCCACACATGGGGCAGGACCTCGACCAATACTTGAAGGGGTGTCTTGTGTGTGCACAATTTCAGCCATCATCCCTCACGCACCGTGCGTCTCTCCAAAAGAGGGGGATGACACTGCCATGGTCAGATTTACAAATCGACTTTGTAGGCCCTGTGATTCGCTCTGCTAGGGGGAATAAGTACATGTTGACTGTGACATGCTTGTTTACCAAGTGGGTGGAATGTCTCCCAGCCCCAAATTGCAAGGCAGAAACTGCAGCTGCCCTGATGATTAACCACATCTTTTCCCGTTTTGGTCTACCTCAAAGGATTGAGTCAGACAGAGGTAGCCACTTCACCAGTGAAGTGATGACAAAGATGTGGGAGATACTGGGGGTCAAAAGGAAGTTGCATATTGCTTACCGGCCAGCTTCTTCTGGGGCAGTAGAGAGATATAACCGAACCATTGTGAGCATATTAAAGAAGTTTGTGGCAGATTCTGGGCCAAGTTGGGATATCCGATTACCTCTGGTCCTAATGGCCATCAGATCTACCCCTTCATCTGCAACCAAAATGTCACCATTCGAGTTGATGACTTGGCGCAAGATGGTGCTTCCTCAGCATTTGCTCTACAGAACCCAAGAGCAGACACTGATAAATGCCTCCACAACTCATGAGTATGTGGAGAATTTAAGGAAACACCTTCAACATGCTTTTGCTTATGCTCAGCGGAATCTAGTAAGATCAGCTGATAGCATGAAGACCCACTATGACCTGAAAACTTCCAGGAAGGAATATCAGGTGGGGGACCGGGTCTATCTATACAATTTCCAAAGGAACCAGGCCAAATAGCGAAAATTTTTGCCTACATGGAAAGGACCCTTTGAAATTATAGACAAAATCTCCCCTGTGGCCTACAAGATCCGCATCCCCAAAGGCGGTTTGGCAGAGGGGGAAGACAAGTGGGTCCACATAAACCAGTTGAAGTGTTTCCATCCCAGGCACACTCTGCAACAACTGGAGGAATCCTCTGGAATCCTAGAGGGTACTGTCTCAGATTAATTCAGTTCTAACTTAAAATATCCTACATATCGCCTATCAAATTCTGAGTTTCCCAATGTGGGTGTTTTGGGTTTTGAATGCAAAAAGAAATGTGCATGTTCATATGTTTTGACTATAAATTTATATGCCACCCCACTATATCAATGGTGGGGGAAAAATGTCCATGAATAGGTATTGCCACTCTTCCTTTGTCGTCCTAGGAGAAAGAAAACCTGGAGACGGGCCAAGGAGGACGATCCGGAGACCGGGAGCAGAGACGCAAGAGGGCCCAGGGTACCGCCCAATATTCCCATCAGGAATGGCGAGGAGAACCGATCGATCAGTACCGGATGGAGGAAAAGATGCTGAACTGTGCCATCTATTGGAAGAAGATGAGGAAACATCCCAGGTCTTGCGAGTTCCATCATTGAAACAGAATGGCCATCGCAAGAGGGGGGCTTGTGGGATGTTTTTACCCATGCATCCAAGCCCTACCTCAAAAACTGTGCAGTACTGGCATTGAAAACATCATGATAGCCAGAGATTCCCAGAAAATGCCCAGGGAAGTGCACGAAGAATAGGCTGCCACCCATTTTGCCGATGTTATGGGCACAGAAGGGCACTGCCTAAAACCACCATTGGACTACCCACACAGTAGCCTGAAACCATTGGGAATGGCAATGCTGATTGCCAAAAGCAACCTAGAATTGTGGGGAACTCATTTTCTTAAATCCCAAATATGGGTGCAGTACCAGTACTCACCACTATCAGAAAGCCGGTGTTTTAAAACACCAGATCTTTTTTTTTTCTTTTTCATGTAAAACTGAATAGATGAACCCAAAGCATGCCAAAGAAAGACTTACTGAGAGGTGGATCCAATGTAAAGTTATATTCTGAAGTGACTTGAAGGTTTATAACAAGACTGGCTGAGCTGTGGATTTCAGCAGTTTAAGTAAATTTGGACTGAAAGACACTAAAAATCTAAATGTTTAAAAGAAATGAGTGACCTACCTTTGAGTGTCACATAGGTTGCAATTGTTTAAATGTCATCGTTTTAAACTTAGAATCAGCATTCTAGCTGCATATGTAAAAATGGTTAGTTTTATTTGAATGCAGGAAACTGGGTAACTAAAAGTGACATTAGCTGGGGCCTGGCTTAAGGAACTGAATTCTGCCTACCAGCTACCCCCGACAGGAGTTGAGACTTGCACAACTGCTGTGTTCCCAGGCCTACCTGCCTTTTGCTCTTTCCACCCAAAAGGGATATGACACTTCTCTGATTGAATTACCAAGGGACTGCTAGAGGCTAAACATAGGACCCAGGCAGAGGGTTTATTGAAGTGGCCATAAATGTGGCTTCCTCTTGAACAATTGGCCTTCCAGGGCCCAGGCAGATGGTTTATTGCAGGGGTAATAAAAATGGCTTCCTCTTGGCAGAAACTGGGAGGGGGAGAAACTGGAGACAGAAGCTGAGCTTGAAGAAAGTGGAAAGACTGGTTTCTGTACCATGTGACCTGAAAAGACACACCCCTGTAGCCAGAATATGGTTTTAGAAAAAGATGAAAAACTCATAGTACGGACTTGTCATAATTATTTAAATGATACCATAATTCTTGTGATTTTTCTGCCCACATTTTAAGAGCTTTTTAGAACCGGTGGCATGATCTGGGGGCAAACTAGCAGTTAAGAGGGTATTACTTAAAATGTCTGCATGTGAAAAGTCTGATACTTCATCAATCAATGCGTGCATGCCTTGCACACATTTGGGTAAATTTGAGTAAGAATCTGATATTGGTAACCTGACCAAAAAGTGAAATATGTTGCCATTTCTGAATGCAAGCTCCCAGGAAGAGCAGATTTTGAACAGGGGATACCTCCTGTGATATGTGATGGGTGCATGTAATTTTAAACAAATGTGTACCTGTGCAAATATGTCTTTTGGATCAAATATAGATTGCGTGTAAAGTTGACAGGGGTGGGTTCTCTGTATCATAAACAGACCTCATCATGATGACACTTCATTTCATTCCCCCAATCAAGGGGAAGAGGAGGAAGTGGCCAATGACAAGTGGAGAGGGGTAGAGCCTAGTGATGCTGCACACACGCCCATTTTCAAAACACATAAAAGCAGACAGTCAGGACAGATAGGGACCTTCAAATCCATTTGCTGCGGGACGCTCTGCCGGGAAAATCCGTACTTTACCTCCATCAATCTCCAGAGAAAGCTGTGCAGAAAGACCCAGAGAAAGCAGAGCAGTATCCAAAACCAGAGAGAGAGCAGAGCTGACCCAGACCACTGTTAGCAGAACCAGAGAGCTGACCCAGATCACTGTGAAGTGCAGAGACCAGAGCAGAGTCAAGTCTAAAACCTGACCAGATCCGTGGCGAGGCCCATCTATTTCAAAAATATATTGTGAGTACCCAGCAGAACTGTGCAGAACCAATCTCCTAGTTAAAATAATATAATTCAATCTATTTTAATCTAAGTAGAACTGCCTCCTAACTGTCACCTGTCATTTGTAAAGCCGTCACCTGTCATTTTCTAGTTGCAAGCTGCACTTGTCACTTTGAATTTTAACATTCCAAATCCGAAAAACTACCTTTATTTAATCGCTCATATCTCCGTGACCGTTCGTCCTAGAGACTTGCAGTAACTTTCCTCTGAAAGCTTAAAATCTTGGCTTTCCAACGAACCTAGAACCGCATTCCTGTTCCATACACTTTTGCCGCAATAGCGAAAAAAGCACTCGCGAATTTACCGCGATTTGCAAATTTCTCTACGTGTGAAAACAGCAGTTTCCTTGCTAAAAATTTGTTTGCCTCTTAAGAACCATCCCTGAATCATGCTAGAGTGAGCCGGGACTAATATTAACTAGATACCACTCACCCGGAATCTCTAGAGGGAATTAAAAGCATTTTAGCATATTTTTCACTTCATTGCCAGCACATGTAAAAGCATTTTGGGCCTGTGTTTCCAACTTCTGTAGTCTAAGCTTGCTGGGGTGAACTGAATTACATTTGATTGCATTTCTGAGAACTGTGTGCTTTCCTTCCATTTCCTTGCATTGCATAAAGGGGGGAGGGGATTGCCAGAGAAAAGTGATTACATTGTTTTGTTGAAATCATATTGAGTATTTTCTGTATTGCAATTTCATTCAACATTACATCCATCTGAACTTATATAAAGCATTCTCTACCACCTTATTCTTCTGTTCCTATTCACCAGTGTGCTAGTGCCAGACTATCCATTATTGATTACTGCTCAGATTAAGTGTCATATTCAATTATTAATTTATTATAAAGCGTGATATATATATATATTGTTTAAATTATCAAATAAACCTTTAAACTTGCAAAACAGAACTACTTCTTGGCTCAGTGGGGTCAGGGGGATTCCAAGAGAGGGGTGTTATATAGGGGTAGTCATCCAGAACGCATGAACTGGACATAAAGATATATTAATAAGGGTTTCCATTCAGTATCCCAGACTAGGCATTGACTTAGCTGTAGTGTTGAATTGAATCCTCTTACACAGAACACATTGTGAAACACATGTCTATGCGAATACATGTTCTACAAATGGCAAAGAAGCTAACACTTCAAACCCTTTCTGTGCCTAACTGTAGGGAAAGTCTCTATTTTAACCACCACTGTTATTAATACTACCCTTCTTAATTCATACGGGCAAAAGGCTGTGCCAACACTTCAAGAATGTGTTTCTAGAACCAACATGAATCTTAATCTCGAGAATAAACACAGAAATGAATCCACATTGTATATCCTGTTGGTGCTGTCCTCAGGGCGCTTAATCTTTGTTATAGATTCTGGTTTTCACGTATGTCATCACGTGCTAGTTGCCATAAATTCAATATTCTAAAAAACAAACAAATAAACATTCGATCTTAAAAACATGTTTTTTTAACTTGAGACATAACAAGTCATACATAGCATGTTTTTCAACTTCATCTCTATTTCTAATATAAGCAGAGGGATTTGTTTATTCGTGGTCTTATTACTGCCCACTGCCACACAATTTTTCAACATTTTGCATGTCCTAAATTCTTACACACAATTTCATCTAAATGAAAAAAATGCGAAAAATACCCAATTCATGCCGCAATGTGTCTTTTTTCCTTTCATTTTTAGTTTTTAACCGTTAGCATAAAAATACGTTAGCATAAAAATACCTCTGTCGTCTCTCAGAGCCTTGTCGCGGACTGTATGTTCTTGCTGTCCCACTTCTATTGCCTTCACTACTTTCGGATCGGTTCTACATAAAAGAAGAACATATCCCTATCTTTCATTTTATGATAAATCATCAAAAAAGGGCCAAAACGAGTGCACAGCACTACCTGAGTGCTTACCTATTGCGGACTCTACATTGGTCTCCCAACGCTGCACTGGTAACAATTTACGTGCTAGCTGTGAGGCCCCACATTTCACTACTTCCTTGTGGCAGAAGAAGGCGGAACGGTATCCCTGTCCATTACCGACAATACTCTGTAAAGAAAGTAAACGCCTGTGTTGTTTAGATATAACCACCAAAAGTCACTGAATTGCTACGCCCTGTTTCGCATTAGGTTTACCGATTGAGATCTTCCCCAAAGTGTCTCTTTCCAAAAATACGTGTGGGATCTTTCACCTTAGGCCTTAATTGATGTAGCTACCCATATATTAACGAGATCTAGTCGGACAGAAACAAGAAGAAAGATGAAATTTTCTTCTCAACGGGACAGTAAAAGAGTATTTACTCTTATCGCATTCGTCTTACCTTACGGAAGCCATACGTGCTCCCCGTCTTATTTCCGTGCAGCACTCTATCACTTTGTGTACCAAAGCAACAGAGCGAACATTACTTGCGCTATGTCTTTTTTAAAGGGCGAGATGCCTCGTATCACGTGGGACGCAAATTGCGTGCGCCATGTTATCACGTGATTGGTGGCCATCTTTATATGGGTATCGTATCCGCCATCTTGCAACGGTATATGTGTTTAGCACGATGCTCGACTGCAACTGTCCTTCGCGGGCGCATGGGCCCATCTCGGAAGGTCACGCATCTCATTCTCATGAGCATTATGCTGCACAGAGCATCCTCGTTGTCTGGTGTCGCAATTTACCATGATATCATGTAGGAGGCGGTCGTCACTATATGTTTTCAGTCTACAGACTTCAAAATCTAACCCATTATTTTCATTTTTTATAATGGATGAATAGGGACCATTCAATGGAAATATTCAAACTGTTCCTTACGGTATCCAAAGAATAGATCCATTTTTGTTCGGCTTGTCTTAACTTTAGGTCTCTATTCCCTCCTCTCGGTTGTGGAAGTATCATTTCAATAAAAAACCAATGGATGTCATCCACACCATGGTGAGCACTCTTAAAGTGTGCTACTAAAGGTTTCTCCGGTACCTGATTCTTCACACAGGATCTGTGCTCGCAGATCCTCTGCCGAATGGGTCTCTTGGTTTTACTAATATACAGCAAACCGCACGCACGGGCACCTTATGCCATATACCACCAATCTACGATCTGGAGACAGCCTGCATCTCCTGCAAGAGTGTCATGTCCCTTCAATGACTGTCATGCAGATTGTTATGCATACAGGACAGATACTTCTTCTATCTGAGTGGCTTACAGTGAAAGTAAACTCTCTGTTTGTCCTCCATTATTCATCTCTTTCTGGAGAATAAATGATTTGCTGAATAATTGATGGCATGTATGGGTCGCTAGCGATCTCAATTATTACCACCGAGAGATATATGCTCCTAAGAGTTTCACAATGCAGACTTGCTACCCGCTTGGTCCCTAGTGTCTACTGCAGTGGAAATATGAAAATTTTGCTGAAAAGTTTTCAGCTCATTCAGTCAATCAGTTAATCACTTGTTTTCATCAAAGAATATTCCCATGCAATCGGATTACAGATGCATACAGAACAACAGACCCTTTAATCCTGGAATTCTCTAGTCAACTCCAGGTCCAATCATCATCAAACCGATATTTACATTTTCCTCATACAAAGTGAAATGCACAAAGAGCACAACAGTGTACAAACTCACTACAGAATTCATATGTATCCAATTAAAACAGAATTTAGGGATTAGCATTCTGTTTTTAAATCAAGGGAACAAATCAACGCATTGTTGGGGGCCGTTCGGGTGCATACATAATCGCAAGCATCCGATTAGTCCATATAGACACTTCCATTATTTCTTCATAACCCCTAATGGGACAATAACAATATTACAGTTGTACTAATCAACTCTGTATTGAAACAAATAAGGTCACTCAGGCATCCTACAGCATTTATTCTTCCCAACCCCACGGTTACAGAGGGACCAGTGAAGCTCTTCTCACTTTTCAAATGTCGATGACTACTTACTGAGATAGTATGGTTTTCCTGTTAATCGAGACACTTAGTGACTGTGCCCCAGACATCAGTTCCAGAGAATCTTCACAGCATTCTAGGCCCGATTCCTGCTAAAAGTCAAAGTCGGGATGCCTAATTGTCTTTTACAGAAACAGTTTTGATTTGTTGCAGCAACCCACCATTTTTCATCGCCCCCAAAAGTCAGTGCCATTTAGGGTTATAGATGTAACTGTAGCCTCATAGGCTCTGAGCATAAATGTGACCATTAGAATTCTCCATAAATCAGTGCTAAAGACATAATACCTGAATACCCCAAAAAGCAGCTATATTATTCTTAATATGGATGGGAATAAAAGAACATACGGTGGACCTTCAGCAGCTCAGTTAGTTGACACATCTCAGACAAGTCTGATGATAATCCATGACTGTCCTGATTCAATAAGCCATCTCTGTGGTCAACAGTACCTGTCAGAGGAGCCATAGAATACTAAACTGTCCCCTGCCAGGGTACAGCTGGACCAATTCTTTAATGCTACCAGGGATACTGTATCTCACTGAAGGAGAAGCATGGCAGTGCCCAGTTTTATACAATTAACATTCATTCAAATGAACCAATGATGCATTGTGGAAGACTACAACAAAACACCCAGCCATAGCCAAACACCAGTTCTGATTTTGAAGACGTCTTGACCGCGTCAAGTCACACCACCAAAAAGTAGAGCTGGGTAGCTTAGTGGGGGTGGTGACTATGACCGAGCAGACAAACCACTGGAAACAGGGACTGGAGTATACGGTAACTATAAAGAACATACAAAAGAAAATCAAGGAGTACTTCTAAAGGACTAAAGCTTGAACGATGCAGTGGATGACCCCAAGCAAATGTGGGGTCCGCTAACATTGGGCGATGTAGGGAGTAGTACCACACCAAGAGAAGCATCGCAGGGAGAGACAGCTCCAATGACAGGACAAGCCGCCTCTGCAAATGGCACGCCCGAACCACAGGATTCTTCCAGGGACCCGTGCACCAGAAGAGACTCCGATAAGAAAGGATACTCATTGATGCAGGGGGAGGAAATTGTTGAAGATCCCAATTCAAGTGGAACTACATTAAGGGCACTAAATGACATCCCAAACTCTCTGGTCTCAGTCTTCGAGTTATTAAAAGGAGAAGTCCAGTTCCAAGCTGGGGTACTCGTGGAACTTACAAATGAGATGGCGAAATGTGATGCGTGCATGGTTGGGCTTAGCAATGTGATTAATACCATAATCGTACCATCTTTAAAGGAGGCCAAAAAGGAACTGTCAAAACAGAGTCTGGCCATTGCTTCCCTCCGAGGGCACCTGATCATTAATAAAAAGAAGGAAGAAAATTTGAGAGGTCAGTTACAGGAGTTTCTGAGGTTTATGCAGGATCAACTATTACCTCGGGAAAAAGGAGGGCATAGCTGGAAATGAAAAATCTAATACTTTTGACGATACCCCGTTGTCTGAATCCACACTTGAGGAATTCATGAGACTGGCCACGGTGGCAGAAGATCAAATAGAGTCAGTAATTGAGGGTAATCAAACACCTGGTGAGAATTCAGCAGAAGCTGCAAATGGAACAGCCTCAAACTGGATCGAGGCCTGTAACCAAAATTACAGGCTAAGGAGAAAACTGAAGAAAAGACGGGAGGGGAAGAAAACCGTGAAAAAAAACTCATCTCAACCAAAAAAGAAAAAAGAAAAAATCCAAAAAACCAGAAAATCAAAGTGTCAAAATCATCGACACACAACACTGTTTGGAGAATATCACATTACCAAAGATAAAGAGATCAGCAGCGAAGAGGCAAGAAGAGGGACTGCCCCAGGTCACTTCAGAGATACAGATGGTCTCAGACTTGGGGGCAGCAGCTTGGCCTGCTCTGCCGAAATCAGGTGAGGACAAATAAACTCACCAGTCAGAGCTTAAAAATCAGCTGGAGATTGTAAGGGTGAGCGTCGGCATACAGACTGAACCGCAAGAGAAAGCAGCTATAAAAGAAACTGGACAAGTAAGGCAAAGCTTGAAACTAGACACAATATTCAGACAGAAGAAGCAACCCATGGCAAATGCAAGCTCATCGGTCACAACTACGAACAACCAGACTCAAGGAGCAAATATAAAATTGGCACTGATATTCCTAACAGCAAAAAAAGGAGAACTGAAACCATTATTGGTTGGCCAAATAGACACTCCTCCTGTAGTGGCCATGAACTTGGGAGAAGGAAAATATCATACCATCCCAGGAATTTGGACTGGCCTGGGGAAATCCAATATAGCAGGAAAAGAGTGGGTCCATAACTTGGCTCCCCGGGAGAGTCAGACAGACACAACGAGCAGCCAAGAAGTGGAACCCACTGGATTTGAAGTTACAAGACTCTATATCCAAATCGAAGCAGTTCAATTCCTTAAGTAGATTTGTGATCTTGTCCATATTTTAAAAAGTTAGAAGTCTTTTTTTCTTTTCAACTGGAGACATGGAATATGTAAAATTTCCAGATCGCAAAAACTCATTTATGATTGAAATTAGGTTAAACTCAGAAAAGGCACATTTGGCAATTCTAAAGGCAGCTAGAGCCCTAGAACAAAAAGTGCTTATGGTAGCCAGTGAACCATTTAGAACACCTTCCCTCCGTAGCACCCAAACTGATAGTCCACCAACAGGCATTTTACAACGACAAGGGAGAGGGCCGAAGAGGCCAAGAAATGAGGGAACTGTGAGTGAACAAGAGGGTTCAATTCAGGAAAAAGTTCTAGCCATCCTGCCAGGCATACTGTCGCAGGTTCTCACGAATATGGGAATAGGTCTTCAGAGCCTTTAGTCAGAGAGGCTTCCACGTGGCGAGCTGGAACACACAGGGGTCTAGTACATTTAGAGCAAAAACTACGATAGACTACCTTTTTGGTAAAATGGATATACTTTCATTCCAAGAAACATGGTTGGTAAACCCAATTGATTTCGAGGGGTTTACAACACATTGTCTGCGCGCCAGCCAAAAGGAAAAGGGATGACCTTACTGGAGGTCTCCTTATAGCATTCAAAAACAGCTCTGTTAAATCAATTGTTCCCATTTTCCAAGATGATAAGGGAATATTGGCGTGTAAAGTTCAGCTGGAATTTTGTTTAGCGAATCCAGAACTGATAGTAATAGATATCTACTGGAACGCCGCCTCTTCTGATCTACTTGCATTTTTGGCAAAATTATCAGAACTAATGGGAAAAAGTAAAGCAGAATGTGGGGGAGCAAACATCCTAATGGCAGGAGATCTTAATTCCGAGTGTGTTCAGCAATGGAAAGGGAAGGAGTGCAATTCAATACAGAGAATCTCCATGAAAGGGCAAGCATGGCTGAGCTTTGCGAGTTCCTGGGACCCAAAAATGTTAAATGGGAGCTCTAGAGGAAATACAGATCCATGTCCGACATGGCACAGAGGCAAATCAGCCTCTGTGTTGGATTACATCTTTGTTAGTGTGGGTTTGTTCTCCTGCACCTCCACGCTAGACGTAAAACACGATGGAGGAAGTGATCATTCTCGTCTGGAGCTCTAATTTTCAGATTTGCTAACGGCCCCGGCCATATTGCATAAGCAAGTTCTAAAAGGGGTGAAGGGGAAGTTAACGTTGGTAAAATATGGACAAGGAGGGAGGGAGTTAAACAGAGAGTTAAAAAGAACTCCGGATTCTATACTGCAAAAATATTGTCAGCCAGAGGAATTTGTGAACTTCATTTGGTCCATAGTCCCTCCAAAACGGACTTCTACGAAAGCACAACAAAAGCACGTACATGATTTTGACGAAGAAACAAGGTTATGAAAACGGACACTAAGAAAGAATATTCGTAGGTTAAAAGCGTTAAACCTAAACCAGGAGGAATATGAAGATGAACTAGAGAAAATAAGAAATAGGTATAGGGGCTGGACAGGAAATCACAACATGCTCCGACTACTGCGAGACGGAGTGCAAATGTTAAAGCTATTATCAGAGTCTAACTCAAGAAGCTTCTGGTCATTAATGAGCTGACTCAACTCACAGTCTAATAGCTCTGGATAGAACACCTAACCGGTATCTTTAAGAAGCCCAAAGATTAAATAGAATGCATACCATTAGATAGTGGGTGGAAGCTATCCGTCGAGGAGGAAGATATCAGGGGAATAATATCTAAAGCGTCAACGTCGAGAGCAGCTGGCCCCAATGGCCTTATGTACCAATTACTCAAAAATGATCCAATACTTTGGTCAAAATTGCTAAAACAGAGATACTAGGAAATAAACAGTTCCCCTCTTCGTGGAAGACAGCTCTGGTTAAGCCATTCTTCAAGGAGGGCGATAGGACAAATCCAGCTAATTATCATCCTATCGCCCTCCTTGACATTGAGATCAAGGTTTTTATGAAGTTGTTGCTGAACAAACTATTAATTTGGGTGGAGCGTGTTCAGGCCCTCTCTTGTTTTCAAACTGGATTCAGAAACGGGATGTCAACGGCACTGAATGGTATTATATTAAATCTGGTTAGTGAACCTGCCATGCTAAAGTGAGGTATTCCTTTGTACGGCGCCTGGATTGATCTCTCCAAGGCGTTCGACCCAATTGACAGATCAAAGCTGTGGAGTAAACTTAGGAGAAAAAGGATCCCGGAAAGACTGCTTTCAATGCTAATGAAACTACATAGAGGTACGTCGGTGAGGGTTCATTTAGATAATCAGGGTCATCTTTCAGAGTCAGTGGAGGTTGAGAAGGGAGTTACGGAAGGGGTGCCTTTGGGCGCCACTGTTCTTCAACCTATTTCTGGCAGACGTGGAGGGCCATTTTATCTTGTCCGCTTTGGCCAGTCCAGAATTAAATGGGAAAAAGATATTCTAGCTGGCCTATGCAGAAGATATGTTTTGGTCGATAGGCAGCTATCAGCCTACAGTGGATGTTAACCAGTTTGGGAGAGTAAGCTGCCCTGCATAGGTTGGTTCCTAGTATTCAAACATCCAAGGAAAAAAATCAGCTTTAAAAAATGGGCTTTAGAAGATCTAGTATATCTGGGATATAAAATATTCGGAAGGCCAGCAGTTTATAAACTAGAACATGAAATCCTAAATAAAACTCGTACCCTTGTACCTCATTTGAAAAAAATCAATACCAAGAATTGTAAGTTCTCTATTCTACCAATGCTAAAATATTAGACAGCAAAAACAGTTTGGATATTACTTTATGGCCTAGAAGCCAAACCACACTTGTGGGACACACATTGGTCCATGATAGAAGGTACAGTGTGGAAGGGGGCCCTAAATTTACCATTGAGTACTCCTGGGTGGCATCTGCGGTATGAACTGGGCCAAAAATCATTAGGATGTTTGGCCGAATGGAAGATAATAAAGCTCTACAGAGAGATTATGAGTCCTAGTCCGGGCTCCCTTTACGAGGACATTAAAGTGCATCTCAACCACTCGAAGTCTAAGATATTGGAAGGGTTAGAGAACAGAGTGAAAGCCGCATTGGCAAAAACAGAATCAGATCTTAAAACGCTTGTCGCTAAACCCCTAAAAGTAAAGCAGGAATTAGAAACTGGATAGAGACATGCTAGAGACATGATAGACTGTATAGAGACAATCGCAAAAGTAAGGAATCCAATTCCTTGTAAAACATTCTTGATAGTGGACAACAAATTGGGATTCCTCCCACGGTATCTGGAGAAATACTGATAGTAAAACCAGGAATAATTTTCTAAGGGTTGGACTCAATGAGTTGCCCACTTCGATATTTTGGAAGTTCGATATCAGTTTGAAAAAGCAATTTAACTCTGTAAAGTTTGTGCCACCCCATTAAATCAATCACTTTGGCATTTATTATTGGAATGTGAAGGCACGTGGTCCCTGAGACTGGGAATACTGCAGGGATTTGTCTCAGGGGACGATAGACTAGCAACGTGGCATCTATGGTATGGAATGATAGCAGGGCACGAAGTGCTTCTGATATCAGCGGTGGTAGATATATTGAGCGCTCTGAACCTCGTGAGCTAGGAAAAGAAAGAGAAAGGGGGCATTCGCTGTACCTAGTACTTGGAATGAACCAAAAAACAGTGTTATCACCATTTCACTGATAAAGAAACTTTTGAGTTATCCTAGAGGAAGGCCGAGGATCGAAGAGATGCAGAGAAACTTATTTTTGAATGAGAATACTTTGTTTTCTCCTCAGCTTTCCTTGGGAAGGGTATTTTATTGTTTGTCATTACTGGAGAGTATTTGATTTCTTTTTTATTGACCTGCTTGGTTTCTTTATCTTGATGTTTTATCTGTTAAAAACAGAAATCTAAAGGGCTTTATAACATTTGTAAAGGTTTAATTTTTATTTTCTTGCAACATTTGTTAAACCAAATACAAATAATAATAATGAAAAAAAGACTATGTGCCTCATTACGAGTTTGGAGGTAGCCATGCCGTTTTTAGCGGCATGGCTACCTCCAAACTCGGGTCTGGGTCCCGAAAAATGGGAATTACCGGGCCATTCCGACCTTTGGGGGATCGGTAATTCCCATTCGCGGGACCTGGAGGTGGTATTTCCCCATTCCCATTTGAGACCCCATAGGGCTCAATGGGGAGGATGCTAACAGGAACACTGCCCATTTCCCCCCCGCCGACCCGACCCCCCCACGCTTGCCTTGACGTGCAGAGGGCACCTGCTAGCAGAATAGGATGCTAACAATGGTCCCATTATTAACAAGACCGTTGTTAGCATCCTATTCTGCTAGCAGGTGCCGCTCTGCACGTCTGGTCCGACCAGGGTACAGGGCGGCCCCGCAAGCCGAACTCATGATGAGGCGGTGAGGCAACAACAGCACCGGTCTGCTAGTCTGTGTGAGGTCTGATGTTCACATGGTCCCAAGATGCTGTTAGTGATAGTGCTTCTACTCTTCTATTCTGAAGCCCTGCAGCTGCTATTTAAAACCACAGTAGTTTAACAGTACTCACCCGAGAGAAGAGAGACCCAGATGTAACATGTATCTCATGGTTCCCATGGTGGTTTTCTGTAAAGGGTATGGCATGAACTTGTGATGGAGAGCAGACCAACAAAGGAACACAGAGGAGTATTTACAGGAAGATATCAGTGAGCATATAGACAGTTGTGGACAGGATGAGGAGATTAAGAGGGACAACAATGTACTCGGATATACTGGGAGCCCCATTCAAGTGTTCTAGATGCAGTTGTTAGGCCGACTTCAATGCAAGTATATCTTTATTGTGCCTTTAATATCAGGGAGTGGATAAGAGGTTCCAATGGTGAAGTGTGGCAAGGAGAGATAAAGGGCTGAAGTGAAAGAATGAACAGGGTAGAAAAGTGGAAGTAGATAGGAGCAGCCACTTGAGGGGTACTAGTGATTGTAAACATATGGATGTTTTTTCTCTTTCACCTATTGCTTGATTTAGAGGTGATTGTTGGGGTGATGACACACAGATTAGCCTCCCTATAAGGCAGATACTGTATGACTGTGCTCAGAGAGGCACAGCTCCACCTCACTGATGAGGCCAACAAGGCTGAAACACGTGTCTGGGGTTGCTGTTGGTGCTCTTGTTCAGAAAAGAATTGCCACACCATTTCGGTACTGGACTGCTCATGTATGTGGGACAAAGACTGATATGCATATGGTATTTTCCTTCTGTGAAAGGTACAGTGAGCTAAAGTGTGGCTGCGTACTCTGAAGTGGGTACCTTCCCAAAGAAACGGTGATTTAGCCATGTTCGTTCTCCCCGAGGGGCACCTATGACTATTTTTTGATTGTTTAAGGGACTTAGGTTTAGTCACACTAAGTTTCATAGGGCCATCCAGACGGGGACCCCTTGCTCACTGTGCTCCGAGAGGCACAGCTCCACCTCACTGATGAGGCCCAACAAGGTTGAAACATGTGTCTGGAGTTTCTGTTGGTACTCTTGTTCGGAACTGAATTGCCACAGCACTGGACAAAGAGTGATAGGCAAATGGATATTTGACGTCTGTGAAAGGTACAGTGAGCTAAAGTGTGGCTAGGGATTCTCGAGAGGGTACCTTCCCAAAGAACAGGTCCTTTAACCATGTTTGTTATCGCAGAGGGGGTTCTATGACTATTTTTTGACTGTATGACTGGATGTTGGAATAGGCAATCACTCTGGCTTCTCAAGTATGACACATCCAACCTTTATTTTCAGAGGGCCCGGGAGCTAACTTAGACAACACAGGCCTGACAGATGAAGCAGGTGTCACTGCTTATAGTTGGCCTCATCTGAACGCTACTAGGCTCTATGTCGCGATGGAGAATAACGTGCATCTCCACACTTGCTGGCAGATGCTTCATCCCCACGACTTGAAGAGGTTAGATTGGAGGTGGGGGTGGCTGGTAGAACATGCCCATAATATTTCAGTTTATGCAACAATGAAATGTATTTTAGCATTGAAGCTTAGCCCACTGCATAATGCTCAAACATCTTGTCTCACCCCACTTCCTTACTTCAGAACTTGAACACAACTGAACCACGTATACCTGTAGCTTCCTCTTAAGCAGTGGGAAGGAATTCCCCACAGGGAAGGGACCCATAATAAAAAGTGTTGAAGAGTACCTCCAGCTCTCTCATCCTACTCTTCCTTCTACCCTCCTGTTATGAATGCCTTACTTCTTCCTCCGTCTCCTCTTTCTCCTACCTCTCATCTAAATTTCCTTGCACCCTTATCTACAACCTCCTCCTTTTCTGCCACCTCCTGGTCCATCTGCTGCCCCTCAACCACATCTTCAGGTTCCAGCTCTGCTGACCCTTCATCACAACCTCTTCTTGTTCCCCCTCCTACGGCTGGCCTTCAGTCTCAGACAAAAATCACATGCTCCCAAAAAGATCCACTTGTTTCATTAGATTTCTTGGAGCGGTGGACGATTAAAGGGAATGCTTTTCACGTAGGGTTTCTACTAGTACAAAGGTTTTCACAGCAGGCTTAACTTTTTCTGTCTGTGAGTGGGTGGAAAGGAAATTCTTTCAAATGAGCAACGATAACAAACAACTTTTTTATTACAAATTGGTGTATTTTCTTCTTTGTTCCCATGTTTTCAGGTGGAAGGATGAAAGTTGAAAAAGGGACCCAAAAACCAACACTCAAAAAAGGCTCCATAAAGGATAAGGGATTTTTCTATTTTTTATTTTTATTTTGGGGGTGTAAGGAGAGGGAAGGGATGAAAAGCAAACAATCTGAAATTACTTCAGAAAGTGTTTCTCAAAGGGGCAGTCAGACACTTCACCAGGGAATTGTGGGCTCTGATTGGCCCACCAAAACTCATTTGGGAATTCAGACTGGCTCACTGATATATGTTCCACTGGACAAATACGTCTTAGGGGTGATTTTGGCCTGCCATCCGGCCCTCCGAGTTCTTAAAGGCATGTTGAATGTCATATTATTGACTTATCCTGCAAAATTAATTGGGGGGCCGTCCATTCACACAACTCTGCCAAAGGCATTGTTGTAGTCTAAAACATCAGCATGCACAGGTGTTTATGTTTTAGTTATGCCTTACTGGCCTCACAAAGGAGGGTAATACAGTTGCCCCTCGTAGGTAATCCTTTAATAAGACCTACTAGTACCCAATCTTGGTCTGCCAATGCTGGTTGCTCATCTAAAAAGTTCTTGGAAAATATGTTAGCCGGTACCTCACCCAGGGCTAATAGGCAATAATTATTAGGGCCATCTGGACGACCCTGTACTGAGAAAGCAATTAAAGTACTTCTTTCTTTTCAAGGATGATGGTAAATCTCCATCTTCACTGTTCCAGGTAAAGACCCAACCAAATGAGCACACCCAATTCCAAGGAAATAAATCTGATAAGGCATTACATGGACTATCAACTTTGGTTGCCAATTATATGTCTATGTGGCTTTTAATTTGTGTAGGTGACTTTTGATTGCCTTAAAGAAAACACTGATGTACCGCCAATGGAATAAGGAGAAAAGAAAAGTTGTAAAGATTATTGCCATAAATGTACACCTGTCCAGCTTGGCAATAGGATGAACTTGTGCTTGTTTTTATTTGCGCTCGTGTCTTATTCACAAACTTCCAACATGCTATGTTATCCTTCTCCTGGATGACTATCAGCATTTCTTGCCACCTGCTTGTGGCATGTTCTTTCCCATTATGTTTCCAATATCCTTGTTTATAGTTTCTTATAACCCCCCACTCTCCACCAATAGTAAACAGAGAGTCAATTGTTAATAATGAGATATCAGTAACCTGGTCAATTGCATGAGGATATTATCTATGATTCTCTTCCTGCGTATTAATCCATTAACCACATTTGGCATTTGATTTGGCCTGCAGCAATTCCCTTTAAATCCTGCTTTACCTACAAATACATTAGTAACTTCAGGACCCAGCTCTATCTTACCAACTGTTAGTGCATTGTCTGCACCTATCAATAACTCCCCCACCCCTTTAGGGTGCTGTCATTAGATTTATAAGTGGCTCCAAAAATATGTTCATCCTGTCTAGATTTATGGTACTTTTGTAATATATAACTTCTTCGTCTGGAGTAAAACCCCTTTAGGATCCGGTTTACAGGAGAAACTCGGTGAAGTGATCATGTGGAAAGTCTTTCTTTGAACCCAATATTCTTTGCCAATAGAAGAAGCAGGAATCAGGCTGGAATGAAAATTCTAGCTCTGGGACTGGGATAGAGAGTGATAGAGAGTAGGCTCGTAGGCATCTAGCATTGAATCTCAGACAGATAACTGTGGCATCAGCAATCATGCAGTTTTGATCAAGAATCTTGTCTTGCCCTGAGCTATAACCAGTATGAATGTCCAGTGAATGTAGAATTTGTATGATATGATCATGTTACGTGTGCAGTGCTTG
Source organism: Ambystoma mexicanum (assembly GCF_040938575.1). Lineage (NCBI taxonomy): Eukaryota > Metazoa > Chordata > Amphibia > Caudata > Ambystomatidae > Ambystoma > Ambystoma mexicanum. The sequence goes on from NC_090928.1 coordinate 1,102,999,063, forward strand.
AGTATGTGCATTATGGCAAATTGACTTTTGGCTTGTCTATGGAAAAAAAAACAAAATTAGTTCAGACATTGAGTCTCCTACGACTTTTCCAAGAAGGGGACCTAAAGAAATATATTGATTAGACAACAGTTAATAATGCAAGGTGTGCCCTGGGTTTGAGGCATTTTCTATTCTCAGTAAAAGGTCTATTGGGGATGTTAAGTGACTTCAACGCAGTACTCCAACTAAGTCAGTGCCTAGTCTGGGATGCCCAAGGGTAGCCCTTATTTATATATTTGTATGACAAGTTCATAGATCTGGATGATAAACCCTTGTATAACGCCCCTCTCTTTGAATCCCCCTGCCCTCACTGAGCCAAGAAGTAGGTTTGTTTTGCAAACTAAAAGATTTATTTTACAAATTAAACAATATATATATATATCACACTTTTATAAATAAATTAATATTTGATAGCACACTTATGAATATGACAGTGATCAACAATGGATAATATTACACTATCACACTTTTTAAATTACTTATGAGTTGGTATAGAGAGGATAAAGTAGCTGAGAATGCTTTTATGGGTTCAAGGAAATGCAATGATGGAAAACAATGCAGCACAGAAATAACTGGGATGGTTTCCACAAGAGATAATATGATCACTTTTTCTTTTGACAATTCACTCCCCCCCTATGCAATATAAGAAGATGGAGGGAGAGCACACAATTTTCAGGAATACAATCGAATGCAATACCAATTCAGTTCCCCCCTAGCAAGCTCAGAGCAACAGGGATGATTTTAATACACGGGCAAGAATATTTTAAATGGGATTTGCAAAGAAGTGAAAATGTGCTAAAAATGATTTTAATTCCCTATAGGAGATTCAGGGTAGGTGACAGCTACTTTGAATGAGTTCAGGTCAAGACTAGCAATTAATCAGGAATGATTATCAGATTGAAAACGAATTTCAGCAGTTGCAAGCAAAAGACTGCGATTTTTAACGTGTGGTAAAACTGGGCCAAATTGCGCTTCACAGCACTTTTTCCGAGTGTGTCGAGCGCGATTATGGAAAAACTATGAGGAGTAGAAAGTCGGTTTTAGGCTTGTTGGAAAGCTGAGGATCTTAGCTTTAAAATGAAAGTTAAATCTCGTTCCACACGCGGTTCAAAAGATACGGACGATTATGTGGAGGTAAATTTTCAGGAATAAAGTAAGATTCAAATGGCAAATGACACTTTCACAGGTTTGAAATCACAGAATGGACACACGATTTCTATGCAGTTCTAAATAGGTGGAAATGGTTTGAATTAGATTATTTTAAACTAAGAGATTGGTTTGCACAGCTCTGGCTGGATACTCACTCCTAATTTTGGAGGGAATGGGCCTCGTCACAGATCTCGTCAACAGGTTTAGCTGCGGTTCTCTCTGCTCTGCTGGTGTGGATCTCTGGTAATGGCAAAAGTTCTGGCACTGCACAGCGGTCTGGTCTGGGTCTGGTCTTCTATCGGCAATGCACGGCGGTCTGGATACAGCTCTGCTTTCTGGGTTCTGGCACTGGCACCGCGGTCTGGTCTGGGTCTGTGGTTCCGGCAAAAGTTCTAGCCAGAAGCGAACAGCACAGCCTGGCTGTTGAATAGTTTGGTTAGGTGTATGGATTCTGAGGCCTGCTGAGAAGGATTCAGCTTTTGGTTCAGGCCTCTCTGCTTCAAGTCCTGGAGTCTATCAGGAGTCTATGGTCTTTCTGGATATTGTCTGGTCCGGCAAAGTGCTTTGCAAGAAAGTGGAAAGTGCAGTCCCTACCAGGGTTTCAGTTGCTCCTTTTATGCCTTTTGAAAATGGGTGGGAAGGCTGACTTTCTATGCCCAGCCCAATGAGGATCATGATAGGTTAAAGGATTTTCTGTGCTCTCACTGAAGAACTGAGTTGTGAGTCATCAGGCCTCATTTTCATGGCATAGAGAAAGAACGCTCCCCTTGTCACTTTGCACACAAATCTATTTTTGATCCAAATGCATATTTATCTATGTACAATTTCTCTAATAGTATATATCCAGTTAACATATTTTCTGTAGCGCCAAACCATCTGATCCCTGTCTTTTTAAGATGTTGTGTCCACTTCTGACAGAATTCTGCCCTTTTCATCCAGAACACAACCTCTAAACTTTTCCAGAATTTACACAAATGTGTGCAAGGAATATGGGCATCAGATGATGAAGTGTCAGATTTTTAACATACAGACATTTGGAGTAATACCCTATTTTCTGATACTACCCCCCAGAACATACCACAGAGTCCTAACACCTCTTAAAATGTGCACAGAAAAATCACAGGAATCATGATATTATTGATTTAATTTTGACAATTATGTACTATGAATTAACCATCTTTTTAAAATTATGCTCTGGCCCAGATGGGTGTGGTTTAGGTTCCAAAGCACATGGAGGGATTTCTGTCTGTCCCCGCCTCCAGATCAGCTGGCTCACAGAGGAAGTGCTCCTCCCATTTCCTTCCAAGAGGAAGCCATTTACGACCCCGTGATTTAGAAATTGCGTGGAGCAAAGGGAAGTTCATTGTTCTGTTTCCCTGCTCCCAGGTACTCCTCCCCTGATTCAATCAGAGAGGTGTGATCTCCTTTTGGTAGGGCAGCAGAATGCAGCAGAATGCAGCCAGGCCTGTGAATGCAGTTGCTGGGCAAGTTTCAACTCCTGTCGGGGGTAGTTGCCAGACAGAATTCAATCCCTTTAAGCCAGGCTTCAGCCCAATGTCACTTTTGTTCCCATTTTTCTTCATTCAAATCAAACTTTCAATTTTGACACATGCAGCTAGAACGATGATTCTAAGTTGACATTTAAACAGTTGCAACCTATGTGACACTCCAAAGTAAATCACTCTTTAAGTCCAATTTCCCTTAAGCTGCTGACATCCACAACTCAGCCAGTTTTGTTATGAACATTATTTTAGGCTCTTCATCTTTCCAGATTTGGTATGCACACAAGACTTCATTCTACCAGATGTCTGCTGGTGTTCAGTAAGATTTTTGAATATCTTGCAATGTTTGAAATAGGCATTTTGAGCTTGCATTCAGAGAAACAAAGGTGATTTTAAAGCGCTTTTTGAGCTAACAGGCACTGCTGTTTTTCCTTTGGCACCACGTTTCACTCATGGCGCTTCTGGCCCATCACGCTCGCACTGGTGGGTGGCAGGTCAGGCGACCATTTTGGTGTGCGCAAAAACTGCCCGGTTTTCCTGGATTCTGGCACCAATGTGGGCTTTTCAGCCATCTTGGATTTTCTAAGCCCACAGCACCAAATGTTGCAGCACAATAACTTGAACGTGGGTCGATACACCTAACAAACCCCCCGCCCGACTGCACTTTGATTTCGAGTCGAAGAGGAGTCGGGTGCAAAGGATGTTTTGATCCACGCGCTGGCATGTCCACATCATCTTCTTCCAATTCCGCAGATGGCAAAGTTCAGCATCTTTCCCTCCATCAGTGTGGATCGATCGGTTCTCCTCGCCAGTCCTGATGGGAGTATTGGGCGGTACCCCGGGCCACTCGGATCTTTGCCCAGGTCACCGGGTCGTCCTCCTTGGTCAGTCTCCATGGTTTCATCTCTCCTAGGATGACAAAGCAAAAGCAGCAGAAACATATTCGTAGACCTTTCCCCACCACTATTAATGGTGGGGCGAACATATACATTTTATACATCAGGAGACATTTGCATTCAAGAATCATAGGATTTTATAGGCTATACGTGGAATATTTTAGGGTTGGACTTGCATTACTCTGGAGCGGCCCCCTCTGGGATTGCAGAGGACTCCTCCAGTTGCTGCAGAGTGTGCCTGGGATGGCAACACTTTAGCTGATTTATATGGACCCACTTGTCTTCCCCTTCCGTCAAACTACCCTTGGGGATGCGGATCTTGTAGGCGACTGGGGAGATCTTGTCTACAATTTCAAAAGGTCCCTTCCATGTAGACAGAAATTTCCGCTGTTTGGCCTGGTTCCTTTGTAAATTGTATAGATAAAACCGGCCCCCTACATGGTATTCTTTCCTAGTAGTCTTCAAATCATAGTGAGTCTTCATGCTATTGGCTGATCTTTCTAGGTTTCGCTGAGCATAGGCAAAAGCATGTTGGAGGTGTTTCCTTAAATTTTCAACATACTCATGCATTGTGGAGGCATTGATCAAGGTTTGCTCTTGGGTCCTGTAGTGCAAATGCTGGAGAAGCACCATCCTGCGTCCAGTCATCAGCTCAAACAGTGACATTTTAATTGCAGATGAAGGGGTAGATCTGATGGCCATTAGGACCAGAGGTAATCGGATATCCCAACTTGGCCCAGAATCTGCCACAAACTTTTTTAATATGCTCACAATGGTTCGGTTGTAACATTCTACTGCCCCAGAAGAAGCTGGTCGGTAAGCAATGTGTAGCTTCCTTTTAACCCCCAGTATCTCCCACATCTTAGTCATTACTTCGCTGGTAAAATGGCTAACTCTGTCTGACTCAATCCTTTGGGGTAGACCAAAACGCAAAAAGATGTTGTTGATCATCAGGGCAGCTGCTGTCTCTGCCTTGCAGTTTGGGGCCGGGAGACACTCCACCCATTTAGTAAATAAGCATGTCACCATCAACATGTACTTATTCCCCCTAGAGGAGCGAATCACGGGCCCTATGAAGTCGACTTGCAAATCTGACCATGGCAGTGTCATCCCCCTCTTTTGGAGAGGCGCACAGTGTGTGAGGGATGTTGGCTGAAATTGTGCACACACAAGACACCCCTTCAAGTATTGGTCGAGGTCCTGCCCCATGTGTGGCCAGTAAGCAACCTCTCTTAAGATCATCATGGACGTGACTTAACATCAGGCTTCGGATGAGGTAGGGACCACCCACTGATGATGGCCAGCTTGGGATTTCCATACCAACAAACCGTCTTGGATTTGAAAGATTTTTGGACATTTCATCAACACTCTAAGGTCCTCTTTCCCAATGTAATCTATATCCATCATGGGAAAGTTCTCAGGGTCCTTAATGTGTTGGTAAAACTTACCAATTATTGGATCCCCCTTCTGAGCCGTGATCAAATCAGCATCTGGGGTCTCCTTACTCCATTGTGCAGTTGAAAGATCATTGTGAGCATTTGTATGGGACCTAGTGATAGCAGTGACCTGGATTTCCCCCAACAGGGACTCAATCTCTATTAGATCCCCTTGGATGGCCCCGATTTTGGCCAGCTGATCAGCTAAGTCATTTCCAGTTTTGTCTGGTCCCTCTACTTTGGAATGACCCTTGATCTTCTTCCAGTAGATGGTCATCCCATTCACGGTGACCAGATCATCAATGTTTTGAATTAACTTCCCATGTTTCAAGGGTTTGCTATTAGCACATAACATGCTTCTGGTTTTCCAGTTAACCAGGTGCTGCACGAACCCGTTCCGTACATAATCCGAATCTGTGATTATGACCAGTTCGTGGAGTTGATGTTGGACAGCAGTGAGGATGGCTTGATGCACAGCCATCAACTCTGCCACCTGACTACTTCGGGGACCAATTTTGTACCCAGCGGAGGGTTCTGGGGACTCATTCACCTATGCATTCCCTACACTGGCCACAAGTTCTTTTTCCCTGTTGTTGTCAACATGGTAAGAGCATCCATCCACATATACAGTGGGCATTTCCTCACACTTGTCTTCTTCAAAGACTTTGTGTGGGGAATTAAGGTATGCCTCGATGTTGTCCTTGATTTTTAGACTTTCGTCCTCGAGACAGTTTTCTCTGGCACAATCATGCAAGTCAGCCAGACCTTGCGCGAGGGGACTCTTCTTGTTTTGGCCATATCTGACCTCCACAGGAAAGCCTTGCATTGACAGAATCCAGGAAGTCATTCGGGAATTACTCACATTTCCAGCCCGGATTCCGTCACTTTGGAGATATTGCAGAGGCTGGTGTGGAGTCTCCACCATGATGTGTTCCCCCTGGATAAACGGGTGGTAATTCTTCAATGCCCACACCGTTGGCAGGAGTGCCTTCTCACAATCGTTGAATTTTTCCTCCACAGAGGATAAAGTTTTGCTCGCATAGGAGATTACTTTATTGACCTTGTCATGCTTTTGACATAATACTGCAGTCAAGCATGTATTAGAGAACCCCGTCTCCAAGAAAAACTCCTTGTTTCTGACAGGGTAAGCTAGCTAGGCAGGGCGCTTGTGAGAGGATTCTTTTGAGCTGCCTTACTGCCTCTGATTGTTCTGGACCCCATTCCCACTTGACCACCCCCTTCAAGAGATGAATCAGGGGTCTGGTGATCTCTGCGTAGCCCTCAATGAACTTTCTGCTGTAATTAGTCAGTCCAAGGAGGCTCCTTAGTTCCCGCAGAGTTATGGTGTCTTTCAGTTTCTGAAGTGCTTCCACTTTCTTTTCCTGGGGTCAGAGACCCTGAGGAGTAATCTCATGCCCCAAGAAATTAACACGGGTTCCACACCACTGCGCTTTCTGAAAGGAAAGTTTTGATCCGGCGGTCCTCAACTGTGTCAGAACATAACGGATCTCCGCTATGTGTTCCTCCACAGATGAACTTTTGATGAGGACATCATCTACATAAGCCAGGTTACCCCTTGCACCCAGGTCGGGCATGGCCTTGTATAGGAAAATGTTGAATTCATTGCCGGAGTTGAGGTATTCGAAGGGAGTTGGGGTCCATGTGTACTGCTGGCCCCCAAAGGTAAAAGCCAGTTTTTATTGGTCCTCCCTACTGACAAGCACGGTCCAGTAGCCATTGGTCAGGTCTATTGCAATGAATACCTGTGATCCCTGCATCTGGGCCAGCCCTTGGTCAATGTAGGGAAGAGGCCATCGGGAAGTATGGACCCGTTTGTTGAGCTCCCTAAAGTCGGCACAGAGTATCCACCGGCCGTTTGGCTTCAATATTCCCAGCACCGGATTATTGAAGGTGCTGTGTACTGGACGGATTATCCCCCGGGACTCAAGGTTCTTAATTATTTCAGTAAGGGACTCCATGGATGCGAGAGGCAAGCGATATTGCTTCACAAACACTGGCGTCATGCCAGGGTCCGTGGGAATTGTTGTTGTGTGGATGTCGGTGCGACCACAGTCATATGAGTCTACCGCAAAGAGATCTTGGAAATCCAAGAAAACTTGTTTCAACTTTTGCTTCTGTTCCAGAGTCACACAGGCATCAGCTAGGTTGACTCTCTCTTCCACCATCTGCCTAAAGCCTGAAAAGACTTCTGGTTTTGCTATCTCAGCGGCCTCCTCCAACTGGCTGGAGAAGTCCCTGGTCAGGGTGCTGATTTGGACTGGAGGCTTCAGGTGGGAAAGGCAGCCCTCATGGACCTGGAAAATCACCTCATCCCTTCTGAAGTCACAAGTCACATCTTCCTTACCATAAGGGCAGGAAGTGTACACCAGGAAGTGGCCCCCATGCCGGGTAACGATCCTGTCTGGTGTTGTATTGTCATCACTGTCACTGTCAAAATAGTCCATGGGGATTGATCCTAACAGTTAATTTCCTAAATCAATAGAAAAATGTCGGTCATCAACCGCCATTCCAATAACGGTGCCTGCGGCTAGAGTAATACTCTTTAAGTCGCTGTTATCCACCTCTATTGGAATGGTGTCATGTTCTATGTTGACTAATGGTGTTGGGTATACCCCCAACCCTTGCTGTTGGAGAGAAGCATTTAGATGAATATAAGCATCAGGTTTTATCAATTTTTGTCCTCTTTTAACTTTCACTTCCAGGGTGAATTGTCGGCTCCTTTCTGGGATGGTGACTTCCTCTTTAATCTGAATTTCAACTGCATAAGTTAGCAATTGAGCTGACCTAAATGCTTTTTCTGGATCATCAAAGCCCATGGGATTATTCGCTAATCGGGACCAAGGTTTGAAGTTTATTAGGTCCAAACTAATGACAAAGCAATTGAGAATGTCACTGCCTAAGTAAAAGGCGGCAGTGACGTCTCACACAACCCAACAATTATGGACTATGCTCTTGTTGCCAATGGAGATTTTGAGCATACACCTGCTTGGCAGGATATGTTTGGAATTGGGTGTTTCCAGATCCATTTCCCATTTGTCTATCAGTTTGAATGTGGGAATGGCTGGATCTTTTGGGAGTTGGCGGAACATGGCTTCGCTGATGAAGCTCTTACCGTTGTTCACACACACTCGGGCAAGAACAGAGTCCTTCCCATTATTTAACTGAACAGGGATGAAAAACTGCTCTCCAATTTGCTGAATATCAGCCAGGCTCTGAGCTGATTTCACATCTTTCTGGACTATTGGAGTGGGAATGTCTGATTGTGGATTAGTAAAGAATTTCAGAGTGTTTCCTTCCAGTGTGGAATACCACCTTAAACTGGAAGGAAGGTTGATTTTCAGAAATAGAGAGGACCCCCATCACCAGTCTGTTGTCCTACTGCTATTACTGTCACGTCTGGAATTTGGTTGTTCTGGAAGTGAAATTCTACTTGGTCAGATGTTTGTTCAACCATGTGGCAGGTGCCGTTTAAACTAACATGGTTGACGCTCTGTTTTAATTTTATTGGTCGGCTAGTCTGCGACCAGAGGACCTTGTTTACGCAATCTATTAGGGGTGACAACCTTCTCAGGAGGTCATTCCCTAGTAAACAAGGGTTGCCCTCTGGAGTCACTACTATGAGCGGGTGTTTCACCGTGTGTTGCCCAATTTTAATGTCCAAATCTGCAGTCCGCTCGACAGGAATTTCCTTCCCGTCAAAGTTCTGAAGTTGTCCAGGAAGAGAGGTGAGAGGAATATGGAAATTCTCCCCCCTTCCTGCATTTAGTTCATCAAAGGCCCTTTTGGACAGAAGAGTAGCTTGGGATCCAGTGTCCACCAGTGCCAAATTTGTACCCTGCCCCTGTACTTGTACCGGGGCATAGTATCTTCCCTCCTTCTCCTCAAGGGGGCACAGATAATGCACATTTTTGGACAACTGGTGGGCTAATTTTTTAGTTTTGGACATTGCGAGAGAAGAGATTTGGGCCGAATTCTGTGGAGAGTCATGGGAATCTGCAAGAAAAAGTTGGCAGCTGGAAATCATTTGTATTTGGGTAAGGCATGGAAAAAACGTATTTACAAACTCTTTACTGTCCGTGCGCACCCTTTTGGTAGTCTGCGCAAAGGCACGCTTCAAATCCTGCACAAATTCTTGTGGGGCCTGATCCTCCCCACATTGCAAGTTCGAGGCTGCCTTGCGAGCCTCTTGGGGATTTCTGTGAACAGAAAAATGTTTCAAGATGGACGCCCTATATGTGGACCATCTTGAATGGTTTTGGTCCTCCAGCCCCGCAAAGAAACTGGAGTATTCTGGGGAGAATGTCCATTTGACATACTGAATGCAGCTACTGCTGTCCTTCAATAGAAAGTCTCCATCATTTGCTCGTAAAGCTCCAAGTGTTCCCAAACAGAATACTTGGTGTTCTTGTGATAAGGGGTGATGACACTCCTTATTGCCTTAATCTGTTTTAAGGGGTCCTTAAGCAAGGCCCTTGTTGCCTTATTGGCCTTTTTGGTTCGGGTAACCCTGGTCCATTCATCCTCTGACTCAGAAGCACTGCTCCCAGAGGTGCCGTCTGATCTTCCAGGTTTTCCCGGATTCTGCGAGCCTGGGAATGGCTGGCAGGATGTGGGGATCAGGTCTCCTGTGTCCTCTGATGCTCAAAGGAGTCTTCAGATTCCTCCTTGCTGCCCAGATTTGATGAGTACCCCCCCACCACTGACCTAACTGGGCAGAGGTTTTTAGGATGCCCTTATTGGGACTACTCTCCTGGGGTTTCCCACTAAATTGCACTGTACTTAGGTGCCCATAACCGGATGCCCACCCATCCATTCCAGGGAGGTACTGGCCTATGAGCCCCATACTTTTGGCTGGATAGTAATCTGCCATCCCGGGGCCCTGTGTTCATGTGGGCACCCAGGATGGATGCCCACCCATCCATTCCTGGGTGGTACTGGCCTATGAGCCCCATACATTTGGCTGGATAGTAATCTGCCATCCCGTGGCCCTGGGCTCATGTGCGCCATGGGACATGGGGGTGGCAGAGTCCAAGGACTGGGAGAGATGAAGGCCTCCGGTACTAGGGCTCCTGAGGTTATGCTCAGGTGTTTCCCTTTCCCAGCGAACCTCATCTCTATCAGCCCCCGCTCCCTGTTGCCATGCAAGAGCCTATGCTTTCAGTTCCTCAGTTAAGGCCTTACTAGACTCTTATCAGTCTCTCCTGCATGGCTACCTGTTGCTGGAGCCTATCATTGTGCTGACAGAGAGCCTCATTTTCTCTCTGTGCCTCCTGGTTGGCCCTGGAGTACTGGGCCAGTCTTTTCTGCAGGAGGGTTACCTCCTGAGTCCCATCCCTACTGGCCTGCTCCTTTCTTGCCAGAGCCTCTTCCAACCTCCTGGTGTGCTCTAACAAGTTCTGATGCTCTTTTTAGAGGTCACTCAGTCCCTGGAGGGCCAAGTGATTTTCTTCAATTTTTTCTTTTAATCGGCAGACTTCCTGGCCAAAGGTGTCCCTTTCCTGACTAAGAGACTGCATCTGTGCCGCTAGGTCGTCCCTCTGCCTTTGAAAGGCACCAGCTTTCTGGCATTCTTCCTCAAATTCTGTCTGGGTATCCAGGTCTTTCAGAATCAGTTTGTTGTTCTCTGCCTTCACTCTATCTAGATGACTTTGCAGGATGGCTACCTACTCTGTGCATGCCCTATTGAAGTCTAGTTGTTGCTCCAGGTTTTTCTGTCTTTGCAGTAGGGCGTCCAAGCCTTCTTGCTACTCCTTCTGCAAGGCCAGAAATCTGGTATCCTGGTCAGACTTTTCCTGTTGCAGGATACCCATATCCTCTTTTATTTTTATGATATACTGCCTACTATCATTTTCTGACTCCTGGCTCCTCTGCAGCCTCTGCTCGGAAGAGACCAGGTCAGATTGGGCCTTCTCTAATGCCATCAGTTGCCTATTTGCCAGATCTTGGCCTTCAGCACATTTGTCCTGTATGCCTCCCATATATAAATACAAATATGCTGCTATCCTAACAATCTTGTTGTGCTCATCTTTGGCCTTAGGGGCCATGTATAGTTCGCTCAGTGCCACGTGTAATGGACCCTGATCTTTCCAGCTGTCTAACCCAGTCGCATTGACCTGTTGTGTGATCGCCTGCAGCCACACATTCTGGTCCTGTTCAGACCATTCACCTCTCACAAACAGTTTATGTAAGAGGTGCTCTCTAGCTATCTTCATATCTACCAATGTCGTCATTCTGGAAATTGATTTCCTTCCTGACTTACAGAAGTTTGTATTTTATTTTGCAAAACAGACCGTCTCCTTAGAGCATCCTTCTTTTGATGGGTGATTTTACAGTGTAACACAGCGCAGTGATCCAACAGGGTGCTTTAGGCACTACCAACAGGCAATGTGGGCGATGTTGATAGCTGTGTGCTGACTTTCCATGCTGCTGTCCATTCTACGGCTGTTCTGTGAGAGCTAACATTTTCTCAGAGTGTCGGAACTCTCCTAACATGATTTGCTGCTGTTATTTGTTTTCTGTGTGCACTACAGTGTCTTCAAGCAGACATGAGATGTGTGTGTGAGTGAGTATGTGTGTGTGTGTGTGTGTGTGTGTGTGTGTACGCCCACAAACACACAGACATTGTCTCGAGCACAAGCAGCATTTGTGCAAGCTCACTTCAAACAACAGGTATAGCACTTGTCGCAGTTTTCGACAAACATGCCAAGCACAAGTAACATCAGTGCAAGTTTCTTTCACACAACAGGTACAGTGCAGTTTACAAGATAAACTGTGGTTACTTAGGCTGCTTCTACTAGCGATTGGCATGTTTTGTCCTAGATGGACGGCTGTACTGCTGTCACCTGTGTGGTACCTGTTGTGTGCAGGAAGCCTGCTCTCTTGCTATGTGCTCTGAACATGGGGAGTGCATGAGGAATATATATACTGATGCTGCTTGTGGTGTACATGTTGTATGACAGAGGTTTTCCTTCATCCAAGCCCATGTCTCTGCTGCATCAAATAACTCAACCAAACTCTTTAAAATCTGCAAGGAACTGGCCAATCCTGATGTAGTCTCCACCCCTCCTGTCGCCTCACAGGCTCTTTGCAATGCCCTTTCCTCTCACTTCATATCAAAATCCCAGGACATAGTGTCCACCTTCTCCTCCCCTCCTTTCCCTTCTCCTTCTGTGATCGCTTACACTACTTCAGCCACCCCACCCTCCCTCTTTCTCGTCCTTTCCTCTTTTCTCCCCTGACAAGGTCGCTAGGCAAGTCCGATCTCTGAAAGCCTTGTCAAAACAGGTTCATCCCTGTTCCTCTGAAACCATCAAAGACCACATTGATACCCTCACTCTGGCCCTTGCTGATTTCTGCAACCACTCCTTTGTCTAGGGAGCTTCCCCTCCTCTCTGAAGCATTCTCTTGTGCTTCCTCTTCTCAAGAAACCCACAGCTGATCCTTCTTGTCTGCCTAACTATTGCCCAATTTCCATTATTCCTTTTCTGGGCAAACTGTTCGAAAAGGTGTCCATTTCTCAGCTTAACCTTCATTCTGATTCTGTTGGATGTCTCCATGACCATCGGTCTACCTTTAGAACTGTCAGAAGCATGGAAACTGCTCTCCTGAACATCTGTGAAGATCAGCTCTCCAGCCTTAACTCTAAAATCCCCTTTGTCCTCATCCTACTCGATCTCTCTTCTGCCTTCGACACGGTCAACCATACCATCCTGCTCAACTGTCTCTGTGACAACCTGGGTATCACTGATCAGTCTCTGGACCCTCCCAGGTCCAACTTGGGTCTGTCCTTTCATCTATCTGCTTATCTACCTGTGGTGTTCCCCAGGGGTCTAACCTCTCATCCTGAGTATTCAACTAATACCTGGCAACTCTCGCCCACTTCATTGCCATTTTCTGCTCCAATTTCCAGTGCTATGCTTCCAGTGCTATGCTGACGACACTCAGCTCATTTTCAGGCTTCCCTCGGCAACCTCCTCTCCTTCTCTCAGCTCTGACTGCCTAACTGCCATTCAGTGTTGGTGTGCCACCAATGATCTCTGCCTGAATGCCAGCAAGACAGCGATCCTCCTCATCAGCACACTTTCACCCTCCTTTCCCCTCACTCTGTGGCCGGCCTCCCTTGGCCCTCCTCCTAACCCCACCTGCAAGGCTAAGAACCTCAGGGTCATCTTTTATTCCACACTTTCCATCTCTGCCCACATCTCTGATATCTCTAAAATGTCAAACTTCCTACTGCACCTCCTCAGAGGTACTCTGCTTTTCCTCTCCTTCCCCCAGAAGCTCACAGTCTCTGGAGACCTGGATCTCTCTAGGTTGGACTATTGTAACAGCTCTTTCTAAATCTACCTGCCTCTACTCTCCCCCCTTTACAACTCATCCAGAACAGGACTGCGAGACGTGTCCTTGGCCTCAAGCCCAGTGATCGTATCTCTCCGGCCTTGAAATCTCTCCACTGGCTGCCTCTGGATGCAAGGATTAAATTCAAAACCCTCTGCATTGTCCACAAGGCTTTCTGGGGCCTGCGTCCAAAATACCTTCAGCTATCCCTTCGTAAATACCTCCACTCTGGAGCTCTTCACTCCTCTACCTCTAACTCCCTCAGAGTCAATCGTTTTTCAAAGAAACAAGCTGGGGGTAGATCTCTGTCTTTGGCTGGAGCCTCCCTCTGGAACAGCCTCCCTACCACTATGAAACTTGAGGAGAACCATCTCTGGTTCCGGAAGCACCTCAAGACCTTCCTCTTTGCTTCTGCCATCGCCCCTCCTCTTCCCTGCTGACCTGTTCTCTCTCGGCACTGTTCACCTGACCTACCCTCTGTCTTCCGGGCCCAGGTACCTGCTCACCCTGCCACCCTCCCGTGCTGCCTCCGGGCCACCCCTTGCACTGGGGTCTGTATCTGTACCCATACAGCCCCCCAATTTTTTTTTTGTTTCCTGCACTTATCAGACATACCCTGTCTGCTGCCTCAACCCATCACCGACCACTTGCTGGCTGCACTAATACTGTTTGTTGCCTTTACTATTTATTTACTTTATTATTTATCTTTTTTCCTTTGCTCCGTACTTTCCACTTTTCCCCCTTCCATGCACTTTTCCCCTTTCCTTCTCCCATGCACTTGTGCATTCTCAATGTCACTGGGCTTAATAAGATCGTTGTTTTGTTCTCCCCTGTTCCCCTCCCTTGCCTTGTTGTGCTCTGAAACACTTGTGTACGAGCGCGACACAAATAAATTATCATATCATATCATAGCCCTTTACTTGTGCTGGCCATGTTATGTGTGGGTGGAACAAAATTGCTACTTGATCTGTGCTTTACCTCTTGTATGTACAATGCTTGTTTTTCAAAATATTCTGAATAGGAAGGACACCAACACATCAGTTCTTTAAGCATAAAGGAAACATATATGCTCTATGCTTGATTTTATGTTGGTGTTCGCATTTATATTAAAGACAGAGAATGCAAACAAAAATCACACCCAATTTCACATATATAGACATATCCCACCCTCCCCCTACACAGGTCTGTAATAACATGGAGAACTATTACACTATGAACATTTCCAGAAATCTTCCCCCAAATATCTTCATATGGGTTGCATTTCCTATTCTTACATAGAAACACCCTTTCCAATAAAGACATTTTACATAGATCCTCAAACCATACAGCACTTGAGGGGACTCTCTCACTGTTCCAATCCCACAATACTATTTACTTTGCAGATAATGATGCCCTAAAAAAGCAATATCTCTGTGGGTAGAGATAACTCCTCTATTAGTTCATCCTCACCCATAATAATAGCACAAAAATCAAAATCCATGTCAAGCATCAGGACTCTGTTCATTGTCACAGTTACTTCCTTCCAGAACAACCTCAGTCTGCTGCACTCCCATATCATGTGTTCAAAGCAGCCCACTCTGTGCCTGCATCTCCAACCGGCCTCAGAATCCATCAGTCCAGTTCTATGGAGCATGACCGGAGTCCAGTACACTCTATTCGGGATTTTGATCCATCTTACCCTTTCGGCAAGGTTTAATGAGTTAAAGTTATATTCCTGCAAAAGGATTCAAGGGCCTCTGTCGAAGAGCTGAGGAGAACTTAATTCGCCACCATGTAGTTGACCTTAATTCTAGAAACCAGTCTGCATGGTCCTTGGGAGAAACTCAATCTCGGGGTTTAACCATGATGACCAATTTGAAGAATGGAATACATCCTTCTTGGTCAAGTCCTTAATCCTACACCAGCATTCCTTCAAGAATATTGTTGGCAGGCAAGATTTACATCCCCTTGCTTCCTCTGTCATCAAGAGAGCTCTGGGTGACAAGGGTGTACTCCTACTTGATTCTGGTAGCGTCCAGATATCCATTGAATCCTCTACAAAAGACAGCAGGTGTCTTACCTGAGCTTCCGTCAGATGGACTCCCAGACCCCCTTTCTCACACGGGAGCTGCAGCTTACATAATTTCAGGCGTGGCTGTTTATTGTCCCATACAAGGGACTGTATCAGGCTCTCTATTGACTTCAAATCCTTCTTTATTGTTGGCAGTGCGATCATACTTAAGATATAGGTAATGCATTGAGCCAATGCCATTTTAATGGCATTCACATTCTCCCAAAGACCAACTTCAATTCAGACAATCTATCCACGTCATTCTTCAAATTCACAAATGGAACTTCAAGTTCTTCTCCATTACATAACTCACTTCCTTGGTCAGCCAAATTACTAAGTATGTCATCTTCTCCGGACACCAACTGAATCCTTATCTACTCAGATGTTGACTGGTACACGTATTTGATGCAGCCACTGACTCCGACTTTGACAAGTTTATTTTGTATCCAGAGAAGTTATGCAAAGTGTCAATTTGCTCCATTGTAGCCAGAGTTAAGCCTCTACATCTTGTAGCACCAGTAACATATTGCCGGCATAAAGCAGCAACTTTGCAATGTCTCACCAAATTGAACTCCTTGGATCTTCGGATCTCTTGTGATTTTCTCAACTAAATGCTCAATTGCGAGTACAAACAGCAGGGGAGAGAGGGTGGGCATCCCTGTCTTGTAACCTTTTCCAGTTTGAAACTATCCTAAGACAAACCATGTGTATTCACAGAGGCTGTAGGTTTGGAGTATAACAACTATCTATTGCATCAGTTTTTCACCGAATCCAAAACCTTTCAAAGCTACAATGAGGAAGTCCCATTCTATTTGGTTGAATGCTTTCTCAGCATCCAAAGATCAACCTGTGCATGTTTACAGACACATGGCCCCCTTTACAAAACCTGCCTGATTAGGGTCCACGATCTGAGGCAAAAGGTTGTCCAGCCTTAGAGCCAATGCATAAGCATGTTTTCTTCTGTGTTGATTACACTTATTGGTCTGTAGCTACCCAAGTCAGAAGGGGGCCTGTCCTTCTTCAGAGAGAGAAAGATAGATGCGTGTCTGGTGGGTGGGAGCAATCCCTTATCTCTATAAAAATGCTGCATGGCAAGCATAATTTCAATCCCTATATCGGGCATAATCTGGTAAAATTCAGCAGGTAGGCCATCAGTAGCAGGACATTTCTCCACGTCCACATGAAAGGCCGATCATTTCAGTTCTTCTAGACCAAGCTCCACATCCAAACTGCTTCTTGTAGTCTCGCAGATTTTCTGCAAATTACAGTCTTCAATGTAATTCTCCAAATCGCCAGCACTCACCCTCATCTGGGATGCATAGAGCAATATTCTTTACACTCCCTATTGATCTCCTTGGGCTCATACATCAGAACCCCCTTCAAGCCAGTAATCGCTCTGATAGATTTCTCACCCTCCAAAATCCTCAGTCAGTGAGTCGAAAGTCGATCACATTTATCTCCACCTTCATAATAATGACATTTATGATTGATTTTGAGAAAATGTTGCTCTGCTGCTCTCTGTGCTTGACAGGTTCCATGTTTCAGAGGACCTTGCTCGGATGTAACCTATGTGTTACCTGTTCTTTGAGCTGAGCATGAGGAATACTTGTCTGTCTGAAATGTTCGGTTTGTGAACATGCTGCACTCTTTCTGGTACAGAAATGTTCTGTGTTGGAAGGGGGCGTGTGCTGCTCTTGACTGTGCGGTTCCTGCTCAATGCAGTGGAGGCTGCTGCACTGGGGTGCAAGGGTGCTGCCCCCCTTTTTCTAGATTAAAAGAAGATATTTTAATCTGAAAACAGATGTACATTTAGATTCCAATTATAAACATTCAACAGCATCCGGTATGCATCTTAACTTTGGCACGTGGCCCACCATGATTTTCTTCTTGGTTTACTGATGTGGAGTCTGAGACTCCAAGCTAAAGGAAAAGTCAGCGCTGTTGAGATTCTGTCAGGGTCGCCATCTCTCATCTGTGTGCAATCAGCGTCTGCCTGTACTTGATTGACAGGAGGTGCTGTTTGGGCCCTCCAGTACTGTGTGATGGCGAGGAGCTGGGGTGCGGAGAGAAGGAAAAAATCAATGTATATTTATACGAGTGTAGGAAAAAATAAGCAATTGGGTAAACATATTTATGTACCCCCCTGTTAAGCCATTTGCCACTCACCATGTTTAAAGGTATATGGTACACTGCACTGCGCATGCCGCCCTACAAACCGCGTTTCACACAACACCTAAGAATGCTTGCCTTCGCAATTCATGCTTTGGACGTACATCCCTTTTGGCACAGCTACGCTTGTGTTCTGCCGTAACCTGTTTACAGAAAGGTGGCTTTTGCTGGCAGATGTCATCATATTACAAAGCCACTTGCTTGCCTTGAGGTGAGTGTGAAGATTTAGGGAGTATATTCACCTTGAAGAAATGCTTTGCACTGTTCTGCTTTTACTGATAACACTAACAAGCACTGCCGAGTGCAGTTGGCATCTAAAGGCTGTACAATGAGGGTTTATCTCAGTCAGCAATAAAGTTGCAAGGTGTCACCTTGCCAGACTGAGACCACCCCCAATGTTCATACATTTCTGAGAGTACAAGATTCCTGGAAACCAGGAGTGAGGGGGGTTCACTTGCGCCAGAGTCTCATGTTGCTGTTGGTTATATGTCTGCTCACTGATTTACTAATAAAGTGTTCATCAATTCACCAGAGTCGTGAGTGGTCGTTATTTTCCACTACTTTCTGGTGCCTTAGGCATCGGCTCCAGCTGCTCTGCGGTCAGACTTGAGCCACTGGGAGCACTTCCCGGCAGTGCCCTTGGGCCATAAAAGAACATTTTTGTCAGAGGGGAGAGCTGGCCAGAGTTCCCAGAGACTCGAGGGGGCGGACAGAGCAGACACGGAAGCAAGAGCTAATCGAAAAAGCGTGGGTTGATGAACACCAGTAATTGCATCAATGTATTGTGATGTCATGTTGTCTGAAATTGGTAAAATATCTGTATTTGGTATTAAAGTATAGAATCTGTTTGGAATAATAGGAGGGAAGGTACTCTGCCTAGCAAGACTGGCTATCTGAAGTGAAAATGGTAAAGCGGTTGGCTTTTGCAGTTTAAAAAGCAGCGCATCCAGTCTCCCTACTGACTTAAGAAGACATGAAACCTTGATGTTGGTCAGAATAGTGTAGGACTAAATAGGGAAAAGTTGAATGAGCTCTGTATGTGTAAGAAGGAAACGTGTTGGATGAGAACCCCATGAATGTCTTGTCTCGACCCAGACCTTGTCACTTGAAACCCTCAATATGCAAGGCAAGTTGTGATCTTGCTTTATATTCCAGACTCTCCTCGATCCTTGTACGGGAGCTGTAACAGGCTCTATTTCCACCGATTATGTGTCTTGTCTTTGACCCTTACCTACCCATGTCTTTGAAAAACAGAATGCTCCTCTGCATTGCGGGTAGAATAATGGGGATAGAAACTGTGAAACAGCAGTTATCTGTATCTGATCAAAACCTGCGGGTGTCTCTGAAATGTATGTATGGGGGAGGAACGGGCCCAGGTGATACCTGAGTTGCTGAACAGGCACAGCAAAGCAGTTAAGTTTATGAGCCGTACCCAAAGAACTCGATGGAGTCCCAGAAGCAGACGGGGTTAGGAATGAAACTGGATCTGAAAAAAGCCATACCTTGTCTGTCTCCCCCACCCCCAAGATAATGGAGTTCAGGGCAATCTAAACAAGTGCTGCTTGCTCCTAAAGGGAGTCCAGCAAACTGCATGTTTACTCACAACTCGCCAAAAGCATGTACGTGCCTGGAACAATGGTACGAATATACACAGACCAAGTCACCTAAATATTTTCCTCAGGAAGGCACATTTGATCTGGACAGAATAACAAATTTACAAATGGCAATAGAGAAAAAGGGGTCACGTATACACCAACACCAGTGGAACAGCTACCTCGATTGGTATACTAAAAGAATGACTGAATCAAAGATCAAGGCACTGAAAGACTCTCAAATAAAGCTCCATGAGCAAGTCAAATCCATGAACATTGAGTGTACAAACCTGCAGGTCCCAACCACGAAAACTGTGTACAAACGATTATATCCCATCCTCCACGGGGCACCCCCATTGGAAGAAAGCCCTTAGGACATTCTGAACACTTATAGCACAGCCATTTTGAATAATCCGCCCAACCTGCATAGCCCTGATTCCTTGCAATCACCTACCTACCACCAATCTTCACCAAAGCAGCAAATGGATGACTCGTTTACCCCCGAGATGTGAGCACACATTTCTAGGTTGTTTTCACCATCCTCAGGCATGGTCTAAGGTTGCCCGAGCTCAACAGTTAAATCCAGTTTGGCGTATTCCCACTCAGACAACTCCTGGAAGGGTAGGTAACACCCTAATCACAGTACATGCCCCATGGAGCACCACAGACGTATTCATCACGGTCCATAGATTCCCGAAGATAAGAGAAGACCCTGTTAAATTACAAGAGGAGCTCCAAATAATAATAGACTGCTATCACCCCACACTGGGGCTGGTTTAAATCAATTATTGTGAGCAGTGTTGTCCTCAGACACATTCGCTTTGCTTAAGGTGCATGCAAATTGGCTGACCGAAGAACCAGCCATGGCCAGAGGTCTGAAAACCTTTACTTATACACTGGTACAAACTATCTTTGCAATTTGTCCTCGAAAAACGGACTGGGCCAAAATAAATGTGCACAAACATTACACTGTGCTGCTTTTACTGATAACACTAATAAGAGCTGCTGGTTGCAGCTGGCATTGAAAAACTGTACAATGAGGGTTTGTCTCAGTCAGCAATAAAGTTGCAAGGTGTTGACTTGCCATGCTGAGACCACCCGCCTTCCCCCCCGAGCTGGGGTCGAGGGGGCATTATCATATCAGATAATGCCCGGCGGCCCATAGTTACAGGCCCCAGCACAACCTAAAGAAGGCCCCAAGGTATTACCTGACACAGTAATGCCCCCCCCCTAGTGTGGGGCTTATCTAATTTGATTAGTACTCCGGCCCATAAGACCTGAGTACTAACAATGTTTTCTCAGTTGCGAGATGCCATCACCATTTCACAACTGTTACAAATATAAAGAAATAAAAGAATGGCTACCACGTAATGCAGAGAAGGGACTATACGTAGTCTCTGCTCCCTTTCCATGGCGGCCTTGGAAAAAAAGAGAAAAAGTAAAAAAAAAAAAAATCCGCCCTGGAATGGGAGAAGAGGCTACATGTAGTCCCTTCTCCCGTTCCATGGCGGCCATTTTCTTTGCTTTGATTTTGTTTCTTTTTTCAATGGCACCATGGAAACGAGTAAAGGGACTACACGTAGTCCCTTTTCCTTTTCCATGGTGGCCGTGAAATAGATGATTGTTGAAGAAACAAAGGGAAAGAACACTGAGTGGAGGCGGGCACACAAAGGAATATCGGAAGAAGAATTACTGCTCAGATAAGGCTCGGAAATTGACCAATGGGCGCTATCAGGTAAGTAAAAGAAGGGCGGCCAGGGTATTAATTTCCACTACATATGTATGTTTGTATGTTTGACGGATTGCCATTTGGCAAGTGTGTAGAAGCCCTAGAATTTTGGTCTTTACTAATTAATAAAATGATGTGGGTAACACCAGCTCTGAAAGGATAATCAATCTGCTGATCAGATTCCCCTTTCATAAGCTCCCTGCCAAAAGCATTGTGTGCAGCTGTGCCTTGCTGCATCCGAATCCTGATCTGCAGTGCCTGCCCTACCAGTGGCAAAGAGCAGGTTTAGTGGTCACAAGTGCTTATGTGACAGCCTGGTCTCTGCAGCGCAGGGGCTGCATTTAAGATATGCACCCTTGTACCAAAACTATGATGAGCATAGGTAGCCCAGGCTGGTTGTAGGGTAAACTCTTAAGATAAGCTATGCTTAGGTTAAGGCATGGTGCATAATACTACTCATGATCATTGCAGCCATATTTAATTTGACATCATACTTTTGTCAGCTAAGTTCTGGAAGATGAACTGTATTCTGGCCAGACAGGCAAAGTCCGCCCCTTGACAGAACAGGAACCTGAATGGCCATGCCTCTTCTTTGATCTCTTTGTGAGGGTAGGTAACTCCCTCCACCAGAGACAGGGACACTACAGGAAGCTATCCTAGGCCCGGACCTCACAGGAGCCCACTCATTCAAAGGGAGTAGCCTCACACAAGGGTGCTCTAAAGGCCTTTTGATCCTAGTGAGAAGGGAAGGGGCACGGTTAGAGTAGACACAAGGTCACTGTACCGTGGAGGAAGACTTCCCCCATCTTGTTTCTCTCTGCCTCTGTCTCTCCTGCCTGTCCCCTCCCCTTTGCACTTTGGGTGTGAAGTCATAAAGGCAAGGTCCACTTCTTTCAAGAACAGGGATTGGACCACTAAGGCATGCCAGATTTAGTACAATCACCTGCAGACTTTCACCTTTAAATTATGGGTTATCCCATGATTTCCGAGATTCACTCTTGAACAGAAACCTGAGGAAAAGTTCATTGGACCTCTATGGGGAGAGATGATCTCCAAAGTCTTCCGCCAGTGAGGTGAAGACTGAACATCCAAGGCAGAGGCAAGCTCTGTCACCTAACCATGACCAGAGACCATTGGGGATGAACTGCCTCTGGAGCTGCTTTGGCATTCTACCCCCTTGACGTCCTCCGTGTTCAAACCTATTCACTGCTGTACCACGCTAGCCAAGCACATTGTTGCCTCAGCTCAAACTGCACGCTCATAATTGCATCTTCTGCCTTCAAACCAGCAATTGAACTGCCAGCATCTTCTCTGCTGATTGCCATAGCCAGTTGAACTGAACCTGGTGGCTCATCAAACCCTGACCCTCGACCGCTGCATTGAACCGCTTGAACCAAACTGTGTATCCAGTCGCCAGCATCTTCGAAGTCGAACCAACTGTCAAACCAACTCTCTTGGCCCTTATGAGTTGCCCTTCTCAAGCATCATGTTTGAAATGCAGCAAGACCCTGTTTGACCACAACTCAACACCATTCTCCACCTAGAACAATCTGACAGCTGCTCCCGAACTGCTAAACTGCAGCCTTGAACCAGTTCACCATCGCACTGAGCCCACTGAGGGCTTCATTGCCTCAACTCGAATCTTAAGTTCGTTGTTGCAACCACTGTCCTCTAACCACCTCTTCAAACCACTAGCATCTTTGCTGCAGACCTTCATCAGCACACAACCATACCCTGGAAGTATACATGCCGGTTGACTCAAACCGCATCTCCAGTCATCAGCCCCTTCATTAGGATCAGGCGCAAAAGAAGCACGCCAAAGACAAAACTCAAAAAGAAGCCACCCTAACCTGGAATGATAGAAGAAGCATCAAGAAGGAACCTACAAATGAAAAAAGTCAAAAAAAAGAAGACAGCGGCCATTTTGAGAAAATGGTCACCCAAGGGTGCTGTACTGCAGCTGAGAAATCAGCCTGCAAGTAACCTGCACACAAATTGTAAAAAAAAAGATATCCACTGCCACCAGCCATTTAAGTTTGTCAGTTACTGTAACTATAAAGTTACAGGAGACGTGGGAAAGGAGTTAAAATGTGACAACTCAGCACTCCACATAGGTTGGTGTGCGCTGGTCCCACAAAAGAAAAGGTAATTAAGATTAAAAGTTACCTTACTACTCTTGAGAACAGCTGCTCTCATGGGAAAATAAAACAAAATAAAAAGGGAAGCCCATGGGACTCCCCAGCAACACTGCACATAGGGTGCTCTGTGCTGCAACAATCAATTAAAGATGCCTTGATTGAAATACATGGAGGAAAGCACGACTCCATTAAAGTAAAAAGAAAACACAAACCCAGTAAAATAAGGTTCCTAGTCAGAGCAAAAGAATGAGTGAGTAGGAAAAAGTTCCACTCACTCAGGAGAACAGATCAAAATCCCAGAGTCTAGCAAAAAGTGCCGGGGTGTCTCTCAGGTTGAGGGGAATTGGCACAGAAAATGAGAATTCTCTTTAACAAAAGTGCATGTATGACTGCTGAATGGGTGAATGACAGAGTAAATTAAATGAATTATGCATTTCTTACTGAGCATCAAGGTAAAGCTAGCAGGATAACTGTTATTAGGTGACAAGACAGGCCTACATTGGTGCAGCCCGTCTGGTTATATTTCCTTACTGTGGCATTGCCTTTCTTATTAGGCATGAAGGATAAAACAAACATGATATGTGTTATTAAGTGGCTAGACTGGCCTATACAGGTGCAGCCCATCTGGATATGTTTTTCTTTACTGCTGCATGGCTTTTTGTCTGGGTATTTATGGTAAAGCAATCATTGTAAGTGTTATTTTTTTTTTTATTAAAAATGCGTTTGGTTTACATCTTAAACCTTACATTTATGATTAAGTGTTATTATGTGGCTAGATTGGCCTGCATTGCTGCAGCTAGTCTGAACATATTTTCTTACTGTGGCATGGAATATTTTACTGGGCATCAAAGGTAAAGCCAACATAATCAATTGTACATGGCCATACTGGCCTGCATTGGTGCAGAAAATCTGGAAACAATATCTTACTGTGGCATGGCTTTTTGTTACTGGCATCAAGTTTAAAGCCAGCTTGATGAATATTTCCACATAGCCACACCAACCTACATTGATGCAGCCAGTCTGGACATATTTTCTGCCTCTGCTATATCATTTTTCACTGGTGCCCAGTATAAAGCCAGCTTGAGGAGTGCTTTTCTATGGCTCTACAGGCCTGTACTGCTGCAGTGAGTCTGGATATGTTTTCTTACTGTGGCATGAGAATTTGAATTGGCATCAACAAGAAGGCCAACATGAAGATTGTTCTTACATGGCCACATTGTCACTGCATGCAGCCACTTTGCACATATGTTCTTACTCTGCCATGGCATCTTTTACTGGTATCATGTTTTCCTAATGTGGCATGTCATGCTTTACTGGCAATGCCTACAAGAGTATGTTCTTATGTGGGGATACTGGCATATATTTTCAGAGCCAGAATGGACATCTTTTCTTATAGTGTCATTAATGACATTATGGGCAAAGCAAACGTGTCTATGTTTTGATATGGAATACTGGCATATATTGATGCAGCCGGAATGGACACTTATGGGCAGAGCCAGGATGCTTTTTTTATGCCAGCATATGTTGTGAGCAAAGGCATTATGAAAATGAGCTGTACAATGCACCTGTGCACTGTTGGTGATTTGCATCTAGTGAATTTGTTTTCATGTGTTTCTCCACAAAATAATTTACAAAGTGTGTGGCTTTTATCCCAATGTTTCACAGAATGTATGCTGTAAAATGCACCATTTTAACCCATCATTCTTATTACATTTTCTCCAGGGGAGAATGCTCCAAAACCCACTTGGTTGGTTGGGGCTCCCTCGCTACCCTCATTCACGCCGGCATATTTGTCGGAGACATCTACAACACTGGAATTAAACAATTCATCAGCCGCCACTGGTTCAGTGAGAGAGGTTGAGAAAATGTGTATGCATGCTCCCTGTGTGGTACCTTTTCAGTGAACCTGAGAGTAGCTTTAGTTTCCCTATCTCAAAAGATTCCAAAAACCAGAATGCAAACTTGCCTTAGCCTAAAAATGTCCTTAAGATATTACAATTGTATTAGTGATTCAACAGAAGAAATCTTTCAATAGGTCATCGATTGTTTTTAATGGTGTGAAAAACAGTTGAAGTTTCTCAAAAAAGCAAACAAGGTGGTTTAAATGGGGTGATTTGTTGTGTTATTCAGATGTATTCCATCCCCTTCGCTGCACGAGAGGGCAGGAGCCCTCTCCCACAGAGCATCGGCTGTTCCTTTATATATTCCTATGGGCTGCCGCACACACAGAGCACCTACTGAGGTACTGCCACAGTAGGAGGGTAATATCCTGAGATACCGGTGTGTTGACCTATTTGCAGCCGCATCTTCGTGTTTTCGACTTTTGAAAATCGCACCAATTTCAAGATGGCCGCCAGACGTGACCATCATTCGAGCAGCGCTTCATGCCCTGCATCACCCGACCTGTGATTGGGCATTCCGGGCTTTTCAACCTATCCGGACGACCGGAAGACGGAAGCGGGCCGACATCCCCAAGGGCCGCATCCTAAGGGCCTGTCTGCGTCTGTCCGCGGCGGGACACAGCGCCGGCCTCCATTCCGAAAGTGTTACTACTATCATTGCTGAGTACTCACACCTTTGATGTGGTAAAGTAGGAGCTTCCCTCCCGTCACGGTAAGCCCCAGACCCAGCTCCCACTAACCGTGTTGCATCCCAGTGGTAGCTGCCCACCTAATCCCCAGGTACTGCCCTCAGCCATATCACTGCACTACTATATTGGACCACATACTGCTACCAATCCATGATGAACGCTGCCCTTTAAGACTTGCTGCCATCGGCTGACTCCGCGACTAAATTCCATCATAAATTGTTAGCTGTAATATATACCACCTACTTGTCTGCGAATTTGACACCCTCTGACATCTGCACTACCATCACTTGTAATACTGCGTTCTATATGCCCATAACCTGCCTCCTCCATACACTGGATCTTAGGTCATCCTAGTGCACTCCGGACCTGACTATTGTGACTCGTTGTGCGGTAGTGCAAACTCGATTCTGCATATTGTGATCTAATGTGATTTACTGCGTGCTAGAGCAAACTCAAATCTGCATATTGTGACCTAATGTGATTTACTGTGTGCTAGAGCAAACTCAAATCTGCATATTGTGACCTAATGTGATTTACTGCGTGCTAGAGCAAACTCAAATCTTCATATTGTGACCTAATGTGATTTACTGCGTGCTAGAGCAAACTCAAATCTGCATATTGTGACCTAATGTGATTTACTGCGTGCTAGAGCAAACTCGTATCTGCTTATTGTGATACGAGCATATTGTGTTTCACTACGCATCCTAGCACCTTGCCTCCTATGTACACCATGTTTCAGGCCCTCCCAGGAAAAATCGAATCTGCATATTGCGATTTATTGTGACTTACTGCATGTCGATACCTTAGACTCATCTCCAGAGCTATAACTGTCCTAAAGCTAGCTAGTTACTTCTTGTGAGATCCTCACACTCCAACTGACGCTATCTCATTCCAAGATAGCCACCCACACTACTTAGCTCCACTCGTAGCAGACTACTCTGCGAGCTGCACTGCCAGGCACCTGCCTCACGCAACCCATATAGCATTCCCGCACCTGCACTCTTATCTCAATATGTACACCTCCCACACACAGCACATCCTCACAGCCCTAGTCTACATCATACTTGCTAGTATTATTGCTTACCTCGTGCCCAAAGTGCAACCAAACAGCCTCATTATGGAATTAGGGCACACCACCACACACGTTACTCCCCCCAAAATGCTCGAGAACCAATTTAGGCAGCTCAGACTCAGATCACGCACACACCCCATAGCACTCATCTCCACACCCATGCAGGTAACACATAGGAACTCACGCCTAGGATCACGCACTCACGCCAAGACCTGCCACCTTTCCCACGCAAGTGCCCACAAGTGCCCAAATAGGGTTAAGACTCTCTCTACACCCAGACATCACATTACCAAAAAGCTTACTCCCACTACCGACCTCAGGCCACCTCAATCCAAGAAGCTCCAACATCTCAAATGTGCTCTACTAAATGTTTGCTCACTCAACGCTCACGCTATAGAAGTCAATGATCTTATTACCAATCAAGACTTAGATATATTAGCTATAACAGAAACATGGTTGCATATAGCCTCTGGCCCTACTATCAACATAGCCATACTGTCAGGCTACTCGATCCTGAGACAGGACAGACTAGCTAAAACGGGAGGTGGGTTGCACTAATTTTTAAAGACACCCTCACCATCAGACAGACTCCCACCACCGGGGAAGACATGATTGACATCCTCGCAGCCAAACTAGCCCTCTCCCCTAAAGGTACAGTAAACATTCATGTCATCTATAGACCTCCAGGGCCAGTCAGTAACTTCACAGGCATAATCAACCACCTCCTTGGAAACAACATTAAAAAAACTTCCAAGACACTGCTCATAGGAGACCTAAATCTGGGTTACAATGACAAACTAGACAAAGCAGCTACCACTCTCGCCAGAGACCTTACAGACCTAGGATTCACACACATAGTAACAGCCCGACCCATAATAAAGGCTGTATCTTAGACTGGGTGGCAGATCACAACTGTGGCTCCACCCTCAACTCCAACACAGCCCTTCCATGGTCTGATCACAACTGCCTACAATTCTGCATCCCCATATCCTTATACTCCAAACCACTAATACCCGCACCGGCCAAGCTAGCCAGAAGTGCCATAAAACTACAGCAGACAACATACATCCCTTTCTCAACAATCCTTGCCTAGCACCTCCTTTCTCCTCTGACCCCAACATTCTAGCAGAGATCTTCAAAGACACCCTCACCCATGCCATTAACGCCGCAGCTCCTCTTGAAAATAAAAAAGAAAAAAAATCGTTTCACTCCAAATCATGGTTCTCGGAGGACCTATTAAATCTACGCCAATCCAAGCGCCAAGCTCTCAAAACATAGCAGGCCAATCCCTGTGACGCCACAAAAGTAGACTTTCTTAGCATTTCTAAAAAATACAAAAGTGCCATATTTAAGGCTAAATCAGAAACCTACAATAAGTGCATCACAGAAGCCAACTCCCACTCAAAAGAGCTTTTCACCATCTTTAAAGATCTCACCGTTCCCCCAATCTGTACAGATGAGATTGTTAAGGATGAAGCCTGGTGCAATAGCATCCAAATAGCTATGCTAAAGAAAATAGTCCTTCTTCAAAACAAAATAGCAGAACACTTCAAGGCTCTTCACCCCCAGCAGACCCATTCCGCCAATACCCCTAAAGACAACACAAATGTAACTTTTCTCAAATCACCGAATCGGATGTTCTTCACATCCTCAAACAGCTGATACCATCTCAATGCAAAGGTGATATATGCCCCCCTAACATCATTAAAGAGTGTGCTGCACCTCTCACACCGATCATCACAGCATTCATTAACGCCTCATTCAAGACGGGCAAAGTCCCAGACAGCCTTAAAGAGGCGTGGGTGCGCCCGCTCTTAAAGAAACCCACCCTGGACCCTGCCCAACCTAACAACTACCGTCCCATTACAATGGTTCCATTTCTCCTTAAAATCTTAGATAAAGCTGCACACATGCAGATACAGTCCTACCTGGAAAACAACTCTGTCCTAGGTAAAAGGCAGTCTGGATTCCGCAAAGGTCACGGCACTGAAACCGCATTACTAGATTTGAAGAACCAAATCACCCAAATTCTAGATAAAGGCAAGCCGGCCCTCCTGCTCCTCCTAGACCTCTCTGCGGCATTTGACTTGGTCGATCATGCCATCCTCACAAACCATCTCACTCAGGCTGCACACTTCTCCAAACAGGCCACAAACTGGATCACCTCCTTCCTCGAAGGAAGAGTGATGAAAGTGTTTTCCAATATAGCAAACGCAAAGCCTACCACAATCAGGTATGGGGTCCCTCAGGGCTCATGTACGGCTCCTACCCTCTATAATCTCTTTACCAAACCTCTCTTTGATAAACTGGATGCACTTGGGATCACCTACACCAACTACGCTGACGATACCCAAGTGCTCCTCCCGCTTACAGGACTCTACCATCAGGACGCTGCCACCCTCCAGAATATATACGCCACCATCCAAGCATGGATGGCTACGAACAGTCTATGTCTTAACGGAGATAAGACCGAAATTCTCATCCTTGGTCAAAAATCCACTCTCACTAACCTCGACTCACTCTACACCAATTTCTGCATAGACAATTGTGTCATCCCAGTTCTACCTTCTGTCAAAACTCTAGGAGTACACATTGACGCCTCTCTCTCCATGGACAAGCAAGTCAATTCAATTGTTTCTGCCTCCACCCTGAGCACTAAGCTTATTAATGCCATCAAACCTTTCCTTACCAAAGATAACTGTCTTTCTATTGCCAGAGCCACTATTGGAGCCAAATTAGATTATTGTAATGCGCTACTTGCCGGCACCTCCAATTCTAATCTTAATAAACTCCAAACAACACAGAACAATGCACTAAGAGCACCTCTCAATATACCAAAAAGGGAACACATCTCGCAAGCCGGAAAGGCAGCACACTGGCTACCTATCAAAGAGCGCATTACCTTCAAAATTCTTACCACCGCACATAAATTCATCAACCTGTCAGCCCCCTCATACTTGTCTGATACATTAGCCAGATCACACTCCACCAGACCTACGAGACAATGTCACACAAACCAACTAAGGGTCTCACGCATCAAACGAGCTAGAGCAGGTGGAATAAGTTTCCCCTACATTCCCCCTAAACTATGGCATGCACTACCCAGCACGCTCAGAGCAGAAACCTCTCTCTCTGCCTTCCGCAAAAAACTAAAAACTACATTGTTTAACTAACACTGTCTTCCCTCTAGTTGTCTACTCTCTTTTCCTCCTCTTCTGCAACTGCATCTCTCCTCTTGTAACTAAGTAATGACTTCACTGTATGTACAATAAGTCATTTCCTACCTCTGTAACAAGCGCCACGATGCCCTCCGGGCTCCCTGTGCGCTAAACAAATGTGAATAAATAAATAAATAAATTATTCTATTAAATGAAATGACAGATATGGCAGCTAGACAGGGAAGTGGGGGGTTTCAGATGCGTATGCACCCAGTGCAGCTCTTATCACCGAAACATTAACACCTATTCAGGAACATATTACAGGCAATGGGTAATGGTCAAATGGCCCAATGTCATTGCTGGCTTTTTCCATTGCCTTTTTCCACTTGTAGTTTAATTTATCACAATAGAAGCATGGGCTGACACATTGTCACAGCATGCAAAGTGAAAAGCCAGTACTGGCTCATGGTGCGGTACTTGACTTGCAACTATGACTCCAGACATGTTATAACGTATTTGCCATGCCAGGAGGAGACCCTGCCCCTCCCTGTGCACACTGTGAGGCCTGGGAGAAATTCTTGCTCCCGCCACCTTCCAGCCATCATGGCATGTATCATTAAATGTTGATATTTCCCAAGTGTGTTAGTAGCACATTGCATCAGACAATGTTTCAGTAATATGCCAGACATCCCACGTGCATGACTGCCTGTGAAGGGCTGCTCTCACTTGTTTCGACACAGACGGAAAGTAAAGTGGAGCCATTTCTCCTGATACCCTTCAGAGCTGCCTTTGAATTCTATGGCTTTTGATCCCAAATGTCCCTGTAATTATTTCCCAAATCATCTGAGGGTCATAACACCTCAAAGGAGGAGTTAGAATTGATTGTATGCTGCAGGGGTGCCTCCAAGGGGTGGCCAAGGGAGGCCACGGCCACCCTTATAGAAAGGCTGCCCCCCCATTGGCCAACCCCGAAAAAAAGCAACAAAAACATGTATTTTTTTTCTCACTGAACTGTGCATGGACATTAACATGCCCGGTCCAGTGCGAACAAAAAGGATTTATTTTTTACTTTTTTGCCATGTCCCACAGCCTGTGATGGTCTGGGGCAAGAGAATGAATTATAACATAAAAAATGTATGCCAAGGACATATAGCCCACAGGGCGGGAGTCGTTGCAACGTGTGTGCAACTGTATTCAATGCGTGTGTGTGGCCCATGTGTTGGGCAGTGCTGAGTGGCTCCAGGTTGCTGCCGCATGTTTGTCTGGGGTTGGCAGACGTCACACCCATGTAGCAGCGTGCAGGCACCATGTCCCGAGCAGAAGACCACACAATAGATGTTTTGAGTTGCTCCCAGTGGCAGTGCAGTTACCCTGCGCCCATCTATGTCTGCGGTGCACACAAGGTCAGCGCCTCCACCCTCACTTCTCTTTGCTCAGCTACAACAGAGCCCATCCTTTGAGTGGCCCAATCAACTCCTTCTGTTTTGCCTTTTGGCTCTGGTGAGAAATTTTGCACTTTATTTCCCTTCCTTGCTTTAAACCGGAGCCTAAATTGAATTACCTCAAGGCTGCCGAGCTCAAATTACAGGCGGTCCTGCAAGCGGCTAAGCAGGGGAGACACAGCACTCCTGTGTACGGATGTAGGGGAGGTGGGACGCGTCCTCTGATTGGCCAGCACCAGGTGCCGGGGGCTTGCATGAGCAGGTCCCCAAATGTGAGCCCAGGACAGAGGAGTGAGCCAGAAGTGTGCGTTCCCCTATCCGTAGAGTGGTGCGTTTCTTTTCACGCACCTAAGAATGGTGGCATGGCAGACAGCAGCAGCAGGGGCCATGCAGGAACCGATGCGCGTAGCCCACAGCGAGCCTCACCTCCACACTACGGATCTCATCGCTTTAAGGGGAGCCCATAAGCCACGCTGCTGGCAAGCCAGCAGAGGTGTATTCCCATGACCTTGCTCCCCAGGGCCGGGCCAGTTATACAGCTGCATTTCACTGCAGATATAGTCCAGAGCCATTAAAATGAAAGCAAGCCATCTTAAATGTAACGCCACCATTCACTGGCAATGCATGGAGTCAAAGGCAATTGTATCTCTTCAAGCCCAAAGTGAAACAGGAACATAACATTAGAGAACTTTGGAAGGGAAATCACTGCATTATGGAAAGTATAATGTATTATGTATTTATACTGGACCCCTTACTGCCACAGTAGTCTCACCTAGCCGAGGCTCCTCCCGCGCTGGTGTATTGTGCCCACACGGCAGAGAAGCAGGTCATCACAAGTGCGGGTCAGGGAGGGAAAGAGAAACCCATGCGCTGTGCCCAAGGCTGTCAGTGGTACTGCATGCAAAGGAGACCTGGGCTGCAGCGCCGAGAGATGATTCCACCAGGCGGGCAAGAAGCAAGCACTTCAGAGCTGAGAGGTAAGCAGAGTGTGTCTGGAGATGCCGTCTGAAGAGTAAGAGCATTCCTAAGAACGTCTAACTTTTAAATTACCTGGGTTTTTTTTATGCACACTGGCAAGTGTTGACTTTACCTAGGTTGTGTTCTCAGAGAAACAGAAAATAATAAAGGAAAGATGTTTTGCTCAAACTTACAAGTACCATTCTGAAAACTAAATTGGGGATGGCAGAAGAGCTGCCATTTCAGAAACTGAAAATAAGCCTTTTGGTAGACCCTCATCTTACCATCAACCGGTCTTCCCTAAGATTCTTTTGTGGAGACTTTCTTTGGCCTCATCAGGCCACCCCTATAAAACATTTCTGGGAGCGCCACTGGTATGCTGTCTCAAAGACAGGGTCCACCCCATGTAAGATCACTAGTTCTACAGCTACCACTCATCGCCACACTCATTATTCTACTATGAGGCAAGACCCTGCTGTTAGGATGTACACAATGGAATGATCCTGGCGCTCCTGTCCCGCGCAGGGAACTGTGGATATGGACAATCGCTGCATGATTCCAACACATCCGCTGGCAGGGCATCACACACACCGCGTTAATAATAATAATTTGGCATTCATATAGCGCTATGATCCCTCAGGTATCTGAGCGCTGCTTATTATGTGTGGTGCTCATGTATCGTGCTCGGAAGGATGAAAGGCTGAGTTTGGCCCCGCCGGGATTCGAATAGGTGCTGCACAGATGTCAAAGCGAGCGCTCTACTCGCTGTGCCACTGTGTTGCTAAACATCATGAGCCCTTAATCGATTGCAAATGGAAGCTATTGCCTAATTATTATGTTTGGCTACTATAAACTATGGTCAATGTTATATCTTGAAAGTATTGGTTTCAGCACAGTCGGAAAAGATTTTGCTGACCCAGCATAAAATCGCAAAACGAAACGCTAAAATGAGGAGCATCGTTTTGTTCCATTTGGGCTGAATAGACAACTTTCTTTGGGTAATGCTGCCACCTTGTGGTAGGATACCCAAGCGCAGAAAATGGAAATAATTCCAGATACAGTAAATGTCTTTGAAATAAATGTCGTATTTTTTTTTAATTGTATTTTCTTTAAATGAGAAGGGGCACTGCTTCACAGACTTGTTGCATGGACAAACGCATATAAGACAATAACAATAGTATGACTCAAACGCTAGGGCACACAGTTACAATTGGGCTGCACGCCAAACAGGAAGAGCACGTATACGCTTTTTTGATGGTTTGTAATCATTCGACAATCCTCCCACCCCGCCTCCCCAAAAAATGAACGCACTCCGAATCATTTGAGAATGTTTATGTAGTTTTATCAAGGGGGGCATAGCCATAGGGTGGTGCCAAAATCGCCAGTTTCCCATTCACTCCCCATAGAGAGATGTTTTGTCATGCAAACAGCTCAAACCACTGGATGGATCTGCACCAATCTCTTGCAAGGGGCTGCCGCCTGGTCCCAAAAGCGAGCTTTCGCAAGACTGGTGCAAAACTATCCGGTGGTTTCTTTCAAAAGTGGGCAAAAGTAGGCAATAAGGAATTAGTGACATTTGGGGTCGGCCTAAAGACCTATTCCTGGGTGTGTTTGCAGACTTTTTTGCAGCAAGCACATTGGGGGTTTGGGAAATGTATGATATGCTTCATCGGAGGCACGTACAATTTCAACCACATTCTTGTTTGTCGGCATTTGTGGGGTTCCGCTGGCACCACGCTACAAATGTTGAAAAGGGACATATTGCAGCAACCCAGCTGGACCTCAAAACCCCAGGCGAGGCTGAGGGGGGTTACAGAGAGCTCCAATATGCAAGAAAAACGCAACAAATATGGTTTTTTAAATGTTTTTATTTATAGGGTATTCATAATGCTCCTATACACAGTGTGTTTTGTGGCACCAGACGACAAGAGGGTAGGGGAGCAAGGGGGACAAAACAAATGTGATCCTACTAGGCCTTGTGACAGTGGGATCGGGCAAGTGCAGCAACGAGAAGTGCAGGGGAGAGGGGTGGGGGGAAGTGGCAGACAGGGCGGAAAGACCCGTGAGAAAAAGCGAGTGCCAGGGGAGGCCAGGTGGACCGAGGCAGGGTTGATTTTATTCCAGGGTTCATGGACCCAGTGGCAAGTCTCAGACCTCGGCTGCAGATCCAGATATTCCCTGTGGATTGATTTTTCAGGGGGGACGGACAATGGGCCAGAAATGGGTCAAAGCGGCCACTCGGCCTGGTCACTGGCCATAGGTGCAGACCCATTGCTTATTTCAGGTGGCTTGCCAGGACCAGAGAGAAGCCGGTGGCCGTTCCAGAGCAAAGTGACCACTGGTCATGGCCATAGGCTATGACCTGTGGCCCACAGACCCACAATGGAGTGAAGCGGCCTCTGGACCTGGCCTCCGGCTGCTTCATTGTGATTGTTTTAGGAACCATGATGGGTCAGTGCATTTCTGGGGTTTCGTATGCCATCCTGTGCCTTTCACTATTTTCAGTGTTGACATGTTTACTAAATATATGTATATACAGTGCACATGGCTGAAGACTGTGGCCCGAGGGTCCCGAGAACGCTGGCTGTAACACATTATACAATCACAGAACTAAATGATTACACAGAAATTTGCCAATGTCAGACGATAACATCAACAGCAAAACTGCGGAATCCAGGCAGTGCCATGCACATCCCCCGAAGGCATAGCCTGAAAAAAAATAATCATGCAATTTAATTAAAAATAGACCTTTTCCTAAAAGCAGCATTAAAAAAAGGCCACAACCGCTGTTATATCTGCAGGGGTGGAACAGCATTTCACAGATTAAAGAGCAATACGGAAAGATCCCACTTTTAGCTGCTACCATATTGGCTTTAGCCAATGCAATCTCTCCCTTGCATAGGCAGGGCAAAAACAAAAAAAGTGCATTTCATCTTCAATCATAGCAAGGCAACACAGGCACAAAGATGATTGACTCACACCCCAATTAAGGGAATAATAAGCGAGTGGCAAGATGCCTAGACAGAGCTTGGCATAAATACTCTTCACATAGAGATTATATGATATTCCAAGTACTGCTCCAAGCCTCACATCTTTTTAAAAAGCAGATAATTGGATGCCACCTTTTTTCTTACAGCAAGAATCAATCATCATGTCCCACGCCCAATTCTTAAAAGATGCGCAGAGGAGCAGGTAGACACATATACCCTAACTCCTGCCCCCTCACCGCTGCCATACTGGAACAGCAGGAGAATAGCTGCGTGTGGGACCCCCTGTGTTGTCGCTATACTGCATCAAGTGTATGAGAGACGTTATGCACTCAGACAGCCATACTGAATGTACCCACATGTTCAGAGAGTGGAGGGATGTCTGCACGCACCATTAGACATCATGGAGTGCTGAGTGACATCTGACAAGGGCAGCGTGATGTCATGAAGAAGATATACCAGAATATGTAGAAACGATATGAAAATACTTAAGAATGATGATGTAACTGGAGCAACAAGAGAAACATGTACGAAATGATAAATTAATCATGTAGGTAAAAAGAATATGAAGTGACTTGTGGATCAATAAGTGTAAATACGCAGCAATGCAGGGTAGATGAGACGTATAGAAGCTTGCTATGGAGGAATATATAATGTGGCTAGGACGGCCATGATTGGAAAATGGGCGCCGGCTCGTGGGAAGATTCATTCGAACTACCTCAGAAACAGATCCGGGCTGACAAGTCGGGTGCTGCTGGAAAACGGTTTTGTGCGCAAACAAAAAGGAGTCTATGTTGGCCTAGGATCAATGATGCTATATCAAGAAGTAACTGCACAGTGTAAAAGGAAGCAAACGGATAACGGCATGAGCATGAGACACATGTCTCTTACATTAACTAAGATGAAAACATATGCGAGAGCCAAGTATTGGACAATTAACAGTGAATAAGGCTCATACAAAATGCAGTGAACAAGTCTCTAGAGGCCAAGGGTGCAATAACACCCGGCCAAATCGAATCAAATAGCAGTAAATAAGAGGTTGAAATGGACACATTTGCGGTCTCATCACACGTGATGCAGAAGTTGAAAACAAGGGCTATTCATTTGGCTGCTGTTGAAGATAAATGATGTTCTCATACTCCCTCGAATGTCCTAAAACAGAGAGCAATGACAAGGTCGACTACAGATGGGAAACTTTGGTTTATGGTCAAACTGATGAGAGACAATGGCCTAATTTGGAAAGTGGGGAGTAATCTGACGTGACTCAAGCACCTGGGTTTCAATTTCCTTACATGCTGCTAGTGAGCCGAAAGTCCAAGGTTGGGTGGGATGCCAACCAATCATTGGTTCTATGGGGCAACCTGCTATACAATGTTGCTACTTTGCTTTACTTTACATTATTTATATAGCGCGCTGTTGACCCTGGGGCATGAAGGCACTGACATTGTTACATAGAGATTACAATACAAAGTACAGACAGTATGGTAAAGTTCTCACCATTGGAGTGTTATATACGGGGATAGAGATTCAGGCAAAATGGAGAGTTTTAAAATCTTTTTTTTTAAATCTGCAATGAGCTCTGGAGTCTGAATGCAAGGGGAAGCTGATTCCAAAGTTTTGGGGCTACAAAATGGAAAGCTCCTTTCTCAGCCTTTGAGGTTCTGCTCCTGGGAATCTTAAGAAGGTTCTGCCCTGAGGATCTCAATTCTCTGCCCCCATTTTTTCATTCTGCAAATAAGATTGCATGATGCCCTGTCTGCATTTAAAGGTGATTGTTAGAATTCTATATTTAAAGCGTGCTTCTACTGGAAGCCAGTGAAGTGAGCGCCTTGCCTCCGTTACATGGTCTCTTCGAGAAAGCCC
Source organism: Ambystoma mexicanum (assembly GCF_040938575.1). NCBI lineage: Eukaryota > Metazoa > Chordata > Amphibia > Caudata > Ambystomatidae > Ambystoma > Ambystoma mexicanum. The sequence continues at coordinate 1,103,036,190 of NC_090928.1, forward strand.
CAGAACCACTCTGACTGCCCTGTTCTGCATTGTCTGTAGTCTTTGGGTGTACCTTTTTTGAAGCTACTACTGCCACAGTAGTCTATTTTTGCCCCTATTATGGCTCTGGCAATAGCTTCTGAGTTTGCCTGTGTAATGAGCAGCCTAAGATTTACTTATTTATTTGCCTTTTTAAAGCGCTCACACCCGCGGGCATTGAGGCACTGTTACATGAATTGTTTTTGTTTGTTAGTTTTGTAATTGTTTTTTTTTGTGTGTGTCTTAGTTACATATTTATAACGCGCATAAATACCCAGAGGTTTCTAAGCGCGGACCCAGGGATCGAACCTGTGTTGCTTCGTGTCGTCTTGCTTCCAAGGCAAACACTTTGCCGCTGAGCTATCCTCCCGGACGTAGCTTGATGAAGAATGATGAAGCTGAGATTACACTAGAGACGTGGTGTGACATTGAGCTAAGGTAACTCATAGAATCTTAAGTTTTGATACTGGTTTAATATGGTCCGATCCAAGCTTAAAGCCTATTGACTTGTTCTTGTGTGGATAGCCCCGGGGAGAGTCTCAACCAAGTCTTTAGCTCACTGTTCTTTTCACAGAGAAGACAATTCCCAGCATATCAGTCTTTGTCCTGCCCTGGGGCAGTCCAGCACCGAAATGCTAGGCAATTCCCCTCTGAAAAAGAGTACCACAGCAACCCAATACACGTGTTTCAGCCTAGTTGGGCATTATCAGTGAGGTGAAGCTGTGCCTCAAGGGGTCCATGTCTGGATTCCCCTGGTAACTTAGGGTGAGAACCAAAGTTACTTGGTATGCAAAACAGAGGGGTGGTCTGGGAACCTCTCTACCAACACAAACACAGCCCATTGACTTGTTCTTGGGTGGATGGCCCCTGGGAGAGTCTCAACCAAATCTTTAGCTCACTGTTCTTTTTACAGAGAAGACATTTCCCTGCATATCAGTCTTTGTCCTGCCCAGGGGCAGTCCAGCACCGAAATGCTAGGCAATTCTCCTCTGAACAAGAGTACCACAGCAACCCCATACACGTGTTTCAGTCTAGTTAGGCATCATCAGTGAGGTGAAGCTGTGCCTCTCTAAGAGCAGTGAGCAAGGGGTCCATGTCTGGATTCCCCTGGTAACTTAGGGTGATACCCAAAGTTACTTGGTATGCAAAACAGAGGGGGGCTGGGAAACTCTCTACCAGCACGAACACAGCCCATTGGCTTGTTCTTGGGTGGATGGCCCCTGGGAGAGTCTCAACCGAGTCTCTAGCTCACTGTTCTTTTCACAGAGATGAAACTTCCCTGCATATCAGTCTTTGTCCTGCCCAGGGGCAGTCCAGCACTGAAATACTAGGCAATTCTCCTCTGAACAAGAGTACCACAGCAAACCATACACGTGTTTCAGCCTAGTTGGGCATCATCAGTGAGGTGAAGCTGTGCCTCTCTAAGAGCAGTAAGCAAGGGGTCCATGTCTGGATTCCCCTGGTAACTTAGGGTGAGAACCAAAGTTACTTGGTATGCAAAACAGAGGGGTGGTCTGGGAACCTCTCTACCAACACGAACACAGCCCATTGACTTGTTCTTGGGTGGATGGCCCCTGGGAGAGTCTCAACCAAATCTTTAGCTCACTGTTCTTTTTACAGAGAAGACATTTCCCTGCATATCAGTCTTTGTCCTGCCCTGGGGCAGTCCAGCACCGAAATGCTAGGCAATTCTCCTCTGAACAAGAGTACCACAGCAACCCCATACATGTGTTTCAGTCTAGTTAGGCATCATCAGTGAGGTGAAGCTGTGCCTCTCTAAGAGCAGTGAGCAAGGGGTCCATGTCTGGATTCCCCTGGTAACTTAGGGTGAGACACAAAATTACTTGGTATGCAAAAAAGAGTGGGGTCTGGGAAACTCTCTACCAGCATAAACACAGCCCATTGACTTGTTCTTAGGTGGATGGCCCATGGGAGAGTCTCAACCAAATCTTTAGCTCACTGTTCTTTTCACAGAGAAGAAATGTCCCTGCATATCAGTCTTTCTCCTGCCCGGGGGCAGTCCAACACTGACATGCTAGGCAATTCTCCTCTGAACAACAGTACCACAGCAACCCCATACACGTGTTTCAGGCTAGTTGGGCCTCATCAGTGAGGTGAAGCTGTGCCTCTCTAAGAGCAGTGAGCAAGGGGTCCACGTGACAAGCCTTTGTTGCAGAGTGGCTAGAAATGCATCTGATACCAGGAGGGATGTATAAACAGATCTATTAACTGTTATGTCATTAAAAACATTATTTATAAATGCTTTATACTGGCAAAAATGAACAACACCATGCGTCTATAATAACGTTTTTTTTTTAAACTATAAATACACTTGCTTATTAAACAAACTTTTAAATGAGGTTAAAAATCTCATCTCATAGGCTCTTCACCTGGTTAAAAAGATACTATCAATTTACAGCCCGTTTCATGGATTTATTTGCGTGAAAAATAGGGAACTTGTGTGCCAAACTGCCCAAGTACATCCTGTACGTCGATTCATGGAATCGACTGTGCAGGACTTTTCCGGGACTTGCGTAGACTTTGCGCAGGCTCGGCATGGCTCTGCATCGGGCCGAGTTCCTTGAGCGAGACTCCAAGCTCAGGTGGCCGTGGCCTAAGTAAGGGTCGGAATAGGGTGCATAACATGCAAAATGAGGAAGAACAAGCCAAAAAGGGGCATTATGAAGGACGGGCCGCAGGCAGTCGAGAGCACAACCACAAATGCGCATGACAAAGCATATTCATGGATGTGACCGCACAACCTCTCGCCTGCGTAAATGCCCACGCAAAGTCCTCAATATCTACGCCACCCAAAAGCAGGCATAGGGACTTGCATGGAGTAATCACAACTCTAGAAGTAGATTTGCATGTTGAATTTAGGGGTGCATCCACTCAGGCGGGGTTCTGATTCTACTTAGGGGTGAGTGTACGCAGCATACCGGGGTGCAGGGATGGTTTAGGAGGGGTTTGCATGCAGTTTGATCTGAAAATAATGTTTTCCGGGAAACTACACTTGGGGTGCCCATTAGAGTTATGGGGGACCCTGCTTAGTGTTTCCGAGATGCGGGCGTGGCTGGGGATACACTGCGCACTGTTCACAGTATGTGTGTGTTCGCGCCCCGGGAGCCCGCAATTCTAGTTAAATGTGGTTGTTTTGGCTTTGCATGGGGGCATGCCAAGGCCGTTCCGGCCGCGACTTGCGAATACGGTTACTTTGCGCTGAAGATTCAATGAATGCGCAGGGCATGTATTTTTTATTCTGCACGTAGGCTCGCACAGTTTTGTTCTCGGCGCACAGCAAATACAAAAGTGATGCGCCCTTTAATCACGAATCGGCCCCTTAATATGACTTTCTTTCACAATTTCTCATTTTCTCAAGAAGATCATCTCTGTATGGAACAGTATCAAATATGTCTGTTAATTTAATTAGAAGCCTCATATACTTCCAATTGCAAAAACAGAATATAAATCAAATAAACATCACATGCTACCTATTTCGGGCATCGCTCAAGAGAAAAAAATGAATAACAAGCATGCAGTGAAGCGACCATCTCTTGTGAATTGTATGCACTAGCGCCTAATGGCCTGCGTTTTAAATCTTTGTTGTGTACCACTGCTGCACTGAATCACTGGCTTCAGCAACTTAAACTGGTTCGCTTTCCCTCATGTCTCATCAGCAGGTGTGTAACATTCAATTGTAAGATACACTGTTGAGGCTTTAATCTTTCCTTAACATACACGGGCCTTTCATGTCTTTCACTAACTCATCATTTGTGTGCAATCCGTGCGGCTTTGATTGACGAGCCAAGGTTGATACCACAGGCTTGACCTCGCCTCCCCAACTGTGTCGTTCACCTGGGAGGGTCACTGGCATCCTTGAAATATAATGCAGCCTTCTTGTCTGCGATTTGGCCTTCTCCGCGTATCCTTCACTGTTCTTTGGATGCAACAATCTCCTGCAGGTATCTCCTGGGTTTCCCTACCCTTTGCTCTTGTCCCTTGATTGGTGGTCGTTCTGCTCCAGTGGGTTCGCCTTCGCCAAGGAAGAGCTTCTTCTCATGTTCCACCTTGCTCAGAGTGTGTCTTTATGATTCACCTTTTATCTGTGTGGGGAGAGCTAATGGGTATCAGATGTTTGTGATTAAAGTCAAGTGTCTGACTTTGCCTGACCCGATTAGTGAGACATGTCCAATGACATATGTAAGTGTTAGCCTCTTTACTCTCAGTCGCCTTCTTCCTCGGCCCAGTGTTTGTGTAAAAAGGGGGGAGTTGGGACGCTGGAGAATTCTATAAAATAGGATGAGATATGGGAACGGGAGAGCGGGAATAGAGCGTCTCACCACCAGTTGCCTCACCCCCACTCACCAAAGACGATCCCCCAGGTGATCCTTCAGCACTGATCCACTCTCATGGTTTGGATCCAAAGGCGATGGCCGTGCCCTGGCCACCTGAGAGAGATATCCCTGGGGATTAGCAAGTGAGACACCCTTTGGTTTCTCACACACCCCACATTAAATCCCTTTCATGCTGATTTAACACTCACACTGAGCACATTGCCTATTTGCCCAGTTGAGGATAACAGAGTTGTTGTGGAAATTGTGCAGTCTTTTCTGTACTCGTGAATAAGACAACTAATACTTTTGTTCTGGCTAGTTTGGTATGTGACTCACATTAGTTAACTACTTTATGTATATTCCACAGTTATTCTACCTACTGGCATTCTAGTATATATGTGTGTTCACTGGTGTTGTTTTTCATGAATCTGAAAAGTTCATAAACCCTCATTTCTAAAAAACAACATAGAGATCTGAGTAGGAAACAACCCAGTGAATGGGTTCACTCTCCAACTCTATGTACATGATAATACTTTATTCTTTTTTTAAATCAACGACTGAGCTCCCCATTTTAAGATGGAAAACAAAGTTTTTACCCTTACCCAGATTGAGCTGCTTAGCAGAGGATTGGTTATGGGATCTCATGAGATTAACCAATCATTACCATTCTTGCCTGATCTAGTGTGGCATGCTTTGTTTCAGTTTTAGGTGGTTTCCAGTAAGTACAGCATTTGCTAATGTAATGTGTTTTCTGTCATTGCATTACCATACATACAGGGCATATTAAGTTAGTGTGTTTCACATAGGTTGTTTACGACAATGTTGAATTACTCTACTATGCGTTGCAATGTAAAGGTCTAGGTTCAATGCTGCCAAGGAGGGTGCAGCTATTAGTTCTGCAAGCCGCATTGTGGCATAGAGAGTGATGACCACATCAGGGTTACATTGGGAGTAGGGACGTCATTGAACACGGTGCTGCTTGCATAAGGGGACACAGAGGAAGCGCAGCGCAAGAAGTCCCACTGGGGGGGACACAATGAAGGGGTGGTGATTTGGAAATAGTAATGGGTAATTGTAGGAGCCATAGTGGGTGACATGGGTGGGAGGCTTTTGACCAATATGTGAACAGTAGAGAAGCCTTTTTTCTTGGAGGCACATGCTGGGAAAGCTTTTCTCGCAGACAGCTCATAATAAAGGAGCCGCAGGCTTTTTGTGACAGAAGTATGTATTTTTGAACAGTCAGCATTAACAGTTTGCCGGAAATGTTGCATGACTGAAGTTTCCCAGGTGAACAGAGGCCCACTGAAGTTTATCTAAGAGATAGTTTCGAGGCCAATGAGCCAGGCACCTGGGCACACACCGGGAATTGGCAGAGAAATAGAAATCAAATACAGTTAATTAATATCCAGCCATGGTGTGGTATAGTTTTTTCAGACTACACTTGGCAGCAATGCATGAGAAGGGGGCAAAGCATTGAGGCAGGGCTTGCGAAAGGGAGCCAAAAAGCAAAGAGAGGTTTTGGTGCCCCTAGGGTGCAACATTGTACATTGTCCTTGCTGATGTCCACGGGCACATCCTTGATCAGACTGTGTGTGGTGTAATTGTTTACCAGGAAATGGTCCACCCACTCATGGTCACTTAACATATACATTCTTATAGGGGACTGATGTAGTTCCACCAATCAGCTTCTCCGACCAGTCCTGCAAATGTAACTAAAATGTTGTATGATCATTTTGTAATTTGGGTATAAAATGTTTGGTCGCAGTGGCCGCCGGTGACATCTCATTTCATTCAGTTCAGTTCTACAGGACTGTCTGAACCATGCTTCCTAGCTGCTTAGGTCCAATAACATTTGTGTTACTTCTTGGTGGTGTACGCTACATTTCTTGCATTAGATTTTCTTCCCTGGAGTTACTTTTGGTGCAGGTCCCCTGCTACAGGCGTACAACTCAGGCATGCCCCTTTCTAGCCACCTCGATGTATGATCCTCTAACGCCTGAACCACCTAATGGTGATATGCAGAATGTGGACTTCAATCCAACGAAAAGACAGCCAACTCATCCTGACTGCCTCTTCTTTACCTTCTGTTGTCGAGATTTGTGGAACTACAGATTATGACCTTGTAAAGCCCAAATATTTATTCCTTACTTTAAAATTGTGAATCCTAAACCAAGGTATGAATTTATTCCAGCCTTCCTAAACAAAAACTTCAAGGAAGCTCTGTGAACTCTTGTACAAGCTCTCATGGCGATGGACATTCTGCCATTGATGACACCTATTGAAATCTATGTCTACTTGGAAAGGAACATTTACTGCTTTTACCCTACAACCAACCAGAACCCATAAAGGAACCCATAAAGCCCTACAAAAAAAGACTCAATAGCAAGAACGAAAACAGCTGATGATCAATACCTAATGCAAGGACATTGGCCTGTGTCCATGAAAGAAGTGGTCAAAATAAAAACAACCTCAAGACTGTATTAATTCCCTGATACAATCCCAGAGTTAATGGCTCCAGAGCACAAAAAGCCCATATCCAAGCTTGAAACTTAGAAGCTAAGAATCATTCAATTAATTGTTTCAAATCTGGAATTACTCGGAAGCATCCCCAACTCTTTCCAGATACCTTTGCAAGTACTTCAGACGTAACATTGATGAAACAAGTGCTACATTTGTCTCATCACACCATCCCCCAATGCATCTAACACTTCAACATCACTAGGACTGAAGCTCCTGTGGGAATTATCCTGGTCCAAGAAGCTGCTCTTGTGTTTAAATAAACTTTCAGGGAGCTTCACAGGTTCCACTCATGGGCAACCACACCAAAACCTCTTTATTAATTGTGACATTCCCTACAAATTCAAAGACTCCATCATCATCGTACTCTTGAAAATTAGCTAATGGTCATCCTCTATTCCAGGAAAATTACATCCCGATCCTGGGCCTTCTCTCCATTGCGAAAGAAATAAAAACTCTGTTAAGCACAAATTATAACAAAATGACGTTTGCTCTGCTGAAGAACAAGTATGAGTAGTGTCTAAACCGCCTACTCAGCCCCGACAATTCTACAAACTAACAGTGATCCCAATCATAGAAGTAAAACGGGCACAGTTAAGAGATATACCTCCTTCCCCTTTTGTGTTAACGTGGGTCAAGTGAAGGCAAAACTCCTAGAAAGTGTGTGAATGTGATCCAGTAGCAAACCAAATACCAATAGTAAAACTGTTAAAAAATACAAGAACATCCAACCAAGGTTCGATACAAATATATACATTAATTAAACAAATCAAATATCAAAACCACTAAAAAAAACACTGCTCAAAAGGAAAGACAGAGAAATGCAGAACGATATGATGCAGCAGTCTGAAAACTTAGCAGGGAGAGAAAAATGGCAAGAAATTCACATTGATATGTTCTTAATGGAAAAAGGAGCAAAAAGGGCTTATCCAGTTCCTACAGCCCCAAAAGTACCAATGTTTGGTGGATCAACAGTGTTGAACCAGGCTTCAAGCTGTTGTGCTTGTGGGTTCAACAGGATTCGGAGGCAGCAAATCACGTTGATCCCAGGCAGTGAGTTGGAGCCGAGTCTGATTTGATTGTCGTTCCATGTAGTTCGAAGCAGCCTCGAACGATGCAAGTCGAGGGGTCACTAGGAGAGTTTCACTGATTGATTGTGGTTTGAGGCAATCAGCACCACTGGTTTGAGCCAATGAGTAAATTGATGGTCCAGCAGTTTAGATCGAGCTGCGATACAACATCCTGGCGGTTCGATGCTTGGTTTAATGCATTAGTTTGAAGTTGTCTTCATGGGGCAAAGTTGCTGAAGCCAAACTGGTGACAGGGCCCTTCTGGGGCATCAACTATGTTCAATGATGTGAACACGGAGGTTCAAAGAGGGGGCGAGTGCCAAAGGCAGCACTAATGGATCTTCTGGTTTGAATGCAGCGTACATGGCCCGAATGCGTTTCGGCCGGTACGATACAGTGAAAATAAGGATACTGGCTGTTCTGGGCATTAGGATTCTGTGAGACCCACTGCAGGGCTCTAGGGCAGGGTGAGTCATTTCAGGTTCTGCTATCCCAGGCTAGGAGTGTTTGCAAGCAGAGTGGAAGGTCCTGGTCCTCAGCAAAGGTCACCACCAATGTGCACTGGCAGTGAGTTCACCTCAGTGGATGTGCGCTTTGGAAAGATCAACTCACTGAAAAAGGTCACATTCTTTTGTTGGCAAAACGCCCCAAAGGATTGGATGAAAGAAAGCCTGGTTTAGGGGGCCCAATCGCTGTCCTTGTAATAAGTGGTCTTTGTCTGGTAGCATCATACCCAAAGTGCTTTGTGCTAACGGGTTTGTAGGGGGAAGGAAGGAAGAAGAGAGGAATGTAACACCCTGATGGGAGGCTAGTCATTTTGTTTCAGGCTGCCCCTTGATTCCTGTTTCCCAGGGCACTGGAGTGAGGTTTTACGCAACCTCACAAATGATCAAAAGGGGACAGCCCCCACTGGCTATTGTCCTGCTGGGAGCAGGGAGAATACACACAGCCTGTCCATGGCTGATCTGGGCTCACAGTGTTATCATATGTATGATACAGATCACATGTGGCATCAATAATTATCTGAAATATCAGCCGCCATACCCGAAAGCCAGCTCTGGCCTATGTTGATAGATTAAACTGCCAGCAGGATGGTAATTCATCATAATAATGTCATTTGTAATCGAACCAGAGCTGCAGGTTTTAAATTCAGGATATTTGCTGAAATTACTTTTCGCTCAACCCTGCTGCCAAAGGACACCTTTGACCTCTCAAGCTGCTCTGTGCCACTGGAGAGCAGGTGATGCAGATTAGGGTACTGATGCACCATGGCACATATGTACACTAGGCCTTTGGAATGCAGTTTGTTGAAAAGAGGCTTTGGTTATCAGGCCACCCTTTCTGAGATAGAATTACCCACGTCAATATGTAATATTGAAACAAATGTACACCCTTGCCAGATGGCAATTCTAAGCACCCAGAAAATGACCATGCACAATAATGTTTTCTTTGACACTGTATCAAATATACTTTTTCTCTCACATAAATGAACCGCTATGGCGTGCATTCAGTTTAAACCTATAGGTTGCACGGATACTTGCATGAACACTTACATAGAAGCACCGTCCTGTCTGTGCATTTTTGATTCTTTCTGTGGGTGGGTTTTAATCCAGAATCGAAATCCAGGCCTGGGATTTCATGCTATTTTATTTCATATGTGACATATGCTCGGATGTCATCACTTCTCCGCAGGGGGAGTCCCTTCTCATGGTGCCAGCGAGGTGAGGCAACTATCTGAGAATCCCCTTGTGGATGGTACTCAGAGGCAGGATCTTATAGGGAGAGACTGCACCTTTGGGGACAAGGACGACTATCCAAGTAAAACGCAATATTCCAACCCTATACCCCCTCCGATACATACTCATATCCCTTGCACTCCACCTCCATGTTATGTAACTACTCTATGTATGTATGTATGCAAGGCCATAGGGCTGGCCTCTACTGAGACGAGCAAGAGGACACATGACTCAAGTAAAACCTATGGACTCCAACTGAGACGAAGAAGAGGCACAGAGCCATGAAGAATACCTGGTGCGATGGTAAGCACAGTTGCAGCATTCCTCAGAGGCGAGACTAGTATGTTGAGATACAAACTGACAAAGGACTTAAAGTCACACCTGCAGCTGAAACAGAATGACCGCCAGTCCAGGAGATTCAAATGAGACACAGAAAAAAAGAAATCTCTCCGGTCTCGAAGAAAAGAAGAATCCACTGGCATGGAGCTTAACTGGAGCAGCACTGGGAGAAGGAAGCCAGTACCAGGAATGAGAAGCATGAGATCAGAGCCAGCGGGCAGAGAAACAGCTGCACAGTCTGGTGATGAACCGCAAGCACCCGAGGAGGATTGGCAGAGCGTCGAGAGGCCCCCAAAGGTAAAGGGCTAGACACTGGTGCCAGTGGGGGCTTGAAAAACAGATTCTGATACCCACCTACAGAAACAAGGTATCTTCCTCAAGACAGTACTTGGAGAGAGAGAGCCAACTTGGTCAGAACGAAATAGAAAAGAAAGCACAGTCTGGGACCCACCTTCAGAAATTAGGTAGCTTCCTCTTGGCATTATTTGGCGAGAGAGGGAGCAAAGTTGGTCAGAACAAAACGGAAGAAGAAGCAGGGTCTGGGACCCACATGCAGAAATGGGGTATCTTCCTCGGGACAATACTTGGCAAGAGAGGGAGCCAAGTTGGTCAAACTAAGGAGCAAGAGAGACCAGGGTCAGAGGCCCATAGGAATGAGATGTCTTCCTCATGGCAACGCTTGGTAGGAGAGTGAACCAAGTGGGCTGAGCCAAAGAGTGTGAGAGGAGGATCTGAGATGCCTTTAGCACTGTGAACTACAAAGTAAGCCTGAGAAAATGTGAGGATAAGGGTATCATACCCCCTGGCATTGTGAACTGCAAAACCAAGCCTGAGAAAAGGCCAGGGGAAGGGATACATTCCTAACACTGAGAGCAAGATACCTGGAGAATGGAGGTATTCTCCAGGAACCCAATAGTGAAGATCCAACTATGGTTAATAAGGAATGTTGATGCTTGAGTTGGAACTTTAATCTGGAACATTGTTTGGTGCCTTGAAAGGGGATTGGGACCTGGTGAAGGAAGGCATTCCCTCAAGTAAAGATCTCACCTAAGATTCAGAACTTTACCCTTTTGAGTTGAACTGATAATGTTTCTGCTTGTTGACCTTTCAACTTGGAGCTTTGTTTTATAATCTGCAAAAGGATTGTGTCCTGGGGACGGGAGTCATTCCCTCGGGTAAAGGTCCCAAATACAATTGGAGCTGCGATCCTCTATCTAGAATAAGGGAGTCATTCTTCTGGACCAAGAGGATCCACTACACCTTTACTTTGGTTACAAGTGTGAGGGACAGAAGCAGGGTCTTGACACAGGACGGTGGACGGTTGAGGTAGAGAAAACACCTCGTAGAGTTAGCGAGAGGTAGGTTTTCTCTTTTATTTTGGTTACTTCAGGTATATGCCAACATCAGTTCTACCTGTGTGTCAGCCTCTTCCTTCTTCACCCTTAAACAAAGCACAAACCTATTTGTAAATGTTGTCTGGAATGTTCCTTCAGTGCAGCGGGCATTTCCCCAAATTTCCACAAACTCGGCGGGAAGTCTGTGTGGATTCAAGTCTAAACTTCCACAATGAAAACACTGCAGGGATAGAGATGCATGTGTATTTCCTTCATGGAGTGCATGGAGAGGCAAATGCAGGTCATGTGATCTGCTACTCTTCTCTGTGCAAAAATGGACGTGCAACACATGGATCATAATTCACTGTTCGTGTAAATTATGATCCCTACAGGATCAAAAAGATAACCCTTGTCCATTACCAAATCTTTCAATATAAAACTTGCATTTTTATTAAAAACTAAAAGCATTTAAAATGTATTCTCTTACCTATCACCTTTCTGTGGTAAGAGCATGTAACGTCATACAACGATATACTTACCATCTTCATTTGGGAAGCAACACCAGGTACGCCTGGCTTTAGGCCACAATTTTGCTGGAAGAGCTTAGACATGTAAAGCTGGGCAGAATCTGTGATAAAGGGTTTGGTGCCAGCAATGTCGCAGAGTGATGATGTCACTGTCTTGCTTTGGGAAGCTACACCCTTCCTCCATTGTTTAAGGAAATTATGATGTTGTGCTTATACGGTGTGTAAGAGCAGTCGTACCAATGTTCCATAAAGCTTCCGTACCTGCGTATTGCACAGGTGGAAGGTCCGAGAAGGTAGGAAGGGGGGCAGAGGAGGTGAGGATCTTGGAGAGATTCCACCCCGGATATGTAAAGCTTCTGAAGATGTGCAGTTCTGCGTGATCGTGGTGGCATGATGTGTCTGTTTTGCCATAAGGGCATCAGCCTGGTGCATAGTAGATATCCTCAGGGGCTAGTGAGACATGACAGGAATGAATTCCTCCTTGATGGTACAGCTCTGCAACTGCACTTGCACACAGAGCCATTGGCTCAGTTAGCAATGACCATGCCTGCTTCTCTCCCCTCTTCTTCTGCACCCTGTAGTGGATTTGGGTGGAATAGAAGAGAGGTTGTTGCTTCTCATCTCACATTGGCAGTTTTGGGATTGCTTGAGATCAGGAAATTAATCATGATGCATGCACTTCTGTGACCTGGTCCCCATGTACACAACAGTACGGCAGCGATGAGCCTGATAGTCAGTTGAAAGTCATGGCATTGTTGCCAGGGCCGGGAAGAAGGCATTAACCTCAGTTCTTGTCCTTTTCGAGAAGGGGCAACCATGGAGCGAGGCAGTGCTTGCAGCCCCAATGGATCCCTCACGGTACCCTTGTATTTTTCAATGTTTTATATAAACTATATCTGTTTGTCTCACACTGTCTGACTATATTGTTAGATCAGCATATCTTACAAACACGCTACTGTCACCAGACACACTAAAAATTAAACTACTGCATTTGAAGCCACAGCCCAGACATTCATATCTTCAGTTTTTATGTCTGAAACAGAAACAAATTATAGTTGGGGGTAAAACTTCCTCCCTAAATCCAAAAATCAGTGGAATTACCCAAGCGGAATTACCGCCACTGTCTCCGAAAGTCACTTAGAGTCTTATGGACTCCAGGAATAGGGACTTAAACTGCCCTACTACCACTTGTAATCCCACGATCCATGGGACAATTGGCAGTAACAGTAATCAAGATTGTCAGAATATCGCCATAATCGTACTTAGTCCCAGTGCCTTTTTCATCATTTCAAGATGGAGATGATTGCATTGTTGAGAGAAGTGTTGAGATCCAGCGATTGGTTAGTTTTCCTGGACCTTATGGACACTTACATCACTATTTTAATAGCTCCAGAACACAGGAGTTTTCTTTTCTTCCACTGACATCAGCATCTGTTACGGTTCACATCCCTGCCTGTTGGCTTGTCTTCAGCCCCTGGTGTTTTCATAAATGAGTACACCCAGTAGTAAATGACGCAGGCCCAGACAGCCTTGTGAGTGATGAAAAGGGTCTTGAATTTGATCCTTAGGAAGTGGGAGGGAGGTAGAGTAAAGTGCTGGCGTCAGGGGGGTTGGGGGCTGAACAAGTGCTGGGGGGAGCCATGAGGGCAGTTTGTGGAGGAAAGTGGGAGAGGGAAAACAAGCGCAGTGGACGGGGTGGTCCAGATTCAGGCTAGTCCAGGAAGGGTGCACGAAGGCAAGTGCTGTTAGAGATGCTGGAGGGGAGACTGGTCAAGGGGGGGAGGGGCTGGCCCCGGTGAGACTCATAAGGGACCAGGCACCCGTCTCAGCTGTAGATGGTCATTAGCACAGGAGGGGGAGAGGGAAGGAGGAGGAGAAATGGAAAATCTGGAGAAGTTTCTGGAACTTAAGGAGATCCGGCTCAAGCCTGAGGGGGGCAGGGAGGCCATTCTAGGGGGAGGCTCCTGCCGAGGAGAGGGATCTACCTTCCACTCTCTGATTGGAGAAACATCTGACCTGCAGAGAGTTGGAGCTAGAGAACCAAACAACTCTAGCAGGGAGGTATTTATGGATAGAAAGCTGTACAAAAAGAGGCCGCAGGCCCCATACAGCCTTCGGGTGATGCAAAGGGTCTTGAATTTGATCCTTGCAGTTGACGGGAGCCAGTGGAGAGATTCTAGGGCTGGAGAGATGCAGTCCCTGTGCTTGAGGCAAAGGATACATCTTGCAGCCCTATTCTGGATTAGTTGAAGAGGGCAAAGGAAAGAAAGAGGCAGAGTGAGGATGAGGCTGTTGCAATAGTCCAGCCTAGAGTGAACCAGATCCCTGGAGACATTGAGCATCTGGGTGAAGGTATGGAAATGGAGAATTCCTCTGAGGAGGTAAAGCTGAATGTTGCACTTCTTAGCAAGGTCCGAGATGTGCGGGGAGAAGGATAGAGAGAAATCAAAGATTACGCCAAGGTTTTTTGCCTCACAAGACGGTGAGGGGAGCGGGCCCAAGGAGAGAGGCCAGATAGTGGGTGGGAACAGGGAGCTGGGGCCTCAATGAGAAGGATCTCAGCTTACTGGCATTAACATGAGATCATTAGCAGACCACATGCCTGAATAGCAGTCAGGTATGAGAGAGGAAAGAGAGGAAGTAGAGGAAGGAAGCTTAAAGGAGAGCTGTGTGTCATCAGCATAACACTGGAAGTGAGGAGAGAAGGTGGAGATCAAGTGGGCCATAGGGGTAAGGCAGATGTTGATGAGCCGTGGCAATAGGATAGAGCCCTGAGGGACACCAAAGGTAAAGAGTGAGGTGGAGGATAGGAAAGGGCCCAATTTCACTTGGAAGGGTTGGTTTGAGAGTAAAGAGGTCAGCCACGCCAGTGTCCGGTGCGTGATGCCAAGGATATCATGGAGACTAATTATGAGGATGGCATGATTGACCATGTTAAAGGCAGAAGAAAGATTGAGAAAGATCAGAACAGATGGAGAGTTTGAGTCCATGTCTCAGAGATGGACTTCACTGGTGTTCCAGAGAGCAGTTTCCATGCCTCTGGATGCTCTGAAACCAGACTGGTGGCCATGGAGGCAGCCAGCTTATTCATTGTGGGCCATTTGGGGGATGACCAACTTCTCCATGAGTTTGCCCAAGAAAGGGGGGATATGGATAGGGCATTAGTTAGCTGGGCATGAAGGGTCTGCAGATGGCTTTTTTAGTAGAGGGTGCACAAAAGAGTGCTTGAGGGGTTGTGGGAAAGAGCCGGTGGCAAAGGAGTGGTTGCCAAGGTCAGCCAAGGAAGGGGTGAGAGAGGAGATGTTGTCCTTGATAGTTCTGGAAGAGCAGGGGAGCACCTGTTTGGAGGAGACTTTCATAGAGCGGACTACTCTAGAGACCTCATCCGGTGCAATGGGAGCGAAGGAGGACAGCATGGGGGGAAGGAAAGGGGGACCAAGGTAGGCATGAGAGGAGGGGTAAGGGGAGGGGAGTAGATAACAGAGAGGATGGGATGTCCAGCGTTTTGGTGGAGAAGTGGGAGGCCGGTGAAGTGCAGAGGGCCTGAGAGGGGAGAGGAGAGGAGGAGGAGACTGCAGTAGGATTGGCAAGTTCCTTGCAGAGTTTGAAGAGTTCAGCATGTTATTGGTGTCCCCAGAGATACAGGCTTGGACATGAGCCCTCTTCTTGGACCCAATGGTGCGACGATAGTGCCTTTGGAGGGGGCGGCAGGCCACTTTGTCAGGGGATGAACTTGAAGCCTGCCATTTCTGCTCAGCAGCTTTGCATTTGCGTTTCAAAGCTGCCAAGTTAGGGTCATACCAAGAGTTTAATTTGGAGGCAGGCTTCATGCAGATCCTCATGACAGGGGCAAGGATATCCAGAGTGTTGGAAATGGAGAGATAAAGGTTAGCCAGAGCTGAGTCAGTAGGACAGGCAAAGGTAGGAGGGAGGAGGGATGAAGGGGGCAGCAAATGCAGCAACTGACACTCGCTTCATCGGTCGAATGACAGCGACAGGCAGTGTGGGCAGAGGCATTGTCGGGGGCCAGGGAGTTCAAGGTGGGAGGAGAGGAGAGAGTGGTCAGTCAAGGAGAGAGGAGTAGTTAGAAGATTGGAGAGAGGGATGTCTGTTGAGATAAGAACATCAAGCAGAGTGAGTTGGGCCAGGGGGGAGAATTGTGAGGGAAAGAGAGTCACAGAGGTCACAAAAGAGTACAGTGGGCAAATCTGGAGAGTCCAGGTGGATGGTAAAGTCCCCAAGGAAGAGAGGTTTGCGGGAGGAGGACAGGAGAGTGGAGGAGAGGTCCGCCCATTCAGAGAAGAAGAAGGGGGTAGGTCCTGCGGTCCAAAAATAGTGGTGAGAGTACAAGGTCCATTTTAGATGTATCTCTTTGCATCTGGGAGTCCTTGGGAATGGATGCTTTCCTCCAAACATGGGTCAGGGGCATCATGTATTCTTTTCCCCATTTTCCCTGATTCCTTGGGTTTTACTTTAAGTAATGTTTCAGGGTGCCCAGGTGGTTCTGGTTGTGGCCCACGCAGGCAAAGTACCCGGAAATGCTACACCTATTTATTTATGTCCCTTGGTGTCAGTCTAGAAATCCAATTTGAGACCGCAAACGCATTTTGGTGGCCGTGGGCCAACCGTCTCATGCACGATACGACAGAATATAGGTTTTCGAGTTTTCCAATGAACGGCCATTTTGATGTAACAAGAATCGCCATATTGCTCATTCCTTTCTGTTCCTATTGCTTCGCAGTATATTTTCCGCTTACACTGCTCGACTGTGGAACATTGTTGTATGTATATGAAAAGGACAAGGCCACAGGGCCGGGAGGATAACAAGAGTTTTGCTGAAACACAAACGTAGGCAGCGCCAGGAAGAATGCCCGGCTCCCTCCTTAATGTAGCCTTGAAGCAGAGCCGCAGGGCATTTAATCATTTCACAGCTGCCAGCCAGTCTCGTTATATAGTAGAATATGTTAGAATAATACCGCTAAAAGCTTGAATTATGCTTTTCTAACGGCCCCCCTTTGCTGAGCCCGCTAAGAGCATGTCGGCTCCTAGGACACAAGTAGCACCTAATAGATTCCCGACATCATGTGGGGTCCCGGCGGGGTGGGCCATCTGATTGTTTGGGGTGGCTCTCTACGTCTTGTTACCTGGCTGATCGTGGGAACCGTTGGGCACCACTCAACATTTCTATGCCAGCTCCCATCAAATTATCGAGCACTCCTAGCACCCTTCGATCGTATAATTCAGCATGGACAGTCTGGGTGTGATCACATTATCGAGGGGATTATGATCCCCATCATGCCCCTGGTGTAACTACAGTGCATTTATTAGCTGACATTGCTGTGTGGAAAACCTGTATGGTCCTGCCATTTCCACATATCATCATCTGGTAGAAGGGTTTCTAGTGAGAGAGCATCCTTTGATGTGTAGGCTGTTGGTATTACCAGACTTCCAACACCATTGTATACCCGCCATTGGGGTGTCAATTTGCTGCTAAGCCTTTTTGAAGAATAGGCGTTTAATGGGCAATTATAACTCAAACAGCTCTCAGTGAAAGAGGTTAAACTAATGTGTTTGATGGGTTCACATGTCCGGGTCCCGGATATTAAAGGTTGAGTATTTACAGTTTATGTGGAGTGTCTTTTATTTGTATAACTGCACACAAAAATGACATCAGAAGTCATTGATTTTTCTGCTTTTCCAAACATTCCACAGTTGGGTGTTGTGCAATGCCTAAAGTGTTATGAGTAGGAAGCAGTTGCTTTGAGAAAACCCTCAGGGGATTTGCTTCTCTTTTTCTGATAACCATTCTCCCCTATTTCCTCCCATGCTTTGGGGAGATGATTTAAAAGGGTCATGCGCTAAACCAGGGATAACACAGAACCCCACTTCCATGCATACAACCCCTCCCATTACATGCATGAGTGTCAGGCAGTAAATTGCCTCATGCAGGGACATGGTGGCATTCCTGGTTCCTTCAGTGTAATGTGCTAAGGAGAGCGTTCAGCCGTTCTTTCCCCCGGCACATGCTCAGTTCCGCTTCAGTGGAGATTAAAGGCTCCCCAAGCTGGTCAGAAATACATACCTCTGAGTGTTCACATTGAAATGACCCACGGTATAGATTGGACTTAACCATGCCCCCTACTCTGCCTTTCACATAGTCTGGTTTGGGGTCTGTGTCTTGTAGACCCCACCCCCAGCCTGTTTATGGGTAGGATAGGGGTGGCACAAAAATGATGTCACAAGCTGAGGTAGTGTCAAGGCAGGACCTGGCTCTCTGGTCCCAGCTTAAACCCTCCCTCCATTTGTGATGTCAGCTGGAGGAAGTACCACAACTCCACCCCACTTCGTGACTGGCCTGCGTAGAAAAGTTCTGGAAGCAAAAGGAGTGGACGAGCTGAAGGAGGTACAGAGAGGCATGAGAAGTTAAGTAATTGTTAGGCTTTGCCCCTGGAAGTTATGGCACGCTTGGAAGCATTAGGAACTGACAGTGCATTCTAGTCTCCGCCCAATATGGCCGCCGCAGGTATATATGTGAGCCACGCCCCTCAGGCAGTGCGTTGAATCCGTCTATCAACTGCCGATGCTGCTGTGTTTTTGCATAGTTTCCCCACTCTTCGCTAGTTTTCCTTAGCGAAAGTTATTTTCTCTGCTTTGTTTTTCCTGACTTGCTTTTTCGGTCTCTTTACTTGCTTACCTTCTTTCGGTTCCTCGCCTCCGGTACTGTCACTCCCTTTTGGGGTTCCGCTGTTACTCTTTTTCTGCTCTGGACAGGTACACTTGCCGGTTCATATTTCTTGCAGTTTCGCTTTCCCTTTCTATTCCTGTCTCGCTCCTGTCTGCTTTCCTTTCCTTCTGTCTGGGTTGTAAGTTTTTTTTCTGACAGCCTGGGTTGCTCTCTTCTCTTCTACTATCTTTCTCTCTGCGGATTCATTCCGCTTAACATTCTTTACCCTTTCCAATTCATTCTACTTACTTGTTACTTCTGCGTTCTGGCTCCTCCTCCTGCTTATGCGCTCTCTAGTTCGTCCGGAATGCAGCTTCTAGATTCTAGCTAATACTTACCTGTTCTACTTACCAGTGCTTGTGGGACTCAATTCCTTCCGTGCTTGCTGTACCTGCCTCTTTACTTCTTGTTATCCATCTGTTCTACCTTTAATGACAACAACCATGTCCGCAGAGTGGTTTCCCAGCCCGGCGCTCCCCGGAGTAATTCCTGAAACATCACTAGGAGCACAAAACAGAGCTGTGTACTTGCTTTGTGACATCTCCTTTGGTTATATATCTGTAGCGGCCTTGAAAGATAACCCTGAGTATGGACTACATCTCCCAGAGTTCAGTGGCTCATCCTACATTCACCTTCTGTGAAACCATTCAGCAGTCGTTAATCCTCTTCTACCATGCATGAAACGATTCCACTTCCCACTACCAGGGTTTTTTGTTGCCAACCGGCTTTTTCCCTGGTCTAGGGTTTGGCTCCTCAGGGTCCACTGAGGGCAGGTATCAGTCTCTGCCAAGGTGGCCTCTGAGGGAGCCAGACCTTACTTGCACGACAAAAAAGATAAAAAGCCCAAGGACAGGAAAGACACTGAAGCCAGAAGATCTCGCCCGAATAAGACTGCAGAACGCCGGAACAGCTCTTCAGAAGCATCAGGTCAGGAGATGGTTTGGGAGGGTAGGCAACAGTGTGACAGTAATGTGGGAGGCCTGTGGGACGTGAGAACATGTGCTAACTTCTGTCAGTAAGCAATGATTTTCCCAAGTCTGGCTGTCCCCCTTTCGCAACCCACCCCACATTCTGGACCAAAATTAACTTGTCCCCACCAGCCCACCCTATATTGGCCCAAGTTCTCCAGACATGATATGTAGCACACATTAAGTAAATCATGCCACTGGCACCATGAACAAATCTAAAAGGTGCCTGGCAGCTCTGACCTATCCCAGCCTCATCATTAATTCCATGAAAGAGTTTTTTACAAAATAGTTTTTTCTCATGTTTCTAGGCAGCCGAGAGCGACGTCAGCGAGGGACTGTGAAGTTGGAAATGCATTGGAGGGACAGGGCCTCCATGTCCTTGTCCTGTACTCCCTTATCATGTGTGTTCTGTTTGTTGACTGCACAGGAGTCCCCCTGGCAGTCTAACTCTTCCTCTTTTTGTTTGTGGTGAACAGGGACCCTGGGGATACCCTTATGGCACCCAGTACCCACATAGTATGTTTTTCGGTGCCTGTGTGGGTGCCTGTGTGTTGCCCACAGATCCGGGTTGGGGCCGGTGACAACTCCCTGCTGAATTTGACAGGTGCTCTGAGTATCCTCCATTTTGGGATACCCAGGCCC
This sequence comes from Ambystoma mexicanum, assembly GCF_040938575.1. Classification (NCBI taxonomy): domain Eukaryota; kingdom Metazoa; phylum Chordata; class Amphibia; order Caudata; family Ambystomatidae; genus Ambystoma; species Ambystoma mexicanum. The sequence goes on from NC_090928.1 coordinate 1,103,056,399, forward strand.
TGCCATAGGAATCAGTGGGATCCCGATAGAAGGCAAGATGGCCCCTCTATCCTCTTGGTTTCTATTGTCTGTTACCTTGTTTTCCCAAAGTCCTGGGAAGCCCTGACTCTGTCTCTTCCCCTGACTGGCTGTTGGGTGGAACAACCATATATGAGATGGTGGGGGAGTCCAGGCCAGACTGGCTGGAGCCTTCCCAGTGACTGTAGGTTGTGGGTACACCCTTGGGGTGGGACCTGTGTGAATAGATTGTGTGATCAATATGCATTCTATGTTATGGGTGTCTGGTTTCTATGTGTGTGACACAATGAATGAGACAGCCCTGCCTGAAACTGACATGAATGCAGTGTGGTGTGCTGAAAGGCTGGGTGCTTGCCCCAATCCACATTCCTTGTTAATTGGTGTTTGGGTGGAATTACATAGCCTCAATGCATGCAAGCCTGATTGTCGGCCTTCCTGCATGAATGCCCTTACATGTGATTGACTAACTGAGCCTGGTTCAGCCAGAGTCAATTAGGGACAGATGTGTATATCTGGGGACCTCTCGCTTACCAATTTATTCAGAAGCTGAAGTTGAAACTTGAAGCTCATCCTTGAAGCCCAGCTGGAAGAAGAAGAATTGCTGCTGCATTTCCATCGATGAAATTTAAAAGCTGTTGAGTCTGTCGAGAATTGATCCGACAGAGGACCTGGCTAGGAGACCTCTCCCTGGGCTACAAGGAACCATCATGCAAAACATGCTGCTCTTCATTGAGGCACCTTGCAAGCCAGTCCCGAAAGGCTGTCGACCGGAGAAGGGGTCCGCTGGGAATCTTGAAGTAAAGCGGCAGGACATTGATGCATCGAAGTCCATTGCCGTCGACCGGGGTTCGGAGGATTTCCGTAACCACTGGAAGCCAGTCCAGTTGTGTCACCCAGAATCAGGGACAGCTTGATGCAATGCTGCTCGACGATCAGAGCCACAGAGCCACGACGCACCACCTTTGCCTAAGAATATTCGACAGAGGTCTCCCTTGTTATCACCATTGACCGCTTTGTCCCGCCGGAGAAAGTCGAGATCGTCGGCTACCAAGGAAAGTCCGCTGGTGGGTTTACTGCTACCCAAAACCAACAAAGACGTCCCGAGGACACTGACAGAGTGAAAATATGAGGCCCAGCCTGTGGTTGAGTACTGATCGCCAAAGCTATCCCGATGTACGTGCTGCGGCTGCAGCACTGAGAGGCATGAGGACCGCCGAAGCAACTCCTGGCACTCAACGCCTGCTACCGGGCCCACATCCATCACTGAGTCTTCTTTGCAGCCCTGAACATGTTGTATCAAGGTGGACGGCACACCTCATCTTCCCAAGACTTACTTGAACGATCGTCAAAGTGAACTACGAAGATTGTAGCTGATGTCTTGATGCCCATGTTACACTTTTCTTCAAGGAATATCGACTCCCTATGGCTCCTGCTTTAAAGGGAGTCGACCCTTGAGGGATCCGTTGATGAATCATGGAAGAAACTCTTCTATCTCTGGTACATTGGTGTGGTTGATGTTTTTTTACCAGGAAACAAGACTGATTAAACATTAATGGCTGGGCTTGTTTATTACAGGTTGGCCAGGTGGCAGGACCTTCACTCAGAATTGTGTCTTAGTAGCTAAAGAAAGAGTTGTGCCATTGTTTAGCCTAACTTGCCTTCCTTCCTATGATCTATGCTGTTACATGATGCTGCATGATTTGTTTGCCATTATAACTGTCAGCAGTTGATGCATTTTAAAGGAATCTAAAGCTAATTGTGGTACCACATAGACATTGTATATATTTGCCTTTGCAGAATTACCAGAGTACAAAGTGTGTTATTAATTTGTGTATATACCTCTGAACCTTATTTTAATATACAGAACTGTGTTATCACCTAACATAGTGGGTGGACATTACTTTGTGGGGGCTTGGGGACTCACTGTACTTAAGAACCGGCCTGAATCACCTCCTAAGAGCTTAAGCCGTGGTTGCTGGCCCATTGCTACCACAATAGAGAACCTTGGCTGGGGTGCTCTGTGCCTCTGCTCTGCCATATAGAGGGCAGAAGTAAAAATCCCCCCTCCAGTCTTTACAGGGACCCCACCCTCTCTTCCCCAGCCAGAACAGAGTTCCCCATGAAAAAGTGAGAGCAGGCTTCTTGGGCATAGCTTAATGATCAGGCAGAGGATGCCACATAAAATAAGTTGGATGCCTCCCCCCCTGGTCCAGGGAAAGTTGTTTCTCAATTAACTTGTTGCACATTGAACAGCACTGGAAAATTAAATGAGTGATCATGAAGCTCCTATACAGAGGTTTAATGCAGGAGTCAGATTGTTGATGGGTACTGGACTGTGATGATTTTCAGGAAAGCTCAATCATTTATAGCAAATAATATAATTTGCCAATGTTACCACACTTCTATAGAATATCTTGCCTAATGGGGCGGACCACAAGAGACATGCATACCCACATAACTAATGTTCACTGGAACATGCACTTCCGAATTGTACGCGCAAGCGCCAGGAGAAACAGACATGGGGCCTCATTACGAGGCAGGCACTCCCGTAATGAAGGGTGCCGGTACGGGACTGGCACCGTTCATTACGGGATGCCTGATTACGAGGTCCCCAACGTCTGCTAAAACCAGACGTCCTTTCCGGGGCCCACAAGGGGACCAAGGGGCTAATAACAGGCCCGGTATTAACAGGCCCGTTATTAGCTCCCTCCCCATTCCCAATGAGCCCTATGGGGGCTCAAATGGGAATGGGGAATGGTTTTGTGCATGAGGAATTACCGGGTCCTCCAAGGTCGGAATGACCCAGTAATTCCTCATTCACACAACCCGGTACTGGAACCCGGTATGGAGGCAGCCATGCCCCTATTAAGGGCATGGCTCCATACTCGTAATGAGGCCCACTATTTGAATGAATGCAACAACACTGCTTTTACATAGATGCCAAGCCATACACTGGGCACACCCTTGGGCAGCACTCTTTGCAACTTTGGCCAGTGCCACTCTGACTTGCCCATTAGCCAAATACCCACCTGCGTGCAAACATGGGGTGGTGCAGAAACCCAACCGCCATCAGTGACCTGTCGTTAGGACATAGAACTCTGCTGTGCAAGTAATAGAGAATCCTCCACAAACGTCTGCCACACTGAGTGCTAAAATGACAGAAGGTGTCCTTCCATTACTGACAGGATTGTATTAAATCCCACCACTCTGCCCAGAACATAAGCACACGCCCTTGTATATTAAATTACATTTGTCAGACGAAATAATTATCAAAGCGTAAGATTTACAGGGAGTTGTGAGCACTTGATTGTTTGTGTAAAGTTGTGTGTATCACTGTACCATAGTAAAACCAATAAAAATGTGAAAACAAAAATAAATAAAGAAACAAGTCACTCAACCTGCCAAATTCTGTTTATACATCTGTGCCTATTGACTTGTTCCTCAACTTTTAAACAAATCAATATAAGATGTGTCTCACTAAACTCAGCAACAGTAATTCAATCGAATGAGCTGCGTTTACTGCTTTGTGCCATGTTGATGTTTCAGCTAAAATCAAGGCAATGGCTCCATTCTAAGTTAGTTTTGCAGGCAAATGGTGCAATAATGGTTTGCAAATACATCCAGAGGTAAAGGTGTGGTTTTGTTGAAGCATTTCCATTCTAGCCTGACCTGCAGACAGAAGTGCGTAGAGACACATAATGCAAGATATATTCGTTCCTCTGCATTGTCCACAAGGCTTTCTGGGCCCTGGGTCCTCAATACCTCCAACTCTCTCTTCGTAAATACATTCGTAGTCGAGTTCTTCGCTCCTCCACCTCCAACTCCCTCATAGTCCGTCGCTTCTCCAAGCAATGAGTTGGTGGTAGATCTCTTTCTTCGGCTGGGGCCTCCCTCTGGAACAGCCTCCCTGCCTCTCTGAAACTCAAGGAGAACCATCACCGGTTCCGGAAGCACCTCAAGACCTTCCTCTTTGCTTCTGCCTTCTTTCTTCCTCTCCCCTGCTTATTTCCTGTGTGATACTGCACTGGTCATCTGACTACCCTCTGATTTCGGGCCCAGGTCCCTATCCGCCCAGTTGCACACCTGCACTGCCTCCCGGCAACCCTTGCATTTGGGTCTGTATCTGTAACACTACAGTCCCCCTACCTGCACATTTGGACTAGTGCTGTCTGCACTTCCCCTTGCACCTACCACCTGCTGGTCGCACTTCTTGTTATTGTTTTGATCCGATGTACAGCACTGCCCCCTCCCCTTTCCCCTGGTACTTTGCCCCTCTCACCTCCCCTGCACTTGCGCGATCTCAACGTCACGTGGCCTAGTAAGATCGCTGTCTCTGTCATCCCTCTGTCCCCCCTTCCTTGAATCGTTGCGCCTTGAAACACTTGTGTATACGCGCTTTAAAGATGCCATATCATATCATTCTGTGTTCCTGCCTAACTCTGCTTCCAGCATGCTAATGCTGATATGTTGAAGTATAGTTTGTTTTCCAGAGATGGTTTGCTATAAGCAAATCATATAAGGCCTTTAGGAAAATTCCTGAGATGACAGAGCCTCTAAATGGTGCTAAGAATGAGCCAGAGATGATTTCCAAGCAAGCTATTCTACATTTGATAGCTGCAATGTATCATAAGCAATAGTTTACTTTAGCGTACAAGATTTGCATCAAGAGAATGGATTGAAAAACATAAAATAGATCCAGAATTAAGGAGAGGAGGGACCATGGGGTTAATTTTCTTTATGTAGAAAAGCAAACAGAATGGCCCTCATTCCGAGTATGGAGGTAGTCATGGCGCTATTTGCAACATGACTACCTCCCATATCAGTACCGACTCCGACTTGGTTCAATGGGGACTTACCAGTGTAGTCCGACCTTTGCGGGACCGGTAAGTTCTCAATGAAAAATCCATTCCCCATTCCCATTTGAGCCCCCATAGGGCTCAATGGGAATGGGGAAGTAGCTAATAATGGTACCGCAATTTGGTCAGAACAGGCATTAAAGGAGGGACCCACTAAGGGACCTCGGAATAGGGCGCAAAAGGTTTACCGGCACTGGTGACCTTACCGGTGCGGGTAATCCCTTTGCGCCCAACTTGGAATGAGGCCCAATGTGTAAAAATGGTGTATGCTTTTTACACTCAACCAGATATTCTTTTGTTTGTTTGGTGGAGTGGGAGCAGAGAGCACAATTGCGGCTTTCACCGCCCCATCCGCCACACAAATCTGCATCCATTGCGTTCAGCATCCGATGTTGATGCTGCCAGTAATGGACTGGATTCTATGGACTCCATTATAAATGCTGCCTGTCCTCATGCATAAATGACAGATAACATGTAAACAATGTGCACAGTAAAGAGCAAAAAAAAGGCGTAAAGGAGATTCCTCCTGCGTTTTGATATTGTTTCACTTTGTAGTGTAAATGATGAAAATTGGACACAGGACTCTTTTGCACGCCAGTAAAAGTCCCCTCCATGCAATTTTCGAGATTTACAAAATGACCTCCCATGAGACCTTCATCATTAAAGGAGACCCAGAGGTAGGTGTGTTTGTACGTGGAGGTAATAATAGGACATGCAATATGTATCTTCCATTATAGAAGGAATAAGAGGACAAACGTTAGCAGCCTGTTCGAAGGAAAAGAGAGACAGAATGCAAAATGTCTTTTCTACTCTGGGAAAACTAAGGAAGGGGTAAAAATGTGTTAAAAGCATGAGGAGAAATAGGCCACAGTGTCAAGTAACTGAAGGGGGAATACAACTTGTCCACATGTCCACCTGTCTGTTGGGCATAAGGGAGAGAGGGAAGGAGGGAATATGATTTGAACTTCATTAATGAAGGGGAAAAGGAAAACAAAACACAATGGGCCTCATTACACGGATGGCGGTAAGGGATTACCAGCACCGGTAAGGGCACCGGTGCCGGTAATCCCTTAGTGCCCTATTACGAGGTCCCTTTGCTGGTCCCTACCTTAACGGCTGGTTTTACCAGCGGTTAAGGACGGGACCCCCAAAGGGACCTTGGAGGCAATTACAGTACCGCAATTTGCGGTACCGTAATTGCCGCCTTCCCCATTCCCATTGAGCCCTATGGGGGCTCAAATGGGAATGGGGAAGGGCCAATGGTGAATGGGGAGTTACCACCCCGCGAACCTTGGAATGGGGCGGTAATTCCGTCATTCACCATGGCGGGATCGGTAAATTACCAGCAGCAACCATGGCACTAATAGCGCCATGGTTATCACCTTCCATGTAATGAGGCCCAATGTTCCCTGCGATATAGAGACAAAGGGAGAACTCAATTTATGTGACCATCAATTTGAAGGGACTCAGAAGAGGAAACGTCTGTAAGAGAGCTCATGAAAGGCCTATTCCTATCGACAGCCAGGGAAGGGCTGTTGCAGAATTCATCTCATTGTAGGGCCTCTGCCAGGGATACAAAATGCTCGTTGCAGTTCCACCATCCTTTCCAAGTCAGCAACCTCATATTTCTTTTTTTTTTTTTCAAATGTTTTTATTATTTTAAAAACAAATAAACAATACAAACCAAACTAGCAGCATTATTTGCAACAGTCACATGGACATCAATTAATGCACACTACTGCTCCCCCACTCCCTCCCCCCTCAAGAGCTTGTTTGCGTTTCTCATTCTGTATCTGCTGCGTGTGGCCGGGTATCGCTTCCTTCCGAAGCTGCAGAATCCATTATTGTGCCAAACAGACTCTCCATGCCATCAGGTTACCCACTTCTTCCTCCCCGCACTTGCTACATGCCTCCTGCCATACTGCCGTTTCAGCCTCCGCCCATTTTTGCAAATCCCGACACCATACCTCAACCCGTGGCTTGTGGCACTGCTTCCAGCCCATGGCAATGCTTCTTTTTGCAAGCACATATGCCAGGTCCCTCAGTTTCCCAACATGTTTAATATTCCGTGGTCTGGTAAACCCTCCCAACAGGCAGGCCCAGGCCGTATCTATGTTGAGCGTGACCCCTTTATCCGCTAGTTTTTGTGCCACTTCCCCCCAAAAACCTTCGATCACTGGGCAAGACCAGAACATGTGTGTCATATCAGCGTCTTCTTTATCGCATTTTGGGCATGCTTGTCTTCCTGCATTTACAAACTTAGATATTCTATTCGGGGTCATATAGGCTCTATGTGTTATGTATAGCTGTATTTGTTGCAATCTGGCATTTCTGGACACCTTCTTGTGGTATCCCATAGCACGCTCCCACATCCCATCGGTCATCTGTGCCCCCACCTCCGCTTCCCAGTCCAGCCTCAAATGCGTCAAATCCTTCCCCACCCCGGTCATCACCATCTAATACAATCTAGAGATCTCGTGCCCTCCTTCTGATATGTCATATATTGTCCCCATAATGGCGTCTGGCTCCTCCGCCAGTACAGTCTCTGGCCAGGTTTTACGAATAATCTGCACCAGCCTCAGATACGTGACATATTGGCCTTTGTACAAGCCTGCCTCTTCCCCCAGTTCTTCGAAATCCTTAATGACCCCCTCTTGCCATACATCTCCCAATGTGACCAGCCCAACCGGTTCCCAATAGGTCCTGATTATCATTCTTAGTTGGTTGTCTCCCCCTGCTAAGGCCACTAGCAGCACTTGTGGGGAACACGGGTACGGGTTCTCCATCAGTCGGCATACTCTACGCCACATCTTCCACCCAAGCAACATCATACCCGGGCGTTCTTTCATTTCAAGTCTAGGCAACCAGATAATCTCCTTTAGATAAAATGGAGTGCAGTCCTGTCCAAACAGCCTAAGTTCAGGAGTTACCTCATCAGAAAGCCATTTGGTTACATATTGCAACTGACCAGCTACATAATAGGCCTCCAAATTTGGCAGTTTAATGCCCCCTCTATCATAGAAGTTCTGCAGCTTCCATAGCGCCACTCTGTTCCGAGTGCCATGCCGTAGGAAGTCTCTGCACATGCTATTCAGCTTGACAAAACACTTTTTGGGTATCAAGTACGGTACATTACTGAAGAAATGTAACAGCCTGTGCAGGACCACCATTTAGAGTATCGCCCCCTGTCCCATCATCGCCAGCGGCAACTTCTCCCAAAACTTCATACTTGTTCAGATTTTTCCCACAGCCACCTCGGTATTATGCAAGTGTTCCTCCTCTACCGTGTGATACACATCTATTCCGAGGTAGCGGAAGGAATCAACCGCCCATGGTACAGACAACACTGGCAACCACTCCAGAGGGGCTCCTCTGTAGCTCCCCAATGGGAACATGCTCGATTTTTGGGGGTTCTCCGCTATGCCAGACAGTTCTGCATACCTTCCCATAGCCTCTAGAATATATTGAAGATTTTCCTCCGGATATTTCAGATATAGTAGCAGATCGTCAGCATACAAGGATATTAGATGTTTCTCTCCCCCTACCTCAATACCTATCATGTCATATTGTTGTCTGAGGTACACTGCCAGGGGCTCCAGGGCTAGAATGTATAACATCAGGGACCAGGGGCACCCTTGACTGGTGCCCCTACTAAGTTGCCATCTCTCGGATATCACTGATCCTGTGCGCACCCTGGCCAATGGTTCACTGTATAGTAATTCTGCCCACCTAACATATCCCAGCCCCATCCCGTACTCCCTCAGGGCCTCCAGCAACCATGGCCACCTCACTGAGTCAAAAGCCTTGACTGCATCTAGGGACACTATCGCCATTTCCCCCTCGCTCCTGTTCCCCTCTGCAATCACCCGGTGAAGTCGCCTATGGTTGTGGGTTATATTTCTGCTGGGGACATAACCTGTCTGGTCCGGGTGTATCAGTTTGCTAATAACTCTACGCAGCCTATTGGCGAGGACCGTCGTCAATATCTTGCTATCCTGGTTCAACATTGACAAAGGCCTATCGGAGCCGCAGCTAAGTCCAGGCTTGTTGGGTTTAGGAAGCGGGACAATTAACGCTTCTCTAAGCGATTCCGGTAGCCGGCCCCTCTCAAAAGATTCATTGAGCATCTCCAGCATAGGGGGGAGTACTTCCTCTCTATATGTTTTATAAAACTCGCCAGGGAATCCATCCGCGCCCGGGGTCTTAGAGGTGGGCAGCTGCTTCACCACCTCCTCCAATTCCTCTAAGGTAATCGGTGCGTCCAGCTCCTCCCTTTCTTCAGCGCTGATCTTAGGTAATTCCATGTCTTTTAGAGTTTCTCTTATCTCCTCTCGATTGTCCCCTCTTCTGTCCTCATATAGTGTCCTATAATAGTCTAAGAATGCCTCGTTGACTCCCTCTTGGGTGTCAACTACCTCCCCATCTTCCCTCGTTATCGTCCTAATCGGGGGCCTAGGGGTTTCGCTCTTATATAACCACGCCAACAAGCGGCCAGTTTTATCCCCACCTGCATGTTGCCTCCCAACATACTTCTTATAGTTGAGGTTGCAGAGCCTTTCCCAAAGCTCTGCACACCGCTGCTGTAGTTTGAGTACAAGTTCCGCATCCCCTCCTGCTCTGTTGCTTTCCCGTTCCAATTCCACTTCAGCTTTCTCTAACTCCGTTAGGACCCCACCCTCTAGGCCTTTTGATTTAGCAATAGCTGCACCCCGCAATACCACCTTAAAGGCTTCCCAGAGCGTGCACGCTGAGTCCACACTGCCTGTGTTTTCTTCAAAGTACTGTGTGATCGCATCCCTGATATCTTCCCTGAAGACCGGGTCCCGGAGCGCCTCCGCCCGGAGGCACCACGTCGGTATCCGCGCTCTGGGGCGGCAGTACTGCCAGCCCAGAACCAGAGGCGAGTGGTCCAACAGGACCCTTGCTTTGTAGTCTATTTGGGTGGTCTCTATCACCACGTCTGGCGTGGCAAAAAAATAATCAAGTCTCGTATGCAGTTGTTGCGGCGCTGAGTAATGCGAGTACTGTGTTTCATTAGGATGTTTCAGCCTCCAAACATCTGCCAGCCCGAAGTCGTCGAGCAGTGTCTGCAATGCCCTGGCAGCTGGGGTGGGCCTATCAATCTTATCATCGGATGTGTCTACCTTGGGGTTGAGCACACAGTTAAAATCCCCTCCCCAAATAACCGCTCCTCCCATACACGTGCCCAGATGAGTACACAGGGTTCTAAAATATGCCGCAGTATTTTGGTTGGGGGCATACGTATTTATAATGCACACCTCTCTATTCTCCACCAAAGCCTTTAATATGACCAACCTCCCCTCCGTGTCCACCACCTCTTGTGTAAGTTGGAGCGGAACGTGCGGTGCCACCCAGACCAGCACTCCCCTAGCGTAGGCAGAATAAGGAGAGCCTACTACAGTACCTCTCCACTTCTTCCCCACCAGTTTCAGTTTTTGCCTGGTCAGATGTGTTTCCTGTAACAACGCAATATCAATCTTCTGTCTTTTCAAGTACATCATGACTTTGTTTCTCTTTAAGTAACTGTTGAGTCCCCTGACATTCCATGTCACGATCTTAAGGTCCCCCATAGCTCATGAGTGTCCTCTTCCCTTCCGTGTAGCGAATTCCCTTTGCCCACATGATACAGATACAGCTCTCCACCTTTACTTGTGGCTTCTTGTACAAGCTCAAACTGCCCATAACTATGTACACAACAACTTCCCCACTTCCCTCCCCACCCTCCACCCATCCCTTCCCCCACACCACACACCCCAACTGCTGCCCAGCTCCGTTCTTGGAACTCAGGCACCCCCACATCTAGCCCTGCAAGCACCAAACAATGCCCAGAGCTCAGTAGGGTGAAGTCGCCCTAATGGCCACTTAACTAAGATTACTGTGGGATAAAGAGATCCGCTCTGCAAGGCTCCCAATGATTCAATAATCATTACAGTGCTCATAACATCTAGTATAACAGTCTGACCTTCTGTACTGAAAGCCGCGCAAATGACTATATTCAAGTCCCATGGGTCCGTGCCACGCCATCTTGTGGCATCCTCCTAGTGCATTACTTATCTCTTTCATGCTCCCTCTCCTTCCGAGCTTCAGACTCCTGGGGACATCCCTGCGCATCGAGCCATCCCATGCCATCCTCCGGGGTATCAAAAAACAAAGTTTTGTGTTTATGTATAACTTTCAATTTTGCCGGATACAGCAACATGTATTTGTGGCCCGCTTCTCTCAGTCTCCGCTTTACCGACCCAAAGTCCATGCGGCTACACTGCACAGACAGGGTATAGTCCGGGTAGGCTGTGATGTTTGCCGCTCCTCGTATATTCGTTCCTCCCTTGCGAAAGTGTTCCAATATCCTCTCCCGGTCCCGGTAATTAAGAATTTTGGCTATCACCGGCCTAGGCGGGTTTCCTGGCGGTGGCCTCTTTGTTAGAGCCCTATGTGCCCGTTCAACCGTGAATCCTTGAGATAGGGCTCCTCCGGGTATCTCTTGCGGTAGCATGGACTCGATGAACTCCGTGGGATCGTGGCCCTCCGATCCCTCCGGCAGGCCCACAATGCGGATATTGTTTCGTCGGGCGCGTCCTTCCGCCTCCTCCGCTCTGCTCTCCAAGTTGCCCACTCTCTGTATCAGGGCATGCAATTCGGCCCTATGGGATGCACAATCTGCGGTATTCGGGCTCACTTCCTTCTCAAGGGTCTCCGTGCGCGTTGCCAAGGCCCTGCGTCCTGCCGGAGTAGATTAACTTCCTCCTGCACCTCTCCGACCTTAAGGTCCAGTGCCGTTTTCAGCTCTGTGACGGCTAGCTTGAGTTTGGCTTCCCAGGCCGCCTTTAAGTCTACAATCGCAGCTAGGACTTCTTGATTAGTGCCCGCTGCCGTCATGCTGCCTGCAGGTGACTTATCCTTGCTCTTAGTATTTTCTTGACCAGGGGACGTCTTAGCGAAGTCGTCCAGGGTGGGCTGCTTCGCCTTCGGCCTCACCGTTCTATTAGACATGACCCAGAGGACCTGTATTCTGCACAAGTGACAAATGCGCACCCAGTACGCCTCTTTCGCTCGATCACCGTGCGGCCTGCTCCTTCTTTTGTTCCGGACATTGGTCGGCCATTTTGTGTCGTCTTTTGTCGCCGGCGCTCCTTGTCTTTTCCGCACAGAACTCTGCCGCCGTTCCCCCTACACCTTCCAAAAGTTCGCCAAGCGTGGTCCAGTCATTCACACGCCGACATGTGTATTTTCAGCAGTCGTCGGCCCATCGTTGCGCACTTTTACGCCCGGATCATTTCAGGATCTCGGGAGCTCCTCCAGTTCACGTCCTCCTACATGGCCCTCGTAGCCACGCCCCTCCAACCTCACATTTCTTCATATCCTTCTAAGAAGGAGAGCATCAATAACTGTAGGTGAATAACAGACCGGACAGGCCACTTCCGGAGTTAGTGAACAGAATAAGGGAGAGAATGAAACATGTGCCTTCAGCATGTAGGAAATTAAGAGCAAAGTAAACAATTTGACCATCTGCATGTATTTTGTTTGTTCCCTTGAAACTTATGGTAAAAAACTTGCTACAAAATGCATCTTTTTCAACCCTGATTTAAAAATAGGGGAGGCTCTGAGCAAATATTTACACCCCAACTCTTTTAAATTTCACCAGCCGCCACTGCAGCTTATATTCCAAACCTGTCATGCATGCTTCAGCTGCTGTTTGGATACAGCTTTATAACATACATCACAGGAGCCTCAGTGCCATGCCTTAGAATACTGATTAACCCTAGGATTCCATGGACAGTCTTGATTCTGTTAATGGCATGGAGGGAAGTAATATCTCCCCCGCATCCCTCCCTGTACCTAATATCTCTTGTCTCTCATTCTTCCAGACTCAGGAATAATATCAGCTGACCTTTTTCTAGACGCATGGACGTGACCATCAAGATTGTTCAAGTTGTTTGTCAGTATTGGATCATCATCTGTTGCAATGGTGTTGGTGTCGTCAGTAGAAACAAAGAGAGTAGCTTGGGATCAGAGGTCCTTATGGGGAAAGTTGGACAGTGATTGGAAGAGGAGAAAGGTAGAGCATGGACTATGGATGATGGGAACAGTAGTTTTGTTTTATGTCTGTTGTTACTTTCTTGCTGCTATTAAGAAATAATCACCTGTTCCACAGGCTGGAAGGGGTGGTAACGGCCCAGGGCCCAAGTTAATAGGCCCTAGCAATAGTGAGGGCATTTAACAAGGGTGCCAGGTGCCTTACCACCCATTCTAGCCCGTGGGATTGGTGATTATTGCTTAATTAGCACCAGGGTTTGCTAATTCCAGTAACTGATAGCTGCTAGCCATGTCTTTTGTAGAAATAAATGGGATGCTTTGTGGCGTTCCGTTCATTCATATAAAAGAATTATGCAAAAGACCACCCCAGAACTGGAATGAGGGGCTACAAGTGGAAACCCCTTGTAACAGTTTATTTAGAGGCCACCCTCAACACAGGGAGTTCTTTCCCTCCCCAAGCTAAGTGTCACACAATTAATGGTTAATGTCAGTTCTTATATTCAGCCCTATCTCAGCCTCATATCATGCCCCTTCAATCCCTTCCCTTGAGCTACCAATGTGTCAAGAACCAGGCCGGTGTACAGGATATATATTTGTATTTATTTGAATTATAGGTAATAGAGATCACACTAAACCACACACGCCACCTTCTTTGTGGCTCTCAATTAACTTCTTGTTACACAAATAAATCACACAATGGGTTGGGAAAAACACAAATTACAATACCTTTCTTTTTACAGATTTCACTTCAAGAAATAGTTAGCACTGGTCAGTGAACACAATCAATTTACAGATGTAGTGGTGTGCAACTTCGATTTTCCTGTATGCTTAAAAGTCTAGCAGTTTGACTTACAGATTTGGACAAATGCATATAGCAATTACTGTTTCACCCACATATTTTCTCAAAATAAACACAGGGTGATTTAGCAGTGGGGTTTTCAGACCCCCCCCCCACCCCGCCTACATTGGTCTGTGTTGGGGAAGTCTGACAGAAAAACTGGGATGATTGAAGAATTTGGGATTTCGGACACCCCTCCACTTAAAGGCCTGTGTTGGGGAAGCTGGATGGTAAAACATTGGGATGATTGGAGAATGTTGGTTTAGGAACAAAGGCACCCCTCTTCCTAAAAGAAGTCAGGGTTAACAGGCAAAAATCGGATTACCCAATTACATTATAGTCTATAGTTTTTAGCACACACCGAGAAAGAGCTATGTGAATTTCTAATTTTAACAAAATCACCCTGTGGTATTCCGCCAAGGTGAATTAATTAAATTATTCTTTTTAGTTAAATAGGCTAAGGATCTACATAGTTGTTCCCCCCACCCAATATAAAGGGAATGGTTTTAGGGCCAGCAGATTCCTCCACCTTTTGGTTACAAAGAGCTCAAGTCTAATTACATTGAAAACCTCTGTTTAAAGTTCAGGAGAGCCAGCTGCATTTCAGGACCCTCTGGATAGATGGGGCAGGGATTGGGTCACTCCACTCTATATGATGGCCCCCAGCTCTCCACCATAGGATCCAGTCAGCTTATAGGCCTTCCCAGCAATAGGTAGCTCCACCCAGATGCAATCTTAGAAATCTCCCCCAGTGTTTCCATGCAGATGTCAGATGGAAAGAAAAGCCAGCTGCATTTCAGGACCCTCCGGAAAGATAGGACAGGGATCTGGTCACTCGACTCTCAAGGATGCCCCCCTGCTCTCCACCATAGGACCCGGTCAGCTTGTAGGCCTTCCCAGAAATAGACAGCTCCACCCAGATGCAATCTCAGCAATCTCCTCTGGTGTTTCCTTGCAGTTGTCAGATGGTTAATTTCAGCAGCTCTGTCTATGGTTATTTTAGTAGCTCTCTCACTTCTGCTATAGTGCATCCACTTTATATAGCAGTGATGGCACAATCATGATTTAAATTTTGGACAGTGCCCTGCAAGAATTCTCACAAATAGGATTGGACACGTCCAGCCTCTTTCTATGAATTGGTTTAGGAGTCTGGAACAGAAACATGGCAACTTCCATCTGAAATTCCCTTTAGTTTACAAGTCTTCTTTTTTTTGGCAAAAATTAGTTCTGTGGAAAAACTTCAGAATTTCCTAGTAACTTCCATAATATATATGATTTCTGGTTCAGCTAATCAGGGGAATTAAATCAAACGACAGCCAGGAATGAAACTTGATGCACTGTTGTTTGCCAATTTTCAGCCATTTTTACAAAAAGCAGTTCTTTTTTGGTTATGCCTAGTGTCCTTGGCTGAAATTATCTCATTTACTGCATTTTCTAACATCAGTGTTTATTATTTGACAAACAGTGTGTTTTACTGATTAGAGTTTGCTTTGCTTTTGCGCTGAAAGTGCAGTGCTGTTTCTTTCAGTCATTAACACAATACACTTTTAATTACTTGCTGTTCGATTTCCTGCTGAAAAGTGGGTCCGAATGGTAGTAGTTCACCCCCATTTCATGAGTGACAGTTTCAGTGAAAATAATTGTGACATTTAGTTCTAAGTTCTCAGCCCGCAATGTGATGTGCTTTTTAAATCTGCACTCGGATTACATTTTTGTTTTAGACTTCTCTGGATTTCCCCTGCAGAGACACCCATATAGTCTGCCTAAATAGGCACCATTTTCTGGCATGAAAGTTCCTGAACGCTGGTAGGTCGTTTTCCCAGTGGGCCCTTCAGTTCCATTGGGTTGGTGCCTTTGATTACACCACACATGCCTCCAGGCTGGAAGTTAAGGAAGTTAGTTATCTAACAATAGAAAGAAAAGCTGTTCAGTTCTTTTTACATACCACATTTCCCCAGAAGATAGATATGGCATTCGAGAGAAAATATTTACATAGAAATAGACATCAATTTTAAGACTTCCATTTGAAAGAGGAAAGCATTACATACAACTACACACAATATTTGAGAACATGCATTTTACATTTCCAAAGAATATTAATTATAATACTCACCTGTTATAATTCTCCAGCCGGGGTTTTCACTCCTCGATGATTCCTCTGCTTGACTCTCATTTTGCTCCTCAATCAGTTGTAAAGCGTGTCTGGGATGACAGCTTTTCAACTGATTGATGTGGACCCATTTTGGTTCCATCTGTTCTCCTTTTGGAATGCAGATCTTGTAGGCAACAGGGGATATTTTATCTACAATTTCAAATGCACCCTGCCAAGATCGAAGAACTTTCTGCTCCTTGGCCAGATTCCTTTGAAAGTTTTACATGTAAACCTTATTATAAGGGAGTACAAGGCATGGGTAAGATTTCACTGTAACAAACTTTATCAGATGAACGCAGAGGACATCACAAAAGCTCTAATTACGTACAATGCAAGAGACTTCTGGTCACTGTTGAGAGCCATTGAAGCACCACTGGAAGACACAATGCCTAATAACATTAACCAGAGGACCTGGGAAAATCATTTTGAAGTAGTGTTCAAATCTGTCATGACAGGAGACATAGATGATATCCAGCATGACAACATGAATTGGATTAACCTAGAAATTAAAGAAGACATCATGGAGGTAATTAAGAAGCTGAAAAACTCCAGGGCTCCCGAACCAGATTGAATCACCAACTTTGAACTAAAGGCGCATCCCGAGGAATGGGCTGACCTGCTAAGTATAATCTTTCGGCGATGTGCAGACACAAGATCACTGCCCACATCATGGACAACTGCGACGATAATTCCAGGCTACAAAAAAGGGGACAACAACGTTCCCCACAATTTTTGACCGATGGCCTTGCTGGATGCCTTGGGAAAGGTCTATGGAACCTTGCTTTTAAGGAAATTTCAAACCTGGGCTGCTTCGACCAATTGCATTGACCATCTGCAAGCAGGCTTTAAGAAAACCGCAGAGACAGTTGGAAACATCTTGATACTCAGTATTTTGAAAAGTAAAGCCTTACAACATGGACAAAAACATAAAATGAAGGCAGACAACAAAAATTGGTTTCTGGAAAGATCAAAAATTGAGACAGTCCAAACATTCAAATACTTAGGAGTCCAATTAGACAGTTCTAAATACGAAACTGCCATGCAATCAGTCCTGTATGGAAAGATAAAAATTTAGCGGCCCAGGCAAAAGCAATTGATAGAAAATTTGGCAGGTGTTCCTTAACTCCGACAATAAATCTCTATAAAATGAAGGTGGTGCCCGCCGTGACGTACGGCACCGAAGCCATGCCGACCATTCCAAAGCACCTCTGGCCCTAACTAAAAGCTACATTCTGGAGATCGGTCTTAAAGTTGCTGAATTCCACATCAGGAGTCGCAATAAGGTGCGAACTGAGTCTCCAATCACTTGAGTGCACTGTGAGCTGTAACACAATAATGCTGTACAGGAAGTGCAGAATGGACGACAGTAACAAAATCTTTAAAATGATTAATCGTGAAATGGACTTAGGAAAATGTGAGATGTTGACAAATTGGCAAAAGGAAAATCAACTTTTATTCGACATTATTGCCTTAGAAGAAGAAGAACTCATACGAAATCCATGTAGAGTCCTGCATAAAATTAAAGAGCTAGATTGGGCAAAGACGACAGAAACAGCGGCCAAACAGAGACTGACGTCACATCTACCTCTCAACATAAAAAACTGAATGACCCACAAAATTATATAAAGAAATTTCCAAATAGGTTGGCGCGAAACCTGATACAAAGAGTGCGCCTAAACTTACTAGAAACCAATGAAATTCTATACATCTGAGGGCTCTCACAATCGCCAGACTGTCGCTTTTGTCATGACACATCGCCACAACCACAAGAAACAATTTGTCATCTATTGATGGTTTGCCCAGAGACACGAGCAATAAGACAACGTTATTTATCAAACGTGGTTGGAGCGGACACAATACTACAGGAAGAGACTTGGTCGAGTAGGCTCATAGGCGATGATAGAACTAGCTGGCAAATGGCTGCAGCAAACATTTTGGAGCATATTGTGAATAATCTGCTCAATAGAAATTAGGGACGTGCAGGAAATGTCTTTTCATTAAACAATAACACAACAAAGTTGTTGTTCTAAGTATGACTCAGACGAAGCATGGCTGTATTTTTGTAAAAATCTTTTGTTGATTAAACAATAACAAAAATAATGATCACCAACATCATATTCTTTCTTGGTGGTCTTTAGATTATAATAGGTCTTCATTCCTTCAGCTGACTTTTCTAAATTGCGCTGAGCATAAACAAAAGCGGCTGTAGGTGCTTCCTCAAATTTCCAATGTACTCATAAGTAGCAGATGCATTTATCAATGTCTGCTCCTGAGTTCTATAGCGCAGATGCAGAGGTCACACCATTTTCTGTCCCGTCATAAGCTCAAATGCAGACATTTTTGTTGCAGAAGATGGTGTAGACCTAACAGACATCAGGACAAGCGGAAATCGGATGGGTCCTGAGTCTGCCACAAACTTCTTTACGATACTCACAATTGTCTTGTTGTATCTCTCTACCCCCAGCTAGATGCCCAGTGGTAGGCATTGTGGAGTTTTCTTTTTACCTCTAGAATCTCCCACATCTTCGCTATCACCTCACTGGTAAAATGACTTCCTCTGTCCTACTCAATCCCCTGCAGGAGGTTAAAATGTGAGAAGATGTGGTTGATCATTAGCTGTCTCTGCCTTATAATTCAGGTCTGGAAGACATTCTACCCACTTTCTGAACAAACATGTCACAGTCAACATTACTTGTTTCTTCTAGAAGAGCGAATTACTGACCCAATGAAATCGACTTCCAAATTTGATCAAGGCAGTATCATTCCCCTTTTTTGTAGGGGAGCTCCGTGTGTAATTGAACTGGGTTGACATTGAGCACACATAAGACACCCCTTTAGGTAAGTGTTGAGGTCCTGGTCCATGTGTGTCCAATAGGCAACTTTGCACAAGATTTCTAATGTTGTGTGAAAACCCCTATGGAACAGCAATGGCCGCGTCATGGGTGTGCATCAGGCTCCGAAATGAAGTAGGAACTACCCAGTGGTTACAGCCAGATGGGGTTCTACTTACCAGCAAACCATCTTTAACAGTATAATCCGACTCTGTCAGAGTAAAATTCACTATGTTTTCAATGTATTGATAAAATGTCCCAATTATTGGGTCCTCTTTCTGTGCGGTGATCACATCTGCATCTGTGGTTCTTCACTCCACCGGGCAGTCGAGAGTTCACTATTTGCACAAGTTTGTAACCTGGTGACAGCAGCAACTTGGATTTCTCCCAGCAGGGATTCTGTTTCTATGAAATCCACTGGTAAGACTCTGATTGTAACCAGCTGGTCAGCCAGGTCATTACCAGTCTTATCTGGCCCCTCTATTTTGGAATTACCTCTTATCTTCTTCCAATAGATGGTCATCTCATTGGAGGTCACCAAATTGTCAAAGGACTGGATCAGTTTGGCATGTTTTAAGGGTTTATGTTGGCCCAAAGAATGCCTCAATTCTCCCAGTTGATCAGGTGCTCCACAAACCCATTCCTGACATAATTAGAGCCATTGATTATGACCAGTTCATTGAGTTGGTGATGCACTGCAGTTAGGATGGCTTGATGAACGGCCATTACCTCTTTGGGGTCCAATTCTGTAACCAACAGGGGGTTTCCCGAGTATCATTCACCCAGGCTTCCCAATGTCAGCCACC
Source organism: Ambystoma mexicanum (assembly GCF_040938575.1). Classification (NCBI taxonomy): domain Eukaryota; kingdom Metazoa; phylum Chordata; class Amphibia; order Caudata; family Ambystomatidae; genus Ambystoma; species Ambystoma mexicanum. The sequence goes on from NC_090928.1 coordinate 1,103,075,955, forward strand.
AGTTCTTTTTCACGGTTGTTATCAACATGGTAGGAACCCATCCAAATAAACTCTGGGTATTCCCGGACAAGTGTCTTCTTCATAGACCTTGTGTTTGGAGGTTAAGTATGCTTCCATGTTGTTGTTGGTCATTGGACTTTTGTCCTCAATACAGTTTTCTTGAATGCAATCATGCAAGTCTACCAACCCCTTGCACTAGGGCATTCTTCTTGTTTGCCCATACCTGACCTCCACAGGAAAGCCTTGCATGGACAGAATCCAGGAAATAATTCTGGATTTACTGGCGTTCCCTGGCCGGATTCTGTCATTTTGTAGATATTGCAAGGGTTGGTAAGGAGTCTCGACAATGAGGTGCTGCCCCTGGATGAATGGGCCTTAACTTTTCAATGCCCACACCACTGCCAGGAGTGCCTTCTCACAGTCATTGAATTTTTCCTCCACAGAGGACAAAGTCTTGCTCGCGTACGAGATGACTTTGTTGATCTTGTTGTACTTTTGATACAACACTGCTGTTAGGCAAGTATCTGAGAACTCCGTCTCCAAGAAGAACTCCGTGTTCTTCATGAGGTAAGCCAAACAAGTAACCTGGGAAAAGCTTCTTTTCAGTTGTTTAACTGCCTCTGCTTGTTCTGGACCCCACTGCCACGTGACTCTAGCCCTTAATAAATGGACCAACGGTTGGGTGACCTCTGCATAGTCTTCAATGAACGTCCAACTATAATTAGTGAGTCCAAGAAGGCTTCATAATTCTCGTAGAGTACCAGGGTCTTTTAATTTCAATAAGGCTTCCACTTTCTTCGCCTGGGGATTAGGACCTTGAGCGGTGATCTTTGTGCCCTAAGAAGTTCTTACACCATTGTGCCTTCTGAAAGGCCAGTTGTGATCTGGCTTTCTGCAACTGAGTTAGAACACAGCAGATTTCTGCTAAATGTTCCTCCACAGTTGAGCTCTTGATCAAAACATCATCCACACAGGAAAGGTTTCCCCTTTCGCCCAAGTCGGTAATGGCCTTATGTAGAAAGATGTTGAACTCATTGCCGGAGTTGATGTATCCAAAGGTGGGGTTTGAGTCCATATGTACTGCTGCCCACCGAAGGTAAAGGCAGGCTTGCACTGGTCTTCCCTACTCACGGGTACTGTCCAGTAGCTGTTGGTCATGTCAATGGCAGTGTACACCTTAGACCCTTGGATCTGGGCTAGTCACTGATCGATGTAGGGAAGGGGCCATCTTCACACGTGGACTTGTTTGTTCAACTCCCTCAGGTCTTCACATACTCTCCATTGGCCGTTTGGTTTGAGTATCCCTATTAGCAGGTTGTTGAAGGTAGTGTGGATAGGATGAATTATCCCACGGGATTCTAAATTCTTAATAATCTCTGTGAGTGCCGCCATGGATGCGAGAGGTAACCGGTATTGTTTCACAAATACTGGAGCCGTCTCTGAGGTTGAAACAGATGTTTGGGATTGGTCCCTTGATTTCATTACCTAAATCAGTAGAATAATGTTGGGCATCAACTGCCACTCCAATAAAGGTGTCTGCATCCAAAGTGATACTTTGAGGGTCACTGTTATCCACCAATATTCAAATTGTGTCCTGTTCTAGGTCTACTAGAGGTGTTGGATTTAAATTCAACATTGTTGTTGAAGATGGAAATTTACATTTATAAAGGCCTCCAGATGTTTGAGGTACTGTCCTCACTTAATCCTGATGGGTATAGTAAATTTTTGCACCTGTCCTGGGATGGTAACCTCTTATAATACTTGAACTTAAATGGCATAAGGCAGCAATTGGACTGACCGAAATGCTTTTTCAGTGTTTTCAAAGCCCACAGGGTTACCCCCAGTCGTGACCTGACTTTATTATTAATTAGCTCCGAATTGATTGCAACTCGATTGAGAATGTCATTGCCTAAATAAAAGGCAGAAAGGACATCCCTCACGACCCAACAATTATGTTCTATGCTTTTGTCGCCAATTGAAATTTTTAACATACACCTGCTAGGCAGGAGATGCTCGGAATTTGGAGTTTCCAGACCGATTTCCCATTTGTCAATCAATTTAAAGGTGGGAATGGTCTGATCTTTTTGGAGTTTCCTGAATAATCTTTCGCTAATGAAGCTCCTTCTGCCATTCAGGCACACTCTGGCAAGCGCCGGCTCCTCCCCCTCATTTAACTGAATGGGGGAAAACAACTTTCTTCTGAATTTCTATCAGACATTGAGTGGGTGCTTCCTTGTCTGGTTTCACAGGACTCAAGGTTACTTCTGATTTTGCACTGGGTTAACATTTTAGGCTGTTCCCATCCAGTGTGGATTGCCACTTAGAACTGGGAGGAAGGTTGATTTTTCAAGACTGGAGAAAGGTTCCCATCACTAGTTTGCTCTCCTACAGAGGTGACAGTGATGTCTGGACTTGGTTATTCTTGAAATGGAATTCTACATTCTCAGAAGGATGATCAATTAAATGACAGGTAACAGTCATGCTTACGTAATTGGTATTCAGAGGACTTTGTGTACACAGTTGATCAGAGGTGATAGCCTCCTCAGGAGATTGTTCCCCAGTAAACAATATGTGCCCTCTGGAGTCACGACTCGCACTGGATGTTTCAGTCGATGTCGCCCAATTTTGTGTTCCAGGTCCGCAGTCCCTTCAACGGAAATGTAATTCCGGTTGAAAATTTGGAGTTGTCCGGGAAGTGGTGTGAGGGGAAATTGTTAGCCCTGCCCCTGTCCTGTCTTTAGTTGGTGAAATGTATTTTTGAACAGGAGGGCGGCTTGGGATCCAGTGTCTAGCAGAGCTGATAATACACACTCACCCTGCACCCTTACCAGTGCGTAGAATCATCCTTCTTTCCCCTCCAAGGTGCAGAGAAAGTGTGAATTGATTGACAGCCCGGTGGTAATTTTCTTGATCTTGAACTATGACACTGTGTGATCTGGGGCAATTGTCTGTGTCGGAGATCGGGAATCTGTAAATGAAATTTTGCAACTAACAATGGGTGGTTTTGGGGAATCCTCTTTCTGCCCTGATTCTTTGCTGTCCCCCTTTACCTGGAGGTAGTTCTCAGAACCTGTTAGGGGAAAGGACACCCCCTCAGTTTCAATTTTGACTGGCTCTCCTTTTTGGGGTTGAATGGTTCTGGGTCGTCTCCATACTTACGCTGCCTTACTCAGGGTCTTTTAGAATTTTGGAACTGATTTTTCAATGGGACAGCTCCCCTCGTTTCTGAAGGAAAAGGTCTGTTTACATGAGTACTTCAGGGACTCTTCTCTTTTAATGGTGATAATCTTAAGCTCCTCCACAAAGTGGGTTCTTCTTTGGCCTCTCCTACTTACCCTTTGCTCTTTGGGTTCTAACATTTCGGGGGTAGAAGAGTCACTTTCACAATGAGTGGTTTTTAGCGGTTCTGTTTGGGTGAGAAAGGAAGCTTCCTCTAGGGCTTGACATTTCCCCTCCCCTGAAACCTGTGGTTTGTCAGACATTTCCTCCCATCATTTCCCCCTTGGGGCATCAGACCTGGATGTTGGGGAATGCTGGGAAGTAGGGTTAGGTTGAGGGTTGGACTGAGCCCTCAGCATGCGCCCCAGTTCATCAATCAGATGCTGGACCTGTCACTCCAGCTGTGAGACCTTTTCTGGGTGGTAGGTAGGTCTCGAGTCCTACCTCTGCTGCTCCTGAAAAGGGTAACTGTCCCTTCCCCCCAAGTAAGTCGAGTACTGGAGATTTCCCCCAGAATTTTCCATCCTGAATCTCCCTTACTCAGGGATCTGTTGTCCTGGAACTAGGGAGAGAGAGGAGGATAATTTTGGAAGTTCTGATTCTGGGGATATCTGGGGAAGAAGTTCAAATTGGGAGATAGAGTGATACTTACCCCAGGACTTGTTTGGTACCCTTGTACCTAGGATTTACATAGGTGGCATGGTTTGAGGGATCATTGTTCTGGACCCTGTATGACTACCATTCAATTGGGCCTGTTTGGGGGGTCCCTTCTGCCTTCCATTTTGCTTGTTGGCAGGAGGCTTACCTTTAGGCCCCCCGTCTCCAGATCCAATGGAGGAGTCATGTTTACCACTGCCACCTTCGCAGCAGCAGGGGTGTTAGATGGTTTGGGGGTTTTGTGGGTAGGGTGTTTTACTCCCAGGGGCCTTTTGGACCTCATGGATCCTGGTAGCCTGTTCCTTATTAGGTGAATCATTTATAATGATCCCGGTCCTCCAGTTCTGCAAAGAAACTGGAGTACTCAGGTGAGAAAGTCCATTTAGCAAATGATATACAATTCACATAATTTCGGATCTGGAATGATGCCATCATCTGCTCATAAAGTTCCGGGTGCTGGTGCTCCCATACCGAATACTTGAAATTCTTGTGGTATGGTGTCAGGAAGCTCTTTATGGCCTTGATTTGTCTTATTGGGTCTTTCACAAAACCCTTGCTCCGTTTCCCTGCCATTTTCTTCTTCTGCACCGGAGTCCATTCACCTTCGGATGCAGAACTGCTACAGGTACTCCCTTCCCTGTCTTCCAGGTGCTCCCTATCTCTATGAGACTGGGAATATCTTCCCAAACTATGGGATCTGTACTTCTCTCGCCTGGGCAAAGGTGAACTCCCAGGGTCCCTCTCCCTGTAGTTACTTTTAGGCCCGGGATAGAACCCAATTTCCCCATCCTTCCCTCCAGTGAGTCTGGGCAATCCCCCCACGTTCCCTTGAATGTACAGAGATTTTTATAATGCCCCCCCTGGGCTGAAGCTTTGAATGTTCTTCTCCAGCAAACTGAGGTAGTTCGTCTCTCTGCAATCTCATTTTTTAAAATCCAACTCCCTCCTTTTCTCATCAAGCCGGTGTGATGTCAGATAGCACAGAGGGTTTAGCATTCTTTTCTGACATATGTGTGAAACCTGCTGATGCAGGTTTGAATCCCGGCAGGGCCAACTCAACCTTTCATCCTTCCAAGGTCGATCAATTGAGTACCATGCAGTGGGATAATAATATCAACTGTTATCTCAGTGCTCAGATGCCTGCGGGCTTGTAGCGCTATATAAAACTAGATATTAATATTATTATTATTATCAAGGGAGTTTTCATGGTCTGAGGTAGTCACTGGATTATTCCTTACTTCCCAGGACACACTGGTCCGGCTCCTTTTCCTTCTGTGTGGTAGAGGTTAGTTCTCTTCAATCTCAGATGAGGACTGACCTTCTGGATCAGTTTGGAAAGGCCTGGTTAAGTCTAGGTGCCTCATGTTTCCTTGGGCTTGGTAGGTAGAAAGCATGAGGTCAGTTGCAGTCAGCCCGTATGAAGATGTGGTTATCTGGCATGAGGCTCCTGATGGGGATCATCACCTCTGGATCTGAGGGCCCTTTCCCATATCCTGATTGGTCAGTGTGCCTCAATGCCTGTCTGTGTTTTTCAATTTCATTTGCCAAACTCTCACACATGCTTCTCTCTGTCATCATTTCCTGATGGTGTTCAGAGAGCTGGCTTTTTAAACCAGCGCTTTATTGGCCTCATGCACTTTACTCTGGGCCATTAACCGATCTTTCAATTCCCTGATTTCATTATGTCTTGATTCATTTTTGTTTTGTGTGGCCTGCATTGTGCACGCACATTCAAAGTGTTTTGCTTTCAAAATACAAATCTCTCTCCCTTGTACGTTTCAACACTGTGTTGCCTGAAACATGTCAGTTTCTGCTTGCCTCACTCACTCCATGTGTTCTATATTTTCTTGCCTATTTCCAGTCCGTTCCTGAGAACTTGACTGACTCTTTTCTGTATTCCAATTTCAACTGATGCACCTCCTGGTTCGAAAGGTGTTTTTCCTTTACCAGTTGGATTTTATGTTGTTTTAAAGTATGCAACTGCTGATATATATGATTGAAGTCATTTTGGTAATCAACCCCTTTATAATTAACTGACTGTTTTCATTTTGCAAATCCTTTATTCATAATTGTAGGGCCATTATGTCATCTAACAGCCCGCACTTACCTTAGGTTGCAGTGCTCAAATTTGTCACACACTCTTTATGTGCATCTTGCAGTGCAGAAAGCAGTGTTTCACGCTCTGCACTCTCATGCTGCTGGGTTTGTAACTCATGTTTTAGTTGTTCCATGAGGCTTTCTTTTAACTCCAAAATATGCTTCTGCTGTGCTTGATCTTCTAATTGTTTACGTTCTTTCTGTGCCTCATTTAGAATCTCTTTCTGATTCATGCGCTCAGGCCTCGCTATTCTGCACTTGCTCTTCCATTAACTGCAAGTGGAAGTATAGATGACCTGTGAGCTGAGCCATTTGACTTGAACATTTGCAGTCATATAAAATGCCTCTAGTGCTTTGTGACATATGCCATCTTGACACCAAAGGTCAATTCCTTCTGATGTGGCATCTTGCATGATTATATCTTGCCAGCTCCCTTCATCCACCTCTGTCCACTCACCACGAATGGACAGATTAGTAAGAAAACGTCTCCTCAGATCATCTAATTCAATTGTATTCACTTTTAAAAATGGGCTTTCTGCAATATTTGTAGAATTTCTTTTGCGCTGGGGAAAATATTACCTTGTTCCCACTTAATTTCAACTCACAATACGAAATCAAAACCACTTTTTACTCAATCTTAATTTTTCACCTACACGCCTCCGTGGAACTCAGGGGTAATGTCCTTGTGGCACTTTAAAAAAGGCAAAGATGATTTTTACTCCACTGTAATGCAATTGCATCAAAATGAATAACCTCTCACAATACACTTGTCATGAGTCAAAAATAGCCAGACAAATCCCAGCCATGAGCCCCCACTGTGTAACGGTTTATTGAGAGGACACCCTCAACACAGGGAGTTCCTTCCCACCCAAGCTAAATGCCACACAATAAATGGTCAATGTCAGTTCCTTTATTCAGCACTATCTCAGCCTCATATCTTGCCCCTTGGATCCCACCCCTGAGCTACCAATGGGCCAAGAACCAGGCCACTGTACAGGAAATATATGTGTATTCATTTGAATCATAGGTAATAGAAATCACACTAAATACATACACCACCTTCGTTGTGGCTCAAACTTAACTTCTTGTTAGACAAATAAATCACACCAATGGGTTGGGAAAAACACAAATCACAAGACTTTTCTTTCTACTGATTTCACATCAAGAAATAATTAGCACTGGTCAGTGAACACGATCAATTTACAGATGTAGTGCTGTGAAATTTCGATTTTCCTGTATGCTTAAAAGTCTAGCAGTTTGGCTTACAGATTTGGCCTAATGCATATGGCAATTATTATTTCACCCACACCTTTGCTCAAAATAAACAAAGGGTTATTTAGCAGTTGTTTGTTCAGATTACCCCACTTAAAGGCCTGTGTTGGAGAAGCTGGATGGTCAAAATAGGGATGATTGAAGAATTTTGGATTTCAGTCCCCCCTCCACTTAAATGCCTGTGTTGGGGATGCTGGATGGTAAAATGTGGGATTACATGAGATTTTTGTTTTAGGAACAAAGGAACTCCTCTTCCTAAAAGTAGTTGGGGATGACATGTGAAATAGGATTACCAAATTACTTTACAGTCTATAGTTTTCAGCGCACCCAGGAATGACCTTTGTTAATTTAGAATTTTAACTAAATCACCCTGTGGTGTTCCACCAGGGTGAATTAATTCAATTCATAATTTTAGTTAAATAGGCTAAGGATCTACACAGTTTTGCCCCTTTGCCCACTATAAAGAAAATGATGTAAGGCCAGCAGATTCCCCCTCCTTTTGGTTACAAATGGCTGAAGTCTACGCACATTGAAAACCTCTGTTTAAAGTTCAGGAAAGCCAGCTGCATTTCAGGACCCTCTGGAAAGTTAGGGTAGGGGTCTGGTCACTCCACTCTCATGGAAGGCCCCCAGCTCTCCACCATAGGACCCAGTCAGCTTTTAGGCCTTCCCAGCAATAGACAGCTCCAATCAGTTGCAATCTCAGCAATCTCCTCTGGTATTTCCTAACAGCTTTTAGACGGTACGTTTCAGCAGCTCTGTCGATGGTAATTTTAGAAGCTCTCCCCCTTCTCCCTTAGTGCATCCACTTTATATAGCAATAATGACACCAACACAATTTCAATTTTGGGCAGTGCCCTGCAAGAGTTCTTGCAAATTACATTACAAATGAAAAATGAAATAAAATAGGATTGGACAGTTACCCTTCTCTCTGGAACCGACATATGGCAACTTCCATCTGAAATCTCCTTTTGTTTTCAAGTCTACTTTTTGGCAAAAATGAGTTACGTGGCAAAACTTCAGAATTTACTATTAACTGCCATAATATACATTCTCCGATTCAACTAATCATGGAGAATGAAATAAAATTGCCTTGAAATTATCTAAAAAATGACACATCAATCGAGGAAGTACGATTTATGATTGCTGAGAAAAATGCCTAAATGATAATAGTCCTTTTAAATGAATAGGAAATCTTTAGGGTATGCCAACTCGAGCTCTTCTGTCCCCAGCACCATTTGCCTCTCTGTTTTTATTAATCTCTTTGTCATTTGAAGTGTAGGCTGTAGTTTGTAGACACCTAGGGCCTTGGCAAGAAAGGGATACCCCTCACTACATTCCTGTCGTGCACTGTCTAGACCCATTTACCTGCTGAGAACTGTCTTCAGAGAGAGCAGGTCTAGGAAAACTTGATTTTTGACACTCTTTGGACCACAATTTAGTGCAGTAGTAAACAGTTGGGATTCAAGCCAGGCTTTCAGTGGGTGGAGTTCTTTGTCAATGTTGGCAATAGGCCTTGGCTGAAATGAACTAACATACTGCATTTTCTAACATCAGCCTTTATTCTTTGACACGCGGTGTGTTGTACTGGTCAAAGTTCACTTTGCTTTTGCGCTGAAAGTGCAGGGCTTTTTCTTTCAGTCATTAACAAAATACACTTTTAACTACTTGCTGAAAAGTGGGTCTAAATGTTCACAGTGCACTCCCTTTTGATAGGTGACAGTTTCAGTGGAAGAAATAACTATATGTAATGCTATGCCTCTTTTTTTTTGTTCTTTGCTCATGTGTGCCTTATCCTGCAACTAAGTTTTTATGTAATCCTATCTTCCTGCCCTCTGTTGCGCCCTGTTACCTCTGGGTTTTGCGTGCCATACTAAATAAATAAACAAACAAACAAATAAACAACAAACAAATTGCTGCATTTATTTCTCAGCCCACAAAGGGATGTGCTTTTTCAATCTGCACTCGGATTATATTTTTGTTTTAGCCTTCTCTGGATTTCCCCTGCAGAAAGACACATGCATAGCCTGCCTAAATAGGCGTAATTGTTTAGCATGCACATTTCTGAATGCTGGCAGGTCAGTTTCCCAGTGAGTCCTTCAATTCCATTCAATTCCATTGGTTTGGGGCCTTTGTTTACATCTCACAACCTCCCGCAGGAAGATGGAGAGGCAGCAGCGGCAGGGCCTCTGCCGCCACTGTGGAAGGCATCAGGTAAGGCGAGGTGGAGAAGGACGGAAATTGAAGGAGAAGGCAAGAGGGAGGGAAGTTGCAGGGGAAGCAGCCAACACATTTCACAGAACGCAGGCTAGGTTTGTGGGATTCCGCCCGCTATTCGAGCAACCTGAGTGGTTGCTCTCTCCACCCCAGGTGCTAATAATAAATAACCAAGAAAAGAGACAGTATATTATTCGCCACTGTGCCATTAAAGGTATCACAACTGTGTGTCGAATATCTGGGCTGATTGCTCTTGTTACGCTCTCACATTCATCTGTCCTCATTCTCTGGGGTCATGTTCAACACCTATCCATAATGTCTGTAACCTATGCATAAGATTCAATGGGCATGTTTGTTTAACCCCCCGCCCCCAAATAAACATTATTCATGTACCCATGTAATGCCTAGGCAAGAGTACTGCAAGTGCATCTATGTCAGGCTCAAAAGATGTAAGAGCATTGCCGCCATCTTCATACTTGATGAACAACACATTGGTCCTCATTACACGGATGGCGGTAAGGATTTACCGGTACCGGTAAAATACCGGTACCGGTAAATCCTTACTGCCTTACTACGAGGTCCCTTTGCGGGTTGGGGGATTTAACGCCTGCTTTTTGCAGGCGTTAAAAACCAACCCGCAAAGGGACCCAGGGAGCTAATTACAGTACCGCAATTTGCGGTACCGCAATTAGTGCCTTCCCCATTCCCATTATGCCCTATGGGGCAAAAATGGGAATGGGGAAGGGCAATGTTGGAAGGGGGAATTACCGCCCCGCCAACCGTGGAATGGGGCGGTAATTCCCCTTTCCGCCAAGGCGGTGCCGGTATTTTACCGGCATGAACCATGGCGCTTATAGTGCCATGGTTCTCCGCCATCCGTGTAATGAGGCCCATTGTCTTGACTACCTTGAGGTGTGCTGGGTGGCAGACCTCTGGATACACGGTGGAGCATTGGTCAGCCATTAGTTGAAGTGGTGCCAGTTCACTCTATGTGATCTACCATTTTGGGGGTGATTTTTCTTTTAAAAAATCCAAAGGATTGCAATTTAGGCCCTATACCTAATGCATCAATCATTAAATGGCCATGCCTATTCCTCCAATGTCTACCAACCATGGCAACCACCCAGAAGCATACAATGTACCTACCTATTTACCATCCATCCATGCAAATACAAACAAATTGCCAGGGCAGCTCTTCATACCGATGGCTTTTCACTCTGGAATGCCCTTTCAAGGTCTAGGACATGAGAACCTAGGAATCTGCAGAGGCTAGAAGACTCGTTTTCCAGAGCAGCCTGGGGCCATGTAGAGCACATTTCTCTGTAAGCACTGCCCACCCTTGGTCCTTACAAGCTTGATACCTCGCACAGGATTGCCACCCTCTTGCTTTTATGAATGACTCTCCATCTTCAAGGTCTAAGACTGAATGGTTTAACGCGAAATGATCGAAAGCACATTATTAGAACTATGTTTACAACATGTCTGCACGATTCCAATGAACTTCTGCCTGCACCTGGAAAGAGTTCTACCAATAAAAAAATCCCCAAAATATGTCCAAATAAATAAAAGAACCTCATTTTAGTGTCCAAACATAAACTTGCAGTGTACTTGTTATCCTATGCCATTCTGAACTCTCCTTTTTGTGCTCCTGTTCTGTTGATTTCCATCATAGGCATGGTATAAACGCTGGCAATTATACAGTTAAAATCTTTGATAATTAAAACAGAAATAGTACATGGCAGTGTTTCTGCACACTTCAGGAAATCCTGCAATCAGTTGAACAGATACCGGACACTTTTAGTCCCTAAAACTAAGTACTCCCAACAACAAATAAGAGGGAGTAAAAATATTCCCAACAAAAATAGCAAACAAGGGACACATAGGAGCCACCACCTCCTTGCACCCACTGAGCTTCCTGGATACATTAGGAGCAGCAGTGCTCCAGGAAGACGCTCTAATGTAATGAATGCCACATTGGAAGGGAAATGTTAAAGTAAAAATGTATCTTTTAATGTTAAATGTTAAAGGTATTTGTACCGCGCACCGTCACCAACGGAATTGGTCCCCAGGCGCTCCGGCGGATCTGTAAACGATAAAGGTGGGATGGGTTAGTAAGGTGAAGAAGGGAGTAGGATAGTGAGAGGAGTGGTGTTCTGTTGGCAGCTTCAACTCAGTATACACTGGGTGCTGAGCTTTGGTGCGGGTATCGGATCGGAGTCAGTCCGCGTGTGCTGTTGTTCCGGCTTATGTGTTGTTGCAGTGTTGTGAAGTGCGTGCGGCTTGTTGTGCGAGAGATGGTTGTGTGAGTTTTTGAGTTAGATAAGTATGCAGAGTTTGAGCTTATATTGGTTAGTGGGTTACCTGACCTTTACCATGCTAACATTTGTAGTTCAGTCTGAGTGTGACGCCTGTTGGCCCTTCATATTCCCATCTAGATGCGGCGCCGGCCAATGATTAGGACTCCATCCAGGTGTGGTCATGCCAACCCTCACACCCCCATCCAGATGCGGCGCAGGCTAGTGTCTAGAGACCCGTCCAGGTGTGGGCATGCTAAGATTCACAACTCCATCTGAGCGCCACGGAGGCCGGTGTTCACAATTCTAGGTGTGGCACGTGTTAGCATTCACGTTTTCTGGGCGTGGGCATGTTGTCCTTCAATCGAATGTGTTTGAATTACTGTGCAAAGAAATATGGACCACTAAGATATATGCTTTAGAGATGGATAATATTTTTTGTCATTTAAAAAAAACTATTGGGAATGGAAATCCGTGTTTTAATCCCTTCAAAATATTTTACTCCCAACGTCAGAAAATGTGAAGCAGGGACGTCATTTAGGGGTTGCCAGGGGTTGCAAGTGCGACTCCCCAGGCCCTCCTTGCTAGACCTAAAAAAAACATGTTTTTTTGTTTTTAAATGGAAGCTCCTGGGCTGTGGCCAATGCCATGTGCCTCTTTGTTTCTGGAGTGGCTGGCTTCTTGTTCAGGCCTCTTAAAAAAAAACAGTGGGTTCCACAAGTGTACCACTTTGAGCCATGACCCTAAATAAGAAAGAATAGAAATAACAAATAATGTGTCTTTCTGGAATTCTATACAAAAATTGCTAGACTCATTAAAGGTTTTTATTTCAGGCACACTTCAGAGGGTGAGTCACTGATTTAGTCTGTTATTAAACACCTCAAATTCACAATGCAGACAAAAACTTACAAAAAGCATTTGGCGTAGAATAAGCATCCATTTTGGACTATGTAGTTTATTTTTTGCAAGTTGCAGTTAAAGCATGTTTTTTCCGGCTGTTGGCTCTGTTATGATCATCACAAGACATTCGATCTCGGTGTCCTCGGTCACTTGACAAAATCCTTATGCATACAGGTTTATGCACAGTGTAGAAATGTTTGACCATAGCACATAAAGAGGCCCTTGATTTCATTGTGCCACAGTGAATGCCTTGTTGTCATGTGTCTATCTTTCCTATCTCCATTGCATGCTGTTCGAGATGTTTGTTTGCATGTATGAGATAATGAGTGCCCGGAATATGGAATACTGTGTGAAGCCTGAAAAGTAGATCCATGCAGGCTTGACATATGGCCAACTTTGCACCAGACCTGCAGATAAACTGGACAGCTGTTAAACCTGTTCCCAGTTCAATGGTATCCACTACAGAGTGTAATCTGCTTTCTGACTTTAAGAACATTCAGACATGTAATTACTAATTTTACTATAACTGGTAAGGTAGATATAGCCGGTAAAATAGCTCAGTGGGTTGAGCGCTCGCTGCAGCGATGTGTGTGTCATCGGCAGGTTACAGGTTTGAATCCCGACAATTCATCCTTCTGAGGTTGATAAATGAGTACCAACACAGGTTCGGTTATATTGTATGCATATTTTTTCTATATGAAGCTCGTAAGCGTAAGTGCTATATAATAACACATAATTATCATTTGGACTTGGACGTCTGCTTGCATTCACAGTAACTTGGTAATATGGGTCTATACACACTGATATTAATGATACATATGATGATCCATTCTTGTATGAAATGAATATCACATTATACGGATATCGGAACCATATTTTTCGTAGTGTACTTACGAACAATGCTAAGTGATGCCACTTCCTGTTTTGTCAAGGGTTGAAAGATCATGTTCCATCGCTTCCTGTGATGTCACTTTGGGGTGGGATCAAATGACATCACTTCCTGTGATGTCATCAGAGGTCATGGGTCGTGTGATGTCACTTCCCTGGCATTTCGGTGAAATGACGTCCCTGATATGAAGTAAAATACTCACACTTAAAAATATCATTGCGGGAGCTGCCATTAATCATGTGGTCCTTCAGGGCATAATCCAGAATTAATTATTTATCCCTGCACAGAGCTTTGGGCTGATGGCGGTCGCTTAAGGATGAAAAGGTTTCATTGGTAGTACCTCAACAGAAGACTCTTACAGATTATCCAGCAGTAAGAGGGGCAGCACTAAACTCGGCTACCTTGGAAAGGAAAAGTGCGCCCAAAGGTTAGTTGGTACATGACCTTGTGGTGACGAGGTTAGAGCAGACCATGTGCTGGGGATGAATAAGCAGCAGAGCACCTACGCAGACATTAAGGCATGGGCGGTAGGCTCGACGGTAGTAAGAGCAGTGGTGGTAGGGAGCATTCGGGAGCTTATGCAGTGTGAGAGGGTAGGTGCTCCTTTAAGATGCCTGAGCCACAGCGTGGGTGCTGATTTGAATAAGTGAATATTGGTGATGCTGTGAATGACAGGCGGGAGGGTGTTCCAGTGGAGGGGGCAGAAAAGAAGCAACACGGTCCAAGGGAGTAAGGGACATGCACACAGGTGAGTATGAGGAAGTTTCTGGTAAAAAAGGAGGCAACAAAGGAAATTACTGGTAATAAAGTTGTGATATTTATGTAGTGATGTAGGCGATTGCTTGTGTGCCCTTTGGAAAATGAATTGAAAATTATGTCATAGTAGATACATGCATTGCTAAAAATGTCTCTTTTCTTAAATCTGTTTCGGATTTCCTGAAACAGAAGCAGCTCCTCATTCAGAATTGTCATAAATGTACTTCATTTTGCTGACCTTATTATTTTATATAATTTCTTTCACAAACTCATCTGTTAGTAATAACTTCACACTGTTCATGACATGTATTTGCGTTGTGTTTCTTTTGTAAAAAAAAGATAAGTGTATTGTTCTGCTATTATCATTGTTGGCATTGCATGGATTATTTTTACCAGCCACTCCTAATTGCACCCAATTTGCTGAAATGTATGTATGCATATATAGGGATTTAAACCTAACCAGCAAACAGTGTCCTGACGGCTTCAAGATCCTATCCACGCCCAGGTCCAACCTCTCTGGAGGGGCTGTAGCCCTGATCTTCCCCGAGTGGATTCTTCCCTCTGTCACTCCTACGCAGGCCTACTCCTCCTTTGAATGCCTGGTCTGCAGGCTCTCTCTCCCCCCTAGCCATTCTCTTACTGTAGCTACTATCTATAGGCCACCTGGTCAGATCTACTCCTTCCTCTCTGAGTGGGCGGACCTCTCCTCCCCACTCCTGGCTTCAACCACTCAACTCCTCCTTCTTGAAGACTTCAACATCCACCGGATGCCTCCTGTCCTCCCTCTGGACTCTTTCGCGACCTCTATGACTCTCTCTCACTCACTATTCTCCCCTCTGGCCCAACTCACTCTGCAGGGCACACTATGGATGTTCTGATCTCCTCAGACCTTCCTCTCTCTGTCCCTCTCTCCACTCCTCTCTCCTGGAGTGATCACTTTCTCCTCTCCTCCTACCTCACCCTCCCTACCCCTCAGGCCAAGCCACTTCCAGCACTGCCACCCATCTTCTCGGTCATCCGACCCATGAAGCGTGTGTCAGTTAAGGCTTTCGCCACCACCTTCTCACCCTCTCCTCCCCCTTTGGCTGACTCTCAGCCTGACACAGCCCTCGCTACGCTCCACTCTGCTATATCTGATACTCTTGATGTCCTTGCCCCTGTCACGAGGACCCGCCTGAAGCCCAAAGCCAAGTGCAACTCCTGGTACGACTCTGACCTCGTCACCCTAAAACGCAAGTGCAGGGTGGCCGAGAGGAAATGGTGTGCTTCGTGTACATCCTCTGACAAACTGGCCTGCCGCCTGCTCCAAAGGCAATGCCGGCTCTCTGTCCTAACCAAGAAGAGAGCTCATATCCAAGCCCGTGTCTCTGCAGCATCTAACAACTCGGCTGAACTCTTAAAATCTGCAAGGAACTGGCCAATCCTGCCGCAGTCTCTACCTTTCCTGTCCCTTCCCAGGCCCTCTGCACGGCACTGGCTTCTCACTTCATCTCTAAAACTCAGGACATTCTGTCCTCACTCCCCTCCTATCCCCTCCCTCCCCCTACTCCTTGCTCTTCCTCTAGCCCTTCAGCAGCCACCTCTCCTCCCTCCTTCTCTGCCTTTCCCCTGTTCTCTGCAAACAAGGTTTCTAGACAAGTCCGATCTATGAAAGTCTTGTCTAAACAGGCTCACCCCTGTTCCTCCAAAACTATCAATGACCACATTGACTCCCTGACTCCTGCCCTGGCTGATTTCTGCAATCACTCGTTCACCATTGGAGTCTTCCCATCCCCCCTGAAGCACACCCTTGTGCCCACTCTTCTTAAGATACCCTCTGCCAACCCCTCCTGTCCGGCTAACTATCGCTCAATCTCCATAACTCCCTTCCTGGGCAAGCTCCTGGAGAAACTGGCCATCTCCCACCTTAATCTCCACACTGAATCTGTTGGTTGTCTTCATGAGCATCAGTCTGGCTTCAGAGCTGCCAGAAGCACGGAAACTGCTCTCCTAAACATCCATGAAGATCTGCTCTTCAACCTTGACGCTAACACCCCTTGCATCCTCATCATGCTTGATCTCTCTTCTGCCTTTGACAATGTCAACCATGCCATCCTGCTCATCCGTCTCCGTGATAACATGGGTATCACTGGTCATGCTCTGGCATGGCTGACTTCTTTCCTCTCTGACCGTCCCTCTCAGGTCCAACTTGGGTCCTTCCTCTCTGCTATCTTTCCCCTGCCTGTGGTGTCCCCCAGGTGTCTAACCTCTCTCCCTGGCTGTTCAACCAATACCTGATACTCCATGCCCATTGCATCACCGCTCTCTGCCCCAACTTTCAGTGCTATGCGGATGGCACCCAGCTAATTTTCAGCCTACCCTCGGCCTCCTCCTCTCCTTCCCTTATCTCTGTCTGTCTGTCTGCTATCCAGGAGTGGTGTGCCGCCAATGACCTCTGTTTTAATGCCAGTAAGACTGATATTCTCCTCATCGGCACAACCGATCCCTCCTTTCCTGCAGCTATCTGGCTGGCTTCTCTTGGTCCTCTTCCTGCTCCCACCTGCAAGGCAAAAACACGTGGTGTCATCTTCGACTCCACACTCTCCTTCTCCCCTCACATCTCTGACGTCTCTAAGAAGTCACACTACCAGCTGCACCTCCTCAGAGGTATTCTTCCTTTCCTCTCCTTCCCCCAAAAGCTCACTGTCTACAGCGCTCTGGTTCTCTCTAGGCTGGATTATTGCAACAGCCTCTTTCTAAATCTGCCTGCTTCTACTCTCCTCCCTCTGCAACTTATCCAGAACAGGACTGAGAGACTTCTCCTTGGCCTCAAGCCCAGGGATCGTATCTCTCCAAGACTGAAATCTCTGCACTGGCCCCAGTGGCTGCGAAGATTAAGTTCAAAACCTTCTGCATCGTCCACAAGGCCTTCTGGGGCCTCAATACCTTCAACTCTCTCTCCCTAAATATCTTCCTTCTCGAGCTCTCGGCTCATCCGCTTCCAACTCCCTCAGGGTCAGTTGCTTCCCCAAGCAACGATTTGGTGGTAGATCTCTTTCTTCGGCTGGTGCCTCCCTCTGGAACAGCCTCCCGGCCTCCCTTAAACTTGAGGAGAACCATCTCTGCTTCCGGAAGCACCTCAAAACCTTTCTATTTGCTTCTGCTTTTTCTCCTCCTCTCCTCTGCTGACCTCCTGGCTGTAACCGGAACTGCACTGGCCACCTGTACACCCCCTGATCTCGGGCCCAGGTCTGACCCAGGTTAGTAGCCAGCGTCACACACCTGCACTGCCCACCTGGCGACCCCCGCACATGGGGACTGTTTCTGTATCCCTACCATCCCATGCCACCTGATGTTTGCACTTACCCATGCACTTGCCACAAGCTGGCCATTACTTACTTATTGTTATCTTTTCCCATGTACTGCACTGTCCCTGCCCCCTCCACCGCACTTGCGCAATCTGAATGACACCTTGGCTAGTAGGATCGTTGTCTTTCCTCCCTTTTGTTCCCCCCTCCCTGCCTTGTCGCGCCTTGAATCAATTGTGTATAGACGTGTTATAAATGCCATATCATATCATATCATGCTGTAGAATGTGTGGTGATTATGGCGTGATGAGGTACTGTGTGTGGGGTAGGATTTCTTTTTTTAGTCTTTGTTTCCCCCATACCAGCACCTCTGCTACCGGTATGCCCTACATGTAAGCTCTGGGTGCATGCCTTTTGGAGGATTGGGATTCTCTCCAAAAGTGTCCTTTGAAGGTCGGGTGCCTGATTCTGGCTGGTAGATTATTCCAGAGTGCGGCTGATTTTCAGGAGAAGTTTTCGTTTCTATATTTTTTTAGTTGTCAGATTTTGCTTTCTATTCTGGATGTTTATCTGCCCTACATGCTGGGTGCACCACTAGTGAGCTTGAGTTCCTCCACCGGATATGGTGGGCAGTTGAATGTAAAGATGAGCTTTGCTGCGCGTACGGTTGCCCTGCTTCAAACGCCACTAAAACTCTGTCAGGACTGGTGGTATATGATCACGCCTTGGAACACTTGTGTATAGGCACGTTTTAAATGCCACATCATATCATATCAAAATCAGATTTTTTTCAACACGGAATTAACTGAGCTTCTCGGAAGAGGACGGATTTGTTGCTGCTGGGATATCAGTCAGGGTGCGTTTCGGCTGTCTATACTGGAAAGGGAAGGTGCCTGGATAAGGTTTGGACTTTGTCGGGTGGGAATGGCTTGAATTCGCAAATGAATATGAGTAGATACTTTGCAGTTTGTGGTCACTTTGAGATGTGAGTTCTGAAGGACAGGTTGCCAGTAATGGCGGCTGAAGCTGAAGGACTGTGTGTGAAGTATAGGGCAGGTATGAGCCCCTACAGCTGCATTTTAAGCCATTTCAGTCAGCCATGTAATCTGTGACAGACTGCGATTTCTTTAACAAATGATACCATTATTTTCAAACATGATTCACATATTGATTGTAAGGAGAACTTGGAAATGTCAGGTATATGGGAAGTCTTGGGTATCCGGTGAGCATGACAGAATTGAATTGCATGATTCAAAATATGTATAAAATATATTTTATTAAAATACAAAAATGAATACAAACATCTTCCTGTTTCGGAAGTTTAACACTGCTATTAGACAAACTTAGTTAATACAATATTACATTTTTTTATTGAATAATAAATAGGAACTTGTACAATAGACACAACTTATATAACACAATAGAATAAAACTGAGCTCTAATAACTAGCATCGGTCCAGCTGTAAACATATCCAACTGTAGAGTCTTCAAAGAGTGCAGTGGTTACTTGCCAGCAGCAGCAGCACAGCTCTTGTTTAAATCATTGGAAGACTGGCCTTTTGCTTCCAATGTAACCCAAATCTGAGTGCATGTGTTCAAATCACTCAAACAGTGCACATTTGATGAATGTTGAAGTCCAGCAATGCCTGCTTCTTTTGCATTGCCATTCAGCGCAATGGGCGGGAGCTAGAGGGTAGAAGACGGTGCAGAAAATGATCTAATATTGAATTTGATCCTTAATATTTCTCTCTCGTGCCCGTGCCGTGGGAGCTTTCATAAGAAGGGGTGTTGCAAAATATTCGGAGACATGTTAACTTTAAGATAAATCGACAATATTTACAAAATTGTTCAACCAGACCGGAACCAATTTCCTCATTGAATCTTGAGGGTACATAGGTGGAAGGTAAATGAACATATTGTGATTAATTGATCAGAAAATGACCAAAGGATCTCCCCAACATACCCCACTTGATCCCAAAAGGTTCAGGTCTTTCCCAATTACTCGGTTGTTGCTCATAAAACGTGAAGAACATGCACTTTTATAGTGCAGATATTTTTTGTGATAGGAATCAATTACCCATATATTTTTACCCCATTCTAGTGCCTACCAGAGGTTCCCACTGCACTAATGGTGCATTCTGAGAGATTAAATGGTCACTAACTCTCGGATCCTGTGTCCTAGGAGTTCAATATGTGTGGTGTGATAAAATCGCCTTACTCCAATATGGCTGAAGGCCTACTCAAAAGATCCCCTACAAAAAATGTTTTTTTTTAACTTTTATGTTTCTACATCTGACATCAAGATTTGAATGCACAGCTTGTATCTAGCAGCAAAGACCTGGGCAGCCAGGCTTTATGGCCAGATAAGCTGTTTGGGCAGGCAAAATGCCCCAGTCTATTCAATGACTCCTTTCACATCGTTAGCCAAAAGGTGTGGCATGCTCAGAAATGTCCATGTATGACAGACCATCTTCATCGACCGGTCGAAGGGAATTCCTACACATATCAGTGCTAGCATATCAAAGGTCAACATCTTTTAAATAACATTAGGTCAACACGTACACATACAATTCATCACAGTTTTTGTTTGTATCATCAAAAACATATTTAAATAAATTACATTAGACACAAAAATGACAGCAAAATGTAAACATGTTGGATAATCAGTCATTATCTTAGTTCGAGGTGACGGAGCAGGTAGTGCAGGAAACCCGGGAAATCCAATCTCCTAGCCGATAAGAATCGGCCCATCAGGATATCTCGTTAGGACTTGCTGCGTCCCCTCCCCCGCATAATGCATGAGTCCCTGAGCACGTTACAGGTGTAGACCGCTCTCCTAACAATGCAAGGAAGACCTTTGTGCCAAAGGGTCCAGTCTTCACTGCACGTTCTTGGAGGATGTGTAGAATTGCCGCCTGTCGCCCTGTGAAACACCAATAGCAAAAATTAAATACGCGAAATTCAGACTATAGTTAAAACAATCCTCGAATAAACTAGAGCAGAAGTTGTTCCCATCCTCCACTTAAGAATTGTATATTTTCTTCAGAAAGGTTCATGCAACACCAATATCTAAGTCAAGGCTCCGGCTTCTAAAGGTTTCCCTCAATCTATGAGTATCTGACAGATGTGGCAACGACATGATCAACACTGATCTGTAGATCATTCCACCTCAATTCAGAACTAAGGTCTGGGACTAGGCCCAAAGGTCCAATAGCATTATATAGTTATCCTTCTCGGGAGGATAGCTCAGCAGCAACGTGCCTGCCTTGGAAGCAAGACGACACAGAGCAACACGGGTTTGATCCCCGGGTCTGTGCTTAGAAACCTCTGGTTATAAATAATATCATATCCTTGTTTAAAAATAAAGGAGGCTAGGGGTGCTTCTGGAATGATTAAATATAGATATTATGCCACAAACAGTTTGAAAGCTAATATTAGAGCAATTAAGAAATGCAGTGGAAGCCAGCTCTGGAGAACAATAGTAAGTGTTGTGTTGACTCTTTTTCTTATGCACTGGGGCTAGTTTACTACTCAGGCAGTTCCGCAATTACTGCAACATTAATTCATACAATTCCATGATTCCATATGGATCATAGTATCTGGTTGTGCCAGCATGGCACGGAAGTGTATCATGTTGCCCGATATAGGGTCATGAACCTCCTTGACTGTTGATTTTTTACAATTACATTTGGGGACAGCTATTGGAGACATATGTTTATTCAGATGAAGCCTACAGTATAAAACAGAATGTGTAGTAAGTATTTTGTCTCCAGTAGAAAAATATGTCCCTTCTGCATTCCCAGGGGCAGGGCACAGATTTGCAAATACTCTAGAAAGAAACAGGTGAGGAAAAGTATTAATTGGAGCCTTGCAACACCTCAAATTCATTGTTGTGGAGAGAATTGAATCAACAGGAGGCTGGAGCAGGCGATTTGAGGATGTGCAGGCAACTTCAGCCATCGATTTAAATAATCCCTTGAGTCAACACAATGCTTTGTGTAATTGCAGCTGTGCGCAACCACGAAGGAAGGTGAAGGAATACACGTATTGCTTGATCCAACAGGTGTTAAGTGAATCGCTAGACTAGCAAGAGGGCAATGGAGCCCTGCCCCAGCTCTGCCCCCCAATGGGCATAAGGAGTACATGTCCAACTGTAGCCATATCTAGGATGAGTGTCCTACACCAGATAATCATTCGACTTAAAGATATGTAACTATCCCATTAAAATTATTGAAACCAATTTGAGCTAGAAAATAGATTTGGGCAAGAATGGTCATAGGAGTGTGCGCATGCGTGTGCGTGTGTGTGTGTGTGTGTATTTGGTTTGTGTACAAAAGTCTGTCCAGAGAAGGAGATGAGGAAAAATCTGTGGGAGGTTGAATTGGGGATACCAAAATCACCAACATCAATTACTTTAGGACTGCATGATAAGGAAATTCTTTGTTATGGGGCATAAAGGTGGGAATTGCATGAACGGGATAAGATGTGTTCCATAACCGAGGGCTAATGGCAGGTGCATGCAACCTTTGGGTCTATCAATATTTTGAACTACATCTCCCATCAGCCCTTGCCAGCTTCACCAAGGGTGAGGGATCATTGGAAATGATCTGGAGACTCTTAAGTTGCAAAACCCTTGTCTAGGAAGAAACGTCAAGGGTGTGGTTGGCAATGGAAATGCCATGGAAAGCATATAGTTCCTATCTAAATGTATATAGTGAGTTATATAAAAGCCTCCAAGCTATTCAGACAATTTAAACTGATTCAACTCTTGCCCATATTTTGACAATCAAAGTTGTCCCCAGTGACCATTACCTGTTCCATTCTTTGCAGAGGTGCACAAAGTGTCACTTAAAACATATCTTCAGTCCAATATTAACCAACACTAGTCTTCATTTGTGCAAAATATCTTCATAGAATATAAATAGATGCTTCTGAAATGTCTTCGGAAATGCAGAATACAGCGCAAAAAAGTCACCAAATAAATAATGCTGCTTTTCTTCTCCAGATGACAGTAGTGAACCATAGGAAAAGAAAATACAAGTCCACTGTTCCACCTTTTGCGATGCAGTGTTCAATCATGACCATTCACTGTCCAATGAAAATCCTGAGGGAAAAGTCTCAACGTTGCCTGAGGTCGTCCAAGTGCTACAAGAGTCCTTTGCTGCTTTCCATCAAGAGTAAAGGGTCAGCATCATCCACTGCAAAGAAAAGAAACAAAGTGTAAACCCGATTGGTATGAAAGGAAGATGCTAAACCCAGACTGAAATAGTAGAACATGCATCAGATACAGTACAAGTAATTTAGGCAATAGATCTCATTAGAATATATAGATTAGTAACCAGCGAGGGTAACAAACAAGCTCATTGGCCCTCGCCCGGGCTTTACCTCACCGAGAAGGCTCTGAAGCCTCTGCTTCTCTGCCGCGGCATCCCGGAGTGGCTGCCATGGAAAAATAGAAGGGACTACGTGTAGTCATTTCACCCCTTCCATGGCGGCCATTTTTTCTTTACTTTTTCTTTTCATTGGTTTTAACAGCAGCCATGGAAAGGGAGAAGGGACTACATGTAATCCCTTCTCCCCGATCCCTGGCGGGCATTTATTTTTGCCTTTTTCTCTTGAATTGAGAATCCGTCACAGTGCCGTTTCTCAACTCGAGAAAGATTATTATTAGTACCCCAGTATGACTTTCCGGGGAACTAATGGCAATATGACCCTCGGATGGGGGGCATTACCGATCGGGAAATGCCCCTGAGACTCTGTTAAAGCCCTC
This sequence comes from Ambystoma mexicanum, assembly GCF_040938575.1. Taxonomy (NCBI): domain Eukaryota; kingdom Metazoa; phylum Chordata; class Amphibia; order Caudata; family Ambystomatidae; genus Ambystoma; species Ambystoma mexicanum. The sequence continues at coordinate 1,103,099,313 of NC_090928.1, forward strand.
GCTTTGCTCGGGCTTCTTACTATGGCCCGGGGGCATTACAAGACCGGTAATGTCCTCCTCCTCGGGTCATATTGCCTAATTGATTCATATGAAAAGAAGATGCTTAACCTAGAAAGAAGTAGTAGAGCAGGCATCAGATGTAGTACAGGTAATTTGGGCAGTAGAACTGATTCATTCATATGAAAAGAAGATGCTTAACCTAGAAAGAAGTAGTAGAGCAGGCATCAGATGTAGTACAGGTAATTTGGGCAGTAGAACTGATTCATTCATATGAAAAGAAGATGCTAAAACTAGACAGAAATAGTAGAACACACATCAGCTAGAGTACAGGTAATATAAACAGTACACCAGCGTCATTCATATGACAAAAATATGCTAAACCTAGACAGAAATAGTATAACATGTGAGTACAAGTAATTTGGCCAGTACACATGATTGATTCATTTGGAAAGAAGATGCTAACTCTAGACAGAAGAAGTAGAACATGCATCAGATAGAGTGCAGGTAATTTAGGCAGTAGACCTAAATGTGTTCATCTGCACAGGTATAGTAGATGTTTACCAAATTGAGGGCCAAGTTCAGGCACTTGGAATAGGGAGGTGTAAGGTGCTAACAAATGGCATCTGCAACGGTACAGTAGAAATGTACCACATTTAGGTCCAGGTCCAGGCACTTGGAATAGGGAGGTGGAGGGTGCTGACAAATTGCTGATTATGTGAGATAACATGCGGTTACCAGTCATTTGGTCGAAAACCAAATGGTCGAATGACCATTTGATCGAAGTAAAATGGTCGGAAAAAAAAGGTCGAATTTTTTTAACATTATTTTACTTTATCTGTTTTCTTTATTAAAAAATATTTTTTAAGCAACCAAAACTATAAAAATAAAAATAAATAAATAAATAAATTCAACCTTTTTTTTCGAGCATTTTGATTCGATCAAATGGTCATTTGACCATTTATTTTCGACCAAATGACCGGACACCGTTTCCACCTCTGGCAGCTGAGAACGTAGAAGCTGATTACCCGAAATATCGTCGGATGTTCTAATTCCTACCCTCTGAAATACGAGGCAGCATTTATGTGCAACCGAAAACTATTTTAGATGCAATTTCCCAGTATGTTTGCAGTGTCAGCACTTCACGGCTGCAAGAATTACCTCCCAGCCCGGCTTTTAATTTCCCAGCTCTGGAAGCCCTGGCCCGGCGGTTGCTATCGTCAGGGGACATGCTCTACTGAATCGCACTCTGCAAGTGCGGCTAGAAATCTGTTCTTTTGAGAGCTCTGCTGCTGGAGCTTTGCCATATTTATTTATTTATTTGCATTTTTAAAGCGCTCACACAGCCCGGGGATATGTCAGCATGCATTTATATACCAATAGAAACAGCCAGCGTACCTCAGACTCTTGAAGGTAAATCCCTTTGCCATCTCTGCTCAAGTTGTGAAATACTTCTGTAAAGAGTAAAAAATGTTGAGTGTTAGTTTATTTGGTGAGCATACCCCCTGCAGGCATGTAAAACCAAAATATCAGTGCAATTCTTATCACGAAATTACAAGTTCTTTTTTTTATTTATTTGTTGGACAATTGCAAAATGCTTATATCCAGATTAGACAAGCCCGGGCAAAGCAAATAGGTTTTTGTTTTGATATGTCCAGTGCCGCCTGCAAAGCCTCAATACTGCCTTAATAGTCTTGGTAAAGTTGCCAAGTGATTAGACACTGCCCCACACATCCATATGCAAAGTGCAGCTTCAAGTATCACAATTATATCCCAGGAATGCCCTATTATGCCTGGCAAGTCACCACGGGCGCTATCATCATGTGTCAAATGCCACCCTAAATGCCCCAACAATGCCATCCTATACCTGTTGTATTCACCACATGTAAGGTATAGCCCACGTGTCCAGGTGCTGTCAACATATGGCAAGTGCACCCTCCAGCCTGTGCACTAACCATACGCAAGATGCACTTAATAGTTAAGCTTTTTATTGATCAAGTGATGGACCTTCATTAACAAAAGGCTTACTACTTAACGCCTCCTAGCAAAAACGAGAAAAAGCACACCTCATTGTGCAGAGAGAACTGATCACATTGGCAGCTGTTGCCCCACTTAGCATTGTAAAAAGATCGGGGGGAGGATGCAGGCTATGGGTAAAAACATTGTTGACTCGATAGGTGCATCACCACAAGAACTGCACTCTCAGTGACCTTGTACTAACCCTCACACTGTCTATTGTTATAATGCAGTATTATTATATGATTGTACAATATAATGCAAAACATGGACTTCAAAGCATGTGGTTGTTTTATGTAAATAATCCCTAAAAGGATGTTTTTTACCCAAATTCTTTTCTTATCTTGAAATAAAGTATATGTTATGTACCATACAAAGGTTGTGATCTACTGAATGAAAACACAGATTTATAGCACTACAATCTGTTAGATGAGTTGTGTATTACACCTGTAAGTGTAAAGAGGTAGCCTGAATCCCCCACCCCCATTCTTTTTACAGTGTATTTGTCCTCCTGATACAGGCCCCTCTGTAACAGAAAATAGGACCCCAACCCCCCCCCCCTTTTTACAAGTCCCACTTTGCATGCAATGCCACACCAAAAGAAAGCAATGAGGTTAACAGCGCGAGTAGTTACAACAATCAAGTGCAACTAAAGTACATACTGAAAGTTCACCTTTCAGAAGATCACAATGCCAAAAGAAAAACAAATGGGGGGATTAATGACATAACATCACCAAGGGAGTCCACATTTGCCACCTTCCAGTGTTCATGCCAATCATCAGGTTTGCTCCACTAGGTGTGGCCAAAGCAGTGGCTAGAAGCCAAAACTTGCAAAACCAAATAATTTCTTTCCTAAGGAAAGGAGATCTCTTAACCGCTCGCAGGCAATCTACTGAACTGAAGAATTGATCACTTTACAGACATGAAATGGGTGGTGTGCCCGGAATCCTTACCTAACCAGAATGCCTGGCAATGCAGTGGTTAATGGGGGCGTGCATTCTCTGAATTTGGATCAGGCACTAAAAGATACCAAAATAATGTCCCTTTTAGTTTGGGCTATTAGGTAGCACCAAATATAAGCCAAAGCTATTACATTAGAGTACAGCTAGGGAGAAATGGCATATGTGGAGGGATACAAAGCTTGTGGGTGCTGTTTGGTTATTTACCCACCCATTGACTGCCCATAGCCATGTCAATCCCTGTGGCACTTCCCACCCACTTTCTGCCCCTCCCCACCCAACACACATCCTCCTAGGATCTATTTGAGCTAGGGTTATCAAGTCTTAGAATCAAAGTTTGAGCTCCAAGCGCCCACCAGTGTTTTTTTTTTAAAGCAGTCTTCTGAAACTAACGTTTTATTGGACCTGTAAAGGTGCTACTGGTGTAATAAAAATATCTTAACCAGGTCTGCCTTCAGGCACTTGATTTATTATGCACTATGTGTTTCCTTCCCTGAAGTCCTGTTAAACATGGGCATTGGCAAATCCAACAGTTTTAGCTCGTGTTTACGTACTAGGTATTTGCCAGGCACTGCTTTTATATGCCCAAACACTGGCACCATTTTGCACCTGCTACCATCAATGGCCATTTATTACCACTACTGTAGTGCCTGGCAAGTGCCTTTCCTGTGCCTGCACAAAAGCCCAAACTGTTGGCATTGCTAATGCTTGATCTACTTGGCATGAACAGAATCCTGTTCTCGCTCCTGTCCACTTACCACTTTTCAAACAACTGGAAGCAAGAATGTGATAAAGGAAGATGGCGGTGAGAACTTCCACGGTTTGCAGCCTTAAAATAATATCAACAATAACGGGCTTGCATATTTAGCTGTGTGCCGGATTCTCCTGCTTCAAAGTGCTGTAATAATTGCTGCTATGATTGCCCAATTTTACCTTACTCAATCTATCAATCTCAAAATCAAACTCACAATGAGCGGCCTTGCCCCGTCTCTGAGGTGAGCCTTTTTAACCCATCAGCCATACTCCCGAAAGGCATCATTCTTGTAAGTTGTGCTAAAATACGCTTGCCTGTACTGACTGCTTTATATTGGTGTGTGTTTAAGGGAGGAGGTTGTACCCATTCCAATAGCCATGCAAACTTGCCTTTCACTATAGATGAGACTTGGGCATCAAGTCAAACTCTAAATCCTGAACTATGCCCAAAAGGCAAATGGATGTCCATGGACGATGATAGCGTGTCATTCATTCTTCTAAACCCAGGTGATTCACGTCAATTACCCAGATCCAAGAGCCAATGGAGGGAAATAGCGTATCTGGATCTCCCAGCAACCAATTGAACACAGATGTTATTGCAGCTGAAGTCAAATTGTTAGTTTTAGCAAGAGTTGGGATTGCTGCAAGTGACCGTCAGATCTGCCGAGTGCGTCCTTTCATTTGAGCTGATGCTAGGAGAGATTGCCAGGAGATGCCAGGAAGGGATGGAATGTATTTCATGCATTTCAGGCACCTGGCACATATTGAAATATTAATGCCAGGCTGCCAAAGATTGGCATCACTGCTGTTAAATAAGCCAAATTATTAGAGGGCGGAGGGGGGTTGCGGACTTTCGGCCAATCAAGAGGCTCAGAACAGGGATTTTACCACATGTCAAAAGCAGGAGGCTGCCATCTTCCAAGCCGGTACTAAGGTAAGTGCGCCCCCAAACACTCTTCTACTCCTTTCCCCATCTTCCAACACTAATTTCCACACCCCCTACCTGAACCGAACCCCTCCCCACTTACCTTGCACTCCTTCATCCCTTGCTGGTGCGAGGAACACTCTTTGTTCCCAGCACAGTTGTGTTGTGGAAATGGAAGGGAAAAAAGACCACTTGTAGTTCCTTCTTTCGGATCCATGGCAGCCATCTGGTTTTATGGTTATTTTTCAAGTTGAGAAATGGCAAACATGCCATTTCTCAACTTGACAAAAAACCCTATTAGTATCTGAGTACAATGTGTCGGGAGAGTAATAGCAATAAGCCCCTGCAGGCGTGGGCATTGCCGGGGCAGGTAATGCCTCGGACTAACGATAAAGCCCTTGTTTTGGGCTCCTAACTGGCCCGGGACATTAATTAGGATTTATTGCCTAGATAGATGGGAGCTACTTTGAATGGCAGAGGGCTTATAATTGCTGAAAACGCCATCTTACTAAAAAAAACACATTTCTCTTTTTCTCCTCCCTTTTCATGACTCATTTACTATCCAGATTACAGAGAATGTGCTTCGTTAAAACACAAAAAAACACATTCTTTGAAATCTGCTCCTGTGCCTGATATACGTTTACTTGCCTGCTGGGGGCCTCCTCATCCGGAATGAATACCTTCTCCACGACTGACGCTCCATTCTTAGTTGGTCTTCCGCTCCCAACCGTTCTATCCTGGCAGGAAAGAGAGGATGCCGGACAGGAAGCCGAGGAACAAGGGCAAAGTTTATGCCCGGGTGCTGCCTCAGTGAAGCCGACCGTATGCACCTCCCCCCTAGAAAAAGAAAAAAGAACCTGCTGGTAAGTTTTTTTTCTTTTTGTAGGACGGAGGTGCGGTGCGTGATAAGGGTGGTACAGGCATTCAGAACTTTTCATTGTTTTGGCAACTTCGCCCGTGAACATTATTGTCCACGACATCTTTGCATAGTGGTCGCTTGACGATGGCTGCTCCACAGGTTAAGCAGCAGTGCAGCAGCTGTAGTCAGAAAAGGACACTCAGAAGACCCCAGTTTCCTGTGCAAGGATGCTGTACCTGCAGCTACCTCTTCTTTTTTACAATTACACATGTCAGGTAGAGGTAGAGGGGCGAAGGTGGGCACTGGAGTAGAGGAACACACAGATTTTAACCAAAAGGGACACAAAAGGTTTAGGCCCGATTTACATAGACTGTCACTGGAGTAGATCATGAGATGACCTGGGCATGTGAGATGTGCTGTCCCTTCCTTATACCAGATTCACAAAGACACAAACTCAAGCAATTCCAGAGCTGCCCTTGAGCATCTCTGAGCCGCCCTTGAGCATCATGAGTTGCCCTTGAGCATCTCTGAGTTGCCTGGAGCATCTCTGAGTTGGCCTTGAGCATCTCTGAGCTGACCTTGAGCATCTCTGAGCTGCCCTTGAGCATCAAGAGTTGCCCTTGAGCATCTCTGAGCCGCCCTTGAGCATCATGAGTTGCGCTTGAGCATCTCTGAGTTGCCTGGAGCATCTCTGAGTTGACCTTGAGCATCTCTGAGCTGACCTTGAGTATCTCTGAGCTGCCCTTGAGCATCATGAGTTGCCCTTGAGCATCTTTGAGCCGCCCTTGAGCATCATGAGTTGCTCTTGAGCATCTCTGAGTTGCCTGGAGCATCTCTGAGTTGACTTTGAGCATCTCTGAGCTGACCTTGAGCATCTCTGAGCTGCCCTTGAGCATCGCTGATCCACCCTTGAATTGTATTTGCGTATGATCATCTCAAACATGCTCAAGGTCCCAGATTTGTGAATAAAGTATCAGGTATCGAGAGCGAATCTGAGGTGCCTGATTTGCTCAGCGCAGATATTAGTAAATTGGCTCCTCAGTGTCTACTCACTCACCTCTGGCCCCTCGAAACAAAAGCATAAGTCTACCAGACTACTTCAAGGAGCACCTTTGTTGGCCAAAGCCACTGAAATTAAGGATCGGAGCACTTTAAAATTACAGAAGAAACATAACAAGTGAACGATGCAGACAGCTCTCTACTGGAAAAACAGGATGACTACGAATTGCAGCAGTAACAGATCAACAGAGTGAAGCAAACACTCCTATGCAGGATGATACAGTTTCTAAATAGGACAGCAACACATCAACAGACGGCCGGATAACCATGTGTCTAATGATGGCTTGGAAGAAACCATGCCCATGTCTCTATTTAAGCAGGAATAGTAGTGGAGAGTAACCTTGCTAGGGGTAGCCTTCTCTGGCCGGCCCTTTGCAATGCTGCCCCTATGAGAGTGACTTTCATGCCTACATCCAAAAGGGTTCACTGCAGAGGCGTAGACAGGGTAGGGCCTAAGTGGGAAAGCCCCCCACCACAATATGTAAATGCCCACTCAGAAGCACTGTGAAGGCCTTTACAGATGTTAATGTCACTGCGGTGGGCCCAACTGTATTAGCTTCAGACCCCACTTGTTAGGCAATCCTGGTTACCCCTCTGACTCACTGTCTCTAAACAAGAAAGGAGCAGCGGCGCATGTATTTCGAGAATGGGATGTTGCTGTTGTGTTGTGAAATGGCACACGTTAAACAATGGCAATGCAGACACCATGGCCCGAAATGCGGTAGTGGCCGGACAGTGGTAGTGTGAGTGATGAATGTAGATGGAGCTGCCACCAGCCCATACCCTGCTCTGTGGACCATCCACAGGTGCCCAAAAACATACACTAGGGGCACAGGGTTGTACCCGCACCCATGGGTGCCATAAGGGTATCACATGGGTCTGTTCACCAAACCAAAAGAGAAAGCTGCACCACCAGGAGTCCCATATGAACTCCTGCATGGAAAACATGACAGAACACACAATAAAAAGCAGTAAAGGACAAGGATACGGAGGCCTTGTCCCTCCGATGCATTTCCAGCATCAGAGTTTCTCAACTTAAAAAACTACTAACAAAGATGGCCACCATGAATTAGGGGTACAGCCAGGAATCTACAACAAGCAGAAAAGAGAGTGTGGGTCACTATGCACCATGGTGCACTGGTGCATGAGTGGGCATGCGCTGGGTAGGTTATGTTCATTGAGCAACACCACCAAAAGAGAACTGGACTATTTGCAATGGCAAATAGCTGCAACAGTAAAGTGCTGGTGTCCGAAATGTGGGGCTGGTCTCTGACATACGGACAGCCTGTATTTTGCAAGTTTGAATCTTACGGCAGGACCAACTTAGCCTTTTATCCTGCCGGTGTCACTAGAGCTAGTTTCACTCAAAGTGGTGCTCTAATAATACATGGGGCCTCATTACGACCCAGGCGGTAAGTTACCGCCTGGGCCGTGACTTTACCACCATGGCGTAAACTACGTTTACGCCATGGTGGTTGGCGGACTTACCGCCCCATTCCGACCTTGGCGGGGCGGTAAGTCCCCAATCCCCATTTACCCTTCCCCATTCCCATTTTTGCCCCATAGGGCATAATGGGAGTGGGGAAGGCGTTAATTACGCCACCGTAAATTACGGTGGCGTAATTAACTCCATGGTCCCTTAGCGCCATGGATTTTAACACCTGCTAAAAGCAGGTGTTAAAAGCACCATGGCGCTAGGGGACCTCGTAATTGGCGGTAAGGGGTCGGCGCAGCTAACGCTGGCGTAAACCCCTTACCGCCAGGGTCGTAATGAGGCCCATGGTCACACAGCACTTAGAAGCTGGAGGAGCCTAGCATGAAGCACTTGCTTATGACTTTTGTTATGTCACATCTTTATTTGTAAAACGGATACATTTCAGGTATCATGGTTTGCGACCTGCATCACTGATGTGAACCATTAATTGGCTTTTGGTCACAAGTCATGACTTAATTTTGTCAAAAGCCACTGTGTGTCTATTACATGAATGTTTTGGCTTATGCTCATTGCCAGGGAAACCTGTGTTTGTGCGTGAGAGCGGATCTTAATGCAATTGGCAAAAACAAGTGATGGCTCCATACCTTGTAGATAATTGTGACTTATTACTAACTCTGTCAATGAAGAAGAGCACATTGATAAGCCAGGCTCAGAGTATGGAGTTTGGATTGCAAGACTATGGCAAATGTAAGTTTGTACATAATGCTGTGGTGGCAAAGGGACAAGGTGACAGGTCCATTTGCTGCTATAGAGATGCCTTACCTCCGTTGATCTCCATCCGCAACATGAAACAGACGAAATTCTCAAAGGTCAATTTCAGAGACGAATCCCCGTATCTTGTGACCATCAGGTTGGAGAACCGATTACTCAGTTTAATCCCTTGTGGAGAAAAAAAGATCAGGTGTCAGGCATACAGGTGATACAGGTTAAAGCTACTAACGCAGATCATTTCGTGTTTCAAAGCACTCTAGAAACTATGTTTGATTTTTCCCTAAGAATGTTTATTTTTTATTACTAAATATGGCATTGGCCAGGACGCATCCTATCTCCACATGTTCACACATACTTGCCCCTTATCCTAATTCCTAGTGTTATTTGACTGTTCCAATTCTCAGTAGTTTTATGCACTGCCATTGCAACCAGTTGCCCGCCTACCCGTTGCCCACTGGCAACCCTTCCAGACCTAGGGTCTGCATTTGTGTCCAAGCCCAGCCTGCTTTCTGCCCTATGGAAACTATGCATTTCCTATTTCATCTGCATTTTGCTGTTGCTTTGCCGCTGTCCCCTTTTGTTAGGATGCCATATTAGAATGCAGACATTCGCATAACAGAACGAATGAGAGATTTGTGTCTATGGCCTGAAAAATCCCACAAGGAAACGGAGTGACGATCAAGGGCTATGTAGGGGTTCTTAACCAAAGAGTATTAAAGTTATCGGCCTTATTACATGTTGGCCGGTGTGGAGCTAACATGCTGGTAATTAACGTTTAACAGCACATTTCCGCACGGGCCAACTACAAGTTGTCCGGTAGGTTGGAAGAATTACCAGCTGTAGTTAATTCCAGGTAATTCCAACACCCATCCGGCAAAAATCACTGGTATTACAGCCGATCGTCTATCATTTTGTCTCTGTAAATTCTCCTGGGACATTTGTTCAGTCATCCCCTAACAGAGCGACAAAAGCAGCGCCCCTCTCCCATTTCATGTTGCCACCTCAAGTCACTGAAGTGTTCATTTACTGAAACATACCTACAGGACCCCTGTGTTGAAACTCTCCATTCACTCCTCAACCCCTGCTCATATTTTAGGTGCAGGAGACTTCTTGTGTTTAAAGCCAAGGTCCATCGCAATAGTCCTTTTATGGACTACACCACAATAGTTTTGTTATTTTTGGCGATGTGGCCAAGAGGAATGGATTTCATCAGTTATATATTGACGGGTAACTTAAATCTCTTTTCCACTGCTTATACTAGCCTGTAGGGGTGTTCCTAGGCTGTAATAGACCTGGGGCTATGCTAATGTCGGAACTATCGGGACTGGGGGCTAGCTACCCTTTTGGTTGTAGCTCCTGAGATTCTATCCGGGGCTACAACCAAAAGACCAGGTGCTATAGCCCCCTTAGCCCCCCCTCCAGCCACGCTTCTGCCCCATGAACCTCCTTGCATTTCCTTTGGACTCCTACAGTCTTACCAAACTGTGCGCCTACTTTGATGTGACTCAGAATTCCTTTTCCTACTAGGCCACCTTTGAGACCATTCAAGAAACACACCAGTGTGTCTGTTTCGGTAAGTCCTCAAATACTATGCAATACTGTTCCCTGCATATCTGCGATCAAGAATACTTTTATAATTTCCATCAGTTCCCATGGAGAATCTGTGATTTTGTGTGTTCAAAGTCATACACGTGTGAATGAAGGCATGAGCAGTCCATGACCTTCAACCCTTAGGGCAGGAGATGTAGGTGAGCTGCAACAGCACAGACCTTTCCAGTCAACCCTTCAAGGTGACATCTCAATCGACTCATTGAAGTAGCTTCCTTGAATCCGATGCACCCCGCACCCAGATTCTCAGCACCCCCACTCATTCGTTCAGTGGTCATTGCATATTAGGAAACACAAGTAGAGGAGGGTACCTTTTGTTTCTGCAATGGCCTGCAGGTCCTGCAAGTTGATGTGTCCAGATCTACTGACGTCTCTTTTCTGAAACATTTCCTGGAAAGAGAAGGAAGCAAACGTTAGTGTTGGACTTACCCTTGTGATTCCATGTATTGCTCATGCTTGCAAAGGTGTGCACGTGGTGCAGCACAGGGGGGTGATCACACGCCTATCTGTATGGCTTTATATTGATCGAGCCATTGACTATGTGCATTTGGCAGAAAGATATCTTGATTTACACTCCACTTTACTTATGTAGTGAAGGTCTCCCAATAGCCAAAGGAGAATTATTGGGGCATGGTCCTGCTGTTGCCAGGCAACCGATTTAGCAGCATGCGAGCATAAGATGGCACAACCTCTTTACTTTGTACATCTTACCGCTTTTCATGCGAACAGATTGTTGATGACAACTATGCCATTATTACGAGTGAAGTGACACATATCCCACAAGCGGCTGCCCCCCTGATTGCTTGTACCCATTCTGAAGCCAAACGATGAATCCGACATACCTGATAAAGGACCAGCCGCTTCCACAGACTCCGGAATTCTTGCAGACTCAATGTTCCTGACGTATCAAGCTAGAGTAGAAGTTAAGGCCAATCCCACAGAGATGAAAGTGCCAAAAACGGATGCGCTATGGATGGTATGCGCAAACTGTAAAGCAAGCTTCAATCCTATTTTGTTTGCACGGACAAACTTAAACATATGACTTGTCGATGATATTGCAGAAAAGAAATAGAAGGACAACTTGGAAAGTCATACCAACAGGTTTTGGATCAACTGTGGACAGCAACTCCAGCCTATGTAGCCTCAACACAATGCAATGCACCTGATATTGCCCTACGGCTAGAGGGTTGAACCAAAGATGCCACTTGCCAACACTGGCTGGTCGCTAAAGGTTTGGGGTGGGGGTAAATCATGCCATCATCAAGGCTTGTAGCTTCGCAAGTGCTCCAGAATTGAGAAGAACCTCCTGCATTTCAGGATGTCGCTGAAACCAGCCCTTTTTTTCAGATCACCTGCGGTGCTGGATCGCAGCGAGGCACGGTGCTCTTTATTAGATTTCCAACCACTAGAAAATCCCTTCTACCTCTTCCCCCTCCTCTCTGTAGAGGGAAGAGATAGAAGGGATTTTCTAATGGTTGGAAATCGCCGCTCACCAAAGAAATAGTAAGTGAAGAAGGGCACACAGTTCTGTGCCATTTAGCACCCAAGAGACCAACCTCTAGTGAAGAGCAGCATTTAGACAATGGCCAACCATTAGGCCATCACCAAGTTAGATGGCGCTCTTATTTGCATGCTCCTTTGATATCAATATCGGCGGGCCTGATCATAATCAAACTAATGACATCGTTATGTCAAGAAACATTTACACTTTGGGTCTGCGAAATAAATTAAAAAACAAAGGCCAAAATGTTAAGTGCCAAGGGTGAGGTATCTCGTCCTTGGGATTACCTCCCCAGTGCCAAGGACGAGATAGCTCGTCCTTGGCACTTAAGGGGTTAATGAAGGAGAAAATGTTAGAAGGCTTTGCATGGTGAAATACTGAAATCACCAAAAAAGGCCTTGGCACTGGGGGGGGGGGGCCCATGGATTCCTGGGTCCACGCTTAGAAACCTCTAGGTGCGTTATAAATAACTTATCATATCACTATATGCTACCCTCACAAACATCTGTACAACATGTAATGTGTTTTCTTTAAGTTCAAAATTCCTTTAACTGTGACCTCTAAGATTACCCAGGCAATATCTGCCATGAAATTGGAAATAAACGACAACCATCACAACAAGTTTGCACCACTTATGAAATGAAAGGATACATCAAGCTGTGCCATGATTACTTTGCAGCCATCCAGGGTAAATTTGACCGGTTTCTGCCTTGAATCTGAGGGTGGGGGGAAGAGATCATTTTAGAGATTCGAGTTTCTGTAGGTGTTGCAAATCCAAATGTCCATTAAGTTCTCATGAAACTACCCCAGCTGTCTCTTTTACAGCACAGTCTATCTGCCCTTATGTATTAGAATTTGTGTCTACAACCTTCTGCAGAATTGCAATAGAGCAATATAGCTCTACACACATAATCCTTCTAAGTAGGGCTCTTGTACTCTATTCTCTTGGGAGAGTAGAATAGAGGTGTCTGGGGGTCATTCTGAGTTGAGCGGTAAGGGTTAACGGGCACCGGTAAGGATGCCGGTAAAACCTTACCGCCCAATTCCGAGGTTCCCTAGCGGGAACCGCAAAGGACGTGTGGTCAGACCACACGTCCTTAGCGGGTCCCGCTAAGGGACCTAGGAGCTAATAATGGTACCGCAATTTGTGGTACTGTTATTAGCGCCTTCCCCATTCCCATTGAGCCCTATGGGGGCTGAAATGGGAATGGCGAATGGTTTACTGAATGGGGATTTACCGGGTCCTCCAGGGTCGGAATGACCCGGTAAGTCCCCATTCAGCCAGACCGGACCTGGACCCGGTATTGGAGGCAGCCATGATGCTAATAGCACCACGGCTACCTCCAATCTCAGAATGACCCCCTCTGTGTTAGTTGTACTAGTATTCTTTGGCCGTCATTACGACTTTGGCAGTAGCCATGCCGCTATTGGTGGCATGGCTGCCGCAAAAATCGGATCCGGGTCTGGGTTCCTAGAATGGGGAATTACCAGGCCATTCCGAGTTCGGAGGGCCCGGTAATTCCTCCCTTCAGGAACCCGGGCCCGGACCTTCCCCATTCCCATTTCAGCCCCCATAGTGCTGAATGGGAATGGGAGAGGGAGCAAACAACGGGCCGATTACGAGCGGCCCGTTGTTTGCTCCCTCTTCCCCTTGCGGGACCCGCTCTGCACGTCTGGCAAAACCAGATGTGCAGAGCGGGTCCCGCGAGGGGACCTCATAATCAAGCGATAAGGGGTTGACGGCGCCGGCACCTTTACCAGCGCCGTTAACCCCTTACCGCCTGACTTATAATGAGGCCCTATAAGGACATCTTTTTCTGGTCAGCTTTCACCTCTGAGTCAGTGGGGGGTCATTACGAGGTAGGTGGTAAGGGATTACTGGCACCGGTAAGGACACCGGTGCCGGTAATCCCTTACCACCCTATTCTGAGGTCCCTTAGCAGTTCCCTTCCTTAACACCTGGTTTTACCAGGCATTATGGAAGGGACCTGTTAAGGGACTTCAGAGCTAATAACGGTACCGCAAATTGGCGTACCGTTATTAGCTCCATCCCCATTCCCATTGAGCCCTATGGGGGCTCGAATGGGAATGGGGAATGGTTCCCGGAATGGGGACTTATCGGGTCCTCCAAGGTTGGAATGACCCGGTAAGTCCCTATTTCGGGAACCCAGACCCAGAATGAGGTAAGGGGATAGCCATGGTGCTAACAGCACCATGGCTACCTCCAACCTCGTAATGACCCCCAATGTGTCTCCTTTCCTGCTAGTAAGATTAGTTTATATAGTTCAATATTTTACTCTGAAAGACAGATGAAGATTGGTCTTTGAATGACTAATTAAAATAACAGAAAAGGACCCAGAAGACTCATGTTCTTGTCTAAGGATTAGCCTTTTAGTGGATGTGGCCATGTTTAATGAAGGGAATGAAATCTCTCTGGAAATTAAGAAACTAGAAGAAAGCTAGTTTGCAATGTGTGTTTTACAGTCCTAGAAGAATCTAATACAATAATGAGTCTTTATTGGAGTTCTCATTTTGGCCAATCCCTGTCTGTACAGCATTTCATGTGAGAGTTAGACAGGTGTTTAAATAAAATTCCCTGTGAAATTTTACACAGGATTTTCATACAAAATGTACCTCACAAAAGAAGCAATCCACGCTGTTCAGAACCTAGAATGGAGCAGATCACAGCCATGGAATATTAATTGTGCGTCTAAGATCCCTTGGCTAACAAATTGAGTAACAATCGTAACTGAACGGACTTTGCCCGTTCAATAGCGTATTTTGGAATGAATAGTAATACTCCCAAAACTACACTTTAAAAGGCAAGCATTTGTGTTTAGAACCTATATTCTACTGAAAAGGAATGTTCCAAAGATGCTTACTTGACCAGTTCTTCTTATTCAGGAGTGTCTGCACCTGTCCAACGTTAATCTCAGGATTCTAGGAAAATGAGAAAGAGACACGCAAAGAATTAGTACGATGTACAATTATATATTTTGTTAGTATTCAAAATATCGGTGACTCAGGACTTCGTTTTGTTATGAAATGGTGCCTGTGCAGAAGTCTGCAGTAATGCATAGTTAAGTATTGCTTTATATACTTACAGTCTGAAAGAACTCATCAAAGCAACTTTCCCAAATCTTCTCATCGTGTTTGTCTGAAATTTCCTGTGTGGGGAAAAAGGGGCATCGTCATCATGGAGAATGTACAAAGAGTCTTGCCCTTGGCATTGTGGTTGGGTGCATTGTGGTTATTCTGCAGCACACAAAGTTAACAAGTCCTGCTGCCTAGCATGCTGCCTATCATGGAGCCTAGCATGCTGCCTATCATCAGTACGGCATATATAGATTTTCAAGGGTGTCACTACAAGCGATGAGGATATATTCCAGTGAGGGGGTTCCGAATGACTTCTGATTGACAAAGAGGGCAAAGGGTGAGGTGTTTCTTTTCTGCTCAAACACTCATGTGAAATTAACCTCGCTGTGGATTAGTGTCCATCTAAAGGTTTGTGTCACCACGTCAGAAACCCTCTTCTATCCCTGGTGCTGACCCCATGCCGGCAGTACAGGGGGTGCATAGGTGAGGTGCACATAGACAAGACAAAATAAAACATATATAGTGCCCCAGCTACTTTCTGCCTATTGTCACCTCCCTTACCCCTCCACACTACCGGAGACCAGAGGAGGAAATGCCAAAACCCCTGCTGTGAGGTCACACTGGTGGAATATGTCTTAGCTGGAGGGTATACTGTTTAGAATAGCCCTCTTGGTAATACATACAGCAAAGTACTATATACACAGGGAAGAGACAGGATTATGGAAGGAGGCTTGTCCCTTTGTACTTTTCGCTAGCTCATTTCACAGTCATTTTATGATGTCTGATGTCTACGATCTTTGTAGTCAATGGCCACCTTATGTTTAAAGGAATCCCAATTCCTTTGTCAAACCCTAGAACTTGAGTATTGATTCTAAAGTAGCTTTTTCATTTAGTGCTGCAAAGTATTACAAGATATCCTATTAAATGTTCTTTAATGTTGCTAAAATGTGCTGTTTAGAGTTTTTATGATTATCATTCCCATGTATTGCATTGCCACCAAATATCTTTTAAGTTGCGTTGGTATATTTCAAATGTACACCTCTTTCTTCGGATATGCTTACCTTTTGACACAGAATCTGCTCTCCATTTGCCCTAAAAAAAACAAGCAAATAATGAGTACACTTCATAATAGCCGCCTTATGGTTTGCAGCACACATGTATTTCTCTTTTCTATTTGCAAAGTTAAACTGCATATGACAGGCAAGCGAGAGAGCAGAGCATTTGATTGTCAGTAGTAGACAATAAATTCTATATAGCTAGTTTATTCATTTTGATACCACAGAGAAGATTATTTTTCCCTTGTGGCTCAAAGAATCTTCCCTAAATCTTAATTTGTAAGCGATGGAATGATAACCAAGCACCCTCTCTTTTTCAATACATCAAACACATAGGGCCTCATTACGAGGTAGGAGGTAGCCATGGTGCTATTAGCACCATGGCCACCCCCTTACCGCATTCCGGGTCCTCGAAATAGGGACTTACAGGGTCATTCCAACCTTGGAGGACCCGGTAAATCCCCATTCCGAGAACCATTCCCCATTCCCATTCGAGCCCCCATAGGGCTCAATGGGAATGGGGATGGAGCTAATAACGGGCCCGCCCGGTAAGGGCGCCTGGTAAGACCCGCTAAGGGACCTCGCAATAGGGCAGTAAGGGTTTACTGGCACCGGTCTCCTTACCGGTGCCGTTAACCCTTACCGCCCACCTCGTAATGAGGCCCTTAGAGCTGATATTATTCCAGTGAGTCTATCTACTATATCAAGGCCTCAGTTGAAAAGTGTTAATTATCTATTGAAGTCTTGCAAGTGGCCAAATACTGCAGGTACTGCGCAAAACACTAGGCAACACGCGAGTTGCCAGCTTTGCCAGGGTCCCCGATAAATGTGCTCTCCCATAGAGTAAAGGCACCGCTCGCCCATCGTATGCAACGGGACATGACCCTTCCTTCTTCTCCATAGAGATCTCCCACCATGCAACCATGGAGATGCCACACCCGCCAACACATTCAGCATTGTAGAAGGTGCCTTCTTCAAACCAATGTGATCAGGGCATACAAGGACCACCATTATCTCTGCTCTGTGTACCACGTGCACATCATGTTCTCAGGCCCCAGGTCTGCGAGGATGCAGCTGACATGAACGAAGCAAACTATTCCCAAGACTGGTAACAATGTCTTACTGGAGCGTGTGCTTCCGGGAGAAGACGCGAAGGATGAACTCGCACTCCTGGTCGGGGTCGGCTGTGGACGGGACAATGACGTATTCCCCAGGCACCAGGCGGAAGTCCTGTGTCACCTCGCGCTCGTTTATGAAGACACATTTCAGGTTCACGGGCGATTGCGTGTCGAAGAACTTTCTGGGCAGTCGTCTTTTCTCATTGTGGAACTAAATGAGAGAGCGGAAAAGAGAAAGAGGCACTTATAAGAATGAAGCTTTATGTTAATTTCTAACATAACTCTAAAACTTGAGGTGGATCTGGTCTTGCTGCGTCCATAATTACACCCAATATCTCTGTGGTTCCAACAGGTGTGCCCTTAACAGCTTCAATGACAGGGGCTCATTACAACTCTCTCCATTGCCGCTTCCCTGGGGTCACTGAGTTTTACAGCATTGCCAGTGCTTTGCAAAATATGATTGCATTATATAGAAAGGAATAGCTTCTTGTTGTCTGACCATGTTAGTAAATCATGCCTCATTTGTGTGCAGAACTTTCAACACCTTAACTCCATTGATTATTGAGATATATATATATATATATATATATATATATATATATATATATATATATATATATATATATATATATAATTTCCATTGGAAAGCATGTACACCCTGGCAGTCAAAGTATTAAAGTATGAATATATTCATGAGCAGAGTATTCTGCACATGTGACACATGCGCACGCCACCCCCCATTTCCTTAGAAATATCAGGTGGATTTTTGTAGCATTAGTCATTCGGAGAGTGTCAATATCAATAGGTCTCGCATGTTACACATCTGTCTTTAAAACAGGCACAGGGCTCTGTTTCAAAGTCAATAAGTAGTCTTTCTTCAGTGTTTTTTTCTGAAAGTGATACATGATGACCAGGAAACTGCAGCTTTCCAGTTGGAAAATAGCATGGGCTGTCTACAGAAGTCAATGAAGGCATAATGGGGCCTTCAGTGCTCTTCCTCAAGAGCAGAATCCACTCCATGTTTTCAGTGTCGCCACACAAAGTGCTTTTGAAAACACTGAGAATTGTATGGGCATTACTTGGTTAGTGGTAATCCCGAAAACATGGTGCAGTTGAAGCTCCTCAAGGTCAAACATGGAAACCCAATCATGGGAAAACCTAGTTCTACCCAATTACTGAATTACGTAAATAGGACATGAATACAACTGTAAGAATTAGCAGCATGTCAATTGCGCGTGTTGAGGATTGTCACTCAACACTATGATTTAGTCACCACAAAAGTGAGCCCTTGAA
This sequence comes from Ambystoma mexicanum, assembly GCF_040938575.1. Lineage (NCBI taxonomy): Eukaryota > Metazoa > Chordata > Amphibia > Caudata > Ambystomatidae > Ambystoma > Ambystoma mexicanum. The sequence continues at coordinate 1,103,117,758 of NC_090928.1, forward strand.
AAGCGGCTCCCAATATCGAAAGCCCGGAAGGGATCACACATTTGTGGCCGTTCAGCAGCCTCCACCCATTGGGCAACATTGGCACCAGCAGTGTCTGTATGCGGGAACTCACCTCATGTGGCACCTAGGAGAAAAACAACAACAAAAAATGGTTAAAACTGTGATTTTTAGTCAGCAGAGCAATTTACGCCTCCATTATTACTGTGGAGGGGATCCCACATTGACAGATTAGCAGAAGCATCAGTACCAAAATGGCAGAGAGTTTTTGTTACAGTATAATAGAAAATTGTTTCATGATATCAGACAAAAATAACACCTGGCCCCAGATTTAATAATCATAAGCATGGTAACATTTTGTCTAGTCCCCATAGTTACTCCATTTAAAATGTTCAGTTTCAATGACTGGTAGGAGGGCGCCTATATATTCTGAATATAACTAGTTGGCTAGTAAATACAGGAATATATATTCTACTAGGTTGTGATAACCGAATTCTGATAGGCAAAGAGAGCAAAGCTCAAGTTGTCTGTGATGTCACTCAGAAAAACTTTGTGTATGTTGCTCCCTGTGTCGCTTTTCCACCCTCCTGCACGGTCCCTGTTGGACTGGTATTGCAGTGTGTGTTTAGCTATGTTCACTCACCTCACCCCACCCCACAGCAACCCAAAAAAGGAGAAACATCAAATCGGACATGCAGTATCCCCCTGTAGTGATGTCATGGCAGTTGATTATGAATCCCATAATTCTCTCCCATGACGTCACAGTAAAAGGATACAGCATTCAGTAAGCAGTTGCTTATGGCTTCCGCCAAAAAGCAATCACAACATCTAATTTTCCATATCCAGCCAATCATCACGTTAGATGGCGAAATACCACCAGGGACTGACAGATATCCCATTTTGGGCACTTTGTGCAGCTGCATGCTTTGCACATGCACCTACTGTTTAATATCTCTCACGACACGCGCAGTTGACTTCATGCACTCCGATATGCGATGGCACAAGTTTTAATGAAGCACCACCCACCTTGAAGACAGAGAATCCGATATACAGAGGAGGCGACTGGTTCCGGTGCTTGTGGGTTTGCTTCTGAAGCAGAGACACCAGAACGTTGCATGAACCTTTGATCTTTTCCATTGGATCGCCTGCCTTGATTTTCAGCCGAAATTGCGGGTTCGTAGAAAACGTTTCTGAAAATAAAATGTTATTAGTCAATATTATGCAAAGGGAAAGTTACATATTAATAGTCATGTCCCAAAGGATACTTGGAGCCGGCCACCTCTGAAATGAGTTCACAATGCTCACTCTGTGCTTTCCTCCAGTCTAGGGGGTGCACGCCTCTCAGCTCTACTTGGCCATTGTACTTATCAAAGCAATACCCAATGCTGCCTCAATCAGACAGACCAAATACTCCAAGCCTTAGCTAGAAAGGCGATGGATGGACCCTGCCCATGCACCTCAAAAACAGAATCCTGAGAGCAGTCTATAAAGACTGGAGTGGAGTAACAAGCATTTAAGCTCCCACATTTTGCTAGGTGACCTGAGTCTTAATTCATCATCAAATTTTAAGAGAATGAGACAATGGAAAAATGATCTCCTGCCCTCAACTCTTGCTATTTGATGTGCTATGTCTTCGGGGAAATTTCATGCATAATCTGCAGTGCATTGGGCCTCCAACTCCCTCAATATTTCCAGCGGAACAAGGTTGCCGGTGCCATGTACGCCAGTTTCATTTAGCCTGATCAACAGTCATGCTGGCGGGTCCTTTCCTCTTACCTCTGAAGCTCATTCGTCCGCCTGCTGATTCTCCAGCGATCCAGCTGCCAGTCTGCATGGAAAGTGTCCACTTCTTGCCATTTTCCAAGCTCATCAGATCCGGCGTTAGCTTGCAAATGACAAGCTCGACAAAGTGCGCCTTGAAGTCTTCCATAGACATCCTGCGAGGATTTATTAAGACACAATGTCATTACATAGAAGAAACCAAGTAATGCTTATATATCCAAACATTGAACTTTGCAAGGCGCCTGTATTTCTGTCTACATCTCCGCTCTGATAAATGTTGTCAATTTAACTTCTTGTATAAGACATTTGCTTCCCACTAAGAATTGATCTGTATATAGTAATCTTGCTGTCATTAAATATGGCACTGTTCCCCACTTGTCTTTGGCAATTGAATTGGTATCTAGTTCTATTGATGAACCATATATGAACTTCCCCAAAAAGAGAAGTTGCACCAGTTGTGGGCAACATGATGTGGGTGTGAACGTGAAAATATCACCGGCTACAAGTGCGCAACACTAGGACTCACTTACCAGAATTCTCCGTCTTCTCTGGTTCTCCGCAGTAAAACTCTTTCCTTTAAGCTGAGTTGCTCCCATTTCGATGAACTGGTAAAGGACAAAATACACATGTGGTGATGTAAATACACTTGTTTAAATAGTTTTCTGGTTACTTTTCAAAATGCTATAAATTAATACACATTTCGGGTTGGTAGGTCTCTGTAATCTGAAGTGTGTGTGTGTGTATGTGTGTGCAAGTGTGTACATTTGACTGTGACCACCTAGATCCTTGACACTCCCAAGTGTGAACATTTGGGAGAGTGGATTATGGATTGTGTCAAGAAGGCTCCTGTGATGTACAATACATTGTACGGAAATGCTGAGAATGTGGGCTGGAAAAACTGCATTATTGCAATGTATGTCACTGATTCTGGTATAATGCAGGAACTGTACCCTTTGTTTACATGAGCACACAGACACAGTCAGAACTGTGCTTTGTAGCTTCATTCTCAGACACAGTCAGAACTGCGCTGTGTAGCTTCATACTCACCAATCACTCCAGTCCCCTTTCCATTCAATCTTGCCCCAGGGATTTCTCAGCCTCACTAGAAATTCAGATCCACTTTTGCTGCTCACCTGCCAAGTATGTCAAAAACATGGAGTTAATGGGGCTAATGCCGCAGAAAAAGAAAGCACAATACACAATTTACATCTCAACACAGTTTGCCTGGATGCGGATCAAGTTGGGAGTGCATGTGCAGATTGCAAAGCACACCTGAATGCACCTGATAGTATGCGAGAATTGCATTCCCATGAACGCTTTTAAGACCGATGAGCCGGAAGGGGTGACCTGTGCACCGGTTCCTAATGTCCCACCCAGTACCTATTACCCATTCCCTTCCTAGGTTCCTCATTTACTTAAGTCATGTGAACATGGCTCTGTGACACTATTGGGCCTCATTACAAGTTTGCTGGTCCGGTAGTCGGTGCCGGTAAGCTACCAGCACCGTTGCTACCGGACCGACAAACAACGAGTTCTGTGGACGGGTGCCCTCCCGCCCACCAGGTCTGACCTGGCAGGGAAACGGCACCCGCCCACAGACACAGACGGTAGCAGCGGCACCATTGTGAATGGTGCCGGTGCTACCGTGCTCCCTATTCCCATTGAGTCTTATGTGGCTCAAATCGGAAGGGGGAGCATTTAATTCCAGCATCCATGAAAGGGCAATTAGTCTGGCGAGGCCGTAATGACCTGGTAATTGCCCATTCGCGGGTGCCAAAATAATTTGCAAGTTTGGCGGCAGCCTGGCGGTTTTACCGTCAAGGCTACCGCCAAACTTGTAATGCAAGACTACTCTTTCATTTGAAACAAGCACTGAGTCATGGAAGCGGATGTCGAACAGAATGGCCACCCTCCACCCCCCCAATAGACCTGTAAACACCTACATTCTAAATGGTAATAAAATACCCCGAATAATCTGTTATTGGGACCATCACAGATGTTCCCCATAGACTGTGCCTCTTTCAACCCAAGGAAGACGGATATGGGGCGCTTACCTTTCTGATCCCGGTGAGAGTGTATGCGTGGCCGGCAACAAGCCCGTTCTCCAAGATCCTTTCTTCCTGTAAAGAGAGAAATAGATTAAAGCTTCTCCATCAGGTCAGAAGAGCAGGATGAGCTCCTTGTGCACTGCTGTTGCTTTCTGCATCATGGCCAAAACAATCCTGCTCCTTTAGGAGAGGGTGTAGGGACTTCAGACTCTCCCAGTGCACGTTGCAGAGTAACCGTAAGAGGGTCTGCTAGTGGCCTATATCATGCTGGATTCGACCTTTAATGTCTTACATTATGGTGAGCCTGTGCTTGGAGTCCCTGCACCAAATATGTGGACATCCCCTGCCGATCATTGAAATACCCAGAGACTCCCTGTGTTCATTGATTCTGTGTTGAACTCTCTTAATACAGATGACCACGGTTACTTTGCCTTTTGATTATTCGGTTAAAAAAAAAAACATATTTTGTTTTTGTGATTATTCCAGTTTATCTACAATTTTCTTCAGTTGTCTTGGGAGGATAGCTCAGGGAAAACATGCTCGCCTTGGAAGCAAGACACAGGTTCAATCCCCAGGTCGGTGCTTAGAAATGTCTGGGTATTAAGCGCGTTATAATTAACCTACCATATCATATCATTCAAAATGATCCTATAAAATGTGTCTACAATCTGATAAGCAAGTCTATGGGAGTTCGAAAGTGAATGCTTTGAACCATCATTTCATATTATTTTTCCAATAAAATGTACCAAAACCCATCACCATGGCAAACCTCTCTTTTCAACATTTTAACTTATATTTTTATAAAGTTAGATATGATGTTTTCCTGTTTACTATGTCACCAGAGCCTGACTGTTCTTGTACATTCGTGCTACATTTGAATCTTAAAAGGTTAACGTTGCCAACGATGGTTATAGTTAGCTAGCCATGTAATCTGTAGGGAGATAGAATGGGTGTGTGGAATTCCATTAAGAACTGGGGCAGGAAGGTAAACATGGAAGACAGACTACACTAGTGCACCATCACTGACTTTGAAGAAGGACTAATTAATGGTACACCTGCAGACAGTGAAAAGTAAATTGCCGTCATTAGCATTCGTTTCTAAATAGAAAATGAAGCTCGTCTTAATAGCAGAGAGCTCTTCAATAAAACCCGGGCCCAGCTTGTCTGTCCAACAATAACCTCCAAGCATCGACAGAAATATTGAAAAAAGCATTTCAACTCGTAAAGGTGCATTTTAAACACTCTGTAAATAGGTTCATAATAGTGCCCAAATGTTACCTTCAATGCCTTATTAAACACAACCATATTTGCCAAACATTGCCATGCCATGTGAAAACATACCCTTCACACAGACGTGATTTTTTAGTCAATAGCACTTTGCATGTTGGCTCTTCTTAGTTAATATCTGTACCTGGAAGAAGTAAACTCCCAGTCTAAAAATGTCAAATTTTGTTGGCAGAAAATCAAGAACTTGCTGAAAATGTGAACGTATAAGTTTAAGGGACATGGCACAGCCTTGTGTGACCTGTGGTGCTCAATTTGTGACCACATTATGACATGAATTCATATCTTGCTTTATATTTTCTTGTGGTAATATTACAATCACACCTCAAGTTGGATTTCACATTTTAATCATGCCTGTCACATAATTTAAGCTTTCCCGATATAGGAAACAGAGTAGAAAATTGTTTTGTGCTTATCATAAATCTTCCTCGGGACTCTCAATATTTATAGTGACAAAGTTCCACTATGCCTGTTGTTCCGTGGCAATGAAGACTGAATGCTTGGTTCTGAGTTTATTTTTGTAAATATGTCTTACCCCTGAAAGTGTCTGGCAACCCATTAAGGAGCCGCTATAGGCTGCTCTGAGCAGGATGTCCCACAGGCCGGGAGGAGATTCTTCCAGCTTGATTGAAATATTGACTCCACCTGTAAAGTCTACCAGTGCTTCGGACACCTGGCCAATCTGCATGTCTTCATAGGAACCACAGACCCTGAAAAGAACAATAGGATTAAAGAGTGCAATGTTTTTAAACATTTTATAATTGTTCAACTCATCTCCCTTGCATTCCACAGGGCTATTGTCTTTGATTGCAATTTCTTTATTTGAACTTCACTGATATCATGGATCACTTACTTTGCATAAGCTTTCTCCAAGAGTGCGCCCCAAAACAGGTTCTTGTGAATAGAGGACACGAAGATCAGCTTTCCATCCTCGTTTACGGGCAGTTGGTCATCAACCACCACATCGACCCACTCTCCAAAACGCCAGAACTGAAAAAAGATTAACAAAGGAAATCTAATCAATACATCGGTCTAGGCACCATTGGCTCTGTACGCCATCCTTCCAAAATTGATCAACTGAGTACCTTTAAATTGGTTAATAATAACAGCTATTATTACAGCGCTGAGAAGTAGGAGGAATATGGCATGAAGCGCTGTACACATCCTGACATTATTAAGCCATGCATTAAGTGCTCTCCAAAGGATTGCACGGACCCTTGTGACAAAAAAGTAGGACGGCCATTACTCTGCCATATTTCCACACTGGTTTATTTTTGCCAACATGGACTCTTCGTTCCTCAACCAAAATTGGAATCAACCTAATGTCAATTATTCATTCAAACAGACCCTTCAAAGCATAAAAGATACTTACCCGGAAGTGAAAAATGCCAGCATAGTTCTTCTCAAAGCTTTGGTTTTGAGGCACAACATTTGCCAGGATATCTTTATGGAACGTCAATGATGCCAGGGCAGCTAAGAACCAGCAGTTTTCTGTGAAAGAAGAACATGTTGCAAATTATACTCTCAGACCAGTGTTCGAGGGAAAGAAACAGAGATTCATAGGAAATAAACTGCATGACTCACCCAGCATTGACATACACTGTGGGAAATTGCCCTATCTACATACCTATCAACTCTCTGGCATTTGGTGGGTACCTCCTGCCCTGGAGTCAGGTCTCCCTACGCAAACCCCACACACCCAATACATTACACTGGGATATCACCCACAAACAACGCCTATTTGCACCTGGCTTGCAGCATCAATGCATTGAGAGTTATGCACCCACTGGCATTAAGACTTTGGGCATGGTTACAGCACAGAGAACTGGCAGGACTTTGCATTGGGTGCAAGCCAAAAAACCTGCACTGATGTTGGGACACAACGTGCACCATACCACAGTATAGGTCCACTGGTCCACAACAACTAGCATGCACTATTGCATTTGTATGCTGGTGCAATCATGTTTTTTTCTTTGCATTCAAGCACTTGTAGGTCTGCATATATAATGGGGAAATCCAAGTCCCAGAATACAAAGTAAAGACCAGAACTGGACGTTCATCTTCAGAATGGAATGGGACATGTAAGCATGTATGCTGGTCGGCAATACTGCGGAGCAAGGAGCTTCCCGTGGAAGAGGTGGGGTTCTCTCAGAATTTGCTGACGGTGCCTCCACCTCAACCTTTGAGGAGGTTATGGATTGCTGTGAATGCTTGCCTCGCTGAGTGCTTGCCTCTCTGAGCACTTGCCTGTTTTCCCTCTGAGCACTTGCCTCTATAAGCATTTGCCTCTCCACACGTCTTTTTGCCTCTCTCAGACCTTGACACTAAGAGCACTCGTATCTGAGCAATTGACTCACTGTGCACTTGCCTGAGTCCTTTCCTCTCTGAGTGCTTTCCTCTCTGAGTGCTTGACTCTCTGAGCACTTTCATACGTACTTGCCTAACTGCAAGCTTATCTCGGCGAGTGCTTGCCTCTTTGACTCTCTGAGCCCTTACCCTTCTAAGCACTTATCTCTGAGTGCTTGCCTCTGACTCTGTGAGTCATTGCCCTTCTAAGCACTTTCTTTCTGAGCACTTGCCTCTCTAAGTGCTTGCTTTTCTGAGCACTTTACTCTCTGAGTGCTTAGCTTTCTAAGACCTTGCCTCTCTGAGCACTTGCATCTCTAAAGTGCTTGCTATTCTGAGCACTTGCTTCTCTGAGCACTTGCCTCTCTAAGTCCTTGCTTTTCTGAGCACTTTGCTCTCTGAGCGCTTGCCTCTCTGAGCACTTACCGCATTATAAAAGCCAGAATTACCTGAGAGGCCCTGATGGAGGTCAAATCTGCTCGCATTTGTTGCAAAGAATTGCGGATTCTTCTCTATCTCCTGTAAAAGGGAACAAGTGAAAGAAGTTAAAATCAAGGAATATATTAATAAATCTCTACTTTGCTCAATCTGTCATGTACTGAATTTGTTATACACAGTCTAAGGCAACCAGTTACTTAGTGCACCCCAAATTTCAAAGCCATTGCCCCTCTACCAGCAGACTGGACAGATGCTGGGCGACTTCTTCAGAGGGACTGGTCACCAACCCCTCTTGAAGGGGATGGACAGTTTGGCAGAAAAGGCTTTTTATTACATTTGGGGAAGAGCATTATCCGAAGAGATATTGACCCTGCCTGGGGTCCATAAATTGTTAGCACTTTGTGGTAAAATAGAATTCCGGCTGCAAGGACTTCCGGCTGTTTGGCTGCTGCTGCAGTCGGAATGTGTGCAATCCGGTAATAACAGAGAATATATACTATACAATAGAGGCCAGACACCTGTGTCTCTGTAGGTGTTTGGGATTGTGACTCCTGTAATCCCTTTGCATAGACCATGTTGGATGTGGGTGATGGGAGTTGCAGTCCAAAACATATGGAGACCCAAGCTAGTAGACCCCTGCTCTATACTATCAAGAGCGACTGGGCGTTATTTGCTCAGGACGTACTGCGAGTAATGGCCCCTTGAATCGCGTTAAACGCTGTTGCTGCACTCAGGAGCTTAATTCAGACTTCAGGGCCTACAGCTCCCAAACAGCCCTCTGCAGGGGTCTATAAAGTATTGACTCCATTCCAAGCATTTAGAGGTGCCCGAGCTACAGGCCTGAGCAAAACAAGGGCATTTAACAAGGGTCCCCAGGCCGATAACACCCGATCCGGCCTGCTGGAGAGGGTGTTAATGCATTAGCACACTGGGTTGCCAATCCGGTAACCCGTGGTAATGGGAGCAGGGTATTTTGTTTGAATGAACGGGACACCGCTCACTGCGTCCCGTTCATTCAAACAAAACACTGTCCTAAGATGGCCACCACAGCGCTGGAAGGTGGGGCTCCTTACGGAGCAAGCCCCTCTTTCATTTCCATGGTGGCCTGGAGGGTGAGAGGGCAAGATGGCGGGCGGGGGAACCATCCTGCAGGATGCTCGGCAAGCGGGCTGAGATTATCAATTTCAGCCACAATCCGAGCAACCTAGCTGGTTGCCTCTCCCGCCCGAGGTGCCAAAAAGCATTATTGCCCCGCTCCATTGTCAACACTTAATTGGCAATGGAGCTGGCCATTTTCAATATGGCGTTTGAGCATAGTTATTTTTTGCAGAAAAGTCAAGTGATCAAAAAGAACAACTCAATAAAAAAAGAACATGACTAATTAGTACATGTGGTGACCAGAATACCATCGTGTTGAGAGGAAGAGAGAGGCTGTGCGACCAATCACAGATCGCACGGAGAAACTGTGCAGGTTGCTGTTTGCAAAAGGCACAGCCCTGACTCCGCCCATCCCACCCAACAATTTGCAAGCTACGTCTGCACAGCTCGAGACAACCCCCTCTATTGTACAGCTTCACAACACCCTTTGTTTGAGCTCAGTTGCTTCTGTTGTACAAACCTCCTTATTAGCCTGTGACTAATGAGGAGATACAAGGTCCTCGCCTCGGACCTGTGGATGACGGATAATTACACCGCCCACAGGTTACATCCATAATAACAATTTGAAATATCCTGGTTTCAATATCGGTCACATGAAAGCAGAGCAGTGCGTGTTTTGAGCGTCCTGTGAGCTCTAATTATGAGCTTAGAATTGCTTTAATAAAAATTGCTGCTGACAAAGAGGAATTTTGCTCGTGCGTGTGATGTACTGTTAGGCACCTCTCCAACTCCCCGAAAACGTGTTGAAAATGAATGCAGTGCCTTTGCAAAAAAACATTAAATACTTGCGCGCCATCTTGAGGCAGGAGAGTGAAATGCATTCTTGCCCCAGAATGGCATTGGTCGTTGCTTACGAAAAACAGGGAAAGCTACTGAGCTGTTGAACGTGATGTTTGTTTTTCATACCTGAGCAGCGAGTCAACGATTGAATTGACATTATGCATGACGCTTACATGGAGCAGAGTTTAATGATCACAATTCTAGGTAGAGACAATGGGAGGCAGGGAGGTGGTGCAACTTACACATGCGGACTACAGGATGTGAGCTCACCACTAAGGAAGGCTATTCCCCGGCTTGAACCACAAACTTATTATACCCATTGAGCATAAAACGTTCTGCTTAAAACAAGGAAAGGCAAAGGGGAAAGGTTGAATGTTGGGGAGAAGACCTATACAATCCATTAGCACCCTGGGCGGGGGAGTCAGCCAATCAAGTGGTTAGTAACCCGGGCTGACACTACCAGTAAAAGCCTGCGTTATATGCTGCCTGATGGCCGGTCGCTCCCAACCGCCATCTTCCCCCCACCCAACCCTTTTTAAAAAAAAAAAATCGCTCCCCCCAATCCGTCTTACCTGTTAGCTGCGGTGGCGAATCCCGCTGCCGCAGCTGCTTCTGCTCCCGTCCCCGCATTAACCACCATGGAAATGGAAGAGTGGCTCCATATTGAGCCCCGCCTTCCTCTTCCATGGCGGAATGTTGGTAGAATATGTTATCTCTGTGAACGTGCACAGAAAGAAAACACTTTCCTTTAAATGCTACATGGGTGCTAATGGCGATTAGTGGCTGGGCCCAACAGGTGAGGAATGGCCTGCTCCCCTCTTTACGGGACACTTGCTTCGCTCTGGCCCATAACTTAGGTGGCGAGCCTTTACCCACAGGTTGGGCCTGCCACCTCGGGGCATATCGCCTCATTAGTACCCTGGAAATGGGACACTGGCCAATCAGTATGCTCGGAACACGGGTTGTACTATTTGGTAAAAGACCATGTTGCAAGCAGTCTGGGTGCTGCTAACCGGTGCTGCATTCCCCCCCCCCTGCCCAAAGCGCCTCTGTAGTTCCCTACGTGGGTGCTAAGAGTGTGTATTTCATTTTTTCTTTTTTTTTTTTTTAAATAAACGTACCTTTGCTGCACAGCACCCTTTCCCGAGTCCGTTTTAAATGTTTGTGATGTCACAGTCATCAACACTGAAAATGGACTTAGGAACCACTGCGCAGCACTGGGCACGCAGCAACAGTAGTTTTATTTTTTTTCTTTTTTCTTTAATAAATCACACCATTAGCAACCATGAAGGGAACTACACGGGTGCTAATGGCGATAACCCCTTTGGCGGCAGGCCGTTACCGATTGGGTCGGCCCATCGCCTCAGGGCATATCGCCTCAGGGCATATCGCCCCCTGCCATTGCGGTGTCTGCATTTGAAATGTAAGATTCCAATGTTCAAATGATGCTTTATTCACCAGGACCTCATTCCGTACCTAGTGTTATTTCACCCATAAACCAAGATAAATTTCTTTGATGCTGCTGCCCTTTACCTCGGTCTTCAGGGACCTTAACGAATGGTATTTCCATTGCTCTGTTTATATACAGCTTATTTACACCCGGGCGAGGGGGCGCGACCAATCAGGTTGCTCGGATCGCAGGCTGAATACCACAATCGAAGCCACCTTCTGAGCAGCCTTAAGGCTGTTTCTCTGTGCTGTCATCTTTACCCCACCCTCCCCTCAGGCACTGCTTCTGCACTCTCTGACCCCTATTCCACTCACCTTATTCTTTTGGCGGCGGTGCAACCACTGCTCCTGCTTGTGTCTTGGGCGGCAGTGGAAATTGAAGCGGACGGCCATCTTTAGTCAGTATTTTGTTGGAATGCCTCCCGTTCATTCAAACAAAATATATTGCTATCAGCACCGCAGGTTTCCAGATTGAAAACCCAGGTGCTAATGGCAGTAACACCTATTACGGCCCACCGGATCGGGTATTATTTCCATAATAGAACTTTGAATTCTTTCAGTTCAAACGAAAACAATTCTATGGCAGAGTGTAATAATTATATTTACAGACCAGACCCTCGGGCCTTACTTGGAGAATGTGCCCTGAAGATCGCCTTAAAGGCCTGCGTGCAGCAAGGGTTTCTGGTCCCATATCCCCTGTATGGCCAACGGGCAGTGTCTACAAAGCGATTATGTGTTGTTTTAGAGATGTAAAAAGTTGCATGAACAGAGGACAGAAATGTGCCAGGGGTATATGCGAGGGTGGGGGGGCGCTGTCTGGCAGCATGTAGCCGCATGAGGATGGGGCAAGGCAGAGGCGGGTCTTCAAATATCCTTCTAGGGCACATCTGCCAAGTCAGACCGGCAAAGAATCGGAGCAGGAGTGGGGGGAAGGCTCAAGGCCAGGCTGCCTCTGCCAGGTGCAGCCTAGCAAAGAATCAGAACAGTGGCGGGTGGTTTAAGGTTCTGGATTGTATCTACCAGGAGCGACCCAGGTTTCAGCTAAAGTGCCGAAGTGGGATGGAGATCAAGAAGAGTGAAGTCAGGAGCGGCCCAGGCAGGGAGGGGAGTGGTGCCAGTGGCAGGTTTTGCAGTGGCCCTTCCGCGATGAGAGGGAGCGTGGCACTGAAACCAATGATACTCATTGGTCGACCTGCACGATTTGCAAGCTATACCATAATGCACGGCCCACACATTGACCAATCGGGAAACACACCCAACATTCCACTGCACATAAGGAGGCAATATGCCCCGAGGTGGTGGGCTCACCCATTGGGTAACGGCCCACTGCCCAAGTTAAGGGCCTGAGTGAAGCGAGGGTCCTTTAACAAGAGTGGCAGGTTGCTAACCTACAAGGCGGGCCCAGCCAACAACGGGCATATTGCCATTAGTCTAGATGACTGCACAGTGCCAATGGTGGTTTGTGAATATAACCTGCGTTCCGAGCATTTTCATTGGCTCCGGGCGCCTCCCAGGGTGCTAATGGATAGCATGAGTCTTCTCCCCCAACATTCCACTTCTGCTTAGAATTGCCCTGTTTTAAACAGAACATTCTACCCACATTGGGTGGAATAGTTTAATAGCAACACAGCCTTCTTCCTTGCACCCTTACCCCCTGAAAATGGCCCTTTTAGTGCATTATTATTTTGGTAAATGAGGGCTCTACTTATATAATATTGATTTGTCAATGAATGTAAACCATAAAATACTTATACAAGAATTCCCCCGTCACCCAAGGGTTCAAACGATGCCGTAAAAGCCGGAACATACAACAGATGTATATGTTTATATATAAGCGTATGGCTGTATGCATATGGATTTCTATAGTGAGAATGTAGCTGGCAAGCAAGGCATCTTCAATACAGTCAGTACAAAAAAGAAGGTGGGTGAGGCGCGCACTCCCGGTCCTGGTCAATTAAACCTGTTGCAAAAAATAGGTAGCTGGGTCACATCCCAAAATGGACAAATATTCACAGGGTTAGATCCCTTCTGCTGAAAATCAGGTACTCAGTATTAACAGGGTTAGATCCCTTGCTGCAAATCAGGTAGTCAGTATTAACAGGGTTAGATCCCTTGCTGCAAATCAGGTAGTCAGTATTAACAGGGTTAGATCCCTTGCTGCAAATCAGGTAGTCAGTATTAACAGGGTTAGATCCCTTGCTGCAAATCAGGTAGTCAGTATTAACAGGGTTAGATCCCTCAGCTGCAGTTCTGTGGTCTGTGGTTGTTCTCCTCCTAGCGCTTTCTTATCTCAAATGATCATCAAATTTGGGAAGGACTTGTGCTTTGGAGGGGTGTCGGTTGCTGGTCACCTGAACAGAAAAAAACGTTTTCACTACAGCTACCAGAATCCTTTGAGTCTAATTAGACACACCTGCTCAACAGCCTCCCTGATGATTATTTGAGATAAGAAAGCGCTAGGAGGAGAACAACTACAGACCACAGAACTGCAGCTGAGGGATTTAACCCTGTTATTACTGAGTACCTGATTTGCAGCAAGGGATCTAACCCTGTGAATATTTGTCCATTTTGGGATTTGACCCAGCTACTTATTATATTTTTTGCAACAGGTTCAATTGACCAGAACCGGGAGTGCGCGCCTTACCCACCTTCTTTTTTGTACATCTTCAATACAGGTTTGATCAGTGATGTATTTATTTATTTATTTTTGGATAGGGCCCTACATGCCCGAAGGCCTCAGAGCGCAGATTCCCAAACCTCTTATGCTGAGCACAGCGTTGAGCAAATAAAACACTGCTGTCATGCCCCCCAAATGCCAGAGCTGGTTATGTTTTCTACAGAACACTGTTACCGGCTTCCCATCTGGAAGACCCTGGCGCAAGCCCTGGACATTCTCCAGACCACCCTGGGGGACTTAGGGGAAATGCTTAATTTTTGGGCGTGTTTGCCAGGGCTCAGCCCTGGTACTTTTTTCTGAGCCCCTGCACTTATTGTCTCAGACACAATTTGATTATGGCGTGGTGTTTTGGCAACTTTATTATTTTACCCGACAGTCGCATAATAAACAACACCTATAGAATCAGAGCAACACGTAAATGATTGTGTTTGAAGACACAGCTGAACTTGTGTTATGTTATTTTAAGTGCATGCTGAAAGGCAGGGGCGTTGCTAGGGGGGGGGCTAAGGGGGCTATAGCCCCTGATCTTTTGGTTGTAGCCCCGGATAGAATCTCAGGAGCTACAGCCAAAAGACTAGCTAGCCCCCAGTCCCAACAGTTCCGACTCCAGCGTAGCCGCGGGTCTTTTCCAGACCTAGCAACTCCCCTGCTGAAAGGCATTTGTAAATCACGCATCTGCCCCACGGAGTGCATCCGCCACCACGATAGGCTGCTGGAGTTTCAGCTTTAACCCCATATATGTTGCCAGCACGGGGAGCAGCCGTGGCTAGTGGCAACAGTGGGCGGGGGGCTGCCAATCCTGACGTGCCATGGGCGTGTTAGAAAGTATTTAATCCCCAGCACTTTATTCTTTTACAAATTAAGCACCGCTGAGGACGCAGACCCCACAGTTTTAATACCAGGGAGCTAGATCCAAATGAAGTACATTATAAAAGTCTCTAGGTCATCCCACAATGCCATGGGGCATTGGGTGCCTGGAAGCATTCTGCAAACGGAGACGAGCACCTTAAAAATCAGCAATACACGTGGTTACAAAACCTAAAGGCCAGGCGTACTCACGTGAGGCCGCTTCCACTGGATGGTGGCGGGCATCTTCTTCAGCAGGTCCCCGTAGCCGATGGACCGGAGGGTCGCCGGAAAGGCCTCGTCCACGTAGAGTTTCTTGGTGCGCGCGCACAGCTCCAGCAGGGTGCGGTAGTCCTGGTTCAGAAGCCTCCGAGGCTTCCGGAAGGTTCCGGTCCGCACCGGCCGCTTGGCCTTCTTGTCCACCACCGAAAAGCCCTTCTTGAATGGCATGGTGAAGCGGGGGGTGTGTGGCAGGGGACCCACCTGCTCCGCTGCCGTCACGAAAATGTCTCTTTCTGGAAGGTTCTAGAAAATAGTAAATAACGGCCAGATGTTAACAGGCGGCTCGTGCTCTCTGGCATGGCTTGTCACCCACTCGGGCTAGCAGAGGGCCTTCTCCCTTGCCTCGCCGCCGAGCTCTGACAAGCGCTACACGCTCGTCCTCTTATTAATGACCGCAATAAACATAACAGCTGCACGAGTGATTATGCGAAGGCGTGACGGGGCATGAGCACGCGCGCGCGCACACACACACACAAACACACACACACGCCCTGTGAGCAGAGCGCTTTCATCCCACATCACATTCCACCAACCAGCGCTCTCCACCAAAACACTGACGCGTTCAGCTCGTGAAATGCCCTGTTTAGGTTTGGGCAAAGCACATGGGCATTTGCATGGCATGTTCATGCTGGCACAACAAGAAATTGCCGAAATAGGAAATTTGAATGCCACTTGTTGCTAATTAATATCACATTTTATACAGCGCTTCATGACATATTCCTTCCACTTCTAAGCACTATATTAATAACGAATATGAAACAATGTATTAACCTCAGAGAGAAGGGGTGAGGGAGCCCTGCCGGACTCGAACTAGGGACATGCAGGCTATTCCCACGCTTGAGGCGGGCACGTAACTTACTGAGATAGACACCTAGACATGGTATATGTTTGGCAGGAGCACCTTCAGGCAATGAAGAAGCACGGGCCCAGGTCCCTGCCCTCCCAGTTGCACACCTGCACTGCCTCCTGGCAACCCTGCACTTAAGGCTGTATCTGCACCCCTACAGTCCCCCTACCTGCACTATCTAACGCTTGCTGTCTGCACTTAACCGCTGCACTGCTACCTGATGGCCGCACTTCTTGCCTTTTTTGTTTTTCCGATGTTTTTGATCTCATGTCCTGCACTTGCTCCTCCTCCCCTTCCCCCGGGCACTTCTCCCCTTTCCTCTCCCCTGCACTTGCACGATCTCAATGCCACTGGGCCTAGTAAGATCTTGTTCCCCTCCCCTGCATCGTCGTGACTTGTAACACTTGTGCATAGGCGCAATATAAATGAAATATCGTATCAAGAGGGGAAAGGGGGGGGGGCCGGGGGAGCCAGAGATGGAAGCATGGCAAGGAAGGGCATGAACGAATGCATTGCCCAGGCGCACACTACCCTGGGTGAGCTCTAGGCGCTGATGGAACCATGCTGGTTGGAAGGGACAGTGTTAAGGTGGCCGTGGGCGACATTAGATGCTAAGCCAGGCACATCAGCAAATGCTATCTTAAACTTGGCTGCATGATCTTCTCCGTAGGGCTGAGGAGCGACTTATCGGCACAGATCCTGCAAGATGTGTTAATGCCTCATTGTTTTATTGTTCCTAATTCATTGGCCTCAGTAGACATTTTTAGAACTGCCAACTCACCCCATTTCACGAACAGCCCCAGTTAAACACCAAGTGCCAGAGTGCAAAGTCTGGTTGGCAATAAAACCTGGAATGGATACACCTGGGGGCAGTTGGCTTCTTTGCTCTGTGAAACATGCCACAGAGCTCTTCGGAATAAGTTGCACGTCAGATCCCACGTTTCACACAGTCCAGGACCCTATAGGTCCAGACATTAGCATTATCAGGCATGGCTTACTGGGGAAAACATCTTGCATATGTTGCACCCACACCTTGCATTTGCTGCACCCACTCGTTGTATACGATGCACCCACTCCGTGCATATCCGCAGCCCACAATTTGCATATGATGCACCCACACCTTGCATATGCTGCACCCACACCTTGTTTATGCTGAACCCACACTGTGCATGTGCTGCAGCTCACACCTTGCATATGCTGCAGCTCACACCTTGCATATACTGCACCCACACCATACACATGCTGCACGCAAACCTTGTTTATGCTGAACTTACACCGTGCATATACTGCAGCTCACAACTTTCATATACTGCACCCACACCTGGGATATGCTGCACCCACACCTTGCATATGCTACACCCACCCCTTGCATATGCTGCACCCACTCCTTGTATATGCTGCATACACACCGTGCATATGCGCAGCCCACAACTTGCATATAGTGCGCCCATACCTTGCATATGCTGCACCCACACCTTGTTTATGCTGAACCCACACTGTGCATGTGCTGCAGCTCACACCTTGCATATGCTACACCCACACCTGGGATATGCTGCAGCCACACCTTGCATATGCTGCAGCTCACACCTTGCATACACTGCATCCACACCTTGTTTATGCTGCAACCACACCTTGCATTTGCTGCAGATTGCACCTTGCATATGCTGGACCCACACCTTGCATATGCTGCAGCTCACACCTTGCATATGCTGCACCCACACCTTGCATATGCTGCAGATCGCACCTTGCATATGCTGCACCCGCACCTTCCATATGCTGCAGCTCACACCTTGCATATGCTACACACACGCCTTGCATATGCTGCACCCACACCTTGTTTATGCTGAACCCACACCGGGCATATGCTGCAGCTCACACCTTGCACATGCTGCACCCACACCTTGCATATGCTGCAGATCGCACCTTGCATATGCTGCACCCGCACCTTGCATATGCTGCAGCTCACACCTTGCATATGCTGCACCCACACCTTGCATATGCTGCACCCACACCTTGTTTATGCTGAACCCACACCGGGCATATGCTGCAGCTCACACCTTGCACATGCTGCACCCACACCTTGCATATGCTGCAGATCGCACCTTGCATATGCTGCACCCGCACCTTGCATATGCTGCAGCTCACACCTTGCATATGCTGCACCCACACCTTGCATATGCTGCACCCACACCTTGTTTATGCTGAACCCACACCGTGCATATGCTGCAGCTCACACCTTGCATATGCTGCACCCACAGCTGGGATATGCTGCAGCCAACACGGATGAACACTCACCGTGAGACAACATATCTTTCTGGAAGTATTTGCAGCCTAATGCATGTTTATATAGCTATCATGGGCCGCACATTCTCCAACAAGGGACCATATGATATGCAGGTGCCCCATATAATAGATACTGGAAAACAGTAGTGCAGGAAAAACACCAATCTTTACTGGAGCTATTATTTATATACCTCCTTCCCACGTCTATACATAACCCAGCTTTGAGTGTATGAAGGGACACGGGGGGAGGGGATAGGCTTCACACTGCTGTAGCTGCACAAGCATCAGGGAAGGGGAGTTTCCCACCAGGAATTTCTGAATGATACCATAAACAAATACAGCTGTGTTCTTGTTTTAATATATCCCCATTTTGATTCCTAACAAGGTACTATATATTATATATTGTCACCTAAGAAGCCTTTATTGCTGACGGGGGTCCACTCCTTTGGCTTTCTCAGTGTTTTAAAGCAACATTCCAATCACCACCAGCCTGCATATTCAATAAAGGAGGATCTTGGGAGTTGTGGTCCAAAACATCTGGAGAGCTGTGGTTTTCAGACCCGAGTCCTAGTCCGAGGGTGGTGCTGAATGATTGGATAGTCATTATTTTATCGATGATGAGGATAAGGGGGCAATGAGTCTAAGGGGAAGGCCTGCAGGGTGGGCAGGGTGCTGATTGAGTGCAGCTTGCTAGTGGAGGGCGTGAGAGGGACGAGAAATAGGAATCAGAGGACGCGAGGTAGGGGTGCCATCAACAAGGGGCACCGCATCGGCCCCGCAATATCCCAACAAACTGAACATGTGGCCCAATGCCTATAGGTGGGAGTGGCAAAGTCCATTTGTTAGGATGGGGAAAAAATTAGGCAATGACACTCTTAGTGGAGACGGCAGCATCACCGATGTGACACCATGGCAGCTTCTCCAGACATGGAGTCTCAGCGGAGGGGTTCTCACGCAGGGAGGGCAACGTGTAAACACCTCCCAGGGCTCTTGACTCATTGCCCAGGAATGACTCCAGGCCTTTGTCTACTCACAGCAGTGAGTGTCGCTCTGGCACGGATCATGTGATCCCGGCACGTGTACTGTACAGCCGAGCTGCACCTGACAGAGGTGACACAATGTTACGTGGCCCCAGGCATTCAGGCTGCCCAAGCCAGGCACGCCAGCCCCGGGTCCTGTGCAGACATGTTGAGCAAGCAAGCCCGCCTCTCTCTCTCTCTCTCTATCTCTCCCTCTCCCCGCCCCCTCGGGAAATAGCATTACTAAATAAGGTGACCAGGGAAAAGCGAAGGTCGCTCCCAATCCGTGATGTAATGAAGATGTTAATGGCGATGCAGACATAAACAAAGGACATTTCCATATATATGAATATGACGACTACCCGCAGGGGTGGTGCTAGGTTTGTAAAAGATCTGGGGCTACGCTAATGTCGAGATGTCGGGACTTGGGGATAGTTATCCTTTTGGTTGTAGCCAGGGGTGTTGCTAGGTCTGGAAAAGATTGGGGCTACGCTAATGTCGAGATGTCGGGACTTGGGGATAGTTATCCTTTTGGTTGCAGCCAGGGGTGTTGCTAGGTCTGGAAAAGATCTGGGGCTACGCTAATGTCGAGATGTCGGGACTTGGGGACAGTTATCCTTTTGATTGTAGCCTCTAAGCTTCTATCTGGGGCTACAACCAAAACACCTGGGGCAATAGACCCTCAGCCCGCCAATCCTCTAGCAATGCCTCGGACTACCCGAATGCACACATACACCCACACACGTACAGCCGACACACTCCCAGAAGGCTGTGCTGTCCATCTTCTATAGAGAGACAATGGCAAATCAATAGTGTCCTTAAGCAACACTAGATTTCACCTACCTCCCCATAATCTACGTCCCGAAAACCAAATGTTTATCTCCCTAACTTCTCTCCATTCAACCACTGTTTCAAACACAGGTCTAGCATGCTTTTATAATGTTGTTCATGGTTTTATGGGGACTCAATATGGATGCCCAGATGTAAGTACGATCGGTCCTAGTGAGCAATCTACATGGAAATGGCTGTTAACCAGCAACTTCCAAAGTACCGCTGGGAAAGGACTGTATACTGTGGTGCATGGCTAGTGTGACAGTTTCCCGGGTTTTTGGTGCTCTGTCCCCCTTTCTCAAGATTATGTTTCTATTGTAATCTGCAGTGGACCCGGTTTTTGGTAGTTGGTCTTTATTGCTGACAGGCATGAATGCATAATCTCGCACAGAAGAAATGCGGCTTTTTACAACTTAAGCTAGTGTTCGTTTGTGATACATTAATTATAATATGTGTTAATTTGAACATTAACACTTAAACCCGCTTCTCCTCCAACCGCTACTGAAGTGTAGTGCCTTGACAGCCACTTTCAAGAGTTAGTCCTACTTTTATGTTAGTTGCCTTGTCCCGGTTTTTTACTTTTGAAATCTGTTCACCCTATCCTATTATAATGGCAGCCGCTATGTTCTTTTTCACTGCGTCCACCGTAACTGCTCTCAGCCTCGTTCCCAGGCAGCACGGTGAAGCAGTGTGAGGTGTGGGAACCTTTGCTGTGCATGACACGCTTTATGCAGTGAAGCACAAGGAAACCCCACCAAGAGCCTGTACCATGGAAGCGGCAACAGTGTTGCCGCCCCGGACGGATTATCTGAGAGGGTTAGAGTATGTCCCAGAAGCATGTGCAGCCAGCACAGATAACGCTCTGTAATGTATACAGCACTTTCGGCAAAGTGCCGAAAACACTTCTGTATAGGCGCGCTATAAATAAAATATCATAGCAATGTACATTGAAAGTATTTACATACAATTATCACCCAAACAATGCTAGCACCCATTTATCGACATAGGAAGTATGAAAGGCTGAGTTAGCTTTGCTCGGATTCGAACCTACAATCTGCATATCACAGCAGCAAGCGCTCGTTCCATTGAGCTATCCTGCTGTCACTGCTTGTCTAATCCCCACTATTATAATATTGTACTCTTTGGTTGTGGTTAACTGATAGCCGTAGCCTAATAGAAATAAATATCAATATGGGAAAGGGTAGGCAGGGGCGAACCAATATGGGAAAGGGTAGGCAGGGGCCAACCAATATGGGAAAGGTAGGCAGGGGCCCACCAATATGGGAAAGGGTAGGCAGGGGCGAACCAATATGGGAAAGGGTAGGCAGGGGACAACCAATATGGGAAAGGTAGGCAGGGGCCAACCAATATGGGAAAGGTAGGCAGGGGCGAACCAATATGGGAAAGGGTAGGCAGGGGCGAACCAATATGGGAAAGGTAGGCAGGGGCCAACCAATATGGGAAAGGGTAGGCAGGGGCGAATCAATATGGGAAAGGGTAGGCAGGGGCGAACCAATATGGGAAAGGGTAGGCAGGGCGGGGGGAAGGGTATTCTGAGGGGACAACCCTATTAAAAGAAATAAGAACACGTTTAGAAAGCAACTGATACACCATAAGAATTGTCGGATGAGGCCATATAGAACAGTGCATAATGGAACCATCCATAGGTGTGCCTCTCTGAACATTGGGGACTATTAATCCTGCAGTTTGGGCCGAGCACGCAGCTCAGCGGCAACGCCGCGCTTGTCCTGGAAGAAAGACAATGCAGAGCTGCACGGGATTGAATCCAGGTCCCAGGCTTAGAGGCCGGGCTCCGGCATGAAGCGCGGTGTAAAATCTCTTATTTTGTTTAACCCTAACCAGTGTTTGTCAACCATCTCACTAGTCACCCCATGTATGATAATGTTACATAATGAAATTATTCTTAATTATGTTATTGCCAACAATCGGCCTGGCTCGTAGACGTGGTTCTATGTGATGTCATCCAGGAGATTTTGCCGAATCCAAATCCATCTAATTATTTTCTTTTCTTTTAAGCCATTTAGGTGCAAAGCCAGAGACCCCCTGCAGTGTCTCTTGCTCCCGACCTGGATTATTGCCTTTACCCACCCCCCATATATATTTGCAGCCAAATTCAGCCAATAAATACCTAATGCGACATCCAGAAGCTCCTCCATCCATCCAACCAATGCTCACCTAGTTCCCCTTCTTTTCTGTTGCAAGGACCAGCTTCACAATGCCAATACCCAGCCAGTGTGGAACGTATGTATTGACCGCTGTCGCTTATGTCACGGTTGAAGACACATGCCGCCCCGACTCAGCACCCGGGCGGTGAGCGATGGCTCATCACTTGCGAATGCACGGTTTCCCTCACCTGCCTTTCACAATTCCTCCTTGGAAGCCTGCGTGCTTGGCACACACAACCAGGGCACGTTTCCCAGGTGCAATGCAGTTATGCAACTCCGCACGCCCCGCTGTTTCCCCAAGAAGCTCGAATCCAAACAACTTGAGGCGGAAATCGCTGAAATGTGGATACTGTGACGGTTACATCTTTTCCAAGTAACAAGTTACATGGCCTCGTAATCTTTCCATTGTTGCACTTCTATCCTTACGCAAACAGATACTCAATGGCGGTGTCTGTACTCCTGGTGTGTAGGTCTGTGTTTTGGCGAGATCTATATGAGAGACATCAGGTGTAACATTGACGATCCTAGTGTTGATGCTCTCCAATGATTTAATCACGTTTTTATACGTTTGTACATGTGTTTGAATAAAATTCATACATTTATATAAAACCTCTTTTTTACCCCTCTCTCCATTTTTCTTAATTTTTTAATACTTTATTGTTTTGGTTTATACATTTTTTACTAATATACCTTTAACAATTTTACAAACAGAAATTTCTTGATGATATTACAAACAAGCAATTTCTTTTAACATCACTAAAAAACTAGCTGTTACTCAAACATTTTGATTACTCTTAGCCATGCAAATCTAAGAAGGCTCTTATCTTATTATTTTGACATAAAACCGATCTAATACTTAAAACAATTTACAGATTTTATTTTTTTTAAATGAAGAGTTGCTAGCTTGGGAAACACAGATTCGCATGTATAATATTATGCCACAGCAAGTACAAGAACACCTTTTCTGTGTTCGGAATATAGCCAATAAAATATGTCATGCTTTGGGTCAATAAGGCGAGACAATAGAGCAGTAGATGCATGACATTTTTCCATTTCTCAATTTTAGACGCAGGCCAAGAATTTCATTTGTAGAGACATTCAACCTAAAACGCATAAAGAGATTCCTTAATTGTTAACATAGGAATCTAGTTAATTAAGATTCCCGCTCCCCCTTGGCTTTGATGAGGAGATGCCACCAGTCCGTAAAGGTGATGCCCTAGTACTTCTCTTATTGTTCCTGCCCAGTCTTGGCCTTTAATAATGTGAACACTTGATGTACTGTGGCCACTGCACGCAGTCAGACCGCATATGATGATCACTTGACTGCTCTGTGGGACGAATTCGAGCACTGTGGCTACATGCAGCACTGTGGACCCATCCGACCACTTCATGCACTGTGGCCACATATGACGTGACCACTACATGAATTGTGGCCACATGTGACCACTTCACTGCTCTGTGGCCACATGTGACCACTTCATGCAGCCAGGACACGTGACCACTCCATGCACTGTGGACACATGTTACCACTTCATGCGCTGTGGCAACGCCCGACCACTTTGGGTACTGTGGCAACATGGTAAGTTGGTAAGATAGCTCAGCGGATTGAGCACTCGCTGCTGCAATCTGAGCCTGATCTGCAGGTTGGAGATTCCAATCCCGGCAAGGCCATCTCAGCCTTTCATCCTTCTGAGGCCGATAAATGAGTACCAATTTGGGTTGGGTGATATTGTATGTAAATATGTGCTCTGTAAAGCGCTTTGGATAAAGGCGCTATATAAATAACATATCATTAACATGTGATCTCTGCAGTGTTCTGGGAAATTGATTTCTTTGAAAAGAATACTCTATCAAGTTCTGGGCAAAACTATAAGCAGGTTATCTTCAGCTTGAAGCCCTCATATGTTTGTTGAGTGACACACACTTCTGAGAGCAGCTCTGACAATAAAAGTAACAAGCATTGGCAAAGCCAACAGTTGTGGTTTTTGTTGGGCATAGGATAGGCATTTGCCAGGCACTGTCATAATGGTACTACTGGGCCATAAAATGGTAACAGCTGCAAAGTGGTGTGATTGCCTGGTCTGATGATAGCAGGGCATGTGCACTGTTAATGGCTTAATAGCAGCTTTACATGTGCAATTGGTGTTATTAAAATGTCTTAATCAAGTGTGCCATCAGTGACTGGATTTATATCAGTTCCTTGCACTGAGGTCAAGTTCCAAACAAGCAAATCACAAAACCAACAGCCTTGGATTGGGTATAGGTTTTAGAGAGGTATATTCCATGCTCAGGTTCAAGGCTAAAGGAAACTGTTCTATGTTCCCAATCGTTTATTGTTACATAAAGCGCTGTACAGTAAACCTCACCGCTATTAGATGCCACCATTGTAATTGTAATTGGTTATTTATAACGCGCCAGTGCCCAGCGGTTACTAAGCGCGGACACAGGAATCAAGCCTGAGTTGTTCCGCATTGTGTCTTGCTTCCAAGGCGAGCGTGTTGCTCCTGAGCTATCCTCCCGATACGACCTTGACACGAATCATAATTGTGTAGGTAGTCCCTTTCATTCTGCCAATTTTCATGGCTATTCTACCTGCGTTACTACTCCAGATAGCAACAGATTTCCAGTTCAATGTACCCATGGTTGTATTTCATATCCAGGGTGCCCAATCACGGCTCATGGGTTAAGCACTCACCTTTGATCTGGGGTCTGTTCAAAACCTGGCAGGGCCAATTCAGCCTTTCACCCTTTCGAGTTTCCTTTAGCCTTGAACCTGAGCATGTCCTCAGATGGCTGGCGCCAGGCTTTCCACTAGCATTGAGAGATGGACCCCTAGGAATGCGTGTTGCCATTCTCTGTGCCCGTGGGCCTGCCAGCGTCGAGGGGTACCAGTGCAGAGACTTTGGGAATAACCTGCCCCTGCCAGAACCCGCAAGGTACAGGTGGGCGGGCATAGTAAGCAAGGGGCGGGGCATCATTTGTCACATCTACGCCTCCTGTACCGCTCATTGTTGATAACATGCATTGAAAGGTTTTTTTTTATCCTCTTTCTATTATTTCATCAGGCATAATGGTTATGTGACGTCACTTCCACTAATGCCACCTGGGAATCAACTTTTGCTACCCATATGATTTGGTAGATTTAACTGGTAGCTCCAGCTACATACACTAGTGCCAAAAAGACGTGCCAGTCAAAGCAATCGTGATATAAGACCATACACATGGCGAGATGGAGGTGTGATACCGCATGGGATATAAAACAGGCTTTTCACAGACTAAGTCTAATTTAGTTAAGATTTTATTTGAAAACATGCTAATGATCTCAGATCCTAAGCACTCTTGCTAGATGGTAATTGCTGATGCAGAGGGCTGCAACATTGCACTCTTGCTAGATGGTAATTGCTGATGCAGAGGGCTGCAACATTGCACTCTTGCTAGATGGTAATTGCTGATGCAGAGGTCTGCTACATTGCACTCTTGCAAGATAGTAATTGCTGATGCAGAGGGCTGCTACGTTGCACTCTTTTCAGATGGTAATTGCTGATGCAGAGGGCTGCAACATTGCACTCTTGCTAGATGATAATTGCTGATGCAGAGGGCTGCTACATTGCACTCTTGCTAGATGGT
Source organism: Ambystoma mexicanum (assembly GCF_040938575.1). Lineage (NCBI taxonomy): Eukaryota > Metazoa > Chordata > Amphibia > Caudata > Ambystomatidae > Ambystoma > Ambystoma mexicanum. The sequence goes on from NC_090928.1 coordinate 1,103,143,638, forward strand.
AATTGATGATGCAGAGGGCTGCAACATTGCACTCTTGCTAGATGGTAATTGCTGATGCAGAGGGCTGCAACATTGCACTCTTGCTAGATGGTAATTGCTGATGCAGAGGTCTGCTACATTGCACTCTTGCTAGATGGTAATTGCTGATGCAGAGGTATGCTACATTGCACTCTTGCAAGATAGTAATTGCTGATGCAGAGGGCTGCTACGTTGCACTCTTTTCAGATGGTAATTGCTGATGCAGAGGGCTGCAACATTGCACTCTTGCTAGATGATAATTGTTGATGCAGAGGGCTGCTACATTGCACTCTTTCTAGATGGTAATTTCTGATGCAGAGGGCTGCAACATTGCACTCTTGCTAGATGGTAATTGCTGATGCAGAGGTCTGCTACATTGCACTCTTGCAAGATGGTAATTGCTGATGCAGAGGGCTGCTACGTTGCACTCTTTTTAGATGGTAATTGCTGATGCAGAGGGCTGCAACATTGCACTCTTGCTAGATGATAATTGTTGATGCAGAGGGCTGCTACATTTCACTCTTGCTAGATGGTAATTGCTGATGCAGAGGGCTGCTACATTGCATTCTTATTAGTTGATAATTTCTGATGCAGAGGCTGCAACATTGCACTCTTGCTAGATGATAATTGTTGATGCAGAGGGCTGCTACATTGAACTCTGGCTAGATGGTAATTGCTGATGCAGAGGGCTGCAACATTGCACTCTTGCTAGATGGTAATTGCTGATGCAGAGGTCTGCTACATTGCACTCTTGCAAGATAGTAATTGCTGATGCAGAGGGCTGCTACGTTGCACTCTTTTCAGATGGTAATTGCTGATGCAGAGGGCTGCAACATTGCACTCTTGCTAGATGATAATTGTTGATGCAGAGGGCTGCTACATTGCACTCTTGCTAGATGGTAATTGCTGATGCAGAGGGCTGCAACATTGCACTCTTGCTAGATGATAATTGCTGATGCAGAGGTCTGCTACATTGCACTCTTGCAAGATGGTAATTGCTGATGCAGAGGGCTGCTACGTTGCACTCTTTTCAGATGGTAATTGCTGATGCAGAGGGCTGCAACATTGCACTCTTGCTAGATGATAATTGTTGATGCAGAGGGCTGCTACATTGCACTCTTGCTAGATGGTAATTGCTGATGCAGAGGGCTGCTACATTGCACTCTTGCTAGATGGGCATTGCTGGTGCAGAAGGCGTCTACATTGCATTCTTATTAGTTGATAATTTCTGATGCAGAGGCTGCAACATTGCACTCTTGCTAGATGGTAATTGCTGATGCAGAGGGCTGCTACATTGCACTCTTGCTAGATGGTAATTGCTGATGCAGAGGTCTGCTACATTGCACTCTTGCAAGATGGTAATTGCTGATGCAGAGGGCTGCTACGTTGCACTCTTTTCAGATGGTAATTGCTGATGCAGGGGGCTGCTACATTACACTCTTGCTAGATGCCAATTGCTGATGCAGACGGCTGCTATATTGAACTCTTACTAGGTGGTAATTGCTGATGCAGAGGTCTCCTACATTGCACTATTGCTAGATGGTAATTGCTGATGCAGAGGGCTGCTACATTGCACTCTTGTCAGGTGGTAATTGCTGACGCAGCGGGCTGCTACATTGCACTCTTGCTAGATGGTAATTGCTGATGCAGAGGGCTGCTACATTGCACTCTTGTCAGATGGTAATTGCTGATGCAGGGGGCTGCTACATTGCACTCTTGCTAGATGGTAATTGCTGATGCAGAGGGCTGCTACAGTGCACTCTTGCTAGATAGTACTTGCTGATGCAGAGGGCTGCTACATTGCACTCTTGTCAGATGGTAATTGCTGATGCAGGGGGCTGCTACATTGCACTCTTGCTAGATGGTAATTGCTGATGCAGAGGGCTGCTACATTGCACTCTTGCTAGATAGTACTTGCTGATGCAGAGGGCTGCTACATTGCACTCTTGCTAGATGGCAGTTGCTGATGCAGAGCGCTGCAACATTGCACTCTTGGTAGATAGTAATTGCTGATGTTGAGTGCTGCTACATTTAATTACTACTAGGGAGTGATGAAGTCTCTCTCATCACTGAGGGCAGAAAAATTGACTTTAAATTGCAACCCCAAGGTATAATTAATCTCGGGTGTTTTGTTAATATGAAAGGTTCCAATAATGGCGTCATTTCTGTCACGACTATATTGCGATGAAATTTGAAATGATGGTTGTTGAATTTGCCCATCACTCTGGGAGGATGCCTAATACAGAACGCACTGGCCACAGGTTGGGCACCAATAATTCCTTCCCTACATGTTCCAAGAATGATTAAGTGGCCTGTGGAGCCTGGAGTTTTAGAAGAGGAACTTCAAATCCCCGTTTTATTAATTCCAGCTAACATGAACACCCCAGGGGAATGCTGAGGATAGGCCCTGGACAGCCTTGGCCAACGGGCAGACACCCAAGTAGGCCTTTCAAGTGGGCAATAGCTCTAGTCCTAACGCCTGTTTGCCCCCCGCTTCAAGAACAACTTAGTAAATGAGCGCAAGGGCCCCAAAATAGCCTTCTGGCACCCAGTGCCCGGGCCCATCTTCAGATGATAACCCAATAGAGATCGTCATTTTCCTTTACATCCTCCCTTCCTTCTCTTTCCATTTAGTAAATGCTCTGAAACAGTCAACATAAGTCGGGGTGCTGAAGAAAATAGATTCATTCAAATCTTTAAAGTGTTCCGTGGCTTTTAACTCCAACATGTGCGCTCTGAGGCCTACGGGCGTGTGCCACTTTATAAAAATTAAAATAAATAAATAAACATCTGCCATTATTTAGGACTAGTGGTTTGCAAAATATGCCTCCGTCCAGTGGAAATTTGAACGGAATGCCTTGTTTTCATTCTTTTTTCACATCACACAAATTGCAAAATGTGTGCAAACTTGCAGAACTAAAATTAAAATTTCAATTATGTCTCTGGTGACATTTCAGATAAACATATACAGACAAAGTCTTGAATTTGTTTCTTCTAAATTAAGTGGAACACTCAAGAAAACTTTCTTCTGTTAGTTAGCTGAGATATTCTCCATAAAAAGTCAACTTGCTGTGTTTTCAGCATATTTCAGTTGTTTTAATTTTGCAGATTTAAAACCCTGGAAAACAAATCTTTTGAGACTTCTTTTTCTCAATAGAAAGTTCAAGATTGATCCTTTTAAAACATGCATGGAACATTTCGCCAATTGCATGACACTGGTGAACACCTCAGAAGTGAAATTGCCTAATTTCACACAGTTCCACTTTTGATTGTTTCCCCATTTTTCTGCACGTAGTTTGGACAACCCTTAGCTTTGAGGCTATTGCTTAAGCGTTCTGTTCACCTTAGTGAAGAGGTCTGCAACGTTTGGCTCTCCAGATGTTTGGGACTCCAACAGTCCAACTCCCATCATCCCTAGCCAGAATAGTTAATGTCCGTGCATCATGGTATCGGTAGTCCTCAACATGTGGAGAACTGTAAAATTCAGACCTCCTGCCTTAGTCTCAAGGGGAATAAGCCTCTGCTCAGCTCTGTCGGTTGAACATAGGGAGTTTCAGATTTATTATTTTGCCCTAAACCAACGACCCTCTAACAGCCAGTAACATATACTGTCGTATTACTGTTGTTGAAATCTGCCAGGACTGCATTTTAAAGTAACACTTTTGCAACACAGTCTGCTCCCATTTTTATGACGAAAGCCAAGCAATGCATGGCCACTTGCACGGCATACGGCGCTTCTGCATGCACATGGGAGCCGCCATTTAACTCTTAATCTCCTCTTTCATCTTTTCCCGACTTTTCTACGGCTCCACTGCTCTGTTTGGGCTCTCTAATGCCTGTCTTGCTCCTCTTAGATCAGTATTTCATTCTTGTTCGTCTACTCTGTCTTCTCACTTATCGGGATTGTACTTCTTCCTCTCTTGCAGCACACGGCTGGCTGCCCTTTCATTCTCAAATTCAATGTCATTTTCTCTGGCCCCGCGCTACCTTGCTCCACTAATATCCTTTCACAGTCCCCCTCGCTCTCTTCGGTCTTCTTCTGTAATTGTAATTGGTTATTTATAACGCGCTTAATACCCAGAGGTTCCTAAGCACGGACCAGGGGATCGAACCTGTGTTGCTCCGCGCCGTCTTGCTTCCAAGGCGAACACGCTGCCTCAGTTCCGACTTTTGGCTCCTCGTCCGCCCTGCGATCAGTCTCGTTTTCGATCTTTTGAACTTCTTGCCCCTCTTCACTGGAACGCACTGCCACTTTCTCTTTGTTCTATCTCTGTCTACTCTCTCTTGCGTGGTTCTTTAAAATCTCATCTACTCCAACATTCCCGAGGGATCGTTTCCTGTACCTAATTGTTCGTTCACTTTTATTGCACTGTTTCTCACTTTTATGTTCAGCGCTTTGCCTTAAGGCTCTTAATGAAAGAGAAATAAAATACAAATACATTTGCTACACACTGCTATCCACTACACACTGACCGAGAATCCCAGGACAGGAAATAAGAGGAGATGTGGTCTAGTGGATACATTCTCTCTATCAGCCACATACAGGATTCTCTTTGCCCTATACAGACCTCGGCAGTTTGCCCAGCTGAATGAGAGTGGCAGGCGTTCTTATGTGCGCTGGAATGTAGTTGTGGAGCACGGGTGCAGCAAGGTAGTAACAGACCTGGGATGATAGTTTCGGTTGAAATGTGCAACTGCCAGACAACATTCATATACTTTAAAATTCTCCAACAATCCACAGAGTGTGTACAATGGCACAACAGCCTGAATACATATGATCCAGTGGCTTACTGTCCACTTGGCCGATGTCATGAGTGTCGCCTTCTTGCAGGCCTGCTTATTAGGATCTACCCAACACCATCTTTTAAAATGTATGTGTTTGGCCATTGGGAGTATTGACGTCCAATTTCCACTCTTCAGGGTGCTGCTAATCAAAAATAATTAAATAAAGAATGGCTAAAGGCTACCCTCATGACATGGCACCGGTGCTTCATTTGTTAAAAAAAATAAGTGCCAGGGCGCCTAATATTTTCCAGCATTGCTGGGACACTGCTGGTGGGCACCACTGCTGCCACTACAGTGGCGACATATTGTAGGTTACACTACAGCCGGCACCTGCTCATTGCGGTTGATGGATGCACTGACTATCACCACTTCATCAATAAAGTGAGTCAGAGACAATAAGTGCCGGGCTCAGGAATAAGTGCCCGGTCTGAGCCCTGGCAAACACCCACTCAAGTTAGGTACTGCTGCACGACACCACATGGCAGCACCTTCACCCAATCGCAGACACTGCCACTAACCAGTGTGCTTCTCTAGTTGTCTCTTCAAAGGTGGCATCAGAAACGTGTATGCATTTTAAAAGCCGACGACGGCTTGCCAAAATATGAAGACAGTGAGCGAGCGACGCTCACGCAGTGACGCCCTATTTGACGTATCATTCCAAGGAAAGGCTTGTCTCGTGCCACGTGAGGAAGCGTGACTCACGTCATTCTCGCAGTTGAGCAATGCCAGGGCCTTGGCAAGCGCCCTGCGCACGTGCAGGCAGCACACTCAGTGCCATTGCATGCCCGTAGACAGATACCCACCACTTCACACCCACCCACCCACGCGCCTGCAGTGGCTACAGGGTAAACCGACTATTCCATCTTGAGGGGAATGTGCTCGGGGCTACAAGATAATTCCACGTCATAGAACGAGGGCCTTGTCAGTACAGGGTTTTCATTTAAACAAAGACATGCATTATGGGTGCTGTAGTCTTGCTAAACTTCAATTGGATTTCAGCACCTGACATCAACGATTTGCGTTTCATTCTTGGAAATAGTTTTTGAGCCACATATTAATATTAAACACGTTTACATGTTTTGTGTTGAGAATAGGGAGCACAAGCATGACAAAGAAAACGCCCGACCACCCACATTGCAACTCAACCTCCCAGGAATTACATGGCTTTTCAAGTTCCCCAGTTAAACTGGTAAGGTAGTTCAGAGGGTTAAGTACTCACTGCTGCGATCTGTGATTGATCTGCAGGTTCGAATCCCAGCAAGCACGACTCTTCCATCCTTCCAAGGTCGGTAAAATGAGTACGAGTTTTGATTGGGTAATAATAATTGTATATAAAAATGTTCTTTGTAAAGCGCTTTGGATTAAAGCGCTATTCAATGAAAAGTTACAATTATATTATCTGGACCACCTTAATCAACTGTTAGACTGCCACGAATGTCCACTGCAACCACACATTCAGCACAAAACCAACTTTATACAAATGCGACAATGCGGGACAACCTACTGGCCTCACCGTTCATGGGCCATCAGGAGCGGAACTAGCGTCCAAAACCTACGTTCACCCGTAAGATTCAACGCACAACACTATTGTAAACACGCAAAACCCATGCAAGCATTTCACTCCCCATAGGCCCTTCATCCATTGAAGCCCATCCCCAGTAGGCAGGGGTCAAGCCCTAAAAAAGTCGGGGCACTCATTAGCATACCAATTAAATGTGGCGTCACCAGAAATTAGCAAATCAAGTTGCCCTCAGAAAAAAGTGAGGCGGGGACTCCTGAAAAAAGTGGGGGGACTGCCTCCACCCGCATGTAGCCTCCACTACTCCGAAAGGACAGGTCCAACGCCTTAAGAAAACTCCTAAGCATAGCGGCCCATGCTCCTATAAAAAGGCCTATGGAATTCAGAGGACCAACCTTGCGAGAGTCCCGGTGCCGGCAGCCGTCTGGAATGCCCTTCTGTTACAGTCCCTGAGTGCGCTTCCGGCAGTCGCTTGCTGTTCAATGCCTGCCTGGACAGGCCAGCCGCCTATATATACCCCCGTCACCCTCCACGTGTTTGGCAGGTGCATCGCAGTCCTTCCTGAGGCTGAGTTTTTCACCCGGCACTGCCCCCTGGCGGCAGGAAGCACAATGGGATACGGAGCAAACCTGCAGAGGCAGGAGTGTGTCGTTTTATGGAATTTGGTTCATTTTCCGAAAATAAAGTTTAACAACAACCACTGGCAGCAACTCTATCACTCACTGAGCGCATTTGTCATGGGTGGGTGCGGGTTGATGCGTAAAGCCCATATTTTTTCCAATAAACACCGGTTAAGATCGCCACCCACGGTGCCCAGGGGTACAGGCCTTTCGATAGTCAATGTTATGCCCCTACAATGCCATCAGATCAACTTTCATCGTTTTGGGGCAGACTATCAAAGCTTTTGCACTTGTGGAAAAAAGCGGAGCAAATGAATATAGCACCAGTTTCGCTGCTAAAATAGTTGGGAATGGAGGAAAAAGGTTTAGCCCCAATTTGTATTATCTGAAAAAATGTTTGGCAAGGGCATAGATAAAAGCAGTCGCTTTTATTGACTATGTTTTATATGATATGACATGTGTAACGCGCCTATGCACAAGTGTTTCTAGGCGCAACGAGGCAAGGAAGGGGAAACAGAGGGAAGACAGAGACAACCATCTTACTAGGCCAAGTTGCATTGAGATCGTGCAAGTGGAGAGGGAGGGGAAAAGTGCCAGGGGAAAGGGTTAGGGGGCAGTGCTGTACATGGGATCAAAACAATAACAAGAGTGGCTTGAAACAAAATATAGTAAACCGATTTCTTTTTACTTTATGCAGCATACATAGTACAAAAAACTGTATTTATTTTTGCCCTAATACAAATGTGCTTAGATAATATGGATTGTGACAAAACGTGTTTGCGCCATTCTGTATTATCAAAGTATTTGCTCACTTTTCAGAACTGGTGCAAATGTTAGATAATCTGGCCCCTGGACATTTCTTTTTAATCTTTCTATGCAGGGAGCGAGTTCACACCACGCCATCAGAAGCACTCTTTGGTGTAAATGCTGACAGCCTACTACTCCATACTGCAAGCCTGTGAGCCCACTTTCTTATTTATTTATTTTTTGTTTATTTGCATGTATAAAGCGCACAAAACAGCCCAAAGGCATCGTGGCGCTGTTACATGGAATCAGCTTAGTTACATTTGCACATGGATGTAATTAATTATGCCGGATGTATTACAAAGAGGGCGATAGGCTGCACAGGGTTACATAGTGTGTAGCATATCATTACATAGCACATTAGATACAGCTGTTTATAGTCTAAGTGAACAATTTTCCATGCAATGTATAAGCCATTAAACCGTAGCAACAGTCCGCACAGAATTAAGGTTCTTTTTACATTGTATCCCCGCTCTTCTGTTTATCATTTAGTGACGGATGGTAGGTGCAATAACATGATGGGTCCTGAAAGATCCATGAAGGTAAAGAGTTACTACTTAGGCCGTATTTTGTAACAAGCAGTGGCAAACCCAGCAGGTTTGGCTTTTGTGTAGGCATGGGATACTCATTTTCCAGGCTCTGCCTGGCCATGCCATGGCAACAGCTGGCAAATGGTACTAGTACCTGGGCATAGTATGACAGTACCTGGCAAATGCCTATCTATTTACAAGATCCAAAATGGTTGGCTTTGGCAATGTTTGTTTTAATGGAAATTCAGTGCAGGGAACATATGCAAGGATATGTATACTGTTTATAAATGAGGTGGCTGAAGGCACACTTGTTTAAGACAGTTTTATTACCCAAGGAGCTGATTTAGCTGGTTTATAACTGCAATTGAGCCATTGACTATCAGAATGCTGTTCAGCAAGCACAGAGTTAGCTCAAAGAGATTCTATACGGGTATGTTTTTGGGCAGGAAGGGGCAGGTAGTGGGTGTAAATGGTCAAAGGAATAAGCGTAGGCATGGGAAGTCGACGGGTGGGTAAATACACAAACAAAACCCGCAGGCTGTGTGCCCCTCATCTTATCTCTTCTCTCTCCAATCTTCACTTCCCATGACAATACGCTGTGGGACCTTTCCAGGTTCTCTGAGTACAAAAAGTGGCCTTTTAATGCACTTCTGAGCCAGGACCTATACTAGGGATTACTTGCAGGCAGAGTCCTGGCCAGCAGTGTCTAGGCAGCAAGCAGGCCTTGTCCATCAGCGGGTCACTACACATTTGCCCCTGCAGTGGCAGGTGGAAGGACTTGCTAAAGCTTTATCTGCACCTCAGTGACTGGGGATATTGGGCAGACTGCACCCCAATACACTCTTTAATCGTAAACTGATTCAAATAAAAGCACACCCCCACCCCACCTACTACAGTTATTTTGTCACAGTGGATTAGTCCATTTGAAGTCCTCTGTAAGTGGCAACAATCAGCTGTTGTAACACAGGTGTTTGCCTTCTGATGCCAGCACCCAGAGTGCTTTGTCTGCAGGAAGTTGGGATGTGTCACATGTGCCTGGCTGGCTTCTCACAAAGGAATGCTTCTGGCCAAAATGGGAGCTGCTTTGCCAGAAAGAACTTTCAATCATTCTTGTAAAACAAAGAGGATTGTGGGTATATACCACCTCATCTCGAGACTGGGTTGAATGTAATGTTTGAATGACTTTCAGTGTCATGAGAGTCTTCATCTCAGTTAGTCCAATTATTTTGCAAGGGCTATTACTCAGGGAAAAGAGAATTATATTTCCTTAGTGACTAACTGCCTAGGAGGAGTGGGTGAAAAGAGTGGACCAACGAATGTCATCGGTCCTATCTGGAGGAGTCTAGCTGCAACTTCTTGACAACCTGGATATCAGATGTACCACTTTTGCTAAATGATTATTAGCTCAGAGAACCATCCTGTTCTAGACTAGCATTGAGAGTCCCGGGCCACTTACCACCAGTCATTTTGCCGCCTTGACGTGAGGTTGAGGCATGAATGTTTCAAGAACCCACTGCATGCAGTTTGTGCACACTTCAATGTAATCTTTAATTAAGCTTCATAAAACATTCTAAGTGCACAAAACCATCATTGTAAACTTGGCACTTAGAATTTGGTGCGAAAAGGATCTACTTCTGCTTCCAATGCTCAATGCAGCAGCTTACCTCGAGCAACCACCAGGCCAAGCCAAGGAGATCTCACCTTCATCTGCCACCCTCTGTATCTCCTTGGAGGAGGTTTCACAGTCCCCTGTGCTCTTTACCAGCAAGACTCGGAGTCAGTGATGGGGAACCCTCCACATACTTCCTCACTTCAGAGCTCGCGCAAGAGGAATGTTTCTACAGTGTCAATAAGAAGAGTTGTCCAGCGGGACCAACTCCTGGTGCTAGCTGTCTGAGTTCCAGCCCTGCTCAACTCAGTTCCAAAGCCTCATGTCATTCAGTGTCGATTACACGGCTCTTTGACGTTAACAGACGCAAACAAATACATTCACGTTTATCACAATTGTACAATGGTGTAAGCACAGACCTGCCCTTCTTTTGGATGCACGTGGTGAAAATGCACACAGCTCAAAGAACATCCACATCCCTGAGATGTAACAGGGTAGAGTGTGGCCAACGGGGATGCAGCAAAGGCAAACCCTCGGGGGAACACAACCCTTTGCCTGAGATCTTCAACGATGACGACAGCAGGCAAATGAGGCAACAGAATCCAGGATGGAACAGGGGCAGCGGAAGAAAGAGGCAAAGCAGGAATGCGAGTATAAGAGGAAGCGAGGAGAAACAGAGGTAAGGAAACGTTTTGAAATATCTTGCATTGCTCGCCGCAACCTCCCGCTAGCCGCTGCAGAGTTTAAACCACAAGCTTATCAAGCCACCAATCATTAAGCCAGTGATACTTTGGAGGGGTGGGGTATC